>NC_073245.2:52677500-53302500 GCF_029281585.2 Gorilla gorilla gorilla | reverse complement strand
GCAAAACTGAACAGATGGACTAAAGGTCCTGAAATGTGTCCAAAACTCATTTTTAACAATTCTTCTGGGTGAAACTGTCCAACTCACTGAGAAAGGTTTCCCTTAAAAATGGCAGCTTTTTACTTTTAAGTGGTGGCAGGTCTCTTTTCCCCAATAAATACGTTCCACTACTCAAGAATTTGCCATTGGCAGTGCAGAGAGGAAACAAAAGCAAAAACCAAACAAACAAAACATATAAACTGGGCCAGATGTGATGGCTCATGCCTGTAATCCCAACACTTTGGGAGGATGAGGTTGGAGGACTGCTTGAGGCCAGGAGTTCGAGACTAGCCTCGCCAACACAGTGAGACCGCCATCTTTATTTAAAAAACAAACAAACAAAAAAGTAGTCTATGCCCTGCCTTCTCTGACTTAGGCAAAGTATACTCATGACCCCCTCCCCTTTGACTTCCTGCTTTCTAGATTCGTCAGAAAATTTATCTTTCAAAAAAATCTTCATATATACACACAAAGGGATACACACACACATACAGATATACAGAGTATCTATGGAAGGATACAAAACATAATCAGTATAGCGGTTGCCTCTGAGAAGGATGGGAGACAGTGAGTCAGGGGTGAAGAGATGTCTTCTTCACCATATTCCTTATTTCATAGTATCTGAATTTACCAAGTACAAAAATTACTTTTTCAAAGCTAAAATAAAAACCATCTCTTTTTAAAACTATACAGAGTACTATTCATTCTCAGCTGGGTGAGCCTAGTCATTTTTAGAAGGCTTGCACTGGTTATGCTGGAACCAAATGCCACAAAAGACACCAGCATCACTAAATTTTCACTCGGGAAGAACCTTTAATGAACAGAAGACCATCAAGGCATTAGGCCTTCTCCCAAAAACAATTAATTTTCCCTAATGCATTCTCAATGTATTCATTGGCAATATAAAGTAAAAAAGGTAACGATATGGACAGATCTGCCACTGTGAAACATATGGTGGTAAAAGGCTTAGTTTTTATAGTTTAAGACTAAAGTTTGCTCTAAATTCTCCTGACAAGAGACCTTTCACTTCAAGACCAAGGGATCTTACTATGCAATTAAGATATCTGCTTTCAAAGGTAAACAAAAGTGCATCCACGTTCCTTCCTCCCCTACTAGAAAACTCTGTACCTTTTCCTCTTTTCGTTTTTCCTTGTCTCTGTCTTTATGTTTGTCTTTATGCTTTTCTGAGCTTCCATCTTTGTGTTTGGTCTTCTCCTTCTCTTTGTGTTTCTTTTCAGAATCTTTATGTTCACTGTAAAAAGTTAAGTCACAAAGCGTTAGCCCAGAGTAGGGACCACAAGGATTCGTTTCACAAGATATCCTAAGATAACATGAACTGTGGAAACTTACAGTACTTAAACAAACAGTACCGACAGAAGGTTCAAGTAGAGGGTCTTGGCTACATCGGACTTTATCTTGTTTGATGTTTTTATTTTTGCAAAGAACAGAAACCATCATTCTAGACACACCAGGACATTTTTTTTAAAGTGACTAAGAATACACAGCCAGCCCTGTGTATTTCTGCAACATTCTACCAGCACAAAAACAATAATGAAAGCTCCAACTTCAGCATTCATATCTGATGTGAGTAGGTTAAAACCAACTCACCAAAAATGTGTTTGGTGGCTTTGTGCCAGACTTGAAACATACCACACATGTAGCCAAGCCAGGGTTTATGGAGTAAACAGCCCAATACAGTGGATATTTCCTTCTAGTTTTAACTAGGCAAGTTAGTCACTTCTAGATGGGACTTACGTTAGCCCTTTCCTCACAATAAGAAAAGACCCATCTGAAAGCAAGGGCATAGGAATGTTCTTTGTTAAAGGTTAAAAAGCAAAATATGACATTATAAGGCAAGAGCCATGAAAATGTTCATAGCTTCTTACCCTGGGATCAAGCTCCTGGCAATTTATCTTAGGGAAATAACATTACATATAAAGATGTTTATTTTGGGCTGGGCGTGGTGGCTCACGCCTGTAATCCCAGCACTTTGGAAGGCCGAGGCAGGCGGATCACGAGGTCAGGAGACTGAGACCATCCCGGCTAACACAGTGAAACCCCGTTTCTACTAAAAATACAAAAAATTAGCCGGGCGTGGTGGCAGGCGCCTGTAGTCCCAGCTACTCGGGAGGCTGAGGCAGGAGAATGGCATGAACCCAGGAGGCGGAGCTTGCAGTGAGCCGAGATAGCACCACAGCACTCCAGCCTGGGCAAAAGAGCGAGACTCTGCCTCAAAAAAATTAATTAATTAATTTTAAAAAGATGTTTATTTTGGTGCTTCCCTTAAACAACAACAACAACAGAAAAAAACAAAAACGAACAAACAAACCCCAAAATTGGATACACCTAACAAGAGGGGAAACTGTAATATATCAAATTATTTAACTGCTAAGCTATAATTTGAGTACCACAAACACATTTGGAAAGTGTTTATGACAGAAAAAGGAATATAATAAAATAACTGCAACTATGTAAAAACATGCATGTGGTCAAAGACTAAAGAAGCAATAAGCAAAAACCACAAGTTGTAGTTTAAGGTGAGAGAACACTATTATTTTTCAGTACACTGGGACAGGCAGTTAAGGAGCCTTGCTTACTGCACTAACCAATGCACAGGAAAAAAAGACTTCATCAGCAATGAGCTCATTAGGCTATGTCCATCCCACGAAGTTTGTTCTAAAGGGACACTTGACTACAGTAGAAGATCACAAAGGGAGAAACAAATGATGGCATGCAGTTAGGCAGAGCAACAAAATCTAGATCAGGAGAACATCTGCTATTACACCCTGCACACAAAAGTAGCTACAACTTGAGATAGGTACTTGAGTGATGAATAGGCAGAAACTTTAAGAAATCTAGCCAGGGAGAAACAGGACACACTATAGGTTAGGAAAGACCCAAGTATTGAAATAGATGGAGAAAAAAAAAACAAAACAATGCCCACTTTCCCTTGCTTACATATTTCTCCCTCTATATTGCTCTCATTAGACTGTTATTTACATGTGACACACATTTAAATAACAAGTTTCTATAGGAGGAAAATTCTTTTTAACTCATGAGAACAGAGCACACTGGATGTGCATGGTTACAAAATTTCTCCACCATGCTTTTTGTTCTTGGAATCAATATGATGTTCCTCTAACTCAATGTGTTCTCATAATCTGTGTTTTTTACCAAAATGCAATGTTTTATTTAAAAATGTATCCCTTCCTTACTTTGTTTAAAAAAAAAAAAAAAGTCTTCCAATTGCATTAGCACTCCTATTACCTGTTCTCATTAACTTCGCCAAGCTTTAGAATGAATGGTCAAAGAGCAAGGTTGCTGAGATTATAATTGATTCTTCAGGAGTTAATGTATATGTAATCACAGGCACTTGGTTTTTATACTACCAGCAAAATGTTTGAGCTTACCATTCCATTATAAAAGCATGGTAGTTTTGTTTTATTAAGCATCAACTGTAAGAGGGTATACAGTCATCTATACAAGCTTTTGCCTAAAAGCAAAACATCTGGGAACAATTGCATGTATAATATTGATGGATGAATATACTACCTCCCCCTGCCCTGCCAACTGTAGTGGGGGAGGGGATGGCAAAACAAAATTCTACTTTCTAAGCAAGCATTGTACTTGGTATTTTCACATACATTATTTCACTCAATTCTCACAACACTCTTGTGAGGCAGGTTTTATTATCTATCCCCTCATGCTGATACAAACAGGAGACAATGGTTAAAAGACTTCTCAAAGTTGCAATGTTAAAAGCAAAGCTGGGATTTAAACTTAGTATTTCCACCTCCAAGTTCAGAGCAGCCTCCACTACATATCAATACCCTTATATTTCCACTAAATTGATACCTACTGCTTAAGGTATACTGGTGTTAAGAAACAGCCATGGTGAGTCTGAGACTTGCTATAAGGTCCTAGCTTTATTTTACCATCGAGGAGGAACTTTCTAGAATAAAGATGTTTGGATACCTGAAAGGATAAAAACCTTTGGGGTTGCTTGTTTCTTTTCTTTCTTTCTTTTTTTTTTTTTTTTCATTGTCTTCCCATGAAACTATAAATGGCTAATTCAGGAATCTGAATTCAGGAACACTCCATCTTCCTTTAAGTTCCACCTTCCCCTGACCCCGTTCTCTTTCTCAGTGAAAGCATTTCTTAGAATGTTAGCCAGTTTCACTAGAAAACTGGCTTTCTGAGCCTTTTGGCAATCACAACATAGGTACCTACAAGTGTACATGTAGCCCTGCAGTTTTCAGCTTTGCTGTACATTATCACACCAAACAGAGATCAGGGAAAAGGAATCAACAAATGACAAGGCAAATGAGACATTTGCCAGGAACCCAAAAGTCAACGATATTTCCTCTGCCTGCTAACCAGAAAGAGATGTATATAGGAAATTCAAAGTTCCTGCTAGAGTAGTAAACCCCTTTGTAGGTCACAATTAATCACAAAAACCAGAATGGGATGAAGCTATCATCCTGACTTTCCAAAGGAAGCCAAGTCTCCTCTACTCCTAACTGTTTAGGCATAAGAGCAGATTTGCATTTTTATACTAGCTGAACTCAGATGATTGAGGGTTAAGGACAGCTTCTATTACAGGGCATTACATTGGAGACTGTTAGAAATTTGGGTTTATAGAGCTCCACCAGGCTTCTGAATACAATGTGATCATCCCTACTTGTCAGGTGCTGTTACTGTCCCTGCCTCCACAAATGGAGAGCAGAGTGCCTGGAGCCCAACCTGGCATCCATAACCCCCAAACCGGCAGGAGTGCTGGCAAAGAGCAAACCCCACTGCCAATCTTTCCTAGGAATGTGCCTGAAGGAAGTAGCAAAGGCGCTGGGGAACAAGTCCTGTGATACAGAAGCATGTCCAGGGCTGTGCCAGGAAAGTCAGAAACAGGATTTGGCCAGCATATAAAATGGAGTCAATGTGGGGTCAGTCAGGCTGACTCATCCATTTGAGATTTTCTAACATGTATGTCTTTTTCCAAAAGGCTTAGGACATGTTTGACTTTCATGGTAGCTAAAGAACTGTACTTTCCTCATTAACAGTGAAATGATGGAAATTCTGACCAATGCAGAAAGTTCATTTGCTGGCTGCCTGTTTTAAGAGATACTGTATTATCTTCATACTGATCCTGCTACTTTTCCATACACAATAGACACAATATGTCGAAGTCACAAAAGGGCTTTAAAAGTACAATTGTAGGCTATAATATTAGCCAGGTTAGAGGCTGAAAAACAGCTGATTAATTACTGAAGAAACTTCAGTAGGGCTAAATTAGAAAAATGCTGGATACCCTGAAAGGATAAAAACCTTCGGGGTTGCCTTTTTTGTCTCCCCACCCCACCCATTTTGTCTTCTAAGAGTAGAAGAAAGGCTTAATATCAACCATAGGAAGGAAACCAAAGGTTGGACAAACATATTTTAAGCGTAAGTTTAGTCTGGGATATGCTGAAGGACAAAAATACAGACAGTAGCAGTCCTAGAACTTCTGCAATGGTCACACTTATGGATGAAATATGAATTTACCCCATGGGCATGAGGAACTCTGAACGAGAAAACAACCAATTATTGGCTAGGCATAGATGCTGACTTCTTGGTTCATAGTTTGCATCTGTATGGGGTAAGATTCCAACACACTAGCAGGGACTGGAAAGCAAAAGTCAACGCTAAAGAGAACAAATGGAAAGATCCAAAGCCACCTTTCCAGAGTGTTCATGCCATGTGTTATGCTTTAATTGGCTGAATTCCACTAAAGAAAAAATAATCTGGCTGGGCGTGGTGGCTCATGCCTGTAATCCTAGCACTTCAGGAGGCCGAGGCGGGCAGATCACCTGAGGTCAGGAGTTCGAGACCAGCCTGGGCAACACAGTGAAACCCCATTTCTACTAAAAATACAAAAATTAGCTGGGCGTGGTGGCGCATGCCTGTAATCCCAGCTACTGGGGAGGCTGAGGCAGGAGAATCACTTGAACCAGGGAGTCAGAGGCTGCAGTGAGCCGAGATCACGCCACCGCACTCCAGCCTGGCGATAGACTGAGACTCCATCTCAAAAAAAAAAGAAAAATTTAAAAAAAGGAAAGAAAAAAAATAACTTACACTATTTTTAAAGTGATGACAGCAAAACCTTTGGTCTATGATTCTTGTTGGAGCTAAGCAGACCACAGAAAAGGGTGACCAGAGTTTCTCTAAGGCACTTATATAGAAGAGTGGGAGAGACGGTGGAAGTAGGGAGCCAGTAGGGAACAATGTTTCCCTTCTGGCGAAGCATTGTTTCTTTAGGAAAAAAGACCACCACTACCACAACAAAATACTGATATTCTGGAAAGTTAGAATGTTGGCTACGGGAAACCATTTAAATCTGTCCTCTATCCCCCATAAAAGTATTTAACAGATACTTGAGTAGCACCCAGTGCCAGGCACTTATCTAAGCACATTTGATATCGGTAACAAAACTCAGGTAACTACTGGTATCTTCATTTCACAGATGTGGAAACTGAAGCACAGACAAGTTAAGTAACTCACCCAAGGAACTACCTATAAAGAGAGAAACAGGATTTAAACTCAGGCAGTCTGGCTCCAGAGTCATGCACTTGACTACTCTGTTACTTCCCAAACAAAGCAAAAAAGCACTGTTAAAGGTAGAAGGAGCCTCCACATATTCTGAGAAAAGGACTTAGCCACTAACAGCCCAGCTACCTGTCTACTCCTCAAGGCAGCAGACCTCTGCAGGTCACATGAAGTTGGATCATGGGGATTCCTGTGAGACAGCACAGAGAGCTTCAAAGTCTTGGTTTAGGAGGGAAACTCATGACCCTTTCAAGGATAGTAGACAGTTAAAGCTTAAATGATGTTTGTTAAATTAAATATTTAAGTAACTTCAAAAGTTGCCTCTGGGAAAAGAGCGCAGCTTCTGAAATGAGCCAGTTTCCAAAAGGCACTAAGAAACAAGGGTTCCTTAATGTCCATCATCATTACACACTACAATGCCGATTATATATCTCTAAACAAAATCACAAGGACTCCGGCGTTTTATATTATAGAAGTATCAAAACTTCAAGGTAAATGTAATTTCCTAGAAATTATTTAATCCTTTGTTTTCAGGCCAGAGAGGATAAAAGGATGTACCCAAAGATGGCAAAACCGATACCCATTCTAACTCCCATTCCTCCCTTAAGTTCTTTGTCTCTGTTAATAGCGTAAACAGCCACCCAGTTATCCAAGACAGGAACCCTTTTTCTTAGACCCTTCATGTCATTTGTAGCTAAGTCTTATATCCACTTTACTCAACTATTTCCAGTGGCTTCTTGCTCAGCTCAGAATCGAGTCCCAACATTTCCCCCCGATTTTTAGTTAGTGTAAATAACAAGTTCCAACTTTTTGAAATGGCATTTAATAGTTTTGCCTCCAGCCACTTTTTTGGGTCTCATTTTCTACTATTCCACCCTGTGTAACCCACCTAACTAGATTCCTCCCAGAACAAAGCATATACTACAATGCCTCTATGTTCTGCTTATGTTTTTCTTTCTAACCATTACTTTCCGTTAGCAAAATTTTAACCATCTTTGAATGGCTAGCTCAAATGCTGTCTCCACCATGAAATCTTAAAAACAATGATTATGGCGTACTATGATAGGGATAAATATAATATTGAAAATATCAGGGCTCCAAATTGAATGCTATCAATAACTACTGAATTAGATTCAACTACCAAACTCAACAGCTCCAATTTATCTGCATGATATTATACTAGGCTTTGCGGTAATTATCATCATCACCATCATTATGTCAATTATTTAGTATGTTACAGTTCCCAAAGAGCTATCATGTGCATAAACAAACTTGAAAGATTGATAAAGCAGGTATTGTTATCAACCCTTGACCAAAACAGAAAATGAGACCCAGAGAAGTTAAGCACCTTGGATCACGACACGTAGCTTATAAATGACAGAACCCAGCCTCTTAACTTTTATCTTAGTGTGCTATTCAATATATCATACTGACTCCCATGTGAATGGTGGTGGTACTGAGTTTCCTCATTTCCAAACTGTTCAATCTTCTCTGCCTACCTATGTTAGTTGTCCATTTCCCACAGACAGGATGATATAGTGATGTGTAGACAAAGGGAGGGCTTTGGCAAACCACTCACAAGGAAAGCAGCAAACATATCTTTTAAATTTTATTAATTTCAGAAAAATCTCCCCTAATCTGAGAACTAGATGCTTAATTCAAGTGCATATTCCTAAAATCCTACATTCTCTCAATTACAATTCAGGTAGGATTTGGAACTAAAAGGAAAGCAGAAGCCAAAAGCATCCTTATTCTCAGATGTTTCTCACACTGAGAGTACAGAATAGCACTGCCAATATGGCTGGAAAAGTACTTCCCTTGCTATTTCACAGCAGTTTTCTGTCTTCCCTTGCTTTCCACAAATTTGTCACTCCAGTGTGAATGCCAGGTTTAAAATTGGCAAGAGATGCACAGAGTCGAAAACTAGGAGGAATTTCATTTCACACGATTCTCTTATTTTCTAAAATCAAGCTGCCCTCCCAAATTGCTTTTAATAATATTTGTTTATACAAGAGATCTACTATTAAAGATAAACAATGGATAAGAATGTAACCCTTTAAGAAAGGTAGCTTGTGAGATCCTACAAGCTACGTAATTCCTTGGCATCTAGAAGAGTATTCCTTTTGAGATTATTTATGTATTTTTTAAAAGAGGGCCGGCCATGGTGGCTCATGCCTGTAACCCCAACACTATAGGATGCCAATGTGGGAGCCCAGAAGTTCCAGACCACCCTGGGCAACATAGCAAGAACGCCATCTCTATTAAAAACAAAACAGTTAATTAACCAAGCATGGTGGTGCATGCCTATTGTCCCAGCTATTCAAGAGGCTGAGGTGGGAGGACCCCTTGGGCCCAGGGAGGCTGCAGTGAGCTATAATCACACCACCGCGCCCAAGCTTAGGAGTCAATGAGACCCTGACTCCAAAAAAAAAGAAAAAGGATCTGAGGAGCAAAATATTAATGCTAACAGAAAGAAGCAGTGTCAAGAGATAAGTGATGACTGATGAAATTATCTTTTAACTTTGGTGTGAGCTGTTCTTGTCATGTTACAGGCCAGACAAGAGAAAGACAGAGATGAAGTTTGCATAGGTTCAGAATTTGATGAGATTAATACTTTCAGTGCCAAAGATTTCAGGGATTTGGGGACAAAGAGAGATAAAGGCAGTGCCTGAGGTGATCTGACATTTTTAAACCTGAACTGCCTACCATATGCATACAAGTAAGGGGTGCTTGTATTTAAACAGACAGTTTAGCTACAAAACTAACTCTTTTTACACAGGGAGGTATTTTTCACTGGAAGGAATAATGTAGTGGGGACTCAGGATCCTTGGTCTCACATCCTCTTCTTTCTGCTACCACATCACTGTGGGACTTAGAGCATGTGACCTCAGACGCCTGTCCACACAAAGAGAAGACAAGATGAAATGATTCTTAATACCTACTCCCTTGTTTTGCACCTTGCATGAGGACAATAAAGAGGAAACCAAATGGCATCTTCTGGGATGTGGATCCATAGCCCCATTTTGTTTCTGCAGAAAGGCTACTCTCCCACTCCAAGTCTGCAGTATTGCTACTGCACAGGACAGTAAATGCCTCCTGGGCTTGGGTCCTAAGTATAGCCTGATGACAAATGATTGGTGCTAATATCTAGCAGAAAAGGAAGGGACACAGAAACACATTTGAAACACTTGTTTTCTCCTAACAAATGGCCACAAAATTAGCTACAATTGATTAGCAAGGATTGGAATAAATGAAAGCATTTTGGAACAGAACATGCTAAATACTAATTATTCTGGGGTTCAGATGTGATTAAATAATCCCCCAGATTTCTTTAATCTGCTACAGAAGAAATCGAAGAAACCCTAAACTATTTAAAAAGATCAGAGGTACTTTAAAAGGATCACAGTGTATATAAAATTTTACTGGAGGCCGGGTGTGGTGGCTCAAGCCTGTAATCCCAGCACCTTGGGAGGCTGAGGCAGGAGGATCACAAGGCCAGGAGTTCGAGACCAGCCTGGCCAATATGGTGAAACCTTGTCTCTACCAAAAATACAAAAATTAGCTCGGCGTGGTGGCGGGCGCCTGTAGTCCCAGCTACTCGGGAGGCTGAGGCAGGAGAATCGCTTGAACCCAGGAGGCAGAGGTTGCAGTGAGCCGAGATCACACCACTGCACTCCAGCCTGGGTGACAAAGTGAGACTCCATCTCAAAAAAAATAATAAAATAATTTTACTGGAATATAACCAATATCCTTGCTTTGTTGCAAAGAGGTACTGTGTCAGTAGACATCAAAACAAGAAGTACTTAAAAGTTTGCTTACAACAGATCATCTGATTAAACTGTTAAAATTTACTCATGTGAATAAGAAACCAAGGGCTAGATTTAGTCATGTCATATGTAAACAGAAACTCGGGCCAGGTTTTTCCAATAGCTCTTGGCAAAAAGGCTTCTATTTTTATAGGAATGAAGAAAATATTAAAAGGCACAAAAGTGGCCAGGCGCGGTGGCTCACGCCTGTAATCCCAAGACTTTGGGAGGCCGAGGCAGGTGGATCACGAGGTCAGGAGATTAAGACCATCCTGGTTAACACAGTAAAACCCCGTCTCTACTAAAAATATAAAAAATTAGCGGGGCATGGTGGCGGGCACCTATAGTCCCAGCTACTCGGGAGGCTGAGGCAGGAGAATGGCATGAACCCAGGAGGCGGAGGATGCAGTGAGCCGAGATTGTGTCACTGCACTCCAGCCTGGGTGACAGAGCGAGACTCTGTCTCAAAAAAAAAAAAAAAAAAAAAAAAGAAAAGAAAAGAGGCACAAAAGTACATACAACAAATTATTGAATTTACCTACAATATGATCTTGGAAAAGTATGCTTTTAAATAGATGTAAAAGTGTCATCTCTGCACATTTGTAGAGCAGTTCACAACTGAAGAGCTTCTATATTTATTGACTCCCATGGTTCCCCTGTGAAGCATGTATCAAGATGAAGATGAAGAAACTGAGTTGAAGAAGGTTAAGTAACCTAGCCAAGATCACGAGACTTAAATGGATGCACAAGGATGAGGATTTCTTCTAAAAAAATCACATCCCTTTTTTTTTTTTTTTAAGAGAAGATTTTTGTGAAACAGGACAGGGCCAAACTTATATGTCTCAAAGCCCTTTATGTCACTTTTACTGTATCTTTCCTCCCAAAACAAAGTAGAATGTGTTAGAGAAGATAAGTTTTCAAAAGCTTATGTTTTAAATATTAACCTCTTTCTTCTTAAAGTCTTTTGGAATTTCTTTTTACAGTCTAGTAATATAAAAATCAACATTCTTCATCTGATCTGTAAGCAGGTCTCTCACCTCCTCAGATGATACTGTTCACGGTCAAAGGTTATCTAATTTTTTTTTTTCACACTTCACATCAATTAGCACAGTAAAAACATAGCAGGCAGCCACCCATTGTTGGACATGATCTAGCAATTCTACTCCTAGGTATACACCCCGGAGAATGAAAGTAGAACTCAAACATGTATTTGTAGCCAAAGGGTGGAAACAACCCAAGTGTCCATCAACAGGTGAATTTTTTTAAATGTGATTACAGGCATACAATGGAATATAATTCAGTCATAAAAAAGAATGAATTTCTGATACGCTACAATATAGATAAACCTTGAAAACATATTAAGGGAATATAGAACAGATTAAAAAAAGATAAATATTGTATTATTCCACTTATATGAAGTACTTAGAATAGGCAAATTCATAAAGATAAAAAGTAGAAGGGAAAGAGAAAAAAAGACAAAGTAGAAAGATATTGGGACAGGGGAACAGAATGAAAAGTTATTATTTAGCGAATTCAGAGACTGGGATGATGAAAAGTTCTGGAGATAGTGGTGACAGTTGCATACTATTGTCAGTGTACTAAATGCTACTTTAAAACGGTAAATTTGGTTATGTTTATTTTACCACACACAATTGTGTGAAAAATGAGATAAGCCAAAGTGACTTAATAACTATCCTATAGAAGATTAAGAGTACGTGAGAAGAAAGAGAGGTGGAAATTAATGTACCCATGGATCATCCACTCATTAATTCAATAAATATAGACTAGCAAGTGCCAGCTATCTGCCAGGTACCATATTAAGCCTGAAGGATGCAAAATGAATACAAAAGGCCGGGCGTGGTGGCTCATACCTGTAATCCTAGCACTTTGGGAGGCCAAGGTGGGCAGATCACTTGAGGTCAGGAGTTTGAGACCAGCCTAGTCAACATGGTGAAACCCTGTCTCTACTAAAAATACAAAAAATTAGCTGGGTGTTGGGGGCACGCACCTTAATCCCAGCTACTTGGGAGGCAGAGGCAGGAGAATCACCTGAACCTGGGAGGTGGAGATAGCAGTGAGCTGAGATGGCACCACTGCACTCCAGCCTGGGCAACAGAGCAAGACTCCGTCTCAAAAAACAAACAAACAAACAAACAAACAAAAAACCAGCCCCCCGCCCCACCCCAGAAAAAACAAAAAAGATCCCAATTCTGCTTTCAGGGACTTTAGAGTCCAGGAGGCCATAGGGAAAAGTAAAGACACAATTAAATATAATAATTATTATACTAGGAATATATTCAAGGCACCAGAGAGCACACAAAAGTGGCATTTAATATGAGAAGGCGGGTAGAAAGGATACCTGTAACAAGTCGAGTCTGAGCTGCAACTAAAAGAATGACAGCAAAAGGGCAAGAGAGTATTACAGAACCAACAGCATGTTTAAAGGCTTAGTGGCATCAGAAAACATGCTATGTTTAAGGAACTGAAAAGAAGTTCACAAGACCAAATATGGAATGTGAAATAAGGATAAACAGCAAAACAGGTAGCAGAGAAAAGACAGCCAAAAATTGTTAAGGAATGACTGTGCATTAGAAAGAGGTGAAAAAGGTGGCCAGAAAGATGGAGAGGCATGGAAGCATTAAAGCCAAAGAAGATGGTTTCAGGAGGGTGGGGTCCAAAGTATGAGCTATTTTGGCACATTTCGTGTGCACTTAAAAAGAATGTATTCTAACATCATGGTAATGGTACAGAAACACTAACAGCATGGTAATGGTACAAAAACAGACACATAGACCAAATGGAACAGAACAGAGAACACAGAAATAAAACCACACACCGACAGCAATCTAATCTTCAAGAAAGTCAACCAAAATAAGCCATGGGGAAAAGACTCCCTATTCAATAAATGATGCTAGGATAACTGGCTAGCCATATGCAGAAAACTGAAACTGGACCCCTTCCTTACACCACATACAAAAATCAATTCAAGATGAATTAAATACTTAAATGTAAAACTTAAAACTGTAAAAACCCTAGACGACAATCTAGGCAATACCATTCTGGACAAAGGAACGAGCAAAGATTTCATAGCAAAGATGCCAAAAGCAATTGTAGCAAAAGCAAAAATTGACAAATGGGATCTAATTAAACTATCAACAGAGTTAACAGACAACTTACAGAATGGGAGAAAATATTCACTAACTATGCATCTAACAGGTATAATATCCAGAATCTATAAGGAACCTAAATGATTCGACAAGCAAAAAACAAGTAACCCCATTAAAAAACAAGCAAAAGACATGAACAGACATTTCTCAAAAGATGACATACAAATGGCCAACAAATGTATGAAAAAATGCTCCACGTCCCTAACCATCAGAGAAATGCAAATCAAAACCACAATGAGATATCATCTCACACCAGCCACAATGGCTACTAAAAATCAAAAAACAGCAGATGGCTCGCAAGGCTGCAGAAAAAAGGGAACACTTATACACTGTTGATGAGAATGTAAATTAGTCCAGCCACTAGGGAAAGCAGTTTGGAGATTTCTCAAAGAACTTAAAAAAACAACTACCTTCTGATCCAGCAATCCCATTACTCGGTATGTATCCAAAAGAAAACAAATCATTTTACTAAAAAGACACATGTACTCACACGTTCACTGCAGCTCTATTCTCAATAGCGAAGACATGGAATCAACCTAGGTACCCAGCAATGATGGATTGGATAAAGAAAATGTTGTACATATCTACCACGGAATACTATACGGTCATAAAAAAAGAACTGAATCATGTCCTTTGTAGCAACATGGATGCAACTGGAGGCTGTTATCCTGAGCAAATTAAGGCAAGAACAGAATACCAAATACCACGTGGTCTCACTTTTAAGCAGGAGCTAAACATCGGGTGCTCATGGACATAAAGATGGCAATAATAGACACTGGAGACTACTAGAGCAGAGAGGGCGGTAAGGGTTGAAAAACTAATTGTTGGGTTCTATGCTCAGTACCTGGGTGACGGGATCATTTGTACCCAAACCTCAGCATCACAGCTATATACCCAGGTAACAAAGTTGCCTATATGTACCCACTGAATCTAAAATAAAACTTGAAAAGAATTAAAAGCAGAAAAGTAGACAGAAAGAAAAGAGAAAATTCTAATATTGTTGGATGGGAAAAACCTATAAATGTCGATTAGATCAAGTTGGCTGATACTGTTCAAGTCTTCCATATCCTTAATTATTTTCTATTTGGACTAAAAATTATTGAGAAAGATAGTATAAAATCTCTGACCATAATTATGAATGTTTATTTCTCTTTGCAGCTCTATCAGATTTACTTCATGTATTTTGAGGCTGTGACGTTAGTGGATAAACATTTATAACTGCTATGTTCTCCTAATGGGTCCCTTTTATCATTATGCAATGAACTTCTTTATCCTTGGCAATGTTCTTTGCTGTACGGCAGATATTAACATAAGCTAGACAACTATAAACTAGAAAAGATGTAGAGTAGATTCAACTACTGAGATTAAATTTACCAGAATAATGAAAATGGAAACTAGATGATCAAGTGATAAGAGATGAGTGAGGGATAGGGAAAAAAGGCCACAGGCATGATGCATGATTCCCAAAGAAATGTCCCCAGTAGAGAAAATTAAATCTGGTTATTTAAATGATTCGCGAAAAAGAACAGACTTAGAAAGCAATTCTCACTTTAAGTTGTCTACAGACAATCAGACAAGTTAATAAAGAAGTTCTAAGAACTCTACAATGGAGACACTTGTTCTAATGTGTGACAGATCTTTACATTCCCTAACCTAGCTCAGGCCACTATGGGAATGGGAGTACCATATGGCTTTCTCACCAACAACTGTCTTTAAATCAGAATGGAAGTGCAACTCCTCATTTTCAATAACTAGATTTAACCACTTGCCTCCTACACCAAAAAAATGGGAGCAAAATGAACAAGAGAAACATCTTCTTGAGGCTTGCATCCCAGAAGGCAGCACTATTGAGTTTCATTCATATTGGTGATTGTAGGCTTTTGTGGGAGCCAAACTCCTCTGATAACATGATGAAAGCTACAAATAGTCTCTCCAGGAAATCTCATATAATCAACCATTTGCATATAATTTCAGGGGATAACAGACCATGGAAGCCCAAGTTAAGAATTTTTAATGTAAACTCTTTAAAATATAGAAAGAAGAAAAAAATTCAGGTCTCCAATCCAGTTACCTTTTATCAAGGCAAGCTTGCTACAGACTTGATTAAATGCCATCATGTGTCACAATGAATCCTTACCTATCTTAGTGAACAACTGTATTTTTAATGAGGTATATATTAAAAGAAAATTAAACATACTTGCTTTATACATCTTGATCTGAACAATGGCATCCCATTTAAGGCCTAAATCATGGCCATCCTCATAGCAACTCTAGGATCAAATACAGTTTCTACTTACTTTGCTATCTTTACCTGTAGCTCAAGTTAAGACCTATTCCAGGTAAGCCAAGCAATGGCCAACCCACTGCTGAATGATGAGGGACTTGCTTGATTCCACCCTTACCTGTTGCTATGCTTGGACTTTTCCCGGTCCTTCTCCTTCTTGTGTTCTTTGTGCCGGTGTTCTCGATCTTTGTGTTTATCTTTGTGTTTATGAGAATCTGCAACCATAAGAGATGAGTCAGTTAACAGGAGTCATGAGCTATCTTCTGTATGCCTACCTTGACAAGCTGGTCAAGAAGTACAATGACAGGATTCAAATGGCATGGTAGGCATAATAGCACATGCCACTGAAAAAAAAAGCTTTCACAAAGAAGCCCAGACAAAGCTCCCATGAGCCTGCTTCTACAATCAAGACAAGTTACTAATATGGGGAAGATGAGGAAATGAGAGCCAATTATTCTGTGGAAAGAAGCCACAGTTTGGCGTTTTTCTCCCTAGACATAATACTATTAAGCCTGACCTATAAATGATAACAAAGGGATAGTATTGAACACTGACTCTAAAGATCAGATGTTATAACTTCTGAAAAATCCAAACCTCAAGAGATGTTTTTAAATGAATGTTAATAAGGTGTAATGTCTAAACAATAAAATACAATCAGCCCTCCATATCTACAGGTTCAGCACCATAGATTCAACCATTTGCAGACTTAAAATATTCAAGGAAAAATAAAAATAGTGATAACAATACAACCAAAAAAATACAAATCCCCCCACAATATAACAACTATTTATATAGTTACACTGTATTAGGTAATCTAAGTAATGTGGTGGTGAGTTAAAGTATATATAAGGATTGTGTAGGTTATATGCAAATACTGTGCCATTTTATATACAAAAAAACTTGAACATCTGCAAATTTTGGTATACTAGGGACAGGGGGTGGGGTGGTCCTGGAACCAATCCCCTACAAATATTAAGAAATAACTGTAATAATAAACATTTCAAAGACACCCACAGGTGCAATCCCCACTACAATACAGATTTAGAACAAGTCCATCATCTCAGAAAGTTTCCCTTGTGCTCCTTCCCAGTCATTCCCCATCTTCCACCCCTTGCCCAAAGGAAGCACTGATCTGATCGTGCTATATATTAGATTTGTCTAGATTTCTAGATTTCATGTAAATAACATCATATAGGATTTATTCTTTTTGTGTCTGATGTCTTTCTCTCAGCATAACATTTGTGACATTCATCCATGTTGTTGGATATATCAGTTGTTGGTTCCATTTTATTGCTGAGTGGTGTTACATTGTGTGGATATACTGTAACTTACCCATTCACCTGCTGGACAATTTAGTTGTTTCCAGGCATTGGTTATTATTTATCTGCTACAAACATTCATATACAAATATTTCTATAGACATGTTTTCATTTCTCTTGGGTACATACTTAGGAGAAAAGTTACTGGGTAATATAAAAAATCTATGTTTAACTTTACAGGAAATTGCCAAATTGTACCATTGTATATCTCCATCAAAAATTCATTAGCGTTCCAATTGCTACAAATTTTCACCAATATCTGCTATCAGTCTTTAATTTTAGCCATTCTAGCAGGTGTGGAGTGGTATCTCACTGTGGTTTCAATTCACATATTTCTGATGATTAAATGATGTTTAATGACAAGCATCTTTTGGTGTGCTTATTGGCCTCTCATATACCTTCTTTGGTGAAGTGTCTGCTCAAATCTTTCTTGGTCTTCTTACTACCTAGTTGTAAGAGCTCTTTATACATTCTGGATTACCAATTTTTTGTTAGCTATATGAACTGTGAATATTTTCTCCCCGTCATTTTCTTGTTTTTATTTCTTAACAGTGTCTTTCAAAGAGCAAAAGTTTTAAATTTTGATCAAGTCCACTTCATCAATTTTCTCTTTTAGGGTCTGTATGTTTTGTGCCCCAAGATATCTTTGCCTACTCAAGGGCTACACAGATTTTCTCTCTCTCTCTTTTGCGGGGAAAGGCAGGGAAAGAGTCTCATTTTCTTACATCATGATGTTACGCAGGCTCCTCTCGAACTCCTGGGCTCAAGCAATCCTCCTGCCACAGCCCTTGGAATGGCTGGGATTACAAGGGCATATCACCACCACCTTATTTATTTATTTATTTATTTATTTATTTATTTATTTATTTTCTAGCAGTTTTGCAGAGTTAAGGGCCAGTGTTCATTTTTTTCTAATCAATAAAGACGTCAAGTTGTTCTAACACCATTTTTTTTTTAACTTTTAAGTTCAGGGGTATATGTGCAGGTTTGTTATATAGGTAAACTTGTGTCATGGAGGTTTGTTGTACAGATTATTTCATCACCCAGGAATTAAGCCTAGTACCCACTAATTATGTTTCCTGATTTTCTCCCTCCTCTCACCCTCCACCCTCCAAAAGGCCCCTGTATCTGCTGTTTCCCTACATGTGTCCATGTGTTCTCATCATTTAGCTCCCACTTATAAGTGAGAACATGCAATACTTGGTTTTCTGTTCCTCTGTTAGTTTGCTAAGGGTAATGGCCTCTAGTTCCATCCATGTTCCTGCAAAGGACACAATCTCGTTCTTCTTATGGCTGCACAGTATTCCGTGGTGTACATGTGCCACATTCTTTTTTTTAATCCAGTCTACCATTAATGAAAATTGAGGTTGATTCCATGTTTTTGCTACTGTGAATAGCCTAGCATTATTTTTTAAAAGATGGCCCTTTCCCCATTAAATTGTCTTGGCGTTTTCGAGCGGTCATATAATTATACGTCTATTTCCGGACCCTCTATTCTAACCTTACACAAACACAATCTTGACTATAAGATTGTTTGTTACTCCGCTTTTCAAGAAGTATAGCCTAATTCCCCTCCCCTTGAGTGTGGGCTGGACACTGTGACTCACTCCTAACAAACAAGATGAAGTGGAATTGTGAGGGGGCAACTTCCGACACTAGGCCATAAAAGGTATTAGATCTTCCTTCCTGCTCTCTCCTTGCTCTGGGGGAGGCCAGTGACACACTGTCATGTACTCACTCAGAAGCCCTCTGGAAAGGCCCATGTAGTAAGAAACTGAAGCTTCCTGCCAATTAGCCATGTGAATGAGCCATCCTGGAAGTGGACCTTCTAGCCTAAATTAAGTTTTCAAATGACTGCAGCCCTGGCTGACATACTGACTGCAATCTACAGATGGTAAGCCAAAGCCACCCAGATAAACTATGTCTGGATTCCTGACTCATAGGAACTACATGAGAAAATAAGTGTCTGTTGTTTTAAGCTATTATATTTTGAGGCAACATGTTTTATAACAATCAATTAATAATGCATAGGCAATGTGTCTTCATCCCATGACTGGCTCACAGCAAAAGAAGCCACATGTGTCATAATCTGCTGAGCATCTATTCTGTGTCAGGCCCTGGGAAAATAGAAATCTGCATGACCGTAGTACTAACTGCAAGAAATTCCCATCCTACAGAGATGGGAAAAATAATATCATATGGTGTCAGAAGTAGGATTTGAACTCAATCTTCCATGCAGCATACAGAACCCTTCAGCTTCTTCTAAAAACCTCAAGTCTATAATTTTAAAATGCTAAGTTGATTCCCACAAGGTTAGTGGCCCCAGTTTACTTGACAGCAATATCCCATTACTTCTGCCTCAAACCAAACACTTATGGCTAAAATCATAATAATGACAATACATGTAATAGCACTACAATCTGGAATAAAGCATGTGTCAATTAATTTTGTTTGCAGGCCAGATTCAATAAACAAGCCTCAGAACATCAAGATCTGCTAATACAGCCCTAGAGTATGGAAAGGACATCACATTAAAAAAAACTACTCTGTGTATAATTCAACAAACGCATAAATACATATGAAGAAGACTGGAATACAGACATCAAAATATTAAAAGCAGTTATCTTAGGGTAGTCAATTTATGAGTAACTTGAGTTTTTGTGCATATACTTCATCTTGTTTTCTAGTTTTCCCCACAATTACTTTTATAGTAAAAAATGGACCAAGCTTTAAAAATTTATCTTGACAAATACTAGTGTACATAGGAAAATTTGCTTAAATCACTAAAAAGCTCTAAACTTAAAAAGGAAATTAAGTAAAGGATAAATTGAAAGTAATTCCAGGCAGGTTTCAGATAACAGTCTGCCAATAACATTTTTTTTTTATTTTTTTGGAGACAGAATCTCACTCTGTCACCCAGGCTGGAGTGCAGTGGTGTGATCTCGGCTCACTGCAACCTCAGCCTCCCGGGTTCAAGCAATTCTCCTGCCTCAGCCTCCCGAGTAGCTGAGACTACAGGTGCATGCCGCCATGCCCGGCTAATTTTTTGTATTTTAGTAGAGATGGGGTTTCACCGTGTTGCCGAGGCTGGTCTCGAACTCCTGAGCTCAGGCAATCCGTCTGCCTCAGCCTCCCAAAGTCTGGTGCTGGGATCACAGGCGTGAGCCACTGCGCCCGGCCACATTTTTTTTTAATGCACAAAATTTCAAAATTGATTTTAAGCCAGGTCCCCAAGTTTTTTAAAGCAACTGCTGTCTAAAAATGCAAATCAAAAATGTCTGGTGAGAAACTCGGGGCTGTGGCTCATTAATCTCATTGATACAAATAAGACCTAGGTCAAAGATCTGAACCGCAAGTATTCCTATTTTAAAGGAATGGCTGAGCACGGTGGCTCATGTTTGCAATCCCAACATTTTGGGAGGCCAAGGTGGGAGGCTTACTTGAGGCCAGGAGTTTGGGACCAGCCTGGGCAACGTAGCAAGACCTTGTCTCCACGAAAACTTTTTAAAAAATTAGTTGGGCATCTTCGTGCACCTGTAATACTGGCTGCTCCGAGGGTGAGGTTGGAAGACTGCTTGGGCACAGGAGTTCAAGGATGGAGCTATGATTACATCACCACACTCCACTTGGGCTACAGAGCAAGACCCTCTCTCTAAAATACAAATAAAAGTTATTACATGTGCTATGTGTGCTGTGAAAGGTGTGTCAAAAAGTGTATTACATGGCAACTTCTTCAAATATCTTAATGACTATTATATTGTATTATATAAATTTACTCAGTAAATTTGTAATTTCTGAGTAAATATAAATTTATATTACTGCTGAGAAATGATAGGGAGGCAAATTGAGGTCAGTACAAAAGAACTAACCACTAAAAGAATGGGATGCCTTCTGAATGCCAAAAGCATTTAAACAAACTAAATAACCAACTGAAAGGGAAACTGTAGAGATAATCCGCAGTAGGTAAACTGACAGATTAAAGAATCTCTAAAGATGAATACTGAAGTACTTCCATGTAAATGATGCCTGGAATTTGCTTATAATACTCTCTGGTGGTGGTGGAGGGGGGCACCAAGGGATACAGGGGTAGACAAAATTTGACTGGCAAAAGGTTGATAATTACTGAAGCTGAGTGGCAGACACATGGGAGTTCATTATATTTCTCTATGTGTATGCTTGAAACTTTTCATAAGTTAAACATTATCTTTAAGCTTCTTCCTTTCCAACCCTTCATTTTTGTGTTATTATGTGAGGGCATGGCAAGAAGACTGGCCTAGTTCCAAGAGAGGGTTTGTGTTAAGGAATAGTAAGAGATAAAAGTAAAAGCAAAATAAATAGTTAGAGGTTTCTGAAGCAATCTACAAAAAAAAGTGACAGCAAAGGAACTAAGAAGGAAGGAAAAAATGTAAAAGCACATTTGGGAAAATGGAAGTAGAACCCAGTTCCAGGAACTCACTACTATGTGTAATAAATGCAGTGTAATAAAGAGTCAGAGAAAGTCTTTATGTCCAGGTGACTGGGGGAACAAGGGGCCTTGGCAAAAACAAGAAACTTGTACAGAATAAAGATGGCGAAAAATACTGGAGAAATGATGGACCAGCCTGAGCCATATTGTATCTAAGGTAACAGTGGGACATCTGACTAAAGATGTTGGTCAGAAGAGATGCCAGTAAGTGAAAAAGTAAAGCCAATAAGGGCACACAGATCTACATCCCTCGTGGTGAAAATATGTGTTTGGAGAGAACATACTGTGGCCTTGAAGATTACTTTCAGCACATACCTTTTCCCCTTAACTGGAATTCATCTACTAGTGTTATTTAAAATGTTTTAGAGGAAGGACCCTGCCACTTCAAGCACCTGTTAAGTGCAAAAAGAAATGTGTTGAATTTAACTGACAGATATGAAAGATGCAAACCAGTGCATATTAAATCATCAGAAAACCTAATTCATTGTGAATTCAGGCCAACTAATGCTTTCTAGTAACAAATATTTTAATTCCTAGTGAAAATTCTAGATGAAGACATGGGAGGAAGCCCCCTGCAATAAAGCAGTCTTGATAAAACGAAGACTTACGGCAACTAACTCCTTTCACTGTAATTTAACTGGAGTTACTTCCTAAGGACAGATAAGTTAAACAGATAGAACAGGAATCAACATCTTTTGCTATTGTTACCTAACGTATTCCCTGGGGTTTAAAAAGCTTTTAAGTAAAGAAGCTTCCGACAGACAAAAGGAAAGTGTCTCTGTCTTTTCCTACTGTAGGAATAGGTGTTAGGTAGCATTACACAGGAGTTGAGGGCTAATGTGTAAAAAAAAAGAAAGAAAAAAAAGAAATCCTTTTCCTACTGTTTCAGAAATATATTCTGAAGACTAATTCAATTTAAAACCAAATATATTCAAGTCCAAAGCATCCTGCTAAAGACTCACCAGACAAGGACTCTGCCCTCAAGGAGTTTACAATCCATTAAGGTAATTAAGATATAATCTCAAGTAGCTGGCTGCCCAAGGCACACAAGAGAAAAGGGCACTAATACGGGTGCCAGCACCATGCTAGGGTGCTTTGAAACACTATCTCGACTCAAGTTTCTTACCACTCTTACGATAGAGAAATAGTCCCAGTTCACAAAAGATAATAATGGGTATCTAGGTATCTGTATTAGTCCATTCTCACGCTGCTAATAAAGGCATACCCAAGACTGGGTAATTTATAAAGAGGTTTAATTGACTCACAGTTCTGCAGAGCTGGGAAGGCCTCAGGAAACTTACAATCATGGTGGAAGGGGAAGCAAACACGTCCTTCTTCAAATGGTGGCAGCAAGGAGAAGTGTGACGCAAAGTGGGGCAGGTGGGGGGGGCGGGGTGGGGAAGCCCCTTATAAAACCATCGGACCTCATGAGAACTCACTATCACAAGAACAGCACGGAGGTAACTGCCCAGGTGATTCAATCACCTCCCACAACACATGAAGATTATGGGAGCTACAATTCAACATGAGATTTGGGTGGGGACACAGCCAAACCATATCAGTATCCTTTACTAAATGTATATTTTGTGCAAGGCAGTATTACATATATCACCTCTAACTTTCATAACTCTGGGTGGTAACGATTTCCTCAAATCTAAGATACTTTTTGCCTCATTTTACCATCTCTGAAAATAAGGTGCATCTAGTTGGTATAGCCCCCATGAAGGAAGAATTTGGCAAAATCAAACAAACTCACACACTCCCTCTTTAAACCCAGCAATCCCATGCCTAACAATTCAGCCTGAAAAAACACTCCAAGGTGTATCTAGAGAAATAAGTGGATGACGACAAAGTTAAGAAGCAGTATTTTTAATAAGTGACAGGGAAACAAAGGAGGCAGAATGTAGAATGGCAGATCAATGGAATAGCAAAAGGGTTAAGAAAAAATGTTTTAGGAAACATTTGAAACTCAAAATTTCAAACGTCAATTAACATTAAAGTAACAGTTTCTATTGCATCATGATGCTCCTGTATTTAGAAACTATACAAACTCTTTATAAAGGTAATAGACATTTTCCAAATGAAGCATGTGGGCACCATTACTTCCACATCTCTTACATGATAATAAGATTTTCTATTTTTCTGCCCTGCTGCTATTTTTCAGTAAGCGCAGTAAGGCAGTAAGATTGCTTAATTTATGGGCATTTTGGGGGGAAAAAAGTCTAAGAGTAAAAATACTGAATCTAGGTTAACTGCCTCCTTGTTTCAAAGTGAAGAGTAATATAATGAGATAAAACAGCCTGGTTCCACCAGTGAACAAGATGAAATAAAAACCCTGGATCCAAGAGTGGCAGTTAGGAGTTAACATAGGCTTCCTGGAGGATGCAGTTTGAGCCAAGTCTTACTGAAAGCTAAGAGGGAGTTGGCAAGACAAAGGAAGGTGAAAGGGCATTCTTGGTGGATGTGCTACACTGCAGCAAGAAATGAGCTGCGACAGCCAGCTATTACTATCATTGCTGAAAAATTCATCCTCTCCTGAATGAGCAAAATTAAGTGAGACACACTTCTCCCAGCTAGGAAATGGGAGAGTTGACTGTTTCCAGGAGCATATTAAAAAATAAAATCCCAGAGTTATGTTTATCTCCCTAAAGTCATGTGTCCAAAACAGAGTTTTTTTTTGTTGGTTGTTTGTTTAGACAGAGTCTCACTCTACTGTCCAGGCTGGAGTGCAGTGGTGCAATCTCAGCTCCCTGCAACCTCCGCCTCCCAGGTTCAAGCGATTCTCCTGCCTCAGGCTCCCGAGTAGCTGGGATTACAGGTGCGCCATCATGGCCAGCTAATTTTTGTATTTTTGTAGAGATAGGGTTTCACCATGTTTACCAGGCTGGTCTCGAACTCCTGACCTCAAGTGATCCACCTGCCTTGGCCTCCCAAAGTGCTGGGATTACAGGAGTGAGCCACCGTGCCTGGTCCTTTTTTTTTCTTTTAAAAAAGTTATAGATATACTCTAACTTCTTGTAACTCTAGAGTCCTAGTTCTCTGCTTAGATAGAAAGGAAACAAAATAGACAGGAATAAGAAACTCAGTATCAAATGAATCCAACAAAATTTGATCCAACTGTTAAAAAATTCCTGAAAGCTGGCCTAAACCCAAAATGACAACGAAGCTGCAGATATGGAAACCAAGTATAAGGTCAACCCCAAGTGGCCAAATCAATGTCACATCAGGCATATATAAGATAAAAAGTTCATTCTCCATAGGGAAAACAGACAAATACACAAATTACATGAGGGGAAGAAATAACCAAGTCTGTAAAATACTTTGATAAACATGTTCAAACATGATGAGCACAAAAGACCATGACCAAACCCTAATGTGATAGAGGCACTGCAGAGCAGCACAGAGGTCCCCTTTAGGGACCTCTGAAGGAAGCTGGAGAAAGCAGACCAGTTCAAAAGTGAAAAATATCTTATTCAAAATCCTTGTTCTATCACTCAGTGTATGACCCTGGGTAAAAGTCACTTAACTACTAGATCTATGAGAAGGTAGCATAAATCAGTGGTAAAGAGCTTCAAATCTCTGTCCATCATGTACTAGATACCCACGACCTTAGTAAATTTGCTTATCTTACAGATGAAGAAACTTGGGCTCAGAAAATTTCAGTGATTTTAAAGAATTTTATTTTGAAAGTCAATCAATATTTGTGTATAGTTGTAACAGAATTCCTGGCTAATCTCCAAGAAATTATAAACATGTTAACAACTGTCAATGCGGTACAACCATTCCTAAACCTTCTCCTTGATTAATTTACATAGAACTGAAGTCAGCCTACTCAATCATTTCATACAACTTAGCTCAGGTTGTATATGTGCATTTGAGGCAGCAACCATACCCATTCACAATGCCCACCGAGCCAACAACTGAGAAATGCTTTCTGATTTTCCTTCCTATACTGAGATCCAGGAAAGAAAAGCACTTATGAAAAAGGAAGTAAACTGTGGCCTACTCTAACAACCCTGGTACCCGGAAGCCTAACAAACTTACAGGTTTTAAGGAAGGCACTGTTAACGCCATAGCATTCCCCACGCAGAAGCACATATGCCTGTTTAGCTGTGGTCAGCAGGTGGCTAACAGTGTTGCCAATCTTATTCTATCTGGCGTCTCTAAACTCAATCCAAGCAAAACATTTACTCTTTCTTATGGGAGAAAAGGATAAGTCATCAGCACAGAATACTGATTGTTTTATCAACTATTCCACGATCTTAAAGCTTTTAGGGTAATCAGATCAGGGCAGGAAGAAGAGTCCTTTGCTGCCTTATAAGCAAAGGCAGAGAGCTTTCTGATATAAAGGAGACTCTTTGCCATGTTTTGAGCCAGTCCCCTTTACACTGCCTTTTGATGATAGATTTGAGACTTACGGCAGCTGTGTAATATGATGGGCTCCTCCTTCAAACATAATCATCAAGTCAAGTGTATGGGGAATGGAGGTGTGGCATAGTTACACAATCAAAACCTACCTTCTCCGAAAAGACACTCACAATATAACTTCTGTCAAAGATAATCTCTGCTCTTCTCTGACATACAAATATACAACTAGCGCATAAGGAAAGTGAACACTAGAACCATTTGAGTGAACACGATGGGTGAATAAATTATTTAAAGAAAATATTTATCACCTTATTATTAAAACTCTTGTACTGGGGTAAACCCTTACATCTTCTACTTCCTCCCTGACTTTCAAACTCATATCACATCCCCAAAAGCAGAAGTTTTAAAAAAATCAACATTCTCTTTAACACTCTATACCCAGTATGTTCTAATACTTTTAAAAGAAGACTGCTTCTGTCTAGGACAGATAACAAGCTGGTCTTGAGTGATAAAAGACTGGCATCCGGGAGTACAGTAAATATCAGGGGTGTGTGAATCTCCCAGGAACTTAATGCAAAACTAAAGGCAGTGAAAAAACCTGAAAACTTGTCATCATTAAAAGGGGAATGGTTGAGGAGTAAAAACAAGTATTCCCCAACTGTTAGGGGAGAGGGAAGGGCATATTTCTTTTTACTCCTCAAATTCAGACTATACCAATGTTGGTCCAGTTTCAATCCAGGACACCCTGTCTGTGAGCCATCTTAATGGTGGCTGGTTTCAATTTGTAGCCTACAGAAGAGTCCTTATCACTACTTTATGGCAATTCTCAAGGAGAACATTTCCAAAATTCCAGGGCATAGTTAACAGCCTTTCAAAGTAAGCAGGACAGAGACTGTTTCTGGCTAAAGGCCCAAAGAGCTCTGGAATTCAAAAGGAAAGAAAACTGCTGGGAGGATTCAGCTCTAAAGAAACCCTTAAAAAACTGATGAATGAGGGCTGGGAGCAGTGGCTCATGCCTGTAATCCCCGCACTTTGGGAGGCCAAGGCAGGTGGATCACCTGAGTTCAGGAGTTCAAGACCAGCCTGACCAACACGGTGAAACCCCATCTTTACTAAAAAATACAAAAATTAGCCGGGCATGGTGATGCACACCTGTAATCCCAGCTACTTGGGAGGCTGAGGCAGGAGAATCACTTGAACCCGGAGGCGGAGGTTGCAGTGAGCCAAGATCGTGCCATTGCACTCCAGCCTAAGCAACAAGAGTGAAACTCTGCCTCAACATAAAACAAAACAAAAGAATGAGAGAAGAGACTAGTAACATTTCCAATTTTTAAAGTTCACATGACCATTTATTCTCCCTAAATGTGTATTGCATATTAACAAGAATTTTTGTCATGGACCTGTTCATCATTGAAACTATGGGATTCCCCTGTTAGGGACCTCAACTTGAAAGCTAACAAAACAAACAAAAAAAAACATCTCTAGCTAAGAAGATGGCAGAAAAGTATAAATAGTTCTTCTGTCCTTAAGGAAGTTGGGGTTCACAATATTCATTTGTTCAAGTATTTACTGAGTGCCACTTAAGTGTTGAAATACAACTCAGCCCCAAAACTGAGTCCCTGCCTTCATCAAGTTTCATAATAAGCATAATACCCACCTGACCACGCCATCCCAACAGTAGCAGCTGCTGAGTAACTTTGAAAAGGGAGGGGGAAAAGGGTCCCCCCTAACTGCCCAAGTTTCACTGGACTTGCCTCCATGAAGTTCCAGAATCAGCCTCTAACGTTACTGTTGGAAAAGACCCTCATAAGAAGTTACAAAGACCAAGTTCAAGACAGGGTCAAACTGAATTAAATGAAAGTTGCCAATTATTTTGCAAAGTGTGGTCTTTCTTTTCAATATTCAAAACTTGGGGAAATACCATCGGAAACTTAGAAGTGCACTGCATTAAAAGACTCAGAGTTGCTCAAAGACCCAATTTTGTTATCACCTCTGCAACACAACTTCAAATTTCTAAAACCTGTCACTACAATTTCCAAAGTGCCCAAGTGTTCAGAAGAAATGCCACAAACTGACTTAAAAACACTTCAAGAATTAGGTTCTTAAACATCAGCAGCTGTGTGAGATTAGTGGTCAGCTATTATCCTTAAAGGCTTTGCCATGGAAAAGACACACAAGAAGGAGCCTATTCGTCTACTTTACGCCTCAAACTGACACACACACAAAAGGGCTAAATGGTCAGAGAATGTTTTCTCTTCCAGGCCACTTCCGCATTTAAATTTCTTTTATGGCTTTACAACACCACAATTACCTTAATCTGTCTCTCCACAACCCCTTCCTGTCTTATTTTACAACCTTCTCTCCTTACCTTAATCTGTCTCTCCACAACCACTGTCTGTCTTATTTTACAGCCTTCTTTCCCATCCCACTCCTTCCATTATGGTCCTTAAATTCAAGTACATCTTCTTGTCTTCCTCTGGTTCTCATTTCCAGGGACCAATTAATTATATTTAAAAATCAAAAAAATAATTCAGACTTCAGTGACAGGACCGACAAACTGTCTTTCAGAGAAGTATGTTACTTGATCTACAAGAAGGTCTTCTGATATGGAGATTCTAGGCGCAATTAGAGCCAGAACAGACTGTTCATTGTTTTATTATTATGCCAAAAACTAAGTGACAGATTTAAAAGTCAATTTCACTTTCTAATAGTAAGAAGACATGCTTAGAGCAACTCCTTTAATGCAATGTCCTGGTGGGGTTTTAGATAACTTATTTCTCAGCTTTGGGTCTCAGTTTTATGATCTATAAAATGACCTTTATTGACCCCTTACGTCTGGTCACATGAATTCTATGAATTTTAAAAATTGTCTTGGCCCATGTGGATTTAGGTAAAAGGAAAATTTTAAATGCTTGAGTGCAGTGGTTCTCAAATATTCCTGTGTATAAGCCCTGGTACTTGGAATCATCCTCAGATATTTTAACACAAGCTCTCCAGGTAACTATAATCCACTGTCCAGAACCATATTTTGAAGAAACCCTGCATTATTATTTCTTATTCCTGAGTCTTCTGAGCAATATTAATACCAAATACGAGCCACCTACAAAAATTCATGTGCTGCTGATTTTATTTTCAGTTTCTACTCCAATTGGGTCTCTCTGTTCCTTTAAACGGCAGGCATGTGCTGAATCAGTCTCTGGGGAATTTTTTTTTTTTTTTTTTTTTAATTTACAGCCTAGACTATTGAGTCTCTACAATTGAGGAAGAAAGAGGTTGTTCTCACCTGCTACTCTTCCAACCCCTATTTGAAAGGAAGAAGGAAAAGCTACTTAAGGGGTGGCACAGCTACTCTAACTTAGATAATAAGGAGGGGGTTAGTCAAGCTCTTTAAAATAGAAGTTTTCTTCGTTGTCTGGACACTAATGGGTGGAGTCATGCTTAGACAGAGACAGGTAACTGAGTCCTGCCAGTGGGGCTCAGATGCCTTTGGGAGCTAGAGGCTACATACCAAGAGTCCTGGTGAGCTTCCTGTGATACACACAAGCACATTCAATCAGGTCAGCAAACTTTTTCTGTGAAGGGCCAGGTACTAAATACACCTTGTAGCCCATTCAAGTTCCACTGCAAGTATTCAATTCTGCCACAGTAGCACAAAAACTACCACAGATTACATGTAAATGAATGAGCATGGCCACATTCTAGTGAACTTTATTTATGGACACTGGAATTTGTATTTCAAATGATTTTCCTGTGTCATGAAGTAATACTCTCCTTTCAATTTTTTTCCTCCAACTACATTCTGAGAAATGTGTCATTAGGCGATTTTGTCATGCAAACATCATAGTGTGCTTACACAAACTTAGATGGTATAGCCTACTACCGCCTAGGCTATATGGTATAGCCTGTTGCTCCTAGGCTACAAACCTGTACAGCATGTTACAGTACTGTAGGAAACTGTAACACAGTGTTAAGTATTTGTGTATCTGAACGTATCTACAACACAGAAAAGGGGCAGTAAAAATACCACCTTCTATCTTATGGGACCATCATTATATAAGTGGTCTATTGTTGACAGAAATCTTGTTATGTGGCACATGCCTAAATTTAAAAATACAAAACCATTCTTAGTTCGTGGACCACACAAAAGCAGGTGTAGTTTGCAGAACACTGACTGCGCTAGTATTAACTAGAAAGTATCCGCAATGTCTCCTGTAGAAAGGTGTCTTACTCAAGCTCAGGGTCTAAATGAAGAATATCCTCCCTGACTTACCTACAACTCCTGTCTAACACACCTCAGCTTTCTGCTAACTTGTTCTCGTCTCTCTTCTCTCCCTGCACACAGCTCATGAATGGCCAATCAACTTGACTTGAAAGTGGTTAAAATCTACCTCACTCTGCAAAACTAAGTGAGTCACATGAGAACTCTGAAGAGAGGCCAATGACTGGCCCACTGCTAATTCTGCTTCTTAAGCAGCAAGCTGGTTAAATTTGTTATTTATCCCCCTTGAAGTGGGAACAACATCATACTTGTTCACAAAATGCTAACCACCTCTGATGAAATTCCTTAGTAAATAAGCAGACTTCAGGAACCCTTATAAAATAAGGTTTCTAGTTAATCCTTAGTTAACAAAAAGATCCTTTTTCTTGAATACTCAAATAGGTTTTACTGATTTCTGGAACAACTGGGTCCAAGCACAAGCTGAACTGCTAAAAAATAAACTATCCAGGGGGCCTTGCTGCAAAGGCAAGCAAGCTTCCCTTAATAGGGAAAGAATTACATTAAAGTGCAGCAGAGCCTGCATTTAGTCTGTTAAGGACACATCATAAGTGAAGAGATGGGAGCCCCCAGTCTGATGGGTAATTCCACCACAGCCCAGAATTCTCAGGAGGCAACTAAGTCACCCCAGGTCCCCCTTTACCTTGTTTTGTATCACAACTAAGAACTCAGGCTGTGGCATGAGGTAGGCCTAGATTAGCCTTCCTGCTCTGTGGCTTAGTTATAACTATATAGTCTTGAGCTAGTTACTTTACTTAAACCGTGAGATTCAATTTCTTCAAAAGTAAACTGGCCCAGTGAACATTACTGGAAATAGTAATGTTAACTACCTCAGGATTGATAAATGAAAGCTTAGAATTCTTAAGACGCTGCCTAGGGCATTAAAAATGTTCAAATATCAGCTATTTATTTCATTCCTATTCATTTTCTCCTTGCATCCCACGAAAACTGATCACAACTTGAAGCTAAACCTGGAGGAATCTGGATCTATTCCCAGTCCTTAAGCAATTTACTCAAGTTGGTATCTAAGATCTTATATGACAGTGGTCCTCATAGTGGTCAAAGCTACAATCCGATTTTGTTCCATCAGACTAATATATGTCTAGCTAACTGTGAGCCAGATTACTTATAAGATGCAGCCTACACTGGTCATGAGCATGCAAGTGAGAAGATAACCCCAGATGGCATACAGCAGCTGAGTTCTGATCTGCTTTTACTATAAGCAACACCTTGCATGAATTAGCCTCTTGGGTGCTATTTGGTAGTCTACAATCTTTGATTCTCTACCACTTATAGTAGGATATTGACTTATTACTGATAACAATTTAACAAATAGAAATAAATTACCTTCTTGTTATAGGCAACATGCTAGAAACTTACAATTTCAAATGAAGTTGTGGGATAAAACCAACCATTTTAAAGGCTACTAATCCATAAAGGTGTACATAAATATAAGTTCATCTGTTTTGTCAACTATGCAACAGACATAACCTAGCTCACAGGGTTGCTGAGATAAAATGAGAACTTACTTCATCCAAAGGACCTGAAATTTTCACCTGTTTAGCTCTAAGGGGTCAAATAAAATGTACAGCTGCCTGAACTTCCAACTGCTTTGGTAAACACAACTTTACTTACCAGTTGTAAGTCCTCTTAGGACTTACAATGTCAGTCAGGATAAAACAATGTAGACATACTGAAGGAAGGCTGTTATTCAAACTCATAACACATCAAATTCACATGTGTCTTTGGATTTTTAAATTCCAAGAGCCCCAATCACTCATATTCCAAGCAGAATCTAAACCACAATCTCTTGGGTCTTACCTAAATTTTATCTAGAGCTGTCCAATATGGTAGCCACTATTGGCTAGTTTATATTTAAATTAAAATAAAATAAAATAATTAAGTTCTTTGGTCCCACTTACCATATATTTCAAGGGGGCTCAAAAGCCTCATATAGGCCAGGTGCAGTGGCTCATGCTTGTAATCCCAGCACTTTGGGAGGCTGAGGCAGGTGGATCACTAGAGGCCAGGAGTTTGACACAAACCTGGTCAACATGGCAAAACCCCGTCTCTACTAAATACAAAAAAACTGGCTGAGTGTGGTGGCCCACGCCTGTAATCCTAGCTATCGGGAGGCTGAGGGTCGAATCACCTGAGCCTGGGAGGCAGAGGCTGCAGTAAGCTGAGATCGCGCCACTGCACTCCAGCCTGAATGACAGAGCAAGACTCTTGTCTCTCTCTCTCTCTCTCTCTCTCTCACTCACACACACCTCATATGGCTAATAGCTACCATATTGGACAGCACAAATATAGGACATTTCCATCATGACAAAAAGTTCTACTGGATGAAATTATCCAGGAAAATACTCTGCTTCCTAGCACTCTCCACTCTGCTTATTGCAGCCCAGTCAAGGACTTTTCCCTACATGGCACTGCACTATTCTGTGTGGTTCCCAGGCCTGGCTAAGCTGGCTATCTCAAAGCAGCCTGCTTCTGCACAGAACCTCTGGAGAATCAGGCCCTCAATGAGCACCTGCCCAGAAAACATTTCAACTGAAGTTATTAGTCTGCCGAAGCATAAGACAAAACTGAGATAGAGCAATTATTTTAAGCTTCAGGAGCAGGGCAAACAAATCCCATTTTTACTAACTACCTTTGTTCTCTTAATAGAAGACAACACTGGAATTTTTTTACTTATCTCTGAAAGTAATTAACTAGTACAAGACCCTTAAGATGGGCAATTGCATTTCTTTTTTTCTTTTTTTTGAGAAGGAGTTTTGCTCTTGTTGCCCTGCTGGAGTGCAATGGCATGATCTTGGCTCACTGCAACCTCCGCCTCCCGGGTTCAAGCGATTCTCCTGCCTCAGCCTCCCGAGTAGCTGGGATTACAGGTGTCTGCCACCACGCCTGGCTAATTTTGTATTTTTAGTAGAGATGGGGTTTCTCCATGTTGGTCAGGCTGGTCTCAAACTCCCGACCTCAGGTGATCCGCCTGCCTCGGCCTCCCAAAGTGCTGAGATTACAGGCGTGAGCCACCACGCCCGGCTGGGCACTTGCATTTCATATACTGCTCTATAACAAGTCACATTTTCACAAGGATATCCCTGCACTACAAATGCATCTTCTTTCCCAAGAGGCAGAACTTAAAAGGGAAAAAGGACTTGTCTAACCTGAAAATGTATCTTCTCAGGCCAGCTCAATTAGGGCAGGCCCATTCCTGTAGGTTTGTCCTCCTTTGCTTCCATTAAGGAACCCTTAATGCCTGGGAAGAGTGAGAGTGACTACAAACCTCTGGCCTACGTGCGGATCCACAGCTCAGCCTAAACTGCCTTTGTTTCCAATGGTCAGGGGCCTCCAAACACACTAAGACCACACCTTGTCTGGCCATAAAGATTTTAAGTGTGCTGACACATTGTTTCATGTATCCTATTACTAATTCAACCAAGGGACCTTCTTTGTCTAGACAATTCTCATTGACAGGGCTTGAAATGCGCAGGCCATTCTCTGGGCCACTAGCTGTAGAAAGAATAAGACTGAACACACCTCTCCTACTGAGGTGGCATATATTCAGTAGAAATACAAGAAACCTTTCTGGTGTTAATCATATAACTGCTCCTTAAATTTTTTTATACTCCAGAAGATCCTCCCCCGATTATGAATTACTCCAACTTCACAACTGTAAGAAAGCACAAGTAATGAACCCCATCCATGGTTCCTTGTGAAAGAACAAGGAATACTGCTTAAGAGGTTGAATTACTACAAAACTGGTATCTTGCTCTATTCTATTGGTTCTGAAACTTCAGTGCACATCTGATCACCTGGTAGACACTCATTAAAACCCAAATGGCTAAGACCCTACTCCCAGAGTTTAAGAGTCAGTAGGTATGGGTGAGGCCCAAGAATCTGCATGTCCAACAAGTTTTCAAATAATGCAGTTCTGCTGATCAGGAAACCACATATTGAGAACCACAGATGACACCTGAACAATATGTGTTTGAAATGCTTGAGTCCACTTACATGAGGGTTTTGTTTCTCCTCTGCTACTCCTGAGACAGCAAGACCAAACTCTCCTCTTCCCCCTCAGCCTACTCAACAAGACAATGAGGATGAAGGCTTTTATGATGATCTATTTTCACTTAATAAATGGTAAATATATTTTCTCTTCCTTATGATTTTCTTAATATTTCCTTTTCTCTAGCTTACTTTATTGTGAGATCATAGTATATAATACACATAACATACAAAATGTGTGTTAATTGACTGTTTCTGTTATCTGTAAGGCTTCTGGTCAACAGTAGGCTATTAGTTAAGTTTTCGAGGAGTCAAAAGTTATAACTCAAATTTTTGACTGCATAGGAGTCAGCATCCCTAACCCTCGTGTTGTTCAAGCGTCAACTATACTGCTTTATTCAAATGCTTCCATTTCAATCAGTACCATCAGGAGCTGAAGTCCCCAACTAATTTAATCTAAAGGCAGTGAGCTCCACAGATTGGATTTTCAGTATTCCACTAAATTATTCCACTTACTTTCTAAAGTCCTGATTTAACCATCCTAGTATTAGTATGAAAACAAACCCTGCTCATTGTGCTCTGCTTGTCACCCAATCCGAAAAAGTAACATCAGAATTAAATGGCTTGTTAAACACTGAAGTAGGAGAAAGGATTAGGATTCTGACACACAGTAAAACAGCTGCAAAGGCAGTTAACTATACCTGCTATTTGGTAAATGCTCACTGAAAGGTAGAAACTATAAGTTAGAGTGAAGTATCAAGCTTTTATAAACATATATTAAAAAATACTGTTCTGGTCCTTTAAAAATATCCTGTAAGCTTGGCTGGGCGCGGTGGCTCACTACTGTAATCCAAGCACTTTGGGAGGCTGAGGCAGCCGGATCACTTGAGGCCAGAAGTTTGGGACCATCCTGGCCAACATGGCAAAACTCCGTCTCCACTAAAAATACAAAAATTAGCCAGGTGTGGTGGTGGTGGTGTGCCTGTAATCCCAGGTACTCAGGAGGATGAGGCAGGAGAATCGCTTGAACCCAGGAGGCGGGGGTTGCAGCAAGCCCAGATCGTGTCACTGCACCCCAGCCTGGGAGACAAAGGGAGACTCTGTCTCCAAATAATCATCATCATCATCATCATCATCATCATCATCATCATCATCATCATCATCCTGTAAGCTTTATACCTTAACCTGTGGAGTATCTAATTGAAGCAAAATATAGATCTTTAGCCAAATAAGATAGTAAAGTTCAGATAGATCAACTTCTCCAAAGGAGGTTATGGGTCACCTGCATTAGTCAGAATCATTTGGGATTGTTGAAGATACATTAAAAATGCAGATTTTCAGGACCTTCCACTATAGAATCAACTCCAAGGTGTACGAGTAGGAATATGTATTTTCACCAATCATCCCCAGGTGACTTTTAGGCTTGAGAACAACAAGGAAAACTTACTGTTAAGCTCTCAAAAGTCTCTCACTTGATCTTCAACCAGCTGGGGGGAGAAAGGAGTTTGCACTTCACAACTGAAACATTTGGTAAAAGCATCTGTATTGACCACATAGGATGAAACAGTGCTCTTAATTTTTTTTTTTTTTTGAGACAGGGTCTCGTTCTGGGGCACAGTGGGGCAAACATGGCTCCCTGCAGCCTCAACCTCCTAGGCTCAACTGATCCTCCTTCCTCAGCCTCCCAAGTAGCTGGGACTGTAGGTGCACAGCACCATGCTTGGCTAATTTTTGTTATTTTTTTGTAGAGACGGGGTCCCGACATGTTACCCAGGCTGCTTTAGAACTCCTGGGCTAAAGCAGTTCACCCACTTTGGCCTCCCAAAGTGCTGGCCACTTCTTAATAAGGAAAACACATAAATACAGACTACTACAGAATGAAATATTAAAAGAGGATTACAAAAGCTCAATGCAAGTCAGAGAAAAGTGGTTACACTTCTGGCTTGAGGTTACGTGGTAATGCAGGCAGACTTCCCTAGAAAGGAAATGGAGTATCTGTGACTATGCCATCAATACTCAAACAGGCTCTGAGATGTTTAGAACTCTCGAGGAGTTCACAATACCTAGTGCCTTCCTAAAAATATGTAGTAAAATGGAGAAGTATTGAGTATACCTAGCTAAACCTTATCAAATTCTAAAGACTAAGAGGCATTCATTCATTCCAGGGTATAAGAAATACTACTTAAACAGAACCTAACATGGTCTTTTTTTTTTTTTTTTGAGACGATGCCTCGCTGTCTCCCAGGCTGAAGTGCAGTGGTGCCATCTCGGCTCATTGCAACCTCTGCCTCCCAGGTTCAAGTGATTCTCCTGCTTCAGCCCCCTGAGTATCTAGGACTACAGGCATGTGCCACAAGGCCCAGCTAATTTTTTGTATTTTTAGTAGAGATGAGGTTTTTTTTAAAAATCAAATTTCCGATAAATGTACTTCTTAGGGACTTCTCAGTGTTGGGTGCCTGGCCCTGGAGCACTTGTGGTTTGGAAATCAAGTGTAACAAGCCAGTAGTTATAAAGACTAACCAATTTGTGTTCCTTCTCCTCCCTTTCCTCTCCCGGTTAAGTGGAAGCATTAAAAATTAAGAAATAGATCCTGAGCCACAATCAATTCCTAAGAAGCTACTGTTTCTTCATTTCTGGTATTAAATAGTAAGAACTACTTACATTGCATCCATTCCTGCAAAAATGCACTGACTGTATGATTAAGGCACAGTAAGTCTAACATTTTGTCCCGATCACTTTTCTAGTATTCAAACCACTGTAATACCACTATGTACTCTGCATCCTTCTCTGAAGAGCTTTAACAGCTTTTATGTATTACCTATATCAAGATACTTCATGGATTAGGAAGGGGCAATAATATTTCAATAGTTTCATAAAATTAGTTTCCCAGGACTTTAAGTAGAGTTTATTCTCTAAGATTTTAGTTCTTCAAATACGTGAAGATGGTGATGTTAAATACTTTATTTCAATCAATTCAGTTCAAGGATTTAAATTATTTCAAATACTTGAATTAGCTATTGTCACATGATTTCTCACACAGAATGTGACCATCTCTAGCCATTCTGACAACCTACCTGCTCAGGAAATGTGAAAACTATTTTTCTTTTTTTTTGAGATGGAGTCTCGCTCTGACGCCCAGGCTGGAGTGCAGTGGCGCAATCTCGGCTCACTGCAAGCTCCGCCTCCCAGGTTCACCCCATTCTCCTGCCTCAGCCTCCCAAGTAGCTGGACTACAGGCGCCCGCCACCACGCCTGGCTAGTTTTTTGTATTTTTAGTAGAGACGGGGTTTCCCCGTGTTAGCCAGGATGGTCTCGATCTCCTGACCTCGTGATCCGCCCGCCTCGGCCTCCTAAAATGGTGGAATTACAGGCATGAGCCACTACCGAGCCCAGCTGAAAACTATTTTTCTAAAATTCATGCAACATGGATGTCTGATACAAAAAGATAACGGGAAATAAATACACAGAACTTAATCTTTTTGCCTATTTCAGGCAAAAAAGTTTAATGAGTATATAGGTATACAAAAAAAAAAAACCAATTTTTGTAACATTTTAAGAAATAAGAGTTTGGAAATCTTTGGAAATCCAAGGTCCTAGGTCTCCAATTTCTTTAAGGGGGGAAAAACTCACGATTAGGACTAAATGGAGACGTCACTCTCTTGCACTGATAGTGAAATATTAACTGCCAGAAAGTACCTCCAGTCCCCATTCATGTTGTATGACAGCAGCCTTTGTACTGAGGCCTAATGAAAAATCTCAACAGAGGAAGTGACTGTATATACCTACAACGTACTAATTTCAAAGTTCATCCTGATAGGCATGTGGGTTTGTCTTGTTCATCTGTGTCTAGTCACAATATTCACTTTCTGAATGTTTGTATGAATGAATATGGCAACTTAAACTTTTCCATTAACAATTAAACGTGAAAATTTTAGCTTCCTAAGTAGATGCCAAATATTGCACCATCCCAAGTGTGAAAGGAGAAAGTTAATCACTGCCAAAGATGATGAAGTTTTTTTTTTTTTTTTGAGACAGGGTCTCACTCTGTTGCCCAAAATGGGGTAGGTACAGTGGCATGCTCACGGCTCACTGCAACCTCCACCTCCCGGGGCTTAAGCAATCCTTCCACCTCAGCCTTCTAAGTAGCTGGGACTACAGGCATGCACCAACACACCTGGCTAATTTGTGTATTTTTTTTGTTGAGATGCGTTTTTCCCATGTTGCCCAGGCTGATCTTGAACTCCTGGGCTCAAGCGATCTGCCCATCTCGGCCTCCCAAAGTGCTGGGATTATAGGCATGAGCCTCCATGCCTACCCCAAAGATTTTTAATCCACAATTTAAGGTATGAGAAACAAACAAAGTGGTGTGTATGCAGCAAGTCTTGTCACTGGACAACTGAAGTTGCCGCAAAGTCAAAGCAAGTCAGTACCCTCCTGAGCCAGCCTATGATTTACAGCAATAGTATCATACTCAATGCTCCCTAGTGACCCCTCCAGCTTGGTTAAAATTTCACAATAGATATATGTCCAAATTTAAAGAAATTAAAGATGTTCCCTTTGTACAAAAGACTAATAAAGCAATTTCTGAAAAAGGTGTTGTTGTTGTTTTTTAGCATTGGCAAGGAACTAAAAATTCTGTTCTAAGCTTCACCTTTCATAAAGTAATCCTTTCATGCTCTTTAATCCTCAATGTTGTAAGGTAAGTATTAAACCTACTTTATAGGTGAATAACTAAGGCTCTGATATTAACTTGTTCAAAGACCTAGCCATTGAGCAGAAGCTCAAGAACTCGAATTTAAATTCCCTTTAAGTCTCTATTATGGGGTGGTGGGGATGTAGAGGGGGTTGGAGGCCAGGAGACTATTCGCATTCTGTATCAGAGGAAAACGAAAGAAAAAGAGACCAAAGCTTTGAAGACTTTTAAATCCAACCCTATTGTGGGCACATTCCTTGTATACTGAGGGCAATGGAGCTACAGAGCATTAACAAATACTCATCTTCCCAGATTTTTTTCCCCATATTTTATGAGCTATATTTTTCCTGATATGTTTATCTTTGAAGACTCTTTAAAATTAGGCCCTATTCCATAATTTCTATACAACAAAATTATGTCCTCCTGCCTACTTTTAATTGAATGTAAGTCTGCGCCTGTTGTGATGCTTCTGTGATAATCCTTTTGCTGAATGGCGTAAGATCTCTACTAAGATCCATTGGCTTAAATCTAATCAACACTAGTGAACACATCCTTAAATGACTTTTGTTTATTTCCTTTAAGTAACACTTCCAAAATAACAAATTCAAGGCAATTCAATATTCAGCATTAGCTAGACTTATGAGACATTACTGAAATTTCTACTGACTTTATCAAATTTTTTCATGGAATCTCCCAAATGCCTATACTCACGCATAACTGTTAACATGGCATTTGGTACTAAATTCTCACACATAAGCTTTATTATATTATTTAAGGTATTCTTATTCCCAAGAATTACTATTTCAAAGAAAACCAAGTTGGTCACTTTAAGCAACTATTTGAATAAATGAAAAACTGAAGTAATTCTCAGGTGCTTTGAGAGTTCTCTGTTTAATTTAAAAACGTTTTGGGGGAGAAGTAAAATAGTGGCCTTTGAAAAAATATGCTGACACAAGACATATTGAATTTTGTGGTTTTAAAAAATTAACAAACAATGAACTTGGCATTTTATTAAATGCATCGAAAAGGGTCAAGTTATTTTTAATAGAAAATCCATAATTCTATTAAATGGTTGAGAAATTAGTCACATCAATAGACTTCTTTCATTTCTGAGCCCATCTTCTGTACTGCTACAAGTTCCTTCGGCAATCACCACTCTGCTGTAAACATTCTTAGAAAAGTAGGAATTAGGCTTGGCGCGGTGGCTCACGCCTGTAATCCCAGCACTTTGGGAGGCCGAGGCTGGTGGATCACGAGGTCAGGAGATCGAGACCATCCTGGCTAACACGGTGAAACCCCGTATCTACTAAAAATACAAAAAATTAGCCAGGCGTGGTGGCGGGCACCTGTAGTCCCAGCAACTTAGGAGGCTAAGGCAGGAGAATGGCGTGAACCCGGGAGGCGGAGCTTGCAGTCAGCCGAGATCACGCCACTGCACTCCAGCCTGGGTGACAGAGTGAGACTCCATCGCAAAAAAAAAAAAAAAGGAAAAGTAGGAACTAGATATACAATTGGCTCCTTCTTAGCCCAAACCTAGATATGAAGACGCCTTTTACTTTACAGTGACCGCTTTGTAACTGGAAGACATCAGTGTAGGCTCTGCTGATTCAATTAGGTAAAGACTCAACAACACTAGTTACATGTTACAATTCACTGTGTAAATGTCAAGAAGATTTAAAACTTTAACAGGGACTACCAATGAAAGACAGACTCCCCAACATCAATCACTATTTCAAACCTAACATTCAAAATAAAGATCCAGTTGAGAATAGAGGCTGTCTCATCAAAGTTTACATTTTACAATGAGGACAGAGAGGCACCTTCATATACTTATCTAATTCTCAACAGTTTGTGAAACATAAATATTATCCTTGCTTATGGATAAGAAAACAAGGTTCAGTGGTCAGATCATGTTTCATAGGAAGAACAGGGACTTATCTAGATTTTTCGGAATCCTACACCAATTTTCTATTTTACCACAGCTGTCTCCTCACACCCCCACTCTTCCCCTAGACCTAACATTCCACATACAAAGGGTCCAAGCTATCTCTAACAGCAGATAATCAAGGGCAGGTTCTGACATCTGTACTAGAAGCTTACCAATTACAGCCTGAGTGGGGTTTCCAGAATCTGGACCAAGGCAGCATGTTATCAAAAAGGGGACATGAAAAGGCATAAAGGGTAAAAAGAAAAAAACGTTTCCTTTCCTGGTCTCTGGTTCTCCCCATAAGCCTATGCAATCTATACTATCTTTATTCAATTCAGATTTAATGCACATAAAAATGTGGTGCCTAATAAGTTTTCAGAATTAGTTCCCTTCATCCCACTTCTGCTGCTTGGCAAGAGCTCACATAGTCAACTACAAGGAAACAAAGGGGCTACCTTACTGGAGTCAGGTTAAGTAAAAGGTCTTAGCCAATGAGATCCACAAACGACAATGATCCTGAAGCCTCCTAGATTAGTCTCCTGCACAATCAGTAATATACCTACAAAGCTTTATAAATCTGGGCATTCATACATATATGATAGCAAGATTAACATCTGGACTTCTACTAAGGGGCAAAAGGGTGTATTATTCTGGTGGACGACTAACCTTCAACAAAGAACTTTTTTTCTATAAACTCCAACAGCCAAGAAAAGTCCTAGGCATCTATCTTTGCTAGCGTGTGCTATGAAAAACAATATAAAGAATAATGGGACCACAAGCTGGCTGGGTCGGTTTCGTTCTTAAAATATAGGAAAACGTCAGAATACCCAGGGATCTGTAAATTCTTTTCCCAACATCATCATTTACAACAACAAATACAGGAGATCTGAAGTCCCTAAAAATGCTGATTGCTTTAACATCTTTTGTTGGAGCTTACCTAGGTGTTTCTTAGGAATGCTAATGAACTGTGTTCTTTAGGTTCCTTGAATCCACAGAAACAAAAATGTTAATTTCAAAGGCTCAGAGGGGAATTAATTGCCTGGTAGAGATGCCTCCCCACCCCAAATCTGATGGGAAGGGTAGAAGGGAGATGGTAAATTAAAACATTACACATTTCAGAAAAATTTAGCAGACAGGTGAGTGAAACTAGAAGCTTAAGACAACAAATGAAAAATGAATACCTACCAAAAAGAAATTAAGGGTTGGGCACAGTGGCTCATGCCCAGCACTTTGAGAGGCTGAGGTGGGCAGGCTGCTTGAGCCCAGGGGTTCAAGACCTGCCTGGGCAACATGGCGAGAAACCTCGTCTCTACAAAAAATGCAAAAATTAGCCCGGCGTGGTGACATGCACCTGTAGTTCCAGCTACTTGGGAGGGTGAGGTAGGAGGATCGCTTGAGCCCAGGAGGCAGAGGTTGCAGTGAGCTGCAATCACACTACTGCGCTCCAGCCTGGGCAACAAACAGAAACCCTGTCTGCCCCCCACCCCGCCCAAAAAAAAAGTAAAAGAAAGAAGTTAAAATTAAAAGTTGCCTACCTCCCTTGGAATTTATTTCTTTACTAAACGTTAAGAGACATAAATGACACACATAAAGACAGTTAATACAAACTTTGATACAGATAGCCAAAGTTGATATTACGATCTATATACTCCAGAGATATGCATGAGATACCAGTAACACCACTTCTCTCCCAGTTTGAAAAATATCTAGGATCTTTCCTATACACACAGAAAATGTTCAACAATATCTATTTACTATTAAATCATTTCAGCAATCAGCCATTTCTCATAACTCCACCAAAATACCATCAATATCTAACAGACATTCCTCTACAAGCTTCCCCGCAACCCCCAATCAAACTTTGTCCACCCTGCCCTCATTTACATCCCTCTCCACCCTTCCCAGGCCCTATGCTATCAACACAGCACATACTGTCCACATCTAGATAGGCAGGTGGCAGGGAGGGTGGGGGTTGGCAAAATGCTAATTATTCCAACCCTGGCCTCTATTTTAGATTTTCTACTGCAGCTATTGGCCTGGAGCCATGGGGATGGAAAGCTGCTGCTCAAACTTGAGATGTATGAGGCATGGAAATAGGGAGAAAAGACAGTTCCAAATATTACTACTCAAAGTTTAAACACAATCTGAAAGCTTCCTTTAAACACAATACCCATTCGCCTCTTAAGGACTAGTTTGGAAGTCTCTAAACTTTTCACCTTAAGAAATCCATGTGTCAACTGTTTGCCTAAATGCCCTTATTATCCAAAGTTAATGGTTTCAAAATAATTAAGGGATAGTCAGATAATCTAAACCATACAACACAGAAAATTCACTCAACTGACTCTCACCTCCACATCCAATATATTTTACTATTCTTTCAAGAGGGTTTTTTTTTTTTAAACCTCCAGGTCCAATGTCAAAATACTCATTTCAAACATTTCCACAGCTTCATTCAAACTAATTACATTTGAATTCATTTTCTGGAGTTCGACACAGTTTCACATGGGAAAGATGCAATCCCTCACAAAACACACTTCCGAAGAAACGACTTTGGATTTGAAGAATATCAGTTTTACTTTGCACTAAAAAGATGGCAAAAGGCAAAAGTTGATAATGATGTGTCATATAAATATGCATTCATGTCCAACTAATATCAAATAACATGGTTTTAGTATAATCTGAAATCTTCTAAAATGATATGTATTCAGAAAGCACAACAGAATCATTTTCCATACCATTAGCAGCAGGGGACAACTGTTACTATATAATTAATATACAACAAAGCTGTATATTAGAAGGCAAACATTTTTTTGCACCTCCCCACCCCACACATGCACTGAAAACAAGCAAAACAAAAAAACCTCACAGCCCAATTTTGGAATATAAACTTTAAGACATGTTATTTAATAATCTGAACAAACTAATGAATGTCTTTCCAACTCTCTCATTTCCCCATCTTTATGCTGACAGCAAGGGGAAAAAGTCAGACTCAATTCCTTTTTTTTTTTTTTTTTTTTTGCTGCTATTGGTTAAAATGAGATTTGGGGACTGACCTTGGTTTCTTATTTTCCATTTTACTCTATCTACTGAACCAAAGAAAAGCAGGAGTTGGTGACCGTTACTGCTAGCTATATTATTTAGTTTGCACCTTTCAAGCCACAACATATTTCTGATTCTTTTAGTGATGCCTGGATTTTCTTGTTTTTACTAGAAACATCCAATCCGAGCCTAAAATTTGTTTGTGAGATCTGATATGCTGGTAAACTAAAAAAACACATGTTGACAAGCAACTTTCCTTTATGTCAAAGCGTAGTATAAAAATCCTAGCGGCTCACTAATTCTAAAAAGGTGCCTCAAGGAGTCCAGTTGCAATGTAAGGGAAGACAACCACCCTGGAGCATAATGCTTAAGTATTTCCTGATTGAGTCTGAGGATGCTGCAGATTTCATTTGGCGGTACCATCACTTTTCAGTTTTAAAAATGCAGTGGCAATTTTCAGATAGCCACATCATCAGCTATCTGAAATCCCCCCACCACAATCAGCTATGCTACCGCCCATCCCAACCCATACCCAACAGACAGAAGTACAACTATCTATTAGCATCAGAAACAATTCATATTTAATTACCTTCATCCAATTTGATTCCATTAAGCCAACCAGAATCAGCACAAGATGATGTCAAACCATGATCCTATATATCACTTCTTAGACTAAAGACTGATGGAGCCAAGTATTGTGCTTTGCTAAGGGGGTCAAATGGGGGAGAACTCCCTATCTCCATAGCAGACAAGCAAAAACTTCAAGACCTCTGAAAGAGCAGAAGAATCGCTAACACTTTAACCTGGTATTACCATTATCAATTCTACAGATAGCTACGCAGCCTGTACAGTACTGTAATAATGACTCAGCCCCACTACAGTTAGTTCTACCAATACTTAGGAAGTCTTTTCACTTAGACTTAGATATGGTTTCTGCTCCAAATTCCTAACTCACTGTCAACATTTTAAATATAAATAACAGAGTCTCCCAGCAGTTGAGTATGGGTCAGAATGTTCTAAATTACATGCAAAGAGCTACAATTTTAAATATTGCGAAGAATGAGCTCCAAAGTGGGGGGAATCTTTTATATCTTAGGGGATGAGGGCAGGCAAAATGAGAGATGTTTGATTTTAATATATGAACTTGTACAGTTAATCTGTAAGATGGGTTAGGCCCTCTTAAAATCACGCTTAAACAATCTCTTAATACAAAGTTCAATAATGACATGTCTGGGCATAATTAAACATTGATTTCTACTTTTTTTAAAGTGTTTTTCATAGTTACATAAATCAATCACTGGTTAACAATGTATTACTTGAGCTAGCAAGCATTGTTACCAACACCACATCTTCCAGACAATATTCACAAAGAATAATTACACCAATGTCAGAACTTTATGGTGGCAGATTCTCTTCAAAAAGCATGTTTAGATAAAAAGCAAATGACAAATTATCAAATCCTTCCTTCTCTCCTTTTTCAGCTCTGTAAGAAAATAGAGATTTGTGGCTTTTTATTTTTTCATGCTAGTATCATATAGTATCACTCTAGCATAGTGGCTCAGCTCATGGGATTTAGAGTGGCTAACTCACAGCCCTTGGGCAAGCTAGTAAATACACTGAAGCCTCAGTTTCCTCATCTACAAAACAGAAATAACAGGACCTAACTCACAAGGGTCCTTCCAAGGATTACATTTAAATAGACGATCCATGGAAAGAGCTGAGATTCATGCCTGGCAGTAAGTATTCAATAAATATTAGCTATTATTGCTATTAAATGTGAGCCAACACATTCTAAAAGTCAACATACACAGATTACTTCAGCCTCTATAAAAATGTCAGTAAAGATCAATAACATAGCCAGCTCACAATCATTCACATGACTTAGGTGAGAACCATGTAAGTTAACTTTCTCACAAGAAAGGGCTAAACTTTGTTTCATTATTTACATTACCTACTCAGCCCAGCCTGACAGCCAAAAGAACACATTCTATATTAAAGATCCCACCTTCCTCTAGCAAGGTCAAAAGGACTTCTTACATCCTCACCTGCACATCCTTTCTTTGCCCCTGTATCCCAAAGAAACATGTCTATACTGTGGCTTTCTAAACTGCAGGCCTCACCTCCTCCCTCTTTTAAAATCGTGATAGGTTGGTTAAATGTACTTAAGAAACACTCCAACCCCTGACAATTCTCTGCGCCCAGTCTTCCACAACCCCCAGCTCAGAAGTCACCTCCTCTGAGAAATTTCCCCACCCTCAGACAAAATTAACTCCCCTATACTCCAAAGCATTTTGGGTACACATATGCCCCAGTAGTTACCTTATAATTAACTAATTATGTCTCCCCCAATAGACTGAATTGAGAGCAAGGGAGTGTTATGGTTATAGGATCAGCTCTAGCACCAAGCACAGTGGTTGGCACATATCTGGTGCTCAAGAAATGCCATACTTTAAACCAGATTCTCTCCTGGCTGAGTACCATCTCCTGCTGGATGCCCCACTTCAAACTCTGAACATAAGGTTGCTCTCAGTAGAGCAGGCAACATGATGGACTGCTGATTACAACATTAGAAAACCTACTCATCAACTTCTCCCATTGGAGAGGTTCCCGGAACCCAAACTCAATTGAGCAGGATTATGTACCATCAAAATCAGTGGGAATTCCCAGCACACTACAGAAGGTAACTTCTCCTTCAACAGGGTTGTTCGAAAGCCTGCAAGGATGAGCTTTTTATTGGAGGACTCTTCCCTGGGTAACTGAAGTGGAAATACAATAAGAATAAATGCCTTGATTTGGCTGAAAAGGGTTCAAAAACATAAAGAATTGGGAAAAAAAAAAAAGCTAGTTCTTGATTCCTGAAAAACAGTGGCTCGTGAAAAAGAATGAACAGGAAGCAGGGGTGGGTACTGGACACTCTTTGCTTCAATAAATAAAATCTTTTTTTCCTCCTCACAACCCAAACGAAAAGGCCAACACACCAGATCCACAAGGGATGCTCAACAATCTTTCCTTCCAACAAGTACACTAAACTGCGTTTCCAGAAAAGCACTGCATTGGGAACTTCGACCACAATGAAAAGTTCCAGTGACTAACATAATTTTTTAAAAATCCAACATTTACATTGGGTGACCCACAGAGAACTTGCAAACTTTCTTTAGGGAGGTACTGCTACCTTTGCAAAGAACGTAACTTGGGAAAAACAACCTGGAAATATAAAGAACTCCACGAAGGGTGGCTTTAGTTTTAGAGCCATAATTCCTATCATAAACAGCCTATCAAAAAAAAATTAACAGTTGCTTAAGGAAATCTTTCATTCTGGAAGCAGAAAAGGAAACAAACATGAAGCATAAAGGGAATAACCCCCAAAATAAAGTTTAAAAAATAATAATTCAGTCCCCCAGCCTTCCCTCTCTGGTGAAGTATGTGATTTATACGGCTTTGCTCTGCAGAAAGCTCGTTCTGGGCAGCTCAAGGAAAGAGCCGAGGGAGGGAGAGAAAGAGACACAGGCATAGAAAGGAGAGGAGAGAGAAAAAGAAAATGGCGCAGAGACTAAGTCCCGACCGTCGACAAGGCGACTTTCCCGGGAGGAATCCCGGCCCGGAAAGACCGCCCGAGGCCCGGTGGCGGACGACACGGGGTCTCCGTTGCCCCCTCTTGGGAGGGCCCGGATCTGGGGGAGCTGGGGTCCCCGGAAAGGGGGTCAAGAGGGGGCCCGATGGGAACAATGGGGCCGGTGAGCGAGGAGCCGGGACTTAGTCTCTGGGACGCCATGTCTGTCCTCTGCCCGGCACCGGCAGGGCGCGGGGGAGGCGGCCGGCGGCTGGGGGGCCCCGGAGTCGGGGCAGGGGGCACACTCACCATTCAATCGGAAATCCGCTTCGATCTGGAAAAAGAAAAGGAGAGAATATCAAACAACAGCCACTTTAACCCCTCCGGCGGCGAGCGCGCGCGGCCGGGGGCCTGGCCCACCCTGCGCCCCCAGGGAGGACGGGGCCCCGGGGGTGGCCACAGAGGGCAGCCATCCCCGCCTCGAACTGTAACTTCGCGGCCCTCGCTCGCGGCCTAGCGAGCCGATCTACTCCGGCAGGCGGCCCCTCACCGGGGGCTCCGGCCTGTCAAAGCTGCCGGGCCGGGGCTGGGGTCGGGGCCTGCGCCGGGGGTCGCGGGACGGCCAGGCCGGGATCCGGGGCCGCCAGGGTCAGGACGGGCCGTACCTGGGAATCGTTGTGGAGGTGGTCCCCACTCATGTCGGCCCGGAGGGACGAGCGCGGCGGCAGGCGAGGCGGCGTGGGGGAGACGCAGACGGCGAACCGGCCTGTGCGGGCGGACGGGGACCCCGGAGGCTCGAGGAGGCGCAGGTAAGCGGCGGTGACTGTGGGCCCGAGACTCCAGAAACGGCTGAGGCAGCTACCACGGCGGCGACGCTGCCTGACTGCCGGGCGGGCGGCGAGAACAGACCCCAGCAGTTGTGTAACAGCCTAAGTTCGCATTTGGGCTCACTGCGCCTGCGCGGCCGCTTTTAAACAACACGTCGGCGACGTCAGCGCTCGCGGAAAGAGGCAGAGGGTTGCGGCCCGCCCCCTCGCGGTTCGCCAGACGGACCTGGCTTTGCATCGCAAGCCCCGCCTCCGGACCGTGCGCGCTCCGCTGTGATTTGCATAAGGAGCCGACTCCTCCCACGGCGTCCCACCCCAAGCAGCCTCCCCTTCCTCTCCCGACGCCTTTTCTCGGAACCCCAGCCCCTCTGCTAGGCAGTGCGCAGGCGCCACCCGGGCACCGCCTCCGGACCAGGGCTGGCCGCGCAGCCACGTGGTGGGCCTTTAAAGGCCGCGGCGGGACCCAGCAATCTTGGGCAGAGCTGGTATCCGGCGTCCGCATCTCCTTGGAGCGGCGAGTACCTTGGCAGCTGGGACCCCAGAGGTCTCCCCAGCGCCTCCTTTCTTGCTAAGCCGACCCTGAGGCCGCCTGGTGGGAGGAGTCCCCTCCCCAGCCTTTGTCCAGGCCCTCCAACTTCTGGATTATTTCACGCCCACTTTTTAAAAATTATTTTAATTTTTCAACCAACCAAGGGTCCGGTTTAACCCCAGTTTTCCGCCGAGTACATGTAGCCCTGGGTCACCAAGGGTCTGATTTCTTTGATTCATTCTACAAATACTTATTGAGCATCCGCTATGAGCCCAGGAATTGTGCTGAGGGAAGGGGGAATGCAAGAGACCAAAGGGAACTGAACCTGTCTCTATCCGCCCCTGTATCCCTGGCATGCTGGGAGGACGGGGCAAATGGGGAATAGAACTACCGTTTATAGAGCATCTATTCTGTGCCCAGCTCTGAATTCTCACAATAGCTCTGTGAGGTCGCCTGTATTACAAAAGTCAAACTGTCCTAAAGACAAGGGACCAACAGCCACCTACCTTGCTTCTATAGTTGGATGCCTCTCAAGCTTCTCTGGGAATGAACTGAACTCCACTCAGCTAGAAAAAGCCCCATCCTGACACCTTCCTTTCCCTCATTTCCCACTAGTCCCGCTGATTGCATCTCTTCGCTTCATCTACTTCTCTCTGCTGCCCATAAGCCTTTGAAGTCTGCGTTCTCCTGCTTGGATTAATACAATGCGCTGGCTGGGGGTGGTGTCTCACACTTGTAATCTTAGCACTTTGGGAGGCCGAGGCTGGCAGATCACTTGAACCCAGGAGTTCAAGACCAGCCTGGGCAACATGGCAGAACCCTGACTCTACAAAAAATACAAAAACTGGCAGGGTGTGGTGGCATGTGCCTGTAGTCCCGGCTACTCGGGAGGCTGAGGTGGGAGGATCACCTGAGCCCGAGGAGGAGGTCGAGGCTGCACTGCACTCCAGCCTGGGCAACAGAGTGAGACCTGGTCTAAAAAAAACAAAAAACAAACCAACAAAAAACACTGCACTCCAAAACACTACACTCCTAACAGGGATTGCTGCTTCCATTCTTGGCCCTCTCCTAAACTGCATTCCAACAATTGCCAAAGTGATCTTCTCAATATGCTAATCTAACCATTACTCCTTTGTGGATATTGCCACATCTATTACCACTTTCACTATTATTATTTCATATTTTAATTGAGCTCCTTTTTATTTACCTTCATCCTAAGTGTTATCTGTGAAATAATATCTATGAAATCATTTGGAAGTAAATATGAAAACTGTTCATCCAGTGGACCATCAGTATCTTTATCACATCTAATGTTTACCATCACATGTTTACCATTAGATATGTTTACCACATCTTGTGAATGCTTCAAGATCAACCTAAATATCACTTTTTCAAAGTGACTCTCCGGCGCACTACTGACCCTGCTTCCACTGGCTGACCAAGGGTGCCTTATAGGCCAGGCGCTGTGGCTAACGCCTGTAATCACAGCACTTTGGGAGGTCAATGTGGATGAATCACTTGAGGTCAGGAGTTCAACAACAGCCTGGCCAACATGGTGAAACCCTGTCTCTACTAAAAATACAAAAATTAGCAGAGTGTGGTGGTTCACACCTGTAATCCCAGCTACTCGGGAGGCTGAGGCAGGAGAATCGCTTGAACCTGGGAGGCAGAGGTTGCAGTGAGCCGAGACCGCACCACTGTACCCCAGCCTGGGCAACAGAGCGAGTGAGTCTCAAAAAATAAATAAACAAATAAAAATAAAAGGTGCCTTATAGTATCTATCTCCTTTGTAACACTTATGACACTTGTTATTAAGTTACAAATGGAGTAATTGGTTTCCTGTCTATTTCCCCTATAGCAAGCAAGGTCTGTGAGAGGGGGGAATCTTGTCCATCTTGCCTACCACTGAATTCCCAGCACCCGGCAACAGGCCGTCCTACAGAAGAGGTGCTCAAGAAATGGGCAAATCAAAGCAGGTTACCCTGCTTTGGTTAGGAGCACACATTTGGAAGTCAAATCAACTTAGGTTTGAATTCTGCTCTGCTGTGTGTTACCTGTGTGATATCAGGCAAGTTGTTTAACTTCTCTGAGTCCCTGTTTCCTCATCCACTCCATGGTGATCATTGTGGGTATGTAATGACTATCAAAAAATAATTGTTTGAGGGCAGGCACCTAGTAAGTGCTGAGTCTTGGATTCATACTCAGGTCGGCCTGACTCCAAAGCTATACTCTTTCTCTGAAGCAAGCTGCCAGAGCGAGTTTTGCCTTGCTGTTGGTGTCTCTTCTCATACTCTTCCCATCTCAGGATCAATCCCTGGCCAGAAGATGAGGCATCTGCTTGCTGCAGTGAGTCCAAGATAATTTGAGGACGGCCTTCAGTGCATCCACACTACTCCACTCTCCCAACCCCCGGTTTCCCAGGGAGAATATGCATTTGATTTTTTTTCTTTTTTTTTTTTTTTTTGAGATGGAGTCTCTGTCACCCAGGCTGGAGTCCAGTGGTGCCATCTGGGCTTACTGCAACCTCTGCCTCCTGGGTTCAAGCAATTATCCTGCCTCAGCCTCCCGGGTAGCTGGGATTACAGCCACGCACCACCACACCCAGCTAATTTTTGCAATTTTAGTAGAAACAAGGTTTCACTATGTTGGTCAGGCTGGTCTCAAACTCCTGACCTCGTGATCTGCCCACCTTTGCCTCCCAAAGTGCTGGGATTACAGGCATAAGCCACTGTACCCAGCCTGCATTTGCTTTCCAGGTCCCTCCAAAGAAGACTAGGTAGGCATGAAAACAGCACAGACTTCACAATGGCAGACCGAGGACATCCCCGTGCACAGACGTGGAAATATCCGGGCAGTCTTGTCACAGGCTGAACTTCTCTGCCAGCATGTGTGGCTGGCAGTGCTCAGAGGTTGACTGACTTACTCTGTCTTACAGAGACCACTCCTGACTCCTAACACTTCAAACACATGTCCCCACCATATGGTACTTGAGGAGATTATTGATAGTGCATGGACAAGCATTTTAATTCTAATAGATATGTATTTCCATATGTATGAGAAAAAATAACCATTGTTTTAAGGATATAACTGGGATGAGGCTTTTTAAAAAAGTGATTGATTTACATAAAAACATATATGAATAGTGCACAGAGCGCACATATAAGACAAACTCCAGGAAGGTTATAGGCAAATAAATGAGGTTTGGGAAACACTGCTTTAAATCAAGACTGTTCACTCATGGACCATCCCAACCCTTATAAAAATAACTAGCAGGTGAAAACTGGTAGTGTAGGTCTGTCTCCAAAGTATGCATTGGGAACAGTGGACGGTTTATAGATAATCCACTAAAAGAAGAGCTCCACATACAAATACATACATTATTATATTTACAGTTAAACAGGTTTTTTCCCAGGTGCCTTCTCAGGGTCTTCCATATGTAAATACTTATGTGACTCTTGAAAAGAGGGACGTGGTGTGCAGCATCTCCAAAATGTAGGCAAACCCGGCCAGGAGCGGTGGCTCATGCCTGTAGTGCCAGCACTTTGGGAGGCCAAGGGCGGGGGTGGATCACCTGAGGTCAGGAGTTCGAGACCAGCCTGGTCAACATGGTGAAAACTCGTCTCTACTAAAATTACAAAAATTAGGCTGGGTGCAGTGGCTCACGCCTGTAATCTTAGCACTTTGGGAGGCCAAGGCAGGAAGATCACCTGAGGTCAGGACTTCGAGACCTGCCTGGCCAACATGGTGAAACCCTGTCTCTACTAAAAATACAAAAATTAGCTGAGCATGGTTGGCACACACCTGTAATCCCAGCTACTTGGGAGACTGAGGCAGGAGAACTGCTTGAATCCTGGAGGTAGAGGTTACAGTGAGCTGAGATGGCGCCACTGCACTCCAGCCTGGGTGACAGAGCGAGACTCCATCTTGGAAAAAAAAGTGTAGGTAAATCCAAAAACACTTTTTTCCAGACTACCTCTTGAGACTTGGGCTTTTTGGGGGTGGTAGAGAGGGTGCACCATTCCTGGAGGTACTGCAATCCAGGCCAATGTGTAGAGTGGACAGAGCAAGCTCCTATTCCATCTCCTTGCTCCAAAAATCTATTTATTATATTATCCTCAGATAGAAGATGTATCAGATATTAAACTGGTAAGAACAGATACTGCACATGATCTTAGCCAGAAGGCCAAGAAGCAATGAGACTTGAGCTTTTTGAAATGACTGAACCTCGAGACTCTTGATCTAGGTTGTCACCCAAGATCTAGTTCTTATTCATCTGATTCCGACTCTCTTAGGCTAGTTATCAACCTGGCCCAACTCTTGTCTCCCAGAACTGAACACCTCTAGCGTTGTCTAAACAACTCTTGCTTTTCAGGGACCCATCCATCTGCACACTTTCCCCGGACTGCAAGATTATGGAGGAACAAGATACACAAATACACAGATGTGCTGCTACAGTTGTTTGGACCAGGATGGGCACTTGATCCAAGCTGAGCCACTCAGGTTAACTTCCTTAAGGCTCTAGAATTCAGAAGAAAAGAGTGGTTCCATCTGTCTTCTTGTGGATATATCTGTAGTATGTAGATTAGGGAGCTGCTCCTGGCGATACTTGCTGTCGGAAGGGCCAGAGAAACCTGGAGGTGGGGGAGGATATAGGAGAAAGTGGGTGGAGGAAGAGAAGAGATAAGAGATAGAAGTCCCTCCAGCCAGATGGCTCACACCTGTAAGCCTAACACTTTGGGGGCCTGAGGTGGCTGGATCATTTGAGCCTAGGAGTTTGAAGCCAGCCTATGCAACATGGCAAAATGCTGTCTCTACAAACAAAAATTAGCTGGGCCTAGTGGTATGTGCCTGTAGTCTCAGCTACTAGGGAGGCTGAGGTGAGGAACACCTGAGAGGCTGAGGCAGCAGTGAGCCAAGATCGTGCCACTGCACTCCAGCCTGGGTGACAGAGTGTCACCTTGTCTTAAAAAAGAGAGAGAGAGGACCCTGATGAATGAAGTTCAGGACCCTGGTTCCTACTTTCCCCTGAAGCCTGGTTGCATGGTTCCTGTTCTGGCACCTTTAAATTGATTCCCCCTTTTGCTTAATTGCACTCTGATGGGTTGGTCCTAATCTCTACTTGATTCCTGGGCACTCACAAGGCTTCTGTCATCCTTTTGGCACCCCCTCTGGGGCTATCGTGCTGTGGAACAGGATGTCCCACCTGACGTTTTGACCCTTGGATGCTGGCACATTCTTGACTTTGCCAATTCTTTGACAGTGATGTCTTCTAGCAGCTCTCCCCGCCCATGCCTAAGAATCTGCTGCCCTTTCAAGATTCCCATACTCTTGGAAAAGAAACTGCTGGGTGCTCAAGAAAGGAGATTCAGGCTGGTGATCTCAGGAACAACCAGAAAAGCTCTTTGCCTCCTAGAATGAAACAGCTCAGCAACAGTTGAGATGTGTGGAATAAAAAGGTCAGAATCAGGCCGGGTGCAGTGGCTCACGCCTGTAATCCCAGCACTTTGGGAGGCCAAGGCGGGCAGATCACCTGAGGTCGGGAGTTCGAGACCAGCCTGACCAACATGGAGAAACCCCTCTCTGCTAAAAACACAAAATTAGCCAGGCGTGGTGCTGCACGCCTGTAATCCCAGCTACTAGGGAGGCTGAGGCAGGAGAATCACTTGAACCTGGGAGGTGGAGGTTGCAGTGAGCCGAGATTGCGCCATTGCACTCCAGCTTGGGCAACGAGAGGGAAACTCCATCTAAAAAAAAAAAAAAAAAAAAAAAGGTCAGTATCAATAAGAAAGCTGGCAACTCTTGAATTATGAAATGAGAGACAGTCAAGCAACAAAGATGTAGGATCCTGGCCATGTGGCTTGGGGCAAGAAAAGTAGTTCACTTGTATCTCCATTGTCTTCCTGCCAGAATACATCCTAAATGAGGACATTTATTCATTCAACCAGTATTCCCTGAGGAATGAAGGCAAATAGGTACTACTTACCTATTTGAGGTTGGTAGGTCCTATACTAAGCCCTAGAGATATAGCTATTTATAAGACCTAATCCTCATTTTGGAAGAGTGCCTAGTCTGATAATGAGACAGAGGTATTCTCCAACTGTAACGCTAAGGTATAAGGAATAATAGGGAAGAGGAGGCCAGCCACCAGTTGCTGTGGGAACTCTTGAGTAAAGGAGCACATCCAACTTACCAGTGGTGGTGGGGGCAATATTAGGAAAGGTTTCTAGTTGGACACTATTCTTGAAAGATGAGGGGTTGCTAGCCTGTGGAAAAGAAGAAAAGATATTGCAAGAAGAGAGGCAATATATGCAGAGCCATAGCTTTGGTCAGGATGGAGCAGAGGGTAAAAGTGAAGATATAACCAATGTAGGCTGGGCGGGTGGGAGAGGCCCTCCCAGTTCCAGTGGCGATACTGCAAGGTGAACTATGACAGGGTTTTAAACAGGTATGAGAACAATCACAGGCAGCAGAGGGGGAACAGTTTGGTGGAACTGACACTGGAAATAGGCAGATTAGCTCGGAGGTCCAGGGAGACCATTGTGTTTCAGAAGCAACCTTAATCATGGAAGATCATTTGGAATACCTGAAGATAGAAAGTATCTGTACCTGTGACGGGGACAGAAGGATTTGGCCTGTGTCAAGGGTATAGCCCAAAGAGAAGTTGTGAAGCAGCTCTCTCTGAATCCCCCTCTCTCAATGTGTGCTGCTGGGACATCCTGTGGCTGCCTGAGTCCAGCTGCTTCCAGCTAGAGAACCAGTAGGCAGTGGGAGGCATAGAGGCAGAGACCAGGCTCCAGGAAACACTGGAAGATTCTAGGAGTGAGAGAAGCTCCCAGATGCCTCAGCACGACTCCCCAAGAAAGTGGAACAGAAGTAGCTGCCTCATTCAGTAACCAGCAGGTGATCCTTTAGCCAAAGTTGGGGTTTGAAAAGGCCTACTTCCCCATCCTTCCTCCCCACAAGCCCTCCAAGTCCTCAGTCCCCTCCCTTCCACCTCCTCAAAGCCTAGTTCACTCGAGCATCTTCTCTCCCTCCTGCATGGCAACTTCTCCTCCTCCCAGTTTTCCTCCTTGACCCTGTTAAAATTCATGTCTCACGTTAATTGGTTGCTTACCACGTCTCTGCCCTGTGCTGAGTGCTTCACATACATTTTCATATAATCATTGCAATAACCATATGAAACAGGGGCTACTTGTCCCACCGTTTTAGACAAGGAAACTGAGACTTAGGAAAGTTAAGTAAGTTAACTTGCCCAAAGTCACACAGCTATTGAGTGGTGGGGCTATGATTTGAACTTAAGCAGTGTGTGTATGGAGCCCAGTCTTAGAACCCCTAACCTGCTTCCCAAGTTATCCTTAGGTCACTGTTGCCCTCACCTGTGTTTGAAAGATTCAGAAAGGACAGTCTACACGTGCTGCCTTTTCTGCTTTATTTTTCATTCCTTTAACACTGTTGGTCTGGCTTCTATTCTAATCAGGGACTTCCTAGTTTCCAAGTAGAGTAGCCTATTCTTCTCCACCTTCCTGCAGCACTCAATGAGGTGGATGAGCACATTCTTTGAGGTCCTTTGCATTTGGATCCAATGACCATTAATTCTCCCGGCTTTTTTCTTACCTGTCCAAATACCATTTCTCTCTCCCTCTCTTCTTTCAGCACAATTTAATGGATCCCCAAGATTATATCATCAAACTTGTCTTCTCTCTATATGCCCCCATCTTGGTAGCCTTGTTTTTATCTTGAGACGGAGTCTCACTGTGTTGCCCAGGCTGGAGTGCAGTGGTGTGATCTCAGCTCACTGCAACCTCACCTCCCAGGTTCAAGTAATTCTCCTGCCTCAGCCTCCCGAGTAGCTGGGATTACAGGTGCCCACCACCACACCTGGCTAATTTTTGTATTTTTAGTAGAGACGAGATTTTACCATGTTGGCCAGGCTGGTCTCAAACTCCTGACCTCAAATGATCTGCCCACCTTGGCTTCCCAAAGTGCTGGGATTACAGGCGTGAGCCACCGCGCCTGGCCAGGTAGCTTCTTAGATGAATGTCTCCAGCCTTGACTCCTTTTTAGAACCATAGAAATATTTACCCATATGCCTATTTCATGTGTCCACTTGATGACCCCCACAGCCCTTTGGTCCTGGGTTCAGCTTTTCTCCTGAAACTGCCCTTCGCTTCTATGGTCTCTGCTTAGCGAATAGCTCTATTCCTCCCAGTCACTCAGGCTCAGAACCTTGAAGCCTCTTGAGTTAACCCTTGATCCTGTCCTCCACATCCCACTGGTGGCTACTACCTGTATGGAATCTGCCCAAGACTTTCTTTTGTAATTGTCCCTCCTTTCCCAGGTTCTCATTGCATCCTGACCCTTCTTTGGCTTCCCTGCATCACACACACACACACACACACACACACACACACACACACACACACACACACACAATCAACTATAAGCCAGGTACTAAGCTAGTATTAGGAATTCAGCCATGAACTAGAAAGACAAGGCCCCTGCTCTCAAGGAGCTCAGGTCTGGTGGGTGAGACAGAGAAGGGAACAAGTAATTGTCACTTACTGTGATGAGTGCCTCGAGGATAAAGTACAGTGTGTTTGCAGTAGGAGCCCTTTAGAAGAACTGCCATCCAGAATTACAGAGTCAGGCACGGATTTCCAGTGGAAATGGCACTTAAACTTAGGTCTCAAAATGGAAACAGAAGTCAGCCAGGTAACGGTTGGGGAGAATAAAGAAGGCAAGTGAGGGAGACAAGCACTCAAGGCCAAGAGAACAGATGGGCAAAAATTTGGAAACTGGAAAGAGCAGGGTTTATGTGGGGAACTGCTGGTAATTCAGTATGGCTAAGGGGTAGAGGGTGAAGAGGAGTAGTGAGAGATGAAGCTGGAGAGGTAAGCAAGGCCCAGTTCATGCAGGGTCTCTAAGGCATTTGCAGTTTATCTTCATAGCACTGGGAAGTCACTGAGAGTTGCTATGAGCAATGGAGGAACATAATATGTGTTTTAGAAAATATTACCTACAGGCCAGGCATGGTGGCTCATGCCTGTAATCCTAGCACCTTGGGAGGCTGAGGTGGGCAGATTGCCTGAGCTCAGGAGTGTGAAACCAGCCTGGGCAACATGGCGAAATCCCGTCTCTACTAAAAATACACAAACACACACACACACACACACACACACACACACACACACACACACACACACACATAAATTAGCTGGGTGTGGTGGCACACACCTATAATTGCTTAAACCTGGGAGGCAGAGGTTGCAGTGAGCTGAGATTGCACCATTGCACTCCAGCCTGGGCGACAGAGCAAGACGCTGTCAAAAAAAAAAAAAAAAAAAAAAAAAAAGAAAGAAAATGGATTTAAAGTATTCAAGACTTGAGCCTTGGCTAGGCATGGTGGCTCACACCTGTAATCTCAATGCTTTGGGAGACCAAGGTGGAAGGATTGCTTGAGCCCAGGAGTTCAAGACCAGCCAAGGCAAGATAGCAAGACCTCATCTCTCCCCGCAAAAATGTTTTTCAAATTAGTCAGGCATGGGAGTATGCACATGTAGTCCTAGCTAGGCAGGAGACTGAAGTGCGGGGATTACCTGAGCCCAGGAGTTTGAAGTTACAGTGAGCTGTAATCATGCCACTGCACTCTACAGAGTGACAGAGTGAGACCGTATCTCTAAAACAGAACAAAACACTACACAAAGCTTGTTAGAATACAGTTAAGAGGTTATTGTCATCATTGAGGCAAAAATGATGATGATGGCCCTGATCAGCAAAAAAGCCATGAGGATGGAGAGAAGTGTATGTGTTTGCGGGATATTCATGACATAGGGTTGATGTATTAGTGATTGATTATATATACAAAGGAAAGGGAGTGGGGGAGTCAAGGAGGAGGATGGCAGTGCATTCACAAAGACAGGGAACACTTGGGATCTGTTTTAAGGAAAGATGATGAGTTCGTTCTGTACATGTTGAGTTTGAAGTGTCTGTGGGTTAGCTGAGTCAAGATGTCTAATAGGCAGCTGAATACGTGAGTTTGGAGCTCAGGAGAGGGACTGCAGGTTATTAGTATCATGGTAGTACCTGGAGTTAATTACACTAGATGACATCATTTGGGAGGGCCTGGAAGGACAGCCTTATTTTAGGAATGGGCCTGAGTTAGGAATGAAATAGAAGGTGAGGAAGTGGAGATAGCAAGTTTGAACAAGTCATTCAAGAGATTTAGCTACAAACAGTAGGAAGAACATAATGCAGCCACTAAAGTAGCCTGCGTTAAGAGAGGGTTTTTGTTTCTTTGTTTATGATGGACATGACACACTCATGTCTAATAGGAGGGTCTGCAATTTCCAGTTCAGGGCCTTTTGGCTCATGCCAGCACCCTTGACAAAGTACTAGCACAGTTGATATGCCAGGAACTCTGGGTCAGATAAAGAGTGAGGTCCGTTCGGAGGAGACACCCCTCTTTGCCTCTAAGAGGTGACAAGCTGCTTCCAACCTCACCTCTAAGATTCTGGTACCTTTCCCACAGGAACTCACTTGAGGATTGACTCACAGAACTAGTTTTTCAGGATGGCTCATGCAGGCCCCTGAGGATATTTTCCTCCCAAAGGACAGAGTCCAGGCCTATAGGGTCTGTCCCTACCTTTCCAGGATCAGCTATGAGTGCCTGGAAAGGGGCCTGGCAGAACAGACACCAGCTCTGGTGGGTGGAACTAGAGAAAGACACTCAGAGCCCAGGAAGATGGAAGTTCCTCATCAGATTCTGCAATGCAGTCAAGTTCCACTGACATTCCCTGATGCCTATTTGGTGCCAGGCCCAGCTAGTAGTTCTGTGATGAACTCAACATGGCTCCCACCTGGAGGTAGAGAAAATAGACAATTACAATACAGAGTTCTGGGACCTTGTGAGAGAGCCCTCAGGGCTGGAAAGCCAGGAAGACTCTTCCTTGGGAGCCCAGCCTTAAGGGTTTGATGGGAGAAAGATAATGCTAAAAACTCTAAATTCTCCCACTGACCCAGAACTTCGCTTTCCTTCTGTTTTTGGAAAACATAACCTAATAATTTAAACAATCTATTTAAAACTGTTTTTTTCTTCTGTGGACTTTTCCCTTCATGGTGAACATTTGGGTTCAAAGGGGGAGACAGAACTTAGGGAAAATATTTGCACAAGTCCTTACAGAATGTTCAAACCTAGCCTTGGAACCCCCAAATTAAAAGCAGGTGAGGCCCCCATTGCTGGATGTTGGATAGCCCCTGGGCTCAATCCTCAGACCTTTTTTCTTTGTCCTCTTGATTCACTATCTTATTCACTCCTGTGGCTTTAAATACCAACTATATACTGAGAAGTTCTAGGTTCATACCTAAAATCAGGACCTTGCCCCCAGGTGTCAAACTTATGTATCCAGCTGCCTACCCAATATTCCTATTTGGACTTCCAACAGGCTTCTTAAACATAATGTGTCCCAAATCAACCCTCTATCTTTCCTCTCAAGCCTGTTCTTCCTTTGGTCTTCCCCAATCATAGTTAATGGCTCAGGTCATCCTTGACTTTTTTTTTTTTTTTTTTGAGACAGAGTCTCGCTCTGTTGCCCAGGCTGGAGTGCAGTGGTAACATCTCGGCTCACTGCAACCTCCGCCTCCCAGGTTCAAGCAATTCTTCTGTCTCAGCCTCCTGAGTAGCTGGGACTACAGTTGCACACCACCATGCCCGGCTAATTTTTGTATTTTTAGTAGAGACAGGGTTTCACCATATTGGTCAGGCTTGTCTCGAACTCCTGACCTCTTGATCTGCCCACCTCGGCCTCCCAAGGTGCTGGGATTACAGGCATGAGCCACCACGCCCCGCATCCTTGACTCTGTTTTGCCTGCCTACTCCCCCTTATCCAATTTGTCAACAAATCCTGTTGACTTCACCTTCAAATATCCTGATGTTAACCATTTCTCACCATGCCCTTTGCTTTCACTTTAGCCCAAATCGCCATCATCTCCACCTGGTTTAATGTGGGAGTCTCCTAACTGGTGTCCTCTGCTCTATGTTTGTCATCTCATGGTATACAGTTAGAACAAGTGATCCTTTAAAACAGAGTGGTCCTATTTAAGACTTGAGATCCTGGCCAGGCATGGTGGCTCACACCTGTAATCTCAGCACGTTCAGAGGCCAAGGTAGGAGGATGACTTAGAGCCAGGAGTTCAAGATCATCCTGGGTGACAGTGAGATACTATTTCAACAAACATTTTTAAAAATTTAGCTGGGCCTGGTGGCACATGCTTCTAGTCCCAGTTATTCAGGAGGCTGAGGCAGAAGGATCTCAAGCCCAGTAGTTTGAGGCTGCAGTGAGCTATGATCATACCACTGCACTCCAGCCTGGGTGACAGAGGAGACCTCGTCAGTTAAAAAAAAAAGAAAAGAAAAGAAAAGAAAAAGGGCTGGGCGCAGTGGCTCACACCTGTAATCCCAGAACTTTGGGAGGCTGAGGTGGGCGGGTCACCTGAGGTCAGGAATTCGAGACCAGCCTGGCCAAAATGGTGAAACCCCATCTCTACTAAATACACAAAAACTTTAGCCAGGCATGGTGGTGGGCGCCTGTAGTCCCAACTCTCTGGGAGGCTGAGGCAGGGTGAATTGCTTAAACCTAGGAGGCTGAGGCTGCAGTGAGCAGAGATTGCACCACTGCACTCCAGCCTGAGCCACAGAGTGAGACTCCATCTCAAGAAAAAAAAAAAGAAAGAAAGAAAGAAAGAAAGAAGAAGGTCGGGTGTGGTGGCTCATGCCTGTAATCCCAGCACTTTGGGAGGCTGAGGCGGGTAGATCACCTGAGGTCAGGAGTTCGAGACCAGCCTGACCAACATGGTGAAACCCCGTCTCTACTAAAAATACAAAATTAGCCAGGCATGGTGGCACATGTCTGTAATCTCAGCTACTTGGGAGGCTGAGGGAGGAGAATTGCTTAAACTCAGGAGGCAGAGGTTGCAGTGAGTCAAGATCGCACCATTGCACTCCAGCCTGGTCAATAGAGTGAGACTCTTTCCTGAAACAAAACAAAACAAAACAAAACAAAACAAAACAAAACAAAACAAAACAAAACGTAAGATCCTGTCACTCTTCTGCGCAAAACTCTCCAGTGGCTCCCATCTCATTCAGGGTAAAGTCAAAGACTTACAATGGCCCCAAGGCCCTGCCACACCTGCTCCCCTCCAAGGCCTCCCTTGACCTCATCTGCTGGTGCTGTACACCTTGGTCACCTCTTTCCAGCCACTCTGGGCTCTGTAAAAGCCTATCACACACCACTCATTCTCCAGCATTAGCCCTTTCATTTGTGGATCTTTCTACCTCGAACGTCCTTCCTCCAGATATCTCCATGGCCTAGTGCCTCTCTTCTTTCAGATCCTTGCTAAACTAAGACAGGCCCTGACTACTCTATTTAAAATTACAGCGCCCTTCCCTCAGTTCTTCCCTCTTTCCATCCCTGCTTTATTTGTCTCCAACGCACTTGTCACCATTTGGCCTACGGAATATTTTACTTATTGTTTTCCCCGTGTAGTATGTAATCTTGATGACAGCAGCAATTCTTATCAGTTTATTTATTTATGTATTTATTATTTTTGAGACAAAAATAATATTATTTTGTCACCCAGGCTGGAGTACAGCAGTACAACCATGACTCACTGCAGACTTGACCTCCTAGACTCAAACAATCTTCCCACTTCAGCCTGCTGAGCAGCTGGGGCTACAGGTGTGCACCAACATGCTCAGCTAATTGTTTATATTTTGTAGACACAGAGTCTTCCTATGTCGCCCAGATTGGTCTCGAACTCCTGAGCTTAAAGGTGTTCTGCTTTGATATCCCAAAGTGCTAGGATTATAGGCATGAGCCACCGTGCCTGGCTTTCTCAGTTTATTTAGTGCCACATTTCTACCATCCACAGAAGTGCCTGACACACATAAGATACTCAATTAACATTTGTTGAATAAATGAATTATGGGCTACAACGGGCTCCTAATATGTGTCAAGCAGAGGCCTGGAATGTACCAGAAAACTCCTTATAGTGAATAACATGATTCCCATTTTTTTTTCTTTTTGAGATGGAGTTTCATTCTTGTTGCCCAGGCTGGAGTGCAATGGCACAATCTTGGCTCACTGTGACCTCTGCTTCCTGGGTTCAAGCGATTCTCCTGCCCCAGCCTCCCGAGCAGCTGAGATCACAGGTGCGAGCCAACACGCCCAGCTAATTTTTTTGTGTTTTTAGTAGAGATGGGATTTCTCCATGTTAGCCAGGCTGTTCTGGAACTCCTGACCTCAGGTGATCCACACTCCTCGGCCTCCCAAAGTGCTGGGATTACAGGTGTGAGCCACCGCACCTGGCCATGATTCCCACTTTGCAGATAAGAAGATGGAGGCTTAAGGCTGAGTGTGGTAGCTCACGCCTATAATCCTAGCACTTTAGGAGGCCAAGGTGGGTGGATCACCTGAGATCAGGAGTTTGAGACCAGCCTGGCCAACATGGCGACACCTCGTCTCTATTAAAAATATAAAAATTAGCTGGACATGGTGGTTCACGCCTGTAATCCCAGCTATTTGGGAGGCTGAGGCAGGAGAATGGCTTGAACCTGGGAGGTGGAGGTTGCAGTGAGCCCACATCACACCATTCACTCCAGCCTAGGCTAAAGAGCAAAACTCTGTCTCAAATAATAAATAAATAAATAAATAAATAAATAAATAAATAAATAAATAGAAGACAGGCTTGGGGAAGTATGAGTGCCCTTTTCCTCTGTTCCTATAGCAACTTGCACATGGCCCCAGTCGCAGCACCTATCATACTGCACTCTCATTATCCATTTCCTCAACTAGATGTAAGATTTTATTTTATTTTATTTTTGAGATGGAGTCTTGCTCTGTCGCCCAGGCTGGAGTGCAGTGGTGCGATCTCGGCTCACTGCAAGCTCCGCCTCCTGGGTTCATGCCATTCTCCTGCCTCAGCCTCCTGAGTAGCTGGGACCACAGGCACCCACCACCACGCCCGACTAATTTTTTTTTATATTTTTTTTATTTTTTAGTAGAGACGGGGTTTCAGCGTGTTAGCCAGGATGGTCTCGATCTCCTGACCTCATGATCTGCCCGTCTTGGCCTCCCAAAGTGCTGGGATTACAGGCGTGAGCCATGGCACCCAGCTAGATGTAAGATTTTTAAGTTCAGGGACTATTCTATCTTTTATTTATTGTTGCATCTCCAACACCTGGCAGAAAGGTGGGCACATAATAAGTGCTTAAGAAATATTTGTTGCATGAATACATGAATGAAATGGGCAAGTCAGGGTACAAACTCACAACTTTCAAAAAGAAAAGTCTCTGCCCACCCCACTCCCCTCTGCCCTAGAGTGTTCCTGAAACAGCCACAGAGCCAACAGTTAAGTCCCTCCCCCTGGCAGAGTGCCTTCTTGCAAATCCTCACCCACAGAATCAGAAGTATTTTAGATTGGGAGAAGTATACACTGGCTGACAGTTCTTTCCCATCACACCAGGCAAACGGAAATCATTTCTCCAGTCAATCCCTGCCAGTCTTCTAGAGTCAAGGTCTTTCTTATTCCTTGCCTCCTGATCTGCAGTCCGCCTCCCTAGTTTCCCCAGTCCTCAGCTGCTGGGTCGGGCTCCCTGCCCATCCATCCACTCACCCAGCCTTCAGCCAACAGCCTCTGTGAGCCTGCTCTGGGCCATGTGATAGCTGAACTAACCCCCATTCCATCCCCACTGTGAGCTGACTTGGTTCTTTAAGTCTTCATTCCAACAAACTCTTTTTTTTGCCTCTTCTCTTTATACTCTCCGCCACCCCTGATCCCAAGTCTTAGGTCCATGGAGACGGCTCATTCCAACCATGGATGATTGTGGGCCTCTTGTCTCATCTGCTTCTTTCTCTTGGCTCTTAATTTCTCTAGATCAGTCATTTTTAAACTATTGTGTGTGTGTGTCTGTGTGTGTGTGTGTGTGTGTGTCAGATAGACTCCTTTGAGAAGCTGATGTGGGCTATGGTATCTCTTCCTCTAATAAATATTAATACCTATGCACTTAAAAACAGCATTTTGCATATAAGTTCCAGTGCACCTAGATCAAGATCTCTCCTTGCCTTCTCCCCTCCCCTCTAGATTTCTGGTTGTTTTTGGTTCCCAAATCAGTCCACCTGGTCTCCTTTCAGAAGCAGAAGCTTCTTCCTACGATATTATCAATACCGTTATTATTAACAGCAACAGCAAGATTTGTACATTTTTCATGCATCAACTGATTTCAACCTCTCAATAACCCCAAGAGAAAGGAACTATTATTGTCCCATTTTTACAGATGAGAGAGCTGCTTGGTTACATGTTTTGCCAAAATCACATAATTCTAAGTCCAGGGTTTCTTCCTCTGCACGATGGATGGTGTGTTGCCTATTATTAACCGCTGTGTTTTTTTTTTTTTAACCTTTCCCATCTCCACCACCCAAAACCTACCTTCCCCACCCCTACCCTCACCCTATGGTGTATTGCCTATTATTCTTAACTGCTGTTTTCTTTGACCTCCTCCATTTCTACCACCTAAAAACCTTCTTCCTCACCACCACCCCCACTTCTCTGAAGCTCCCTCTTTCTCCCCCATCCACTCTTCAGCTGACCACAGGTGGCTTCTTTGTAGTTGCTTGAGCATATGTGAGCCATGAAAGGGTTTCGTTTCCCCTTCTGTTCTCAGCCCAGCTGTGCCAGCCTCTGTGATCCTTGTGAGCTTTAAATGAGGCACTCCAGACCCTTCTTACGCAGGCCATGGCATTTCTGGAACTGCCGCACCTAAAATCCAGGTATGAGGAAGGAAGGAGACAACTATTTGAACACCTACATTGTACCAGGCCCCGTGCTTGACATAGAGACACTGAGCCCAACCTTTAAAGGCCTCAGCTTCCAGGTCCTTCCAGGCATCTTACTGATGGGCACCTGGAGGCTCTGAGATGATTGGTCTGATTCCATCTGCTGTCTGTCTGTCTGTCTGTGGGTGGTTAGGGGCCTCTCGGTAGCATGGCTAACCCTTTTATTATTATTATTATTATTATTATTTTTGAGATGGAGTCTAGCTTTGTTGCCAGGCTGGAGTGTAGTGGCACGATCTTGGTTCACTGCAACCTCTGCCTCTCTGGTTCAAGCGATTCTCCTGCCTCAGTCTCCCGAGTAGCTGGGACTACAGGCATGTGCCACCATGCCCAGCTAATTTTTGTATTTTTAGTAGAGACAGGGTTTCACCATGTTGGCCAGGATGGTCTCAATCTCTTGACCTTGTGATCTGCTCACCTCAGCCTCCCAAAGTGCTGGGATTACAGGTGTAATCCCAGCCCATACCCAGCCTTAAAACCTTTTATCAAAGTGTAATATAGGCCAGGTGCAGTGGCTCATGCCTATAATCCAACACTTTGGGAGGCTGAGGTGGGCAGATATGGGAGTTTGAGACCAGCCTGGCCAACATGGTGAGACCCCATGTCTACTAAAAATACAAAAGAGTTAGCCAGGTATGGTGGCACATGCCTGTAATCCTAGCTACTAGAGTGGCTGAGGCAGGAGAATCACTCAACCTGGGTGACAGAGGTTGCAATGAGCTGAGATGGTGGCCACTGCACTCCAGCCTGGGCAACAGAGTGAGACTGTCTAAAAAAAAAAAAATCATCTGAACTGAACCAAGAATCTGTAGCCTCAAAAGGGATTTGGCTATAAACCAATATTCCACTGAAGGCTCCAGAATCCCAAAGTGTGCTCTTAATAAATGGTCCAGAGCATGTCTGATCAGTTCCTCTGATGCTCAAGTTCTCTGCCCATTGTTGCTTTTTTTCTTACCTTTTTTAAGTTCTGGAAAAAAAAATTAGAGACTCTGGTTAGGAGCCCCCTACCCCACAGAGAACTCAAGACTTCATCACTCCTTGATTATGAGTGACAGAGAAATCATCATCTCACAAGGCCACATATTGCATTTTTTTAGACAGATCTGGCAACTTAGATTTAAATTTTTGAAAACACACATGTGTGCGCACACACACACACAATAAAAAAATCCTAGTTTGAGCTGAAATATGCTGCAATTTTTGCTCACTAATTCTAGTCCTGCCCTATGTGGCCTCCCATAATTAGTTTAGTCAATTCAGTAATCGAGTCTCAGGTGCTGAGGCAGTTGAGGCAGACTTCCTGAACTCTACATTCTTCCTGTGGGGATCCTGGGATCTACTGAGTCAGGGATGTGGCTGTATCAACATTTGCCAAAGAACATTCCACTGGACACTAATCCCCCTAAAGGCCTTATGAAAACAGAACCCTGAGCTCAGATAAGTTGGGGAAATGCTGTATTGCTCTTCTGGTCTTTATCACATCTCATTCCCCAGAAATCTTTATGAAAACAGAGCTCTGAGCTCAAGTAAGCTGGGGAGATGTTACATGTTCTCTGGTCTGTATCACATCTCACACTAGCACAGAGAAGACTCTTGAGGTCCTAAAGAATTAAAAACCCTGTTTCACTCTGTCAGTGACCGGTCTGACTTAGAATCCTTTTTTCCAAAGAGGAAAATTTCTATGAATTTTTCTCAGAATGAATGTCCTCCAGTACAGGACATAGGCCAGTCAGCTGTAAGCATCCTCTAAAACTACACTGTCTAATCTGATAGCTGCTAGCACCCAGGACTACTGAGCACTTGAAATGTGGCTAGCTCAAACTCAGATGTGCTGTGAGTGTGAAATATACACTGGATTTCAGATTCTCAGTACAAAAATAAAATGAAATACGCTTACTTTTTATATTGATATATGTTGAAATACTGGGTTAAAATTTGTTATTAAAATTAATTTCATCTCTTTACTGTTACTTTTTAAAATGTGGCTACTAGAGACCAGGCACAATGGCTCACACCTGTAATCTCAGCATTTGGGGAGGCTGAGGCAGGTGGATCCCCTGAGCTCAGGTGTTTGAGACCAGCCTGGGCAACATGACGAAATGCTATCTATACCAAAACTACAAAAAATTAGCTGGGTGTGGTGATGTGCACCTGTGGTCCCAGCTACTTGGAAGCTGAGGTGGGAGAATCACTTGAGCCTGAGAGACAGAGGCTACTAGAAAATTGATTTATTTTATTTATTTTTTTTTAGACACAGGGTCTCAGCCTGTCACCCAGGCTGGAGTGCAGTGGCATGGTCATGGCTCACGGCAGGCTCGAGCAATCTTCCCACCTCAGCCTCCTGAGTAGCTGGGACTACAAATGCATGCCACCATGCCTGGCTAATATTTGTATTTTTGTAGAAACAGGATTTTACCATGATCACTTGAGCCACCCATCTCGGACTCCCAAAGTGCTGGGATTACAGGCATGAGCCACCGCACCCAACCCAAAAATTTATAATTATGCACGTGGCATGCATTGTATTTTCATTGGAGAGTGCTGCCCCAGTGTTCTGTGCTGCTGGGGAAGGCTGTTTTGGGCTGTACAGGGGAATGTGAGAGGGAGGGGGTGGGTAGCCCAGTGTAGGAAGTATAAGGGAACTGCGGGATTCACTGGAAGGGCAGCTCAGGAAGCCTAAGAGCAGGGTGGTCAGGAAGTGGTGACTAAGCTGAGCCCTGAAAGATGAGAAGGAGTTAGCTGGAGGAAGGCAGAGAAAACAGCAGGGGTCAAAGCCTTGAAGTGAAAGAGGAACTGTATGTATTCCAGGACGTCCAAGGCTTCAGGGGCAGAGGGTAGACAGTGACCCAACCTGACCCCAGAGAAGGCAGCAAGGGCCAAGACTTTTAGGGCCAGGCAAGCCTCTGTAAAGGGTTTATCCTGAGGGCACTTTGAAGCCACAGCAGAGTTTTCAGCTGGTTGAGACTAGACAGATTTGCATTTTAGAAAGATTGCCCCTAACATTTTGAGTGGGGTATGGATGGATGGAAGGATAAACTGGAGGCAGAGGAGCTTTTACAGAAACTGTTGAAGTTATCTAAGAGGGAGATGATAAAAGTCTGGACTATGCTACATCCCTTTGAATTGAAGGCCAATGTCTAGGAAATAGACTTGGAGTGGGGACCACTAATCCCAGGCTATTTGGAGATGGAAATAGGGGACAGGGTGGAGTCAACATTAATATCTGGGGTTCTGAGTAGTAAGGCTATGATGGGAGACCAGAAATCTATGGGAGGGGAAGAGGATGAGTTCAAGGTGACTTTGAGAAGCATGTGGGGTTATAAGTGGGAATATCTGAGACAAAGTAGATAGCCAGGTTTAGAGGTTGGAAGACAGTTATGGGCCGGAGATAGAGTTGGGCAGGAAATGTCTCCCCTATGAGCCTTAGGTTCCTTATCTGCAAAATGGGGATGTAATCTACTTCCCAGAGTTAGTGTGATGATTAGATTATGTAACATTGATGGCAGTGGTGGCCTGTCTAGAGTGGCCACTGCCATGATGCAGGCTGCAGTGGGGGAGGCGCTCCACAGAACCAGCAGGAGCCGGGAACAGGCAGAAGCCCTGCCGTCTTCTGAGTTGACAGGGTGGAAGCTTCACGCTCCTTGGGTGCAGCTGCAGCTGCCCAAGCCAGGGCTGCAGACCCAGGCATCTCTGCACTCTTGGGGGCCCAGGAAGGCCCCCCTGCCCCTGCAGGCTCAGAAATGCCTGCTTCCACTGCCTGGCCTTTCCCTGCTCCTGGCACCTGCTTCAATTTCAGAGCAAAGTTGAGGCTGATCCCAGGCACTGTCGCAACCCAGCTGGGTGTGTGCATGCTTGGGGCAGCACTGACACACCAGCCCCCTGCCACCTTGGCCCACTTCAGACTTTGGGCACCAACTAACATGGAAGGGAGACCAAGGAAGGGCTGAGGGCAGCTCAGCACTGGCCTGCAGGTGCCCCTTTGCCTGAACAGCCTGGGTGCTATGAACAGTGGCAGGAGGCAGATAGGCTCTGGACAAAAAGGGGTGGGTCCCTGGTGAAGCCCCATCTTCAATCCTGGGAAGGCCTGAAGCCTGGGGGCCAGGCTGCCAGTCCTGCAGATTGGAGTAGGAACTTATGGTGCCTTTTCTGGGCCTGCCCATGGCCAACCATGGACCAATCAGCACACACTTCCTCCCCTCTGAAGCCCATAAGAACCCTGGACTCAGCCAGACTCAGAGAGATGTCGGGACAACCAGCTGCAGAAAGGAGCTATCCCCTCTGAAGTCTCCTCTCTGCTGGGAGCTCAGCAGACATCAGGATGACCAGCTGCGGAGAGAAGCTACCCATTCCAGGGTCTTGTAGCTCCTCTCTGCTGAGAGCTGAACATTAAAGTTGAACACTAGTGGGACACCCTGGCAGCAGAGAGGAGCTACCCACTGTGAGTCTCCTCTGAGCTGCTCTATTGCTCAGTAAAGCTCTTCAGCTTGCTCACCCTCCACTTGTCTGTGTACCTCATTCTTCCCGGGCATGGGACAAGAACTCAGGACCTCCTGAATGGCAGGGCTAAAAGAGCTGTAACACAAACAGGGCTGAAACACACCTCTTGCTCACCACGTTGTGGGTAAGAAGAAGGGGAGAAGAGCTGAGGCCCTTCAGGGACCCCAGACCTAGGAGCTCCCTGAGCCAGGGCTGTGACACCCTCTTTGGGGGTCTGTGGTTTCTGACATATCGAAGCCCCAGGAACCATTGCATTCCCCAGTGGCAGCAGTGGAAGCTGCTTGCAGGATGCCTGTTCCAGCTGCAGCCTCGTAGGAAGCCAGCACTCATGCTGGCACCTGGAGCTGCCCACTCCACCACAGCCATTGTTCCTGGCTGTGCACAGTGGCTGGACCCCACGCTTGCTTGCTCACACACATCCTCGCCGCTCCGCTCACCCTTGGCAGGCAGGGGATCCAGGCCATTAGCACGAGCTGAGCATAGCCTGCCAGGCCAAGTGGGCGCAGTGAGCCTGAGCAAAACTCTGGCAAAGGCACCACTGGCCACAGAGGTTTCTGGCTGGTGAAGTGACAGCCCAAGGATCCCATAACGACATGTTGGATGTGCCTGGCATTGCACAGACACACAGTAGGTGTTGGGAAGCACTGGTTCTTTCTTTCAGAGGGTCTGTCATCCTCGTTTCCCGCATGGCCAAACTTACCAAGGTCTTTGCAGCTTCTGCTTCCTTCTGTAGTACTCATGGGTCCCACATCTGTGCTTACAAAGCCCCTAGTGTAGTGATGGGGAGATGTTTCTGGAAGCAGTAGTGGGAAAGGGTGAGTGAAGGCAGCTCCCCCTGCCTGGGTAGTCCTAGAATAGGAAGGGGGTGAGCAGTCAATACATGCAGTGGAGAGGACTCTGACCTGGGAGGAAGGAAGATAAGCTACTTGCCCCAACCGTGCCACCAGCACAATCAGTAAACCTTGCTCTGTTCTAAGCCTCAGTTTCTCCACTTCTTCAAGGAAGGGTCTTCCAGCTGAGCCCTTGCCTGTTTCTGTCCCTATCTCCTTCTCTCTCCCAGAAAGTTTCTCGCCTTCTCTTGACTCACAGAAGACATCACTTCCTTGAAGACTTGGCTCACTATAAGCCTCCTGGCGGCTCCTTCCTGGGGCACTGGGCCAAACTCCTGACAAGATTAAGAAGAGGTTTTGGAACTGGGCCAGACTAAGAAAACAGGAAAGATGACGAACAAAGCTTCCCTCCTTCTGAGGGTTGTTTATTCCATTGTTCCTTCAGTTGAGTTTTCTGGGTACACAGCAGCCCTTGGCTTTCCATCCCATGTGCAGCCTCTGGCCCAGCACTTAGTCCACTCTCAGTCATAGAGCTTATCACACAGACTTGCTCCAGTGCCCACTTGTCCAACTGCCCCAAACTCCTGGAAACCAGAAAGAACACAGATGTATCTCAACTGAGTGCCTACCATATTTCTACAGGAGGAACTGTCTTCGCATAAAAGCCCCTCTGCAGCTCCTTAAGGTAAGCAGTGTTCTTTCCATTTTGCAGCCATGAAAACTGAGGCCAGGGAGGCTCCCCAAGGTCACCCAGCATATTGGTGTTGGATCCAGAAATGGAGGGAGTTGGAAGGGAGGATGTCTTATCAGTTAAGACAATATTCTTTGGAGGCTGATGAACCTTTCTGAGTTTGAATTTTGACTGCCACTTACTGCCTGTGGAATCTGGACAAGTTCCTAGTGGGAAGCAGTTTTGGGTCACAGTGGGGATCACAGACTCTGGAATCAAATGTCGGTTCCACCATCTGCTAGTTATGTGACCTTGGGCAAGTTCCTTTGCCTCTCTGCACTTCAGTTTCCACAGCTGTCAAACAGGATAATAATAGTGCCTGCCTCATCAACTTGTCGTGTGGATTAAACGTGATAATCCTTGTGGGGCATTTAGCACAGTGTCTGGCCCATGGTCCAGTGCCATCTATGTCAGCTACGGTTTGAATGCAGGCCCCACTGACTCTGGCTACCACCTGTTTCCCTGCCTATCACCTGTCACCCTGGTGGCTCACTCAGCACTTGGCGTGCTGTAGGTGCTCCCGGGCTTACTGACTGAAGGAGTGGTTGGGAATTGACTCAGTGTTTCTGAAATCAGGCTTCTGACAATGTGTGGGAGAAGGATTCTGGAGGAAGATGATTTTCAGGAGTTTCCCAACCAATCAGCAAGTAATTGCTTTTTGCACGCTAGTATGGACTTAGACCAGTTTCAGATTGGTTCTCTGAATGTTACCTGTGCGATCAGAAGCATACCTATACTCACGCCTATAGAAGCAATCTATACTGATTGTGGAGTGTTCAAATGCTACATAAAGACCGAAAGCAGAGAGTTAAAGTTCTAAGTAAACTTGCTTCAAAAGGGTTGCCCACTGTTTATCTGAGGCATGTCCTTCCAGAATTTTCCTAAGCCCTATACCTTTTTTTTTGTTTTTTTTTTGAGACAGGGTCTCACTCTGTCACCCAGGCTGGAGTGCAGTGGCGTGTGATCTTGGATCACTGCAACCTCTGCCTTCTCGGCTCAAGCAATCCTAGCACCTCAGCCTCCCAAGTAGCTGGGACCACAGGTGCACACCACTACACCTGACTTTTTTTTTTCTTTGTAGAGGCAGAGTTTTGCCATGTTGCCCACGGTGATCTTGAACTCTTGGGCTTAAGTGATCTGCCCGCCTCGACCTCCCAAAGTGCTGGGATTATAGGCGTGAGCCACAATGCCCGGCCTCTATGCCTATGCCTCATTTTTGAGTGTCACTGTGTACCCTAGTCGGTGTTAGACACTGCAGGTCCCCGAAGAAGTAGAGATGACTGTCTGTACCTTAGGGGCAGGCACAGTTGGGGCGGGACCCAGAATTCATGGAACACTTAATCAGCAATTAAAATGTCCACAGTACCAGTGACTCACTCATTTAATACGTACTTAACATTTGTGGTTCGGAGACCTGGAAATGACAAATCAAGGTCCTACTTGGTTTCAGAGTGAGCCCCGAGATTAAATCAGCAAGGAAACCTTTTGGTACACTTGCCCCCTGATTATGGGCCTGTCAACAAGCCTCAGTGGGAGGGCAGGACGGGTGATGTGTCCTCATTGCCCAGAAAATTGTTCTTTCCTGTCTCATTTATTGTATGTAGAGAAGTGAACTGAGGAGCCCGACAGGCTGGGCTTGCCACAGGTGGTTTCTAGGACCTTGGGTGACTCACTCCCTTCTCTGAGCCTCAGGTTTCTCATTTGAAGCATGGGGAGGCTCCTCCTGCCTTGAAAGGCACATTTCTCATTCATTCATTCGTTTGTAAAAGATGGTATTTCATAAGAATGTGGAGGGATGACTCAATAAACATAGCCATCTGGGGGAAAAAAAGAATTGGGTGATTTGGTAGATTGTATTACTGTTCAGCAAATATTTACTTTCCCCAGCCCCCACCACCACGAAAGGAATATACTTCCTCACCCTATTGATATTGCACTTGGCCACATGACTTGCTTTGGCCATGAGAATATGTGTGGAAGTCACAGGGGCCAGGCCCAAGGCACAAAGTGTTTCCATTCATCCCTTTGAGCAACTGTCCTCGGCCATGAGAACCACAAGTCCCAGACAGCGGAGACTCCTTCAGCCTGGACTCCAAATGAGAAGATATATGAGACAGCCACCTACTCACCCCAAAGCCTGGAGCCCAGCCCAGCCAGCCCCAGAAAGCCCTGCAGAGCCCCAGCTTGACCCACAGACCCCTGGGCAAGAAGTGAATGTTTACTGCTGTAAGCACCAGGCTTCTGGAAGTTGTCTTTTATGCATCATTGTCACAGCAAAATCTGACCAATGTGGATCCCTGGCTCACTCCTTATATTGATTTTAGCTTGGGTCTTGAGTGAGGATTTTCTTTTTTTTTCTTTTTTATTATTATTATTATTATTTTTGATACAGTGTCTCACTCTGTCACCCAGGCTGGAATGCAATGGTGCGATCTCAGCTCACTGCAACCTCTGCCTCCCTGGTTCAAGCAATTCTTCTGCCTCAGCCTCCCGAGTAGCTGAGATCACAGGGGCCTGCCACCACACCTGGCTAATTTTTGTATTTTTAGTAGAGATGGGGTTTCACCATGTTTGCCAGGCTGGTCTAGAACTCCTGGGCTCAGGTGATCCGCCCACCTCAGCCTCCCAAAGTGCTGGGATTACGGGCGTGAGCCACCATGCCTGACCGAGCAAGGATTTTCTCATTAGATGATATTTGACCTGAGATCTGAATGTTTAAGAGGAGCTAGTCATGTGGCCATCTAGGGGAGAAATATGCCAGGCAACAGGAATAGCAATGCCGTGGTCCTGAGGCTGGAGGAAACTTGGCCTGTTCAGGAAAAGAAAGAAGGCCAGTGTGGGGCCAGGCATGGTGGCTCACGCCTGTAATCCTAGCACTTTGGGAGGCCGAGGCAGGCAGATCACGAGGTCAGGAGATTGAGACCATCCTGGCTAACATGGTGAAAACCCGTCTCAACTAAAAATACAAAAAATTAGCTGGGCATGGTGGCGGGCGCCTGTAGTCCCAGCTACTCGGGAGGCTGAGGCAGGAGAATGGTGTGAACCCGGGAGGCAGAGCTTGCAGTGAGCCGAGATCACGCCACTGAACTCCAGCCTGGGTGACAGAGCAAGACTCCGTCTCAAAAAAAAAAAAAAATAAATAAAATAAAATAAAAAGAAGGCCAGTGTGAAATAAATAAGGGTTGTTTGGTATCCAAGAGGGAGATAATCTGAGCTCTAGACTCATATGTTCAATAGGGCACTTCAGGCTGGGCATGGTGGTTCACACCTGTAATTATTTTATTTTTAATTGACACATAATGATTGTATTTATGGGGTACAATGTGATGTTTCAATACATATATACACTATGATAATCAAATCAAGGTAATTAGAAAATCCATCACCTCAAACATTTATCGTTTCTTTGTGGCGAGAAGATTTCAAATCCTCTTTTCTGCTATTTTGAGATGTGCATTATTCTTAACTATAGTCACCCTATTGTGCAATAGAACACCAGAACTTATTTCTCCTACCTAATTGTAACGTGGTACTTATTGGCCAACCTCTCCTCCTCCTCCCTCTACCAATCCCTCCCTAGCCTCTAGTAACCACTATTTTACCCTCTACTTCTATGAGATTTAAAACAAAAATTCTTTTTTTGTTTTGAGACAGGGTCTTTGTCACCCAGGCTGGAGTGCAGTGGTGCAATTACAGCTCACTGCAGCCTTGAACTCCTGGGCTCAAGTGATCCTCCTGCCTCAGCCTCCTGAGTAGCTGAGAACCACAGGAATGTACCACCCCACCCAGAATTTTTTTTTTTTTTTTGAGTCAGAGTCTTGCTCTGTTGCCCAGGCTGGAGTGCAGTGGTGCGATCTCGGCTTACTGCAACCTCCGCCTCCCGGGTTCAAGCAACTCTCCTGCCTCAGCCTCCCGAGTAGCTGGGATTACAGGTGCCTGCCACCACGCCCGGCTAATTTTTTTTGTATTTATAGTAGAGATGGGGTTTCACCATATTGGTCAGGCTGGTCTCGAACTCCTGACCTCATGATCCGCCCACCTCAGCCTCCCAAAGTGCTGGAATTACAGGCATGAGCCACTGCGCCTACCCAGAAAAATGTTTAAATTTTTTGTAGAGATGGAGTCTTCGTATGTTGCTCAGGCTGGTCTTGAACTCCTGGATTCAAGCAATCCTCCTTTCTTGGCCTCCCAAAGTGTTGGGATTACAGGCTTGAGCCACTGTGCCAAGTGGAGATCAATTTTTTTAGGTTCCACAGATAAGAACATACAGTTTGTTTTTCTGTGTCTGGCTTATTTCATGTAACATAAAGTCACCAGATTCATCCATGTAGTCACAAATGAACAGGATTTAGTTCTTTTTTATGGCTGAATAGTATTCCATTGTTTACATGTACTTCATTGTCTTCATCCATTCATTCATTGATGAACACTTAGGTTGATTCCATACACTGGCTATTGTGAATAATGCTGTAATAAATATGGGAGCACAGATACCTCTTTGACATGCTGATTTCCTTTCCTTTCCTTTCCTTTATTTTATTTTATTTTATTTTATTTTATTTTATTTTATTTTATTTTATTTTATTTTATTTTCAACACAGAGTCTCACTCTGTTGTCCAGGCTGGAGTGCAGTGGTGCCATCTCGGCTCACTGCAACCTCTGCCTCCCAGGTTCAAGTGATTCTCCTGTCTTGGCCTTCCAAATAGCTGGGACTACAGGCACGTGCCACCACACCCAACTAATCTTTTGTATTTTTAGTAGAGACAAGGTTTTACCATGTTGGCCAGGCTGGTCTCAAACTCCTGGCCTCAGGTGATCCACCTGTCACGGCCTCCCAAAGTGCTGGGATTACAGGCATGAGCCACTGGGCTCAGCCTATTTCTTTTAGATGTATACCTAGTAGTTGGATTCCTGGATCATGTGGTAGTTCCATTTTTAATTTTGGGGGGAACCTCCATACTGTTTTCTACAACAGCTGTACTAATTTACAGTTCCACCAATAGTGTGTAAGGGTTCCCTTTTGTCTGCATCCTCGCCAACACTCGTCTTTTGTCCTTTTGATAATAATGGTTCTAAGTGGAGTGAGATGATATCTGTTTATGGTTTTGATTTGCATTTCCCTGATGACTAGTGATGTTGAGCATTCTTTCAAATATCTGTTGGCCATTTGTAACTCTTATTTTGAGAAATGTCTATTCGGGTCTTTTTTCCACTTTAAAATTGGATTATTTGGTTTGTTTTTTGTTTTTGTTTTTGTTTATTGCTATTGAGTTGTCTGAGTTACTTATATATTCTGGATATTAACCAGATGTATAGTTTGCAAATATTTTCTCCCATTCTGTGTGTTATCTCTTCATGCGTTGATTGTTTTTTTGTGCAGAAGCTTTTCAGTTTGATGTAATTCCATTTGTCTATGTTTGCTTTTGATGCCTGTACTTTATTTTTGAGACAGAGTCTTGTTCTGTCGTCCAGGCTGGAGTGCAGTGGTGTGCTCTCAGCTCACTGCAACCGCCACCTTCCGAGTTCGAGCGATTTTCCTGCCTCAGCCTTCTGAGAGTAGCTGGGACTACAAGCGTATGTCACTACGACCAGCTAATTTTTGTATTTTTAGCAAAGACGGGTTTTCGCCATGTTGGCCAGGCTGGTCTCGAACTCCGGACCTCACGTGATCCGCCCACCTTGGCCTCCCAAAGTTCTGGGATTACAGGCATGAGCCACTGCACCCAGCCTATGCCTGTGCTTTTGAGGGCTTATGTAAAAAACCCTTGTCCAAAACAATGTCAAAAAATGTGTCCCCATGTTTTCTTCTAGTAGAGTTTCATAGTTTTGGATCTTAGATCTAAGTGTTTAATCCATTTTGAGTTGATTTTTGTATATGGTGAAAGGTAGGGGTCTAGTTTCATTTTTTTGCATATAAATACCCAATTTTCCTGGCACCATATATTGATGAGACTGTCCTTTCCCCCGATGTGTGTTGTTTGCACCTTTGTTGAAAAATGAGTTGGCTGTAGTTGTAGGGATTTATTTCTGTTCTCTCTATTCTGTTCCATTGGTCTATACATCTGTTTCTAAGTAGTTTGAAGTACTAGCCAATGTATTTCTTTTTTTGTATAATGCCTTTTATCTTATCACATTTCTCTGGTTCCTTTGGCCTTGGAGGTGGTTTTTATAGCAGAAGTGCAGAAAGTATGAAAATAAGCTAATAGTATGGGAAATTTTAAGCATTTACAAAAGTAAAGAGAATAATGTAATGAACCCTCCCAGCTTAAAGTGATCAACTTATGGGTAAACTTTTTTTTTTGAGACGGAGTCTTGCTCTGTCGCCCAGGCTGGAGTGCAGTGGTGCGATCTCAGCTCACTGCAAACTCCGCCTTCTGGGTTCATGCCATTCTCCTGCCTCTGTCTCCTGAGTAGCTGGGACTACAGGCGCCCCCCCACCACGCCCAGCTAATTTTTTTTTTTTTTGTATTTTTAGTAGAGACGGGGTTTCACTGTGTTAGCCAGGATGGTCTCGATCTCATGACCTCGTGATCCACCTGCCTCGGCCTCCCAAAGTGCTGGGATTACAGGCGTAAGCCACCGCGCCCGGCCAGATAAACTTCTTTATTTATGTGCCCATCTACCCTCTCCTTTATGGAATAATTTCTGTGCAGATCTCAAACATCATATCATTTCATCAGTAAACATTTCTCCATGTCTCTCTAAAAAAGGAACTTTAAACATGTAGCCACAATTATTATTATTACACCAAAAAAAACCCAACAACAATTCTTAATATAATCCAATATCCAGTCCATGTTTAAATATACCGAATTGGCCGGGCACGGTGGCTCATGCCTGTAATCCCAGCACTTTGGGAAGCCGAGACGGGAGGATCACTCAAGGTCGGAAGTTCGAGACCAGTCTGGCCAATATGGCGAAACCCTGTCTCTACTAAAAATACAGAAATTAGGCGGGCATGGCGGCATGCATCCGTGGTCTCAGCTACATGGGAGGCAGAGGTTGCAGTGAGCCGAGATGGTGCCACTGCACTCCAGCCTGGGCAACAGAACTAGACTCTGTCTCAAAAAAAAAAAAAAAAAAAAAATATATATATATATATATATATATATATGTCTATGTGTGTGTGTGCGTGTGTGTGTATACCCAATTGTTGCACGTAATGTGTTTATTTGAATCAAGATCCAAACAAGGTCAACACAATCCACTGATTGGTAATAAAGTCTCTTTTACCCTTTAGGCTCTCCCTTTCTCTCTTTTTTAAGTGTGGAAGGTGGAATAAGCAGGATTGGAGAGATTTTCCCTTGCTCTGTCTTCAGTTCGTTTATTGAAGAAATAAGAGGCTGGGCAGGGTGGCTCATGCTTGTAATCTCAGCATTTTAGGAGGCTGAGGCTGGTGGATCACTTGAGGTCAGGAGTTCAAGACCAGACTGGTCAACATGGTGAAAACCTGTTGCTACCAACAAACAAACAAACAAACAAAAACACCACCACAACCAACAACCCCCCCCAACAACAAACAAAAACAACAACAAAATTAGCCAGGTGTGGTGGCACATGCCTGTAGTCCTAGCTAGTTGGGAGGCTGAGGCAGGAGAATCACTTGAACCTGGGAGGTGGAGGTTGTAGTAAGTGGAGATTGCACCACTGCACTCCAGCCTAGGCCACAGAGTGAGACCCTGTCTCAAAAAAAAAAAAAAATATATATATATATATATATACACACACACACACATATATATATACATATATATATACACACACACACACACATATATATATGGCATTTATCTTGTAGAGTCTTCTACCTTCTGGTTTGTGGATTGCATCCCTGTGGTGTCATCTAACACATGAGTCCCCAATCCCTTGTACTCGTCCTCGGCCTGATTCCTAACAGGCCACACAGCAGGAGGTGAGTGGTGGGCCACTGAGTGAAGCTTCATTTGTATTTACAGCTGCTCCCCATCGCTCGCATTACCACCTGAGCTCTGCTTCCTGTCAGATCAGCAGCAGCATTTGATTCTCGTAGGAGTGTGAACTCTTGTGAACTGCGCATGTGAGTGATCTAGGTTGCATGCTTCTTATGAGAGTCTAAGTAATGCCTGATGATCTGAGTTAGAACAATTTCATCCTGACCCCTTCCCTTGTCTGTGGAAAAAATAGTCTATGAAAAATCGTCTTCTATGTTTCATCCTGACCCCCTCCCTTGTCTGTGGAAAAACTGTCTTCTAGCCCAAAAATTGTCTTCTACGGCACGGTCCCTAGTGCCAAAAAGGTTGGGGACCGCTGATCGAACACATTCCTCTGACTTCTAGTTCATGTGACTAGTATCTTAATAAAGTCAGGTTAAGTGTTTTTAGCAAGAATGCTTCATAGGTAATATTGTGTACCTATACCAGGAGGCACATTGAGTATATTTGTCTCATTCTGTGCGATTCCTAGGCGTTGACGATCATGGCCTAGATCCATTGTTTCCTTAAAGTGTGTAAAGTACAAAATGCAAAATTCAAATTCTTTAGATTTTTTCCTCATTAATTAGCTGAAATAATTCTGTAAGGAGAAATTTCCTCTCACCAATTATTTGGTTACAATGAGATACGGTTCATACAGAAAAAGTAGAAAAGGTGCTTGATTCTTTCCCTTTATTTACCCATTTTCAGAATAATGAGTTGGTGTCCTAACATGCTCAAAGGGAATCCAGTGAAGTTTTCCTTTTCCCTCCCTCTCTCCTTCCTCTTTATTTTTTTCTTTTTTCTTCCTCTCTTTTTCTTCCTTTCCTTTCCTTTCCTTTCCTTTCTTTCCTTCCTTCTCTCTCTTTCTTTCTTGCTTTCTTTCTTTTCTCTCCCTTCCTTCCTTCCCTCCCTACCTTTTCTTTCTTGCTTTCTTAGGTGCTTTATTGAAAAAGAAATCGCATAACATAAACTGCTCATTCTTAAAGTATATAATTTGATAATAAGTATCATAAAAAGATTGCTACTGCTGTTACTATCTTGACTCAAGGATGGCTCCATACCTACTTATTTTAAAAAACTGGCTGGGCACAGTGGCTCACGCCTGTAATCCTAGCACTTTGGGAGGCTGAGGCAGGTGGATCACCTGAGGTCAGGAGTTCGAGACCAGCCTGACCAACATGGTGAAACTCCGTCTGTACTAAATATAAAAATTTAGCTGGGCGTGGTGGTGCATGCCTGTAATCCCAGCTACTTGGGAGGCCGAGGCAGGAGAATCACTTGAACCTAGGAGGCAGAAGTTGCAGTGAGCCAAGATTGCACCGTTGCACTCCAGGCTGGGCAACAAGAATGAAACTCCATCTCAGAAAAAAAATTCAGAAAAACAAGGAAAATATAGCAAATCAGTTGCCTGTAATTGACACATAATAGTTGTGCATATTTATGGGGTACAGTATGATATTTCAATACATGTGTACAATGTGTAACGATCAAATCAGGATAATTAGCCAATCTATCACTTCTCTTTTTTTGAGTATCATTATAAACTTATGGATTTTGAATCTGTTTTATTTTAAATCCTACTGATGCTTCAATTGCCTCATCTTTGGTCAACAAGAGCCTCTTCAAGACATTGGCTTCCGAGCCATTTTGACATGACACTATAGCTTTATTGCTTTCTGGAATGAAAAAGTCTTTCTGGTTCATCTTGTATATTTTTTGCTCCAGACCTTGAATCAGCTATTTCTCCTAAGAGCCCTGGTTCTTTTGTGGGAAATGGTATTTTGATATTGCAACCTTTTCTCTAGGGGTGCTCATAGTTACTGCATTGGTAATTGTTTCTAGGCCTTTTTAGTGGGTAGAGCTAGAGAAAAAAAGTTTTAAGAGATCTTGAGTTCATACTGATATTTTAAATTTCAATTTAGGGTATAGCATTTTTATTTCTTTTATTTTATGTTTATATTTTTTCTTACGCTGAAAATGTTGGTTTTAGTGGCAATAATATTAGATTTATTTGCTTTATCTTATAATGTATAAAATAACAATTTATATTAATAATATGATTATGGAAAACATTTTAAGATTAAAAACTGGTCAGGTATGGCAGGTCACGCCTGTAATCCCAGCACTTTGGGAGGCCGAGGGGGGCGGATCACCTGAGGTTGGGAGTTCGAGACCAGCCTGACAAACATGGAAAAACCCCGTCTCTACTAAAAATACAAAAAAAATTAGCCAGGTGTGGTGGCACGTGCCTGTAATCCCAGCTACTCGGGAGGCTGAGGCAGGAGAATCACTTGAACCTGGGAGGCAGAGGCTGTGGTGAACTGAGATCGCACCATTGCACTCTAGCCTGGGCAACAAGAGTGAAACTCCATCTCAAAAAAAAAAAAATTAAAAACTTTTATTTTTTTGGCAGTTCCTCTTGTCCTTTGGGTATATCCTGATGGGAATGTACAAATTACTATGTTTAAGGTCATTTGAAGTAATTCTTCTCTGAGCACTTATACCATCAATTTAATACACAGTTTGATACATTCATTTCATTTTGCTTTCATTTTAGGGGTTACTTTATTTAAAATTCCATTTTGTTTTAATGATTATGTGGAACATTTATATCGTTCCATAGCCACATCTTCAAAATAAGTATATTCAGGTAACTCTAGCTTCTATACTTGTTCTTTGTACTCTGATGTCTTCCTTTCTCATCGAGAGTCATTTTTTAAAAAGTTCTTTTCTTTTATTTAAAAAATATAAGCAAATATATATATTGATTTCCCCTCTTTTGTACATAAATGCTAGCATACCATACACTTTTCTTCTTTTACTTAACTATATATATATAATATATGTATATACATTTTATATTTTATTTATTATTTATTTATTGAGACAGGGTCTTGCCCTGTTGCGCAGACGGGTGTGCAGTGTTGTGCACATGGCTCACTGCAGCCTCAATCCCCTGGGCTCAAGCAATCTGGCCACCTCAACCGTTTGAACAGCTGGGGCCACAGGCGTGCACTACCACGCCTGGCTAATTTTCCTTCAATTTTTTTTTTTTTTTTTTTGTAGAGACAAGGTTTCACTAGGTTGGCCAGGTTGGTTTTGAACTCCTGGGTTCAAGTGATCCTCCTGTCTCAGGCTTCTGAAGTGCTGGGATTATAGGCATGAGCCACCATGCCCAGCCTAACAATATATTCTGAAGATCACTCTACTACAGTATACAAAGATAGCTCTCATTCCATTTTATGGCTTCATAGTACTCCACTGTGTAAATATACCATAACTTATTCACATAATCCCCTGTTGATGGATGTTTGGGTAGTTTCTAGCCCCTTGTTATTACAATGAGTGCTGTAACAAAGAGCCTTGTGTCAGACATTTGCCAGAGTATTTTTGGGATTGACTCATGGAAGTTGTATTGCTAAGTAAATGCATCTGTAATATTGGCTTTTGAGATCCTAGCCCAAGAATGCTTTCTTTTTTATTAGTTATTTTTTTAAATAACAAAATCTATCAAAACTCTTTTCACTGTAAATTGACAATTTACAGCTGTATAAATTTGTGAGGTACAAAGTGATGTTATAATGTATGAATACAATGTGGAAGAATTAAGTCAAGCTAGTTAACACATCCACAGCCTCAATAAGAATACTATCTGTGTGAGCTTTTTTCACACTACCTCTCTGTGCCTCAGTTTCTCATCTGCAAAATGGGGATAATAACAGTATTTACCTCAGGGAGTTGTTGGGAAGACTATATGGGCTAGTTGTTTTAAAGTGTTTAGAATAGACTGGGCATGGTGGCTCATGCCTGTAATCCCAGCACTTTGGGAGGCTGAGGTAGGCAGATTGCCTGAGCTTTGGAGTTCAAGACCACCTTGGGCAACAGGGTGAAACCTTGTCTCTGCTAAAAAAAATACAAAAAATTAGCCCGACATGGTGGCGGGCACCTGTAGTCCCAGCTACTTGGGAGGCTGAGGCAGGAGAATTGCTTGAACCCAGAAGGCGGAGGTTGCAGTGAGCCAAGATCGCACCACCGCACTCCAGCCTGGGCGACAGAGGGAGACCCTGTCTCCAAAAAAAAAGAAAAAAAAAAAGAAAAGAAAAATTAGCCAGGCATAGTGGTGGGTGCCTATAATCCCAGCTACTTGGAAGGCTGAGGCAGGAGAATCACTTGAACCCAGGAGGTGGAGGTTGCAGTGAGCTGAGATGGTGCCACTGCTCTCCAGCCTGTGCAACAGAGTGAGACTCCATCTCAGTAAATAAATAAAAAAATAAATAAAGTGCTTAGAATTTTCCTGGTGCATGGAAAATGTTCAATAAATGTTAGCTGCTTTATTTTTATTAGCAAAGGGATAGAAAGTATGGGAATATGTGGACAGGTGGAACAGTAGAGTTAGATGCTGCTATAAGTTTTTAAGAAGGGATTCTGGAGCTCTTCCTTCTGCCCCTGCAGGAAAGGGAAGAATCGAAGAACCCAGAAATGAAGTTTGAAGATTAAATGAATAGGACAAGGACTGATAGCTTAATCCTAGCATAGACAGTGGGCCCTAAGGCTCCAAATGCCTCTCTTCCCAATGCTTGAGTGCTGGCTACACACTCTGACCTGTCTAGAGACTTAGATGCACTCTGGAGGAAGAGAGGGAGGAAGCAGTCACTTGACCACATTTAACCTGAACTTATTTACAGTAAATCTCTGCCATTAGGTTGGATGGGCACTTGGGATAGAAATGAAATTCAGTTATACAAAAATAAGGTACTTTATATATTCATTTTACATGAGCTTATGGCCTATGAAATTCAACTCATTACAATATAATTATTGACTGATAGCCTGAGGCACAAGAGGAGGGTGTGAAAGAATGGAAGGAGTGGGAGGGAATAAAAGAAATATTGGAAGGCAGCTCTTTGTTCACCTTACACATGGGGCTAGAGCTCTGATGTCCAATATGGTAGCCACTAGCTACATGAGTCCGATGACTACCAAATTGGAAAACCTAGCTATAGAAATTTTCAGCATTGCACTGTTCTATTGGACAGTGCTGGGAATGTTGATTGGCCGTGCATAGTGGGTGGCAGAGTGTAAACCCTGGTGCTGGAGGTCCATCCTGATATCCTTATTTTTGGTTCCCAATAAATGGGCTCAAACTGGTCCTCTGAAGGTCCTGGACAGCTGCTCACATCCACACGACCATCCAAGTCTGTGTCTCAGGCTTCTGCTCCTTCCTCCTTCCTCTAGGGAGTAGCTGCCTGCAGCTCTAGCTCTTTATCCCCTTTCTTACAACCTGCTCCTCCAAAGTCATGCCCAGACTCATGTCCTGGGTCTCCTTCCCAGGATCTCAGGAGGCTTCAGTCAAGCTGGTCTATTCGTTCTCTGTCGTCTGCCTAGACTGAATTAAGGTGGCTGGCAGGCTCCCTGTAGTTGGAGGCAGACAGGGCACCCCCAATTAGTTCCTCCTTACTCTCTGCTGGCTCATATTTCCTGTTTTTAATGGCTAGGTCCCTGGGCCTATCAAGGGGTGATACAAGGCCTGTCTCTTCCCTCCCCTACCATGCTTACTTTGAAAAGGGGAAGTGGAACTGCTCAGTGTTCATGAGCTGGGCTAATAGCACCTTCTGTCATGCAGCCCTCCCAGCCCTGAAACCTCCAGCTCTCAGTCCTACTCAGGTTCCCACACCCACCCCACAAAAAGCCTTGTCTGAGGCTTCCTCCAGAATTGCAAGGTCTGGGGAGCTGGGTGCCACAGACCCAGAGGAGGTTTCCCTGCTCTGTTCTGCTTGTTTCTGTAGAAATGATGTGAACACCTCACTGCTATCCAAGTTCCATTCAATGAATATTTGTTGGTCATCTGGGCCTGACCCTGAGGTCACCAGGGTCTACAAGGCAGATGAAAGCCCTGCTCCTTAGACATCTGCCCTAGTCGGGGAGACAGACAACAAAGAAGAAAAATGGGATCCTGGTTGAGGAGTTGGTGGGGGGCAGATTCTAATATTGGAGGTTCTTTTGGGTTGGAGGGAGCTGGGCGTGCTAGGCAGGGACAAGATGGAAAGGAGAAAGGAGGTGTATGCCTGACTGTGAGCTCCATGAAGCCAGGGACTGTGCCCTATTTGCCTTCCATTGATTCCTCAGTGATTCCTTCCATTGATTCCATTGATTCCTCCTCAGAGCAGGAGCTCATGAAGCACTGAATGAATGACCGACCAGTGCTGTTGAGATAGGCGCAAAGCTGGGGGCTTCTGAGCTGGACTTGCCTCTGTGGTCCCCATGGCTGCCCTTGTTGCATGGGGCCTGGACCCCAGCCCCAGCCCAGCCAGCTTTGCTGCCACTTGGATTCATTCTCTACAGTTTCCAAGTCTTTCCCTGAGCTATGGCCTCCAACCTATCCCAGCTCAGGGCCGGTACGTGTCTAGGCAGCTCTATCCAGCTCTTTCCTCACTTGGCAATTTGTGAAGTAGAGACATCAAGTGGTCAGATCCTGGAACGGCAGCAGTCGAGCTGTGGACACAGAGCAAAGGCTCCCGAGCCCTCCTGCCAGGCAGAGCCCCGATGCAGCGATGATTAGTACTGGATCCACACAGAACCTTATCCTGGCTGAGCCCAGATTCCAGCCATAGAACAAACTCTAATCCTGGTCACAGACTGAGACCACCAACTCCTAATTAGGGGTCTAAGAGGGGTACTCCTAAACAATTCCCCTAATTTTACATTTGTACTGTAATGACCTGATACAACTTTAAAAACTTTTTTTTGGAAGGTTCACATATATTCAGAATTTTCCATACTAAACATGTCCAAGCAACCAATGCTCATTGCTGGCATCCCAGACGCCTTCATCTTCATACTTCCTTCTACTCGCTACCTCCCCAAGGGTAACAACTTCTATATATCTGAAATCATACTGTATATTCTTTTCTCTTTTTTGAGACAGGGTCTCATTCTGTCACCTAGGCTGGAGTGCAGTGGTGTGATCTTGGCTCACTGCAACCTCTGCCTCCCAGGTTCAAGTGATTCTCGTGCCTGAGTAGCTGGGACTACATGTGTGAGCCACCACGCCCAGCTAATTTTTTGTATTTTTAGTGGAGACAGGGTTTCCATCATGTTGGCCACGCTGTGTATATTCTTTTCGGTGTCTGGCTTCTTCTGCCCAACGTCATGTTGGTGAAATTCATCCACATTGATATGCGTCCTTGTTGATTGGTTATACTTGGTGTGCACAGTCAGCCCCCCATATCCATGGATTCTGCATCCATGGATTCAACCAGCCACAGATTAAAAACATTTTTGAAAAAGTTGCATCTATACTGAACATGTACAGACTTTTTTCTTGTCATTCTTTTTTTTTTTTTTTTGAGACGGAGTCTTACTCTTTCACCCAGGCTAGAGTGCAGTAGTGCAATCTTGGGTCACTGCAACATCCACCTCCCAGGTTTGGGTGATTCTTCTGCCTCAGCCTCCCAAGGAGCTGGGATTACAGGCATCTGCCACCATGCCTGGCTAATTTTTGTATTTTTAGTATAGACAGGGTTTCACCATGTTGGCCAGGCTGGTCTTGAACTCCTGACCTCAGATGACCTGCCTGCCTTGGCCTCCCAAAGTTGCTGGGATTACAGGCATAATCCACCAACCCCAGCCCTTGTCATTGTTTTCTTTTCTTTCTTTCTTTCTTTTTTTTTTTGAGACAGAGTCTTGCTCTGTCACCCAGGCTGGAGTGCAGTCGTGCATCTCGGCTCACTGCAAGCTCTGCCTCCCAGGTTCGCCATTCTCCTGCCTCAGCCTCCCGAGTAGCTGGGATTACAGGAGCCCGCCACCACGCCCGGCTAATTTTTTCTATTTTTTAGTAGAGACGGGGTTTCACTGTGTTAGCCAGGATGGTCTCGATCTCCTGACCTCGTGATCCGTCCGCCTCGGCCTCCGAAAGTGCTGGGATTACAGGCATGAGCCACTGCACCCGGCCCATTATTTTCTTAAAACACAGTATAACAACTATTTACATAGCGTTTACATTGTATTAGGTATTATAAGCAATCTAGAGATGATTTAAAGTTTATGGGAGGATGTGCATAGGTTATATTCAAATACAACACCATTTTATGTAAAAAGCTTGAGAATTCCTGAATTTTTGTATCTGTGGGAGTCCCGGAATCAATCCCCCATGGATATTGAGGGATAGCTGTATTTCACTGTGTGAATTTATACTGCAACTTAGTTATCTATTCTATTGTCAATGAGCATTTGGGTACTTCCATTTGGAGGTTATTGTAAGTAGTGCTGCCATGGATTTTGTAGCATATGTCATTTGGTGAACAGAGCTTAGGCATCTCTGTACCTAGAAGTGGAATTGCTGGGTTATGGGTTTTGTATTGATTCAGCTTCAGTAGTTGCTAATAAATAGTTTTCTGAAGTAGTTATACCGATTTACATGCCCCACTCAGGGTATGCCATTTCCAGTTGTTCCATACCGTTACAGTATTCATTCTAGACTTTTTGTCTTTTCTACTGTAGACTTTCTGGATGATGTGTACTGATGATATCACTCTTGGATGGGCCTGCAATGCAGATGAGCTTATGTGCAGATGTATCGATTTTATTATTAATAAATGGAAGGGATTTTAATGGAACTGGCCCTGCTATCTTATAATTGACACTGAAAAGGGATCCAGCTCAACATTTCTAAAACCCAAATAAAAGATTTTAGTCATTTAAGCAAAAATTTGTAAATCTCTCAAATTCATAATCTCATAAAGGACTGCTTCTATCACTTAACTGCTTATTCTTAGTAACTCTTTTGTTTTTTTTTTGTTGGAGACAGGGTCTCACTCTGTCACCTAGGCTGGAGCTCAATGGCAGTCTCAGCTCACTGCAGCCTCTGCCTCACAGGCTCAAGTGATTCTCCATCCTCAGCCTCCCGAGTAGCTGGGATTACAGGCGTATGCCACCAAGCCTGGCTGATTTTTGTATTTTTAGTAGAGATGGGGTTTCACTATGTTGGCCAGGCTGAGATTTCAGGCATGAGCCACTGTGCCCAGCCAAAAACTCTTATCTGGCCGGGCGCGGTGGCTCACGCCTGTAATCCTAGCACTTTGGGAGGCCGAGGCGGGCGGATCACGAGGTCAGGAGATCGAGACCATCCTGGCTAACACGGTGAAACCCCATCTCTACTAAAAATACAAAAAATTAGCCGGGCGTGGTAGTGGGCGCCTGTAGTCCCAGCTACTCGGGAGGCTGAGGCAGGAGAAGGCGTGAACCCGGGAGGTGGAGCTTGCAGTGAGCCGAGATCGCGCCACTGCACTCCAGCCTGGGCGACAAAGCAAGACTCCATCTCAAAAACAAAACAAAACAAAACAAAACAAAAACTCTTATCTGATCAGATATTTTGTTGCACTTAAGCTTGGAAGATTCAATAGGAAGTAATTTTTTGCTAAATTGGGATTTAGCATTATTCGTTTTTTATATATGAGTATATATATATATATATATATATACATGAGTAATATACAAGAGTATACTAGTGTACTACTCTTGTAGCATATGTCCATTGGTGAACATAGGTAGGCATTTCTGTACCTAGAAGTGTGTATATACATACACATACATTTATATTATATTATATTCACACACACACACACACACACACACACACACACACACACACACACAGTATTAATTGAAGAGAGTTATAAGACACAGCTTTAGGAAACTAGTTGCTGAATTTTGTCTTGATCTTGCTGAGCACAGTGTTTGTTTATTTGGCCCAAAGAAGCAATGGCCCAGGGACCATTTTGGGGAGCTGCCTTCTAGATCTGCAGAAAGTATAAAATGGTTCCAAGCAAAGAAACACTGGACTTCCCAGGGTTCCAGATCCACCTTCCACATCAGAGCCCCAATTCCCACTCTACCTGACTTGCTGGCACTGTGTCTGGGCTCCGAGGCACGGAGACCATGCAGGATGGATGAGGCAGAAATGACCAGGAGACTCTCCAGCTGCCAGTGTGCAGAAGCCTCCACAACTGGCAACCAATCAAGTATCATACTTGTAAAACAATTCTTTTTTTTTTTGAGACAGAGTTTCACCCTTGTTGCCCAGACTGGAGTGCAGTGGTCTGATCTCGGCTCACTGCAACCTCCACCTTCCGATTTCAAGCAATTCTCCTGCTTCAGCCTCCCAAGTAGCTGGGATTACAGGCGCCTGCCACCATGCCTGGCTAATTTTTGTATTTTTAGTAGAGACGGGGTTTCACCATGTTGGCCAGGCTGGTCTCGAACTCCTGACCTTGTAATCCACCTGCCTCGGCCTCCTAAAGTGCTGGGATTACAGGCGTGAGCCACCGCACCTGGCCAAAACAATTCTTTTAGCTAAAAGTCATACATTTCCTCTTATTTAAATGACAGGCTGATTTTTGTCTCTGCTTACAGGAAACACATACCTTGGAAGTGGTCAACCTTCATAGTCTGAAGGAGGAAGTGGTCAAATACCAAGATCAGAACCTGGTCTATTAATCACTGGGCAGGAGTGTGTAGAGGAAGACAGGCTGGGGAATGGAGACCCTGCTAGGGACCACATCAAACCCAGGTTACAATCAAACGTTGGTACCTGAAAACTGTTCTATCTCCACCTGGAGACTTTTCACTTCTTTGCTCTGGGCAGGCTTGGCTGATCCCAGCATTTAACAACATTTAACTGCATTTAACTGTCAAAGGCAATCTTGTCACCCTCATTTCTATTTCATCTCAAGGACTAACAATTTCAAGAGTAAAAAGTAAAAAACAGGGGGATGAAGAAATAGGGACAAAGGGGAAATGGGAGAAGAAAGCTAAGAGCAATCAGGGGAGAGGTTAGTGCAAGCAATGCAGTTTATAGACTCCTAGGTAGTTGGAAACCATGAGCCACAAATCTGACTCTGAGCTTCCTAGCAGCCATTGTGAAAAGGGAAATGTAATCCATCACATGATTCATAAAGCTTGTCAGGTAAAAAGCAGAACAGTTTCCCCCCAGAGAGAATGCCTATTCCTATTATTAAGATTTGGAAGAAATTTCTTCTGGGGCACACAGAGAGACACAGTGCCAGCAAGTCAGTTAAAGTGGGAATTGGGGCTCTGATGTGGAAGGTGGATCTGGAACCCCGGGAAGTCCAGTGTTTCTTTGCTTGGAACCATTTTATACTTTCTGCAGATCTAGAAGGCAGCTCCCCAAAATGGTCCCTGGGCCATTGCTTCTTTGGGCCATCTCAGGAGGTAAAGAAATGGCCTTTTGAATCACAAGTGAGCAAGGAGGTAAGAAGTCTTTCGTGGCCTGGGTTACTCCCAGCAGGTGAAGCTGGATACTGGCTGCTGTCTTTTACCCTGGACCCCGGATGGGCAACACAGGTGAATAATATCTTGCTCAGTCTGGAAAGACCCAAAGAGATAATTCACCCCTTTTCTTTATCTTCTGATGGGACATTTTGCCAAAATTCTTTCTGGACTTAGAAATGTTTTTTTGGCTCCAGAGTCCCTCTCTTGGGAGAGCAGAGGGCAGGAGATTCACAGCATCTTAAGAGTTTATAACACTAGGCCCCTGGGGCAGGCAGAAGCATGGCCCCCAAAGATATTTTGCATCCAAACTCCCAGAACCTGCAAACACTTTAACCTTAACATGGCCCAGGGGACTTTGCAGACGTGATTAAGCTAATGATCTTGAGATGGGAAGATGATCCTGGATTATCTGGCTGGGCCCAGTGTAATCACAAGGTCCTTATAAGAGGAAGGCAGGATGAAAGTCAGAGAAAGAGCCGTGATGATAGAGTCAGAGGTCAAGGCTCAGCATGGTAGCTCATGCCAGTAATCTCAGCACTTTGGAGGCTGAGGCAGGTGGGTTGCTTCAGTCCAGGAGTTTGAGACCAGCCTGGGCAAAACAGAGAGATCCTGTCTGTACAAAAAATACAAAAAGTTAGCTGGGTGTGGTGGTGCATGCCTGAAGTCCCAGCTAGTTGGGAGGCTGAGGTGGGAGGATCACATGGGCCCGGGAAGCCAAGACTTCAGTGAGCCGTGATTGCGCCACTGCACTCCAGCCTGGGTGACAGAGTGAGATCCTGTCTCAACAACAACAACAACAACAAAAAGTAGAATCAAAGGTTAGAGTGATTCAATGGCTGGCTTGAAGATGGATAAGGGCCACAAGCCTATGGAATGTGGACGGCCTTTAGAAGCTGGAAGAGGCAAGGAACACATTTTACCCTAGAGCCTCCAGGAAGAATGAGGCTCTGCGGAAACCTTGATTTTTCGCTGTGTTCTGACTTGCAGGACTGTAAAATACTATGTATTGTTTAAGTGGTTAAGTTGTTACAGCAGCAATGGGAACTGAATACAACCCCCCAACACACACACACACACACACACTCCACATTTGAAATATGCCTTGTGGACTTGTCCTCATCTAGCCAAATATATCCAGCTATATAGGGAAAAGTCGTGTCTGGTGGGCTGGGGTTTGGTCATTCAGAGCCCAGAGCTGCCAGAGCCTGTCCAGGCACGTTCCGAGGAGAGAGGGTTGGAGCCAACAGACTTCCAGTATCTCTACAGCTGCTGGTCAGGGTGGCCCCGTGGAATGTATTTGGCTCCCCCAATCTGATGCTATTGAACATCCACTTTTTCTGGCTCTGAATCCAGGGCTGCTCATGGGGAGAGAATGCACTGGTCTGGCCAGTGATAAAATGCTGGTCCCTGCTGCTCACTGCGCATTCACCTCAGCCTGTGCACTGATAGCAATAGCAACATGTGTTGAGAACTTACTCTGTGCCAACACTTTGCATGGGGGATCTCATGGAATTCTTACCAGGACTTCGTGCAGCTGGCTCTGCTTGACCATAGGCTGTCAGTGTGACCTTCAGAACGACCAGCAAGGCCTGAGATTTGGTTGCCCAATTGCAGCTCTGTGCTGAGAAGGCCTCAGGGTGCCAGCATGAGTACCCTTGGGGAGTAACACCTCCATTTCGTCTTAGTTCAGGCTGCTATAACAGAATACCACAGACTCGGTGGCTGAAATAACAGAATTTTATTTATCATGGTTTTGGAGGCTGAGATGTCCAAGTTCGAGGTGCTGGAAGATTCAGTATCTGGTGGGGACACTCTTGCTTTGCAGAGGGCCGTGTTCTTGTTGTATCCTCACATGGTAGAGAGGGGGAGATCTAGCTAGTGATTGATTGAAAGAGAGAGAGAGAGGCCTCTCTTACGTTTCTTCTCTTTTTATTATTTTTTCTTTTTTGCTTTTTTCTTTCTTTTTTTTTTCCTTTTATGTTTCTTCTTAAAAGGGAACTAATCCCATTCATGAGAGCCCCACCTTCATGACATAATCACCTCTCAAAGGTCTCACCTCTTAATACCATCCCATTAGGGATTAGGCTTCAACATATTAATTTTGGGGAGGACACAAACATTCAGTCCATAGTAACTTTGATCTTTCTCTTTCTTGATTTCTGTAGTTAGAATTCCTGAAAGCTGCCTTGACTCCTCCTGGAACAATGTGGGACATAAATAAACAAGTAGATGGTAACTAAAAAATCTGACTGCTGCGTGGACACAAACTGGTCTTCTAATCCTAACTTCATACTAAATTTTTGCGTGATTCTCCCCTTGATCTCTGACCCTGGTCCTATACTGACCCCTAATCCCACATGGAGTGGGACAACCTGCTCTCAGTTTACATGAATAGCTTATTGCGGGATTGGTATGTGCCAGGTGCTGGTCTAAGTGTCTTACATTTATTCATGGATTTAATCTTCCCAATGGCCCTAGGGATAGGCATTATTATAACTTCTGTTTTAGAATGAATGATTATATAGTATTTTTATTTTTATTTATTTTTGAGACAGGGCCACACCTTGTCACCCAGGCTGTAGGGCAGTGCCGTGATCTCAGCTCACAGCAGTCTCACCCTCCCAGGTTCAAGTGATTCCCCCACCTCAGTCTCCTGAGTAGCTGGGACTACAGGTGCATACCATCATGCCTAGCTAATTCTTTTTTTTAAAATTTTTGGTAGAGATGCGGTTTCACCATGTTGCCCCAGCTAGCCTTAAACTCTTGGACGATGCTCCCGTGTCGGCCTCCCAAAGTGCTGGGATTACAGGTGTGAGCCACCATGCCCAGCTGTATTTTTAAAGTATTAATTGAGCTTCAGACTCTATTTGAAATAGATACAAATTAATATATTAAATTAATTAATTAATTCACTCATTCATTCACCAAACATGTATCACATTCCTGCTTTCTACAAGGCCAAGGGTCAAGTGCTGGGGATACCAGAAGATAAGGCAGATACAGGAGGGGGCTCCAGCCTGCAAAGCTGGTAGCCCAGTTTCATCTCCTCCCCATCTGCTTCGGCTCATTGGCAGCTCCCTTCCCAGGTGGGATATGGAGGGGTATCATGTTGACTTCTTAGTTTCAGGCAAAGGTCCTTTCCCAGACCCTCCTTCCACTCTAGGGAACAGAAGAGTCAGGGAGGTGCTAAGAAACAGAAGTGAAACTTCATTAGATGATCTGGTGAATTTGAATGCATTGTCATCTTCAGAGTTGGGGGTGAAAGGGCGTGGGCTTAGCTACCACTTCTGAGAGCAGCACATTGGCTTTGCACAGGGGACAGGTGCTGGGGCTGTGCCCAAGTGGGTACCAAGACCAGCAAGTGTCCCTTGCATGTCCATCTTCCCCTTTCTCACAGGAAGGGCAGGTGGATGGGAAGTCAGGCTGTTTTAACTTAGCTCTTTCCCTAGCAGTAAACTCAGCAGGTGTCAGCAACTATTTGTTGAATGAACAGATGAACCTCACTTGGGTTTCAAGCCCAGCTGGGCAGTTTAGCAGCTGTGTGGCCCTGAGAAAACTGCTTTCTTCTCTGTGTTTTCCCTTTGTCATCCATCAGGAGAGGACAGTGAAACCTACTAGTGTTTATTCAGTATTTCAATCTTGTAAAAAAAAAAAGCGCTTTTTAAATTTAAAATAAACATAAAGAAAATCACCAAGACAAATGTATGGTTCAATGAGTTATAAAGCAAACATCTTTGTAACCACTACCCAATTTAAGATATAGCATTTTGCAAGCCCCCTCCCCAAGTTTCCCTTCCCAATCTTAGCCCCCTTACTCCCTCCACCATGAACTAGTAACATGACTTTCACAGTAATCACTTTCTGGCAATACTTTGTTTTATCACCTAAGTGTGTATTCCTAGATACTATTGTTTAGACTTGCCCACAAAGAAAAAGATGCATCCTTGTAGTCCCAGCTACTCAGGAGGCTGAAATAGGAGAATCACCTGAGCCCAGAGAGGTTGAGGCCTCAGTGAGCCGTGATTGCACCACTGCACTCTAGCAGAGGCGACACAGCGAGATCCTGTCTCAAAAAAAGAGATACTTTTTTTTTTTTTTTTGAGACAGAGTCTCGCTCTGTCGCCCAGGCTGGAGTGTGGTGGCGTGATCTCGGCTCACTGCAAGCTCCACCTCCCGGGTTCATGCCATTCTTCTGCCTCAGCCTCCCGAGTAGCGCCCGCCACTATGCGCGGCTAATTTTTTGTATTTTTAGTAGAGACAGCGTTTCACCGTGTTAGCCAGGATGGTCTCCATCTCCTGACCTTGTGATCCACCTGCCTCGGCCTCCCAAAGTGCTGGGATTACAGGCGTGAGCCACCGCGCCTGGCCAAGAGATACATCTTTAAAGCCTCTTTTATTTATTTATTGTTTATTTTACTTTTTTTTTTTTTTTAAGAAATGGAGTCTTGCTTTGCCACCCAGGCTGGAGTGCAGGGGTGCCATCACAGCTTACTGTAGCCTTGAGCTCAAGTGATCCTCCTGCCCCAGCCTCCTGGGCCCCTGGGACTACAGGTGCATGCCATCATGCATGCCTGGCTTAAGGTCTCTTTTAATCTATAAGTTTCCCCCTACCCTTTCTTTTCCTCATCAGTTATCTGTTTAGCCAGTAGAGTTTCCCACAATCTGCATTTTGCTGACTGCATTGTCACCATGCAGGTCTATGAGTCCCTCTGTCCTCGTGCTTCCTGCAACTTGGAAGCTGGACTCAGAGGCTTGATCAGACTTGGGTCCAATCCCTTTGGCCACGTTCTCAGTAGGCTTGTGTTTCATCCGGAAGCACATTATGTAGGATCATCCTCCTTTTATGTTGGCAACTGTTGATGCTCATCATGGGTAAGTCTGTTAATTCATCGGGGATAGCAAAGTGATAGCATTCCAGTCCTATCTTTTCTTTTTCATGTATGAGAAGGAACACTTTTAGAAAGTGACACTCCCCCTCATTTACTCTGTTACTCAGTGGTACAGTTCATATAGGAAAGGCAGAATAAATGCTTGATTCTATTTACCAATGTTCAAGAGAATTAATTAGTTCTTTATCATTATTTGAAAGAGACCAATACGGTTTCTTTTCAATATCATTATAAGCTCTAGGATTTAACCATATTTGATGGATTACAATCAGTTATAAGAATTATTCTTTTTCTGCTGGGTGTAGTGGCTCATACCTGTACTCCCAGCACTTAGGGAGGCTGAAGCAGGACACTCAGTTGAGCCCAGGATTCAAGATCAGCCTGGGTAACATAGTGAAACCTCATCTCTAGAAAAAATACAAAAATTAGGTGGGCACAGTGGTGTGTGCCTGTAGTCCCAGCTACTCAGGAGGCTGAGGTGGCAGGATTGCTTGAGCCCAGGAGGTTGAGTCTTCAGTGAGCTGTGATGGTGCCATTGCACTTCAGCCTGGGTGACAGAGCGACACCCTGTCTCAAAACAACAACAACAAAGAGAACAAAGAGTTCTTCTCCTTCTTCTTCTTCTTTTTTTTTTTTTTAGATCGAGTCTGGCTCTGTTACCCAGGCTGGAGTGCAGTGGCACCATCTCAACTCACTGCAGCCTCCGCCTCCCAGGTTCAAGTGATTCTCATGCCCTAGCCTCCCGAGTAGCTGGGATTATAGGCACACGCCACCATGCCCAGCCAACTTTGTTATTTTTAATATAGATGGGGTTTCACCATGTTGGCCAGGCTAGTCTCAAACTCCTGGCCTTAAGTGATCTGCCTACCTTGGCCTTCCAAAGTGCTGGGATTATAGGCATGAGCCACCACACCCCACCAAGAATTCTTTTTTTAAAAAAGTTTTTTTAAAATTAATTTAAGCCACAGTTTCTATAAGAATTACTCTTTTTGAAGCCCAGATGGTCCCATTCTTGGCCAGTGAGACCCTCTTTAGGTTGGCTCTTGAGTCGTTTTGCTATAACCCTAGTCGTCTCTGAGAGAGTCATCTCTGATGCCATGCTTTCTGTATGACAGGATGTACCAAATTAATCTGCTTTCAAAATGTTCTGCTCCAGACCTGGAATCAGCTTTTTCTCCAGGAAGTCCTTTTATTTTTATATATTTTTTGAGATGAGGTCTCACTCTGTCACCCAAGCTGGAGTGCAGTGGTGCCATTACGGCTCACTGCAGCCTTGACCTCCTGGGCTCAATTGATCTTCCCACCTCAGCCTCCTGAGTAGCTGGGACTACAGGCATGCACCAATATGCCCAGCTAATTTTTGTATTTTCTGTAGAGAAGGGGTTTCTCTATGTTGCCCAGGCTGGTCTTGAACTCCTGGGCTCAAGCAATCCACCCACCTTGGCCTCCTAAACTGTTGGGATTACAGGCGTGAGCCACTGTGCCTGGCCCCGTTTTATTTTTAAATGGAAAATAGGGTTTCATGACCACTGTCTGGATGCTAGGGATGCAGATGGCTACTGATCTGGTCATTAGGAAATATATTTTATCACACACACACCTTTCAGCCAGAAACCAGGAGGATAGCACCCTGTGTTCATACTAATAATTCCAATTCACACTTAGGTTTTTCACTTAATCTTTTCTATATTACATCTCTTCTTTCTTCCATATTGAGAATCAGATCCTCAATAATACAGGAGATGATAGAATTAAAACAATCTGTAATTACTTATTTTCTTTATCCCACATTACACACGCAATGGTCTCAAAATGACAGCAGTAATAGCATCAACAAAATAATTACTGGAAACAGTTTAAAAAGTTTTTTTTTTTGAATATGGTCTTCCCATTATTCCTATTTTAAAAGTGGTCTTGTAGGGCAGTGGTCCCCAAGCTTTTTGGCGTCAAGGACCAGTTTTGTGGAAGACAGTTTTTCCACGGATTGGGGTAAGGGATGGTTTTGGGATGATTCAAGCACATTGCATTTATTATGCACTTTATTTCTATTATTATTACATTGTAATATATAATGAAATAATTATACAATTCTTCATAATGTAGAATCAGCGGGAGCCCTAGCTTGTTTTCCTGCAACTAGATGGTCCCATCTGGGGATGATGGGAGACAGTGATAGATCATCAGGCGTTAGATTCTCACAAGGAGCCCGCAACTATATCCCTTGCATGCACGGTTCACAATAAGGTTCACACTCCCATGAGAATCTAATGCTGCCACTGATATGATGGGAGGTGCAGCTCAGGCGGTAATGAGAAATGGGTAGCGGCCGTAAATACAGATGAAGCTTCACTTGCCTGTCTGCTGCTCACCTCCTGCTGTGCAGCGTGGTTCCTAACAGGCCATAGACCAGTACCAGTCCATGGCCAAGGGGTTGGGGACCGCTGTTGTAGGAGGTGGAGCAAGATGGCTGAATAGAAGGCTCCATCTCCCCATCCCCCACAGGAACATAAAATTTAACAACTATCTACACACAAAAAAGCACCTTCATCATAAGAACCAACAATTGGATGAGCACTCACAGTACCTGATTTTAACTTCATACTGTTGAAAGAGGCAATGAAGAGGGTAGGGAAGACAGTCTTGAGTTGCTGATGCCACCCGTCCCCATCCCATGGCAGTGGCTATGTGGCGTAGAGAGAGAATCTCTGTGCTTGGAAGAGGGAGAGCGCAGCTATTGTGAGACATTGCATTGAATTTGATGCTGCTTTGTCACAGTGAAAGCAAAACCGAACTGAACTCAGCTGACAGCTGATGATGGAGAGAGTATTTAGACCAGCCCTAGCCAGAGGGTAATTGCCCAAGGGAATTGCCCAACCCAGTGGATGGAACTTGAGTTTCAGCAAGCCTTACCACCATCGGGGTAAAATGCTCTGGGTTGTAAATAAACTTGAATGGCAGTCAAGGTCACAAGGACTGCAGTTCCTAGGCAAGTCCTAGTGCTGAGCTGGGCTCAGAGTCAGTGGACATGGGGTGGGGCACATGACCTACTGAGACACCGGCTGGGGCAGCTAAGGGAGTACTTGCACCACCCTCCCCCCAACTCCAGGTAGCACAGCTTGCAGCTGCAAAAGAGACTCCTTCCTTCCACTTGAGGAGAGGAGAGGGAAGAGTAAAGAGGACTTTGTCTTGCATCTTGGATGCCAGCTCAGCCACAGTAGGATAGGGTACCAGTTAGGGTCATGAGGTCCCCATTCCCGGGCCTAGCTCCTGGATGATATTTCTAGACACACCCTAGGCTAGGAGGGAGCCTACTGCTTTGAAGGGAAGGACTCAGTCCTGGCAGGATTCATTACCTGCTGATTAAAGAGTCCTGGGACGTTGAAGAACCAGCAGCGATACCCTGGTATCTACCATGGGCCTTGGTTGAGACTCTGAGACATGTTGGCTTCAGGTGAGACCCAGCACATTTCCAGCTGTGGTGGCTATGGTGAGAACCATAGTGAGAACACTTGCTTGAGTAAAGCAGAGGAAAAAGTAAAGGGGACTTTGTCTTATACCTTAGATACTAGCTCAGCCACAGTGGACTAGACCATAAAGAGGGTTCCTGGGGTCCCTGGTTTCAGGCCTTGCCTTTTAGATGCCATTTCTGGACCTGCTCTGGGTGGGAGGGAAACCCACTGCCCTGAAGGATGAGTCCCAGGCCTGGCAACATTCACTACAAGCCAACTGAAGAGCCCTTGGGTCTTCAGTGAACGTTGGTGGTAGCCTGGCAGTAGTCCTATGGGCCTGTCGTGGTGATGGCCACAGGTTGAGGCCCCTCTGCTTATGGAAGTGGGAGGGAAGTGTGGGAAGGATTATGTCTTGTGGTTTGAGTGCCAGCTCAGCTGCAGTAGAATAGAACACCAGGTAGATTTCTAAGCTTTTTGACTCCAGTCTCTGGCTCCCAGACAGTATCTCTGCACCTGCTTGGGGCTTGGGGGAACTGGGTGCCTTGAAGGGAAGGACATAAGCCTGGCTGCCTTTGCCACCTCCTGATTGTAGAACCCTAGGGCCTTGAGCAAACATAGGCAGTAGCCAGGTGGCAGTTACAGCAGGCCTTGGGCAAGACCTAACGCTGCACTAGCTTCAGGTCTGACCCAGCGCAGTCCCAGTGATGGTGGCCACAGGTGTGCTTGTGTCACTTCTCCCCCAGCTCTAGGCAGCTCAGCACAGAGAGAGAGAGAGAGAAAGTCTCCATTTGTTTGGAAGAAAGTAAGGGAAGAGAACGAGAATCTCTAGTAATCCAGAGAATTCTTCTGGATCTTATCCAAGGCTACCAAAGTGGTACCTCTGCAACTCTGCAAGAACCACAGCATTACTGGGCTTGGGGTGTCCCTTAATGCAGATGCATTTGCAGTGACCAAACACTTAGATCACAACACCCAAGTCCCTTTGAATACGTGGAAAGCCTTGTCCTTCCACCATACTTGTCCTTCACAGTCTGGGCTTGTTTGTACCTGTCCACAAGAAAGGCAAGTACAAACAAAACCAGACTGTGAAGAGTACAACAGATACCTAACTGTTAAATGCACAGTCACTGACAAACATCCACAAGCATCAAGACCATCCGGGAAAACATGGCGTCACCAAACAAACTAAATAAGCCCGTGGGGACCAATCCTGGAGAGACAGAGATATGTGATCTTTCAGATAGAGAATTCAAAATAGCTATTTTGAGGAAAATCAAAGAAATGTAAGAAAAACCAGAGAAGGAATTCAGAATTCTATCAGACAAATTTAACAAACAGATTGAAATAATTAAAAAGAATCAGGCAGAAAGTCTAGAGTTGAAAAATACAATTGACATGCTGAAGAACGTACCAGAGTCTCTTAATACCTGAATCGATCAAGCAGAGAAAGAATTAGTGAGCTTGAAGACAGGCTATTTGAAAATGCACAGTCAGAGGAGACAAAAGAAGAAAGAATAAAAAAGAATAAGGCATATCTACAAGATCTAGAAAATAGCCTCAAAAGGGCAACTCTAAGAGTTACTGAGCTTAAAGAGGAGGTAGATAAAGAGATAGGTGTAGAAAGTTTATTCAAAAGGATAATAACAGATAACTTCCCAAACCTAGAAAAAGATACCAATATCTAAGTATGATAAGGTTTTAGAATACCAAGCAGATTTAACCCAAAGACTACCTCAAGCCACTTAATAATCATACTCCCAAAGGTCAAGGATAAATAAAGGACCCTAAAAGCAGCAAGAGAAAAGAAACAAATAACATACAATGGAGTTCCAATATGTCTGGCCACAGACTTTTCAGTAGAAACCTTACAGGACTGGAGAGCATGCCATGACATATTTAAAGTGCTGAAGAAAAATAAGCCTTTTACCCTAGAATACTATATCAGATGAAAGTATCCTTCAAACATGAAAGAGAAATATTTTCCCAGACAAACAAAAGCTGAGGAATTTTATCAACACCAGGCCTGTTCTACAAGAAATGCTAAAGGCAATACTTCAGTCAGAAAGTAAAGGACATTAATGAGCAATAAGAAATCATCTGAAGGTACAAGACTCACTGGTAATAGTAAGTACACAGAAAAACAGAATGTTATAACACTGTAACTGTAGTGTGTGATACTGCTCTTAAGTAGAAAGACTAAGAGATGAACCAGTAAAAATGATGACTACAAAAGCTTTTCAAGACATAGGCAGTACAGTAAGACATAAATCGAAACAAAAAGTTAAAAGCAGGGGGATGAAGTTAAAGTGTAGAGTCTTTATTAGTTTTCTTTTTGCTTATTAGTTTATGCAAGCACTATGAAATTGCTATCAGCTTAAAACGATGGGTGATAAGATAGTATTTGCAAGCCTCATGGTAACCTCAAATCAAAAGCATACAATGCATACACAAAAAATAAAAAGCAAGAAATTAAATCATACCACCAGAGAAAATCACCTTCACTAAAATGAAGACAGAAAAAAAGGAAAGAAGGAAGAGAAGACCACAGAACAAAAATGACAAAATAGCAGGAGTAAGCCCTTACTTATCAATAACATTAAATATAAATGGACTAAATTCTCTAATCAAAAGACACAGAGTGGCTAAATGAATTAAAAAAATAAGACCCAATGATCTGTTGCCTATAAGAAACATACTTCACACACAGACTGAAAATAAAGGGATGGAAAATAATATTCCATACCTCTTAAACCCAAAAAAGAGCAGGAGTCACTATACTTATATCACACAAAATAGATTTCAGGACAGAAACTATAAGAAGAGACAAATAAGGTCACCATATAATGATAAATGAGTTAATGCAGTAAGAGGATATAACAATTGTAAATATACATGCACCCAACATTGGAGCACTCAGATATATAAACCAAATACTATTAGACTTAAAGAGAGAGATAGACTCCAATACAATAACAGCTGGAGACTTCCATATCCCACTTTTAGCACTGGACAGATCTTCCAGGCAGAAAAATCAACAAAGAAGCATTGAACTTAATCTGTACAGTAGACCAAATGGACTTAATAGATATTTACAGAACATTTCATCCAGTGGCTGCAGAATACGCATTCTTTTCCTCAGCACATGGATCATTCTCGATGATATACCATATGTTAGATCACAAAACAAATCTTAAAACATTCAAAAAATTTGAAAAATATATCAAGTATCTTTTTGACCACAATGGAATAAAACTAGAAATCAATAACAAGAGGAATTTTGGAAACTATACAAACACATGGAAATTAACAATATTCTCCTGAATAACCAGTGGGTCAATGATGAAATTAAAGAGGAAATCAGAAAATTTCTTGAAACAAATGATAATGGAAACATAACATACCAAAATCTATGGGATACAGTGAAAGCAGTACCAAGAGGGAAATTTATAGTTACAAGCACCTACATCAAAAAAGAAGAAAAACTTCAAATAAACAATTTAATGATACATCTTAAAGAACTGGAAAAGCAAAAGCAAACCAAACCCAAAATTAGTAGAAGAAAAGAAATATTAACGATCAGAACAGAAATAAATGAAATTGAAACAAACAAAAAACAATACAAAAGATCAACAAAACAAAGTTTTTTTGAAAGATAAACAAAATCGACAAACCTTTAGACAGACAATTGAAGAATAAAAGAGAGAAGATAAAGAAATAAAATCAGAGATGAGAAAGGAAATATTACAACTGATACTGCAGAAATTCAAAGGATAATTAATGGCCAGTATGAGCAAATATATGCTAATAAGTTAGAAAATCTAGAAGAAATGGATAAATTTCTAGATACATACAACCTACCAAGATTGAATCATGAGGATCCAAAACCTGGCCAGGCACGGTGGCTCATGCCTGTAATCCCAGCATTTTGGGAGGCCAAGGCAGGCGGATCATGAGGTCAGGAGATTGAGACCATCCTGGCTAACACGGTGAAACCCCATCTCTACTAAAAATGCAAAAAATTTGCTGGGTGTGGTGGCGGGCACCTGTAGTCCCAGCTACTCAGGAGGCCGAGGAAGGAGAATGGCGTGAACCTGGGAGGCGGAGCTTGCAGTGAGCTGAGATCATGCCACTGTACTCCAGCCTGGGTGACAGAGCGAGACTCTGTCTCAAAACAAAAACAAAAACAAAAAACAAAAAACAAAAAAACAAAACCTGAACGGACAAGTAATGAGTAATGAAATAGAAGCTGTAGTAAAAAGTCTCCCAGCACAGAAAATCCTGGGACCAGATGGCTTCACTGCTGAATTCTACAAAACATTTAAAGAAGAACTAATACCAATGCTACTCAAACCCTTCCAAAAAATAGAGGAGGGAGGAATACTTCCAAACTTATTCTATGTGGCCAGAATTACCCTGATAGCAAAACCAGACAAAGACACATCAAAACAAACAAACAAACAACAACAACAACAAAAAACAAAAACTACAGGCCAATATCCCTGATGAATTTTAATGCAAAAATCCTCAACAAAATACTAGCAACCAAAATTGAACAACACATTAAAAAGATCATTCCTTATGACTAAGTAGGATTTATCCCAGTGATGCAAAGATGGTTCAACATATGCAAATAAATCAATGTGGTACATCATGTCACAGAATGAAGGACAAAAATCATAAGATTGTTTCAATTGATGCTGAAAAAGCATTTGATAAAATTCAACAGCCCTTCATGATAAAAACCCTCAAAAAACCTGGGTATAGAAGGACATACCTCAACATAATAAAACCCATATACAACAGACCCATAGCTAGTACCATACTGAATGGGGAAAAACTGAAAGCTTTTCCTCTAGGATTTGAAGCACAACAAGGATGGCCACTTTCATCACTGTTATTCAACATAGTACTGGAAATCCTATCTAGAACAATCAGACAGGAGAAAGAAATAAAGGGCATCGAAATTGGAAAGAAAGAATTCAGATTATCTTTGTTTTCAGATTATATAATCTTTATATTTGAAAAAATCCAATGACTCCACCAAAAAATTATTAGAACTGATAAACAAATTCAATAAGGCTGCAGGATACAAAAACAACATACAAAAGTCAGTACAATTTCTATTTGCCAACAGCGAACAACCTGAAAAAGAATTCAAGAAATTAATCCCATTTACAATTGCTACGAATAAAATAAAATACCTGGGTATTAACTTAACCAAAGAGGTGAAAGATCTCTACAATTAAAATGATAAAACAGCGGTGAAAGAAACTGAAGAGGACACAAGGAAATGGAAAGATATTTCATATTCATGGATTAGAAGAATCAATATTGTTAAAATGTCCTTACTACCCAAAGGAACCTACAGATTCAATGCAATCCCTATCAAAATACCAATGACATTCTTCACAGAAATAGAATAAACAATCCTAAAATTTATATGGAACCACAAAAGACCCAGAATAGCCAAAGCGATCCTGAGCAAAAAGAACAAAACTGGAAGAATCACATTACCTGACTTCAAATTATATTGCATAGCTATAGGAACCAAAACAGCATAGAACTGGCATAAAAACAGACACATGCACTAGTAGAGCAGAATAGAGAGCTCCCGAATGAATCCATATATCTAGGGTGAACTCATTTTTGGCAAAGGTACCAATAACATACATTGGGGAAAGGACATTCTCTTCAATAAATGGTGCTGGGAAAAGTGGATATCCACATGCAGGAGAATGATACTAGACTCCTATCTTTCACCACATAGAAAAATCAAATCCAAATGGATTAAAGACTTAAATGTAAGACCTCAAACTATGAAACCACAAAAAGAAAACACTGAGGAAACTCTCCAGGACATTGGAGTGGTAAAGGATTTCTTGAGTAATAATAACCCACAAGCACAGGCAACTAAAGCAAAAATGGACAAATGGGATCACACCAAGTTAAAAAAAACTTCTACACAGCAAAGGAAACAATCAACAAGTGAAGAGAAACCCATAGAATCACAGAATCATAGAATCCCATAGAATCATAGACAACCCATAGAATCATAGAATCACAGAATGAAGGACAAAAATCATAAGATCGTTTCAATTGATGCTGAAAAACCATTTGATAAAATTCAACAGCCTTCATGATAAAAAAAACCCTCAAAAAAACCTCCCATAGAATGGGAGAAAATATTTGCAAACTACCCATCTGACAAGGGATTAATAACAGAATATATAAGGAGCTCAAATAACTCTATAGGAAAAAACCTAATAATTCTATTAAAAATGGGCAAAATATCTGAATAGACATTTCCCAAATGAAGACATATAAATAGCACACAGGTGTATGAAAAGGTGCTCAAAGTCATTGATCATTAGAGAAATGCCAATCAAAACTACAATGAGTTATCATGTCACCCCAGTTAAAATGGCTTTTATCCCAAAGACAGGCAATAACAAATGTTGGTGAGGATGTGGAGAAAAGGGAACCCTTGTACACTGCTGGTGGGAATGTAAATTAGTACAACCACTATGGAGAACAAGTTGGAGGTTCCTCAAAAAACTAAAAATAGAGCTACCATACAATCCAGCAATCCCACTGCTGGGTATATACCCAAAACAAAGGAAATCGGTATATCAAAGAGATATTTGCACTATCATGTTTACTGCAGCACTATTCACAATAGGCAAGATTTGGAAGCAACCTATGTATCCATCAACAGATGAGTGGATAAAGAAAATGTGGTGCATATACACAATGGAATACTATTCAGTCATAAAAAGAATGGTATCCTGTCATTTGCAACAACATGGTTGGAACTGGAAGTCATTATGTTAAGTGAAATAAGCTAGGCACAGAAAGACAAACTTCGGGCTGGGTGCGGTGGCTCATGCCTGTAATCCCAGCACTTTGGAAGGCCGAGGCTTCCAAAGTGGATCATTTGGATCATTTGAGGTCAAGAGTTCAAGACCAGCCTGGGCAACATGGTGAAACCCCATCTCTACTAAAAATAAAAAAAAATTAGTTGGGTGCAGGAGCGCGTGCCTGTAATCCCAGCTACTCTGGAGGCTGAGGCAGGAGAATCGCTGAAGCCTGGGAGGCGGAGGTTGCAGTGAGCCAAGATTATGCCATTGTACTCCAGCCTGGCAACACAGTGAGAGACTCTGCTGCAAAAAAAAAAAAAAAAAAAGACTGCATGTTTTTGCTTATTTGTAGGAGCTAAACATTAAGATGATTGAACTCATGGAGACACAGAGTAGAAGGATGGTTAATGGGTACAAAAAATTAGGAAGAATGAATAAGACTTACTATTTGCTAGCACAACAGGGTGACTATCATAAAAAATAGTTGTACATTTAAAAATAACTAAAAGAGTAATTGGATTGTTTGTAACACAAAGGATAAATGCTTGAGGTGATGGATACTCTATTTACCCTGATCTGACGATTACACATTGTGTGCCTCTATCAAAATATCTCTGTAAGCCACAAATATTAATATATACACTTATGGCCCGGTGCAGTGGCTCACGCCTGTAATCCCAGCACTTTGAGAGGCCAAGGCAGGAGCATTACTTGAGCCCAGGAGTTCAAGACCAGCCTGCAATATAGTGAGACCTTGTCTCTACAAAAAAAAAAACCTTAAAAAATAAGCTGGATATGGTGGTGTGCACCTGTGGTCCCAGCTACTTGGGAGCTTTGGCAGGAGGATCCCTTAAGCCCAGGAGGCAGAGGTTGCAGCGAGCTGAGATTGCGCCACTGCACAACTGCCTGGGCAACAGAGTGAAACTCTGTCTCAAAACAAAAACAAAAACAAAACAAAACAAAACAAAACCACTATGTACCCACAAAAATTAAAAATAAAAAAAGTGGTCTTGTAGCTACATTGTCAGGGTGTATAGCCATTACCTGCTATATTTTCTCCTTTACAATTCTTATTTAGTCTTAGTTGCATAAGTAACTATATGTTTAACGTTCATCATCAGTTTTTTAAATTTCATTTTTTGTCTTCCTAGTCATTTTGCTTGTCTGAAGCTTTTTATCTATGACGTTTACAGGAAGAGCCCATGAGAACAATATCCTCTGAGTTATTTCATGCTAATAACAATTTGCCTGTGCCCATTATACTTTCAAGTCAGTTTTGCTGGACATAAAATTATTAACATATTCTTTGTTTTTGAACATCTTAAACATGTAACATCTTTCTTTTGGTATAAAGCATTGTTCTTGAGAAGTCTGATAATAATTGATTTTTCCTTATAAGTCAATTATTTACCTAGATGCTGAAGGATTCTCCCCTCACCACCCCACTTTTCTCAAAGTCTGTAATTTTATTTGAATATGTCTGATTATTCTGAGTTGATATTTTCAGGTATGCAGTATGTGCTTTCAATATGTAACTTCAATTTTTAAAAATTTCAGTAAGTTCTCTTGATTTTGTTTTTATTACTTGTCCCCTTGCTTTGGTTTTCTTCTTCAAGAACTGTTATTATTGATACGTTGGAACTTCTTTGCCTAATTTCAATATTTGTCACTTTCTCTAGACGATTTTAGAAAATAGCGTTCATTTCCTACTGATTTAAAATATTTCTTCCTTTTCACCTTTTTCTTTTAAGGCATTATCTTAAAGTTGCATCAGTTTGCTCTCATGTTCCTTCTAGTCTTCATTCCTGAAATTTTTTTTCTTAAGTTTTTAATTCTTTTCTGATTTGTGTCACCTTATTTATATGAGTTTCTAATTCTCAGTTATGTTGTTCTTTCACATTGTGCATAATTGAAATTTTAGGTGATTTTAAAATAGAAGGTTACAGTTTTGATCTCTTCTGAGATATGTCCTGCTGGCATGCCTTTTCTGTTTGTAGGAATGTCATTTTGCTCCCTATTCTCCTTTTGCTTAAATTAACTTTGCATGGGATTTGGCCTCAAGACTTTTCCATTGTTAGTTTTTATGTGGAATTAATGTTCCCAAACTTGAAGAAAGAGATGATCAGAATGGCGTTTCCAACTTCAAGAGCGCCCTCTCCTGTAGTTTTCATGTGCAAAAATGTGATGGCTTGCTTCCTGAGGTTCCTTGGCTTAATTTCCTCCCTCCGCTTCTATCTGAATTTTCTCCTTTTTTTTTTTTAAGTCAGAGACTTGTTCTGTCACCCAGGTTGGAATGCAATGGCAAAATCTCGGCCCACTGCAACCTCCGCCTCCCTGGTTCAAGCGATTCTCTTGCCTTAGCCTCCCAAGTATCTGGGATTACAGGCACCTGCCATCACACCTGGCTAATTTTTGTATTTTTTTTAATACAGACAGGGTTTCACCACATTGGCCACGCTGGTCTTGAACTCCTGACCTCAAGTGATCTGCCTGCCTCGGCCTCTCAAAGTGTTGAGATTACAGGCATGAGCCACCACGCCCGGCCTTCTCCTTCCTTCCTTTTGATTGTCCAGATCCTGCTCCATTTTGATCCCATGCCCAGCGCTATGTGATCCTGTCATGGAAGGGAAGCCAAGTGGGTCAGTGTTGAGGGTTCTCAAGGCTCTGCCGCTGCAGTCCCTCAGTCCTTGCTGACTCTCACCTGCTCCCGGACTGGGCGAGACCCTCCCAGCTTCTGCTGCTGTCTCCAGTTGTCCCTCCTTGCTTCCTCGTGAATACCTGCTGGCTCTTTTGGGATTCTCCTGTTCTTAGGTCCATCAGAGGGCTCCTTGTTTCCCTCTGTTGGCTGCTGGATGGGGCACCAAGGGCCAGAATCTAAACCAAGGAAGCCTCCCTGGGGGAATGTAGGGGGACCTGATGACATGTAGGTGGCTATGGGAGGGCTGTGCTTCCCCCTTGTGTTTTGGTGTTCATGGGGATACCTTATCATCTAATTTTAAGCGAACATTGTCTGTAGGTTTTGCTTTTGCTAATCTGACCTGCTTATTTTTATTTTTTATTTTTGAGACACAGTCTCACTCTGTTGCCCAGGCTGGAGTGCAGTGGTGCGATCTCAGCTCACTGCAACCTCCACCTCCTGGGTTCAAGGGATTCTCCTGCCCCAGCTCCCCAAGTAGCTGGGATTACAGGCGTGCATCACCATGCCCAGTTAATTTTTGTATTTTTAGTAGAGATGGAGTTTCGCCATGTTGGCGAGGCTGGTCTCAAACTCCTAACCTCAGGTGATCTGCCTGCCTCGGCCTCCCAAAGTGCTGGGATCACAGGTGTGAGCCATTGCGCCTGACCTGACCTGCTTATTTTTATGTAGAAATTTGGAGGGGTTCAAAAACTGCGCTGGCATTGCTACCAACCATCTTCCCAGCCAGTTCAGTATTTTTGATGCCAGGTGCCATACTGGGCCACAAGGAAGAGGAGATGTAATGATAAATGTGTGTAAAAGCGTGTAAAGTGTCCGGTCATCCTAAGTGTCCAGTAACCCAGCTGATCCTGCCTTCCGCTGCCCTGCAGCTAAAAGCAGGCTGCCCGAGCCAGCAGTGGCAACCCACTCAGGTCCCCTTCCACACTGTGGAAGCTTTGTTCTTTCACTCTTTGCAATAAATCTTGCTGGGGCTCACTCTTTGGGTCCACACTGCCTTTATGAGCTGTAACACTCACCGCAAAGGTCTGCAGCTTCACTCCTGAAGCCAGTGAGACCACGAACCCACCGAGAGGAACGAACAACTCCAGACGTGCCGCCTTAAGAGCTGTAACACTCACCGCGAAGGTCTGCAGCTTCTTTCCTGAGCCAGCGAGACCACGAACCCACCGGAAGGAAGAAACGCCAAACACATCCGAACATCAGAAAGAACAAACTCCGGACACGCCGCCTTTAAGAACTGTAACACTCACCGCAAGGGTCCGCGGCTTCATTCTTGAAGTCAGTGAGACCAAGAACCCACCAATTCGGGACACACAGCCACGCCTGACCCTCTTCCTCAACTGCTGCCGGCTTGACCTCTGGTCTTTGTTCCTGGCTCAGGGGATGGGGCATGCAGTAGGGCACGTCCCCACACTTGCTGTCCTGAGGCTGGGGGACCCCCTGGCCTTTATGCCCTTGTCTTGCCTGCTGGAATGTTTCTGGAGATTTCCTCGTAGAGTGGGTTTTGAAGAAGAGAAAGACCTTTGCTCGGCAGCCCATAAAAGAGATGGTCCGGAGAGCAAGGCCCTGCTGTGAGCATGCCCCGCCATCTGCTGGCCATTTGCTTAATTGCAGAGAGGAGGGCTGTGGGGGCTCCATGTCTTCACACTCAACCAATGACTTGGGTTAATCATTTTTCCCTCTAGTTGAAAACGTTGTATTTATTAAATACACCGTTAAAGTAATGATAATAAAGGCAAGCAAATAAAAAGTTTTCCCACACGGCCTCATCCTCCAGACAAGCACATCTTTTTTTTTCTTTCTCTTTAATCATAAATAAAAGTGTGGGCTGGCACAGTGGCTCACACCTGTGATCCCAGCACTTTGAGAGGCTGAGGCAGGAGGAGCGCTTGAGCCCAGGAATTCAAGACCAGTGTTGGCAACAAAGTGAGACCCTGTCTCTACAAAAAAATTAAAAAAATTAGCCAGGTGTGGTGGTGTGTTCCTGTAGTCTCAGCTACTCAGGAGGCTGAGGTGAGAGGATTACTTGAGCCACAGAGGTTGAGGCCGCAGTGAGCTGTGATTGTACCACTGCACTCTAGCCTGGGGGTCAGAGTGTGACCCTGTCTCAAAAAATGAAATAAAATGAAATAAAATAAAATAAAATAAAATGTGTATTTACTGTATGGAGACTGGGCCCCTGTGTCCTTCCCTTCTGGCTCTGGAAAAGGGGAGAAAGAGCTCAGATTCTGTAGCCCCAAAATGTTGGCTTTAAATCTCACTTCAGTCACAAGCTGGGCGAGGTGGGCTGGTTAATTCACCTCTCCGTTTATGAATCTCTGTGTGTTAGGCAGGATAACATCTCTCCCCCCTCACCACCACCAAAAAAAAAAAGATGTGTGTATCCTAGTGTCTGGAATGTATGATTATCCCGGATTATGCAGGTAGGCCTAACCTAATCACAGGCATCCTTAAATACAGAGGACCTCTTCTGGCTTCAGTCAGAGAGATGTGACATTGCTGGCTTCGACGCTAGAGGAAGTAACTATGAGCCAAGAAACATGGGTGGTCTGTGGAAGCTGGAGAAAGGAAGGAGATAGATTTTCCTGAGAGCTCCCAGAAGGAACACAGCCCTGCTGACACCTTGATTTTAGCCCATAGGGCCTGTGTTGGACATCTGACCTCCAGTCAGATAATAAACTTGTGTTGTTTTAGCCACTATGTGTGTTAATTCATTGTTGCAGAGATAGAAAATGAGTACACTGCATTATGTGGGCAATAATAGTACCTATTTCTCTCTCTCTCTTTTTTTTTTTTTTTCTGAGACAGAGTCTCGCTCTTGTTGCCCAGGCTAGAGTGAAGTGGCACGATCTTGGCTCACTGCAACCTCCACCTCCTGGGTTCAAGCGATTCTCCAGCCTCAGCCTCCAGAGTAGCTGGGATTACAGGCGTCTACCATCATGGCTGGCTAATTTTTGTATTTTTAGTAGAGACGGGGTTTCACCATGTTGGCCAGGCTGGTCTCGAACTCCTAACCTCAGGTGATCCACCCGCTCGGCCTCCCAAAGTGCTGGGATTACAGGTGTGAGCCACTGCACCCAGCCTAATAGTACCTATTTCACAGGGTGGTGGGGAGAATGAAATTGGAAAACTGTGGGGGGTGCTTTGTAAATTGTAAAACATTTTATAAATGTCTTAAGGTCTCCTTTAGGAGGATGTCCCTTTATTATTTTACTTATTCCAGTTATTTTCTGAGCATCTACTGTGTGCCAGACATTGCACTAGTTGCAAGGGGTTACAGGAGTGAACATAGTCCCTTCTTTCATGGGGCTTACAGGTCACGAGGGTAGCAGGACATTAAAAGGCCATGCAAGCATATGCATCATGGAATTATAATTGTGATGTGCGCAATGAAGGGATTGTCACAGGGAGCTGTGAGATTGTGGAGCCAGGAACCTGCCAGACCTCAGGTTTCAGGCCCCAGGCTTTGGGCAGGCTCTCCAACCTCTCCAGGTCTCATTTTCCCACCTAGGCTGGTCCGCCCTGATCATGGACAGGGTGCCAAACCAGAACTCAGGCCACAAACAGCCTCCTAGGGGCCATCAGATGGGTCTATGCTCATCCAGAAATCTGGGGCCTTACAGGGAGACTCCTGTGCTGGTACATTGGGTGTTGGGGTGTGGAGTCCTTGTTTGAGTTCAGTGAGGTCAGGGCTGTTTGGAATGATGGGCACGGGAGAAGGCAGGGCTTGGCACATGGCCCCAGACCGCAAGCCCTCAGGCCTTCATCTTTTTCTTTAACAATTTCAGAATACAGCTTACCAGGCTGGGCTGGGCTCAGGCCTGTGGCTGCAGGGAGTGAAGCTGAGTCGGGGTTCAAGGCCTTGTGGCCACAGATGAGGGGACAGCAGCAGGGACACTTTACTGGGCTCTAGAATCCTCTCTCTAGTGGCAACCTGAGCTGCCCTGTGTTGTCTCCTGGGTTTTCCAGAGCTGCCTGGTAGCCCCGCCCTAGGCCTCCTGTGAAATGAACAGGCTCCTTTGGAAACAGACTTTCAGGGGGCACAAGGCAGTCCCTGTGCCCCAACAGACCACAGAATCTTATCCTGCTAGAGGTGCTTTTTGATGGGGACTGGAGGGCTCACAATGAATTGCAGAGTTGAGACAAGCAGAGGAACCTCAAGGCCAAGCCTGGGTGCAGATCAGAGTCCCAGGGGACCCCATGCCAGCGAGAGACCAGAGACAGAGCAGGAGCTCTGCTGTTACCTGGTGGCAGATTTTGGAACTGCTGTTGGATCAGATGCCTCCTCTCTTGGGGTCTCGACTTTCAGTTCCACCCTGTTTAGCTCAGCTCATCTCAGCTCCTGACAAAGTGGACAATAGAGAGGGCCCAGAGAATAAATTTGGTAGAGATGGTGGCAAGTTTGGGCCATAGAGTCCCTTTTGCCTTTCACTATCCTAGCACTGGCCAGGTTCACCATAGTTCTGAGAATCAAGGGCAATTCCAGAAAAAGGGCTGTTATTGGGAACTGGGCAGCCACCCTGCCCTAACCCTCATCCTCCTCCAAAGAGACCACCATGGGCTTCACAGGCCTCAAGGTCAGTGCTGACGATGTCTCCTCTAGACCTGACACCCTAGAAACCTTCAGTTTACTCGGGCACCTGCAGCCCAGGTCAGGGGCCATAACACATAATGGGCATCGATGGGAAATATAGTGCTGGCTAGCTCAGATTTTCACAGGAGACTCCTCACAGGCTGGGAAACATGGGAACTGGTCCACCCTTGGATATCGACTTAAGTCATTCTGGCTATTATTAAAAAGTAAAAAAACAACAGATGCTGGCAAGATTGCAGAGAAAAAGGAATGCTTTTACACTGTTAGTGGGAATGTAAATTAGTTCAACCATTGTGGAAGACAGTGTGGCAATTCCTCAAAGACCTGGAGGCAGAAATACCATTTGGCCCAGCCATCCCATTACTGGGTATATACCCAAAGGAATAGAAATCATTCTATTATAAAGAGACCATGCACACGTATGTTCATTGCAGCACTCTTCACGACAGCAAAGACATGCGGTACATATACACCAAGGAATACTATGCAGCCATAAAAAGGAACAAGATCACGTCCTTTGTAGGGACATGGATGAAGCTGGAGGCCATTATCCTCAGCAAACTAACACAGGAACAGAAAGCCAAACACTGCATGTTCTCACTTATATGTGGAAGCTGAATGATGAGAACACATGGACACCTTGGGGGGAAACAACACACACTAGGGCCTATGCGATGGGGTGGGGGGAGGGAGAGCATCAGGAGGGATAGCTAATGGATACTGGGCTTAATCCTAGGTGATGGGATGATCTGTGCAACAAACCACCATGGCACTCGTTTACCTACGTAACAGGCCTGCACATCCTGCATATGTACCCCGAACTTAAAATAAAAGTTGAAAAAAAAAAAAGAAATGTAAGCCATTCCTCCCAGTCCTCACCTATCTGTAAGAAGGTATGTGTCTGCAAGTTATATGGTGTAACTATGGAGGTGCCACCAACCCTCAGATGAGCCAGCCTGAAGGCCATGGAGTGGTCAGCTGAAATCCTGAAATTGGGAATGCAAAATGTTTATGAGACAGGTGATTTTTTTAAGAAATGAAATTTAGAACCCTTTACATGTATCTCTTAAGAAGTTGTGTCTTAGAAAAATTATAAAAGAAAACCGAAGAAAGAATAAGGCCTATAGAAAAGTGGGAAGCGTTTTGGCAAATGTGTTTTAGATCCTTAACTTGGCTTCAGCTGGGGTAAATGAACTAGTGAATGAATTTGTTTTTGTATAAACTTATTAGTAATAGAAAATTATTTTTGGCCAGGTGCACTGGCTCGTGCCTGTAATCCTAGCACTTTGGGAGGTTGAGGTGGGCAGATCACTTGAGGTCAGGAGTTTGAGACCAGCCTGGCCAATAGGGTGAAATCCCGTCTCTACCAAAAATACAAAAATTAGCTGGGCGTGGTGGAGTGTGCCTGTAATCCCAGCTACTCAGGAGGCTGAGGCAGGAGATTCGCCAGAACCCGGGAGGTGGAGGTTGCAGTGAGCCGAGATCACGCCCCTGTATTCCAGCCTGGGTGACAGAGTGAGACTCCATCTCAAAAAAAAAAAAAAATTTTTTTTTCCTTCTCTTCTCCAGCAAAATGATGTTGACAAGTATTAAAGGGAACATGGGCACTTACCACAGGGGAACTCATATGCATGCACTTTGAGAGACTATGGACTTGGAGGATGTGGCTGTAGCAGTTTGTAGGAGTTAAAATTTGGAAACAACTCAAGTGTCATCAGCAGGGGCACAGATAAATACATCATGGTGCATAAGGCAGATGTCAGTTGTGTGACAGCCTCCTTAGTTAAAACAAATGATCTCTGTGTATTGCCATGCAAAGAACCAAAAAACTATGTAGACTTAGAAAGCAAGTTGCAATAGCATATATACAGTCTATTATTTATACATGCAAGTTGCAATAGCATATATACAGTCTATTTATTTATTGTAACAAAAGAGGAAAACACTATGGGGAACACACAGTGCTTTCATTTGTCAAAGAATGAATAAGTGCGTCTTTGCCTGGGTAAGTCCTGGTCACCTTTCAGCTCTCAGCTCAGTATGTTACTGCTTCAGCGCAGTAGGTGCCTGGACAGCGGGTCTCAGAACCCAAATCTTTCCTTTACGTCTCCCGTTATAGTCGCATATTTGTGTGATTATTTGGTTAATGTCCTTCTTCCCCACAGGATTCATTTGAGCAGGGACCCTGACCACCCTCTTCACCACGGTATTGCTAGAACTTAGCCCAGTGCCTGACACAAGGTACCTAGTCGATGAATTTCTGATTTCTGTCTGTTCCCCTGACTAGGTGTAAGCTCCATGAAACGAAGGGGTGGGACAGGGGAAGGGTGCTGGTTTTCTTTCTCATGGAATCCCCCAAGGCTTAGCAATTAGGAGGGCAGGCTGTGGAGTCAGAATTCGAGAGCTCAAATCCTGACTCTGCCACTGCTAGCTGTGTGACCTTGGTCAAATAAACGTTGCATCTCTGAGCTCAATGTCTTTATTTGTAAAAAGGGTAAGGATGCCTTCCTTAGAGTGTTGTTAGAATTAAATGGTATAGCGCGTGAAAACAACCCACCAAAGTGCTTGGTATCGGGGCCTCATTTATTTGTTGAATGTCCAAGTACCCCTGTTGTGAGAAGCACCTGGGCTGGGGCCTGTCCTACTCAGAGAGGATGCTGCTTGTGTTCCACCCTCTGGGGCCCCTTAGGTCATTTCTTATATTTCCACCAGGTGGCGCTGTGGCCATTCGCGCCGCTAATGCTCAGCCGGCACAAAGCTTCAAAGTGGCTTCCAGTCTCCTTCCCAGCCAGAAGCGTGTGTGCAGGTCCCCAAGTGGCCGTTCCACTCTGCTTTAACCTCTCAGAGATGGGGTGCTCACTGTTCCCAGGCTGGAGACGCTTTCGGGGCTGGTCTGAGCGTCTCTGTCCTCTGGGTTGGGGCAACTGGACCCTGCGGGACTGGGGAAGCCCAGATGGAAAGTCATGGGCTGACCAGGGTTGGAAGGGATTTAGGTGAGGCCAGCGAGGTGCTCAGGAGGCGCTCACTCTCAGTGTGCAAGGGTGGGGCTGACCTCACTGGAGGCCTCATGAGGACACCTTGTGGCTGGGCTGCGGCCAGTCCACGGCTTTAGACCTGCCTGTCCTCCACTAATCCACAATAGTGTAGGGCACCCACCATGTCCCAGGCTCCATATGAACTCACTTGTTTCTCTTAAGAACCCTAGCTAGTAAGAACTATTATTATCTGCATTTTTCAGATAAGAAAATTGACGTAGGGACAAATTAAGAAACTTGCAGGTAAAAAGTGGCAAAGCTGAGGTTTGAGCCCTGGCAGTTTGGATCTGAGTGTCACCCCTTAGCCATTCTCTTCCACTGCTGTGCTGACCTGTCCATCCTTCCTTCCCTCCCTCTGCCAGTCTCCCCATCCAGCACACACTTGCTGAGTTGTCACTCTGTGGGGCCCAGGTGGGAGCAAAGCTGGGCACTACCCCGGCCCTTGTGCGGTTTTCAGCCCATCAGGTGGAGACCTGGCTCTGCCATGACTTTATCCTGTGACCTTGGACAGGTCATTTAACATCGCTGTACCTCAGCGTCTTCATTGTGAAATGGGAATGAGAATCCTGGCCTCGTTAAGTTTTGGGGAGGATGGAGTGACTCCAATCTTTGGAGCTGTAGCCTGGCACCCAGGGGCACATGGGAAGTAGTGGCCATGATTGTGATTGGCATCAGCATGGAGAGGCTCCTTCCAGCCCACACCGGAACTGGACCCTGAGTCAGGTGCTCGGGTGGCCATGTGGAAGCGTGGAGGAAGAATCGAGTCAGGATCTGCTGTTCCTGGGCTTGAATCTTGGCTTTGGGACCGTGAGGGTCTGAGACTTGTGATTTTGGGCAAGGCTTTTCATCTTTCTGAGTTTTCCCTTAAAAACAAGAATGACTAATACCAACCTTGTGCTATCCTTGTGGTTGTTCTATGAAGTAACAAGCGCTTGGCACATAATGGGCACCTTTGTAAAATTTCATTTCCTGTCCTCAAGAAGAATCAGATGGCTGTGTAAACCCAGGGATCAGCACATCTGGAGTTCTTGGCACCTCCCCTTCTCCCAAGGAAGGTCTGGACCTTGTGGGATGGGCTGCAGAATTCCATTTTTTTTTTTCCTTTTGCTTTCTTTCTTTGTTCTTGTTTGCGTTTTATTTCTTGAGAAAGGCAGGGTGGGGACAGTAGTGCATTTCTTAGCCACCCATGCATAGGACTCCATGTTAGCTGTCTGGGTGCCCAAAAGAAGGCTGCACGTTGGCCTCTTAACACCCAGGGCAGTAGGAGGGTCAGTTGGTGGGTGTGGGACACTGGGGTCGCCTCTCTGAGCCTGAGGCCTCCTGAGATGCCATGCTCCAGATGGCAGGGGGAAGGCTGAGGGCTGAGAGGCTGCTGAGGGCTGGGGAGCCCTGTCTGGTCCAGCCTCTTCCAAGGTCTAGGGCTGTCCTGGGTGTCCTGATGCTTCTGCTGCTCCTGCCCAGAGATTAGAGCAGGGCCGAGCTGTGGCCCTGCCCTGGGGTGTTGAGCCCAGTTGAGGTGGCAATGGGTAGTTACTCAGGGGCTGGAGTTAGGACAGCTGGGCAGTGAGGGGTAGCTGCCCTGGGATCTGACCTAGCAGGCTGGCATTACCCCTGCTCAGTATCCATCACCTTCCCCATGTGTCCCAATGCTGGAAGCCTCATAGCAGGGTCACTTCGTGCTTCTTCCTGCTGGGTGTTTCCATACACAGTGTCACTGATACTGTAGCCACATCTGCCCTTCTGTTTCAGAGAAGAGGAAACCAGGACGAGACGTGACCCATCCAAGGTCCCGCAACAAGAAAGTGTCCACATCCAGTGGAGATTCACACTCAGCTCTGCCTGGCCCCACCCCTCCCCCTTTTCTTCCCCCTCCCCCTTCCCTGGCCCCCGCTCCTCCAGTACTTAATTTTAATGGCCTTTTGATTGCGAGCCTCTTCTTGAAGAGAGACAAATCATTATTGATGAATTTGGACTGCTCCAGTGTAAATGAGTCAATGGGGCCTGGCGTGGGTAGCTGGCCAAGCCATGCAGGCAGCGGGCATCTCAGGACCAGGCCCTGTGGGCCACAGAGAGCCCTGGTGTAGCCTCTTGTAAGCCGTTTATTTCCCTTCCCAATTAAACCAGGCACTTGGCTGGAAGGGGTGTCCTTATCCTGGAGCTGGGGGGCGGGTGGCTTACAGAAGATCCCGGCCCCTAGGCCTGAGAACAGAGCCCCAGGATGGCCTGGGCTCTCCCTCTCCACCTGGCAGTCCCCTTTGGCCTGGGTAAATCGGAAATGAGGGCGGCTGCAGTGGGTCCCAGCCCTCACCCTCCGTGCTCGGCTGTTTTCTTGGCAGCAAGACCTAGGGAGGCTCCCATGGCTGATTTTAGATTTGTTTTCAAAAACTGAAAGGAGAGAAATAATCCTAGCGAGAAAACAAAACAAAACAAGAAAAAACAAACAAAACCTCTTCTAAAATGTTTCAGTCCTGAGCCTTGTCCCCACTGTGTGTGCACTTTCTGGTATTTGACCACCTTTGCCACCAGCCCCTGCTGCTGGGACCTTGAGCCAGCCCCAAAGCTCGTGAGTCCCTGTCCTCTGCCGTGGAATGGGGATTACATTATACACATCTCTGGGTTTGGGAGGTGATGGAAGGAGATGGGGGAAAGGGATGCATTTTGTAAATGAGGCCTTCTGATGATAATTTTATCATAGGCAGTAGACAGATACACTCACACGCCCCCAAATCACTAATGGGGCCTCCCTCTGAAGGTGCTCCTTGCTTCTTGAGACGGGCATGATTACTCAGTAGATTCTGTGTAATTATTTAATCAAGCTCCAGCGAGTCCTCAAGTCCTCGGTGTGGAGCTGGGCTGCTGACCAGGCCCCAACCTCCCCTCCTCCTGCAGGGAGGCATAATCAGAGATGCTGAGAGGGAGGAGAAGCCCCAAGCACTTCTTTTCTTTGTGCAACAACTGGGTTGTGTGGGAGGGACAGCCGGGAGGGAGGGGGCCAGGTCACCTTGGTGCTCTCTTCAACAGAGGACGGGGCAGGAAGGGTCTTTAGAGACCTGTTTATGCTGTGCGTTTCTCTTTGAGGACACTGAGGACCAGAGAGGAAAAGCCAGCAGGTCCCATGATTTCCCAACTGCAGATTTGGCTTCTGCCACTCATTCCCTCCCTCCCTCCCTCCCTTCTTTCTTTCCTTCCTTCCTTCCTTCCCTCTTTCTTTCCTTCCTTCCTTCCCTCCTTCCTTCCTTCCCTCCTTCTTTCCTTCCTTCCTTCCCTCCTTCTTTCTTTCCTTCCTTCCTTCCTTCCTCTCTTCCTCCCTCCCTTCCTTCTTTCTCTCCTTCTCCTTCTTGACCCTCCTTTCCCATTGATTCCCTTCCCCTCCCCTTCCCTCCCTTTCCCTTCCCGCTCCTCCTTTCTCTCTTATAATGAAAGTACTGAACAGATGGCTGGGTGCAGTGGCACAGGCCTGTAATCCCAGCACTTTGGGAGGCTGAGGCTGGTGGGTCACCTGAGATCAGGAGTTTGAGACCAGCCTGGCCATCATGGCGAAACCTCATCTCTACTAGAAATACAAAAATTAGCTGGGCGTGGTGGTGGGCACCTGTAGTCTCAGCTACTTGGGAGGCTGAGGCAGGAGAATTCCTTGAACCCGGAAGGTGGAGGTTGTAGTGAACCGAGATGGCACCACTGCACTCCAGCCTGAGCGACAGAGCGAGACTCCTTCTCAAAGAAAACAAACAAACAACAAAAAAGTACTGAACAGATGCTTGCATTCTCATGGTCAAACATGCAGATCATACAACAAAAGCAAAGGTCTCCCCGATCCCTCTCTTCCCCCCACCCAAATTCCCAGTCCCCTCCTCAGAGACAACCCCAGCTCCCAGTTTGGAGACTCCCTCCAGACTTTCTGCTATGCATTCATACATTTACCTAAGTTCCTATAGAAGTTCTAGTTAGGTGTTTACTTTGGTTCATGTAAACATTCCTGACAATGCTGTCTAGACCAGTTCTCACTGTGGGGGGTGGGAAAGTGGGATGGGGAGGGAATTTTACTTCCCAGGAGACATTTGACACCATCTGAAGACATTTTTGATCATCATGACTGGGGAGGGAGGTGCTCCTGGCATCTGGTGTATAGAGTGCTAAAGCAGTGCTGCTAAACAGCCTACCTTGCCCTGGACAGCCCCCAACACGAAGAATGATCCAGCCCAAAATGTCAGTAGTGCCAAGGTTGGGGAATCCTGGTCTGGAATGTTCTCAACTTGCTTTTTTTTTTTTTTCTAATAATAATAATGATTAATAATAATAATATATCTTGGAAATCTTTGCAGGTTAGGCAATATCTTTCTCTCATTCTGATGACTTCTGTGTCTTCTTTTGACTACATCACAGTCCATCCATCTCATCCCCTTTAGATTGATTTCAGGTTGTTTCTGACTTGGCGGTATTAATAGAAACATCCTTGTTATTCCCTGGTTTGGATGCTTGGGAGTGGGATTGCTGTGTCAAAGGGGTAGTTATTGGTTGATTGATTTACGAAGTCCTCATATAGTGCTTCTATTTTAAATACAACAGGCACTTATTTATTATTGTTATTATTTTGAGATGGAGTCCTGTTCTGTTGCCCAGGCTGGAGTGCAGTGGCACAATCTTGGCTCACTGTAACCTCTGCCTCCCGGGTTCAAGCGATTATCCTGCCTCAGCCTCCCGAGTAGCTGGGATTATAGGCGCGCGCCACGACGCCTGGCTAATTTTTTTGTATTTTTGGTAGAGATGGGTTTTCGCCATGTTGGTCAGGCTGGTCTCAAACTCCTGACCTCAGGTGATCCGCCCGCCTCAGCCTCCCAAAGTGCTGGGATTACAGGCCACAACATCCACTTATTTTTAACTTTGATAGATACACTGCGCTTTTCCACAAAGGCTGTGCCAGCTGACCCTCTGTCCTTTCCTAGCTCAAAGCCAAGGTTTCAAGGAAAATGATACAAATAAAAGTTTTGAGTTATAGTTACTATGTCTTCAAGAGGACTAAAGGAAACTCAACCTTCCTAGGGTGGATGGGGGCCCAGTCTTGCCAGCCCCAATGGCAGCCCTTGCCATAGGCCCTCCACCATGTAGCTGGCAAGGGACAGACTTGTCCATCCCCATCAGCCCTGTGCAGCATGTAGGGGAAGAACTGGGACAGGCTGGGAGCCCCTGTTTTGCAGATAAGGCTCAGCAAAGCTGTGTGATTTGCCCACCAGCTCCGAGAAGTCACATCTTCCCAGAGCCCCTAGTGGGATGCCCATGGGTTGACCAGGGGGAGAGCAGCGTGCAGAGTGAGACTGGGCTATGGTTATGGACACTGGAACTTCTCATAGTGACATCAGCTCAATACCCTACCAGGTCCCTCATGGCCCTGGGGCCAGGGTTGCCAGGTTTTACAGGACATCTATGCAATATTTGGGACATTCTTACCCTAAACAATTGTTCATTGTTTATCTGAGATTTGAAAGTAACTGAGCAACTGTGTTTACCTGGCGACCCTGCCTGCTGCTCTCTGCACCGTGTCTTCTCCATGGATAAAGGGGCAGGAAGGGGCAAATGGCTGGGACCAGACAATCTCTCCATTTCTCACCTACCCCTTTCTCCCTTCTCTCCCGCTTCCTTCAGAGTCTGAACATCCATATTCGAGAGCATGTTCTTGCCTATATGTGAATGGCAAGGCTGGAACGGAAGGCGGCAGACGTGTCCAGGGCAGCACTGATGGCCGGACTGACCCCACCTCCCCCCATCGTCCATACTTAGAGCCAGCGGCCACTTCAAGTGTAATTAGTCAATAAATCATCCCGAGTGATAAATAGAATGATAGATGCAGGTTTCACTTGATCACTTTTTTATTAAGGAGAAATAAATCAGCACCACATTGTTGCTATAAACCTTTCAAACTGGTCAGATCCTGGCTGGTAGGAGCTGATTAACATGGCCACGTGTTGAGACCATTTGTAGCTGATCATTGAGATCAATCAATCCCTGTCAAGTTCCCTTCTTAGAAGAGGTGGCAGAAGCCAGGTGCTGTTCCACCATCCACTGCTCCTGTGGCTTCTTGCCGCAGGGGCAATGGGGAGAGTGTGAGCGTGCTTTGGTGCCAGACAGCCAAGATTTGAATCCCAGCTGAGCCACCAACCAGCTGTGTAACCCCGGCTAGCTGTCATCCCCTTTCTTGGCCTCAGCTTCCTCTTCCCAAACAAGAGCCTGACACCAGGAACTTCCTTAGAGAGTTTTTCTGAGCATTGTGGTGTCAAACTTCTTGGTTTCAGGACCCTATTATGTGCCTAAAAATTGTCAAAGACCCACCCCAACCATGAACTTTTTCTCTATGTGAGCTCTATCAATATTTATTATATTAGAAATTAAAAAAATTTACTTACTGACTTAAACAATCATAAGCCCAATACATATCAACATAAATAACATTTTTATTGAAAAATAACTGTATTTTCTAAAGTAAGAAGAATGTGAGAAGAGTGTCATTGTACTCTATTTTTTGCAAATCTTTAGAGTCTCATATCTACTTTTTTTTTTTGAGACAGTGTCACTCTGTTGCCCAGGCTGGAGTGCAGTGGCTCGATCTTGGCTCACTGCAACCTCTGCCTCCTGGGTTCAAGTGATTCTCATGCCTCAGCCTCCCAAGTAGCTGGGACTACAGGCATGCACCACCAAGCCTGGCTATTTTTTTTGTATTTTTAGTAGAGGTGGGGTTTCACCACGTTGCCCAGGCCGGTCTCCAACTCCTGAACTCACGCAATCTGCCAGGCTCGGCTTCCCAAAGTGCTGGGATTACCGGCAAGAGCCACCACACCTGGCCTCATATTTACTTTTGCATTCAATCTGTTCTATCAGAACAGTTGTTTTGGTTCAAGGGTATGAAGAAAATCCGGTCTCATTCCAATATGCAGTTAGAAAAGGAAGGAAGGATTTTAATAGTCTTTTCAGGTAATTGTGGCTATATCAAGTAGCCTCTGGAAAACTCCTCCGTATATCCATGGAAGAATGAGAGTAAAAAGGCAAATAATATCTTAGCATTATTATTAAAACAGTTTTGACCTTGTGGACCCCCTGAAAGGGTTCCAGGGGCCCCCAGGGCCCCCAGACTCCAATTTGAGAACCACTGGAATGGAGACAGCCTGGAGAAGGGCCTGGACACAGAGGTGGTCTTCTGGAGACGCTGAGTCCTGTCCCTGGCCTATGTCTTGCTAGGTCTTAAAGAGCCTATTTCCTTCTCCTCCCACACACCCTCTATGGAGGTAGTCCTGGTGTCTTTCTGTGCTCACCCAGGTCCTCTGCCCACCTCCTCCCCCTGCTCTGGCCCTGGGGTCTGACCTATGAGTGTATTACAAGCTTCCAACTTCTGGAATGGGTTCAACCAATGGGAGGTTCTAGCCGGAGACTGGAGGGTGGGAGGACAGTGAGGTTTGGGACATTTATTTCTCCAGCTCCCTCCCCACCAGGTTGGTGGCTGAAGCTGCAGCTGCTGTTAGCAGCCCCTTCTCTCCCCAGCCCCCACTAACTGCTCTCCTCCTTGTCCCTGCAGGCCTTGGTGTGGTAAGGGTTCCCCACTGTTGCTGTTCATGGAGTGTGGCACCATCCTGGTGTTTTGCTCACTTAAAAAAAAAAATAAACCCTCCTCAATTACTACCTGTTTCCTTTGGGATTCTGACTGATGCATGGTTTTCTGGGAAAACTTCCGTTTTTGGATAAAACTGGAAGAAATACACCGAATGAGGAATGCGAGTAACTCCACCCCATCCAATTGCATGGGCTTCACGGTTTGGTTTACAAAGTGCCTTTCCAGCCTTCATTTATGAGTTCCTCGGTAGAACCTCCGAGAGGCCAGGCTCAGAGAGGACAGACCTGCCTAAGGCCACACAGTCATGAAATGATCTTGGCTTGTGGGGTCCTAGATGCCCTTGTGACCTACACCACTTCCAAGAGCTACGTGGGTCTTGAGGATCCCTGCTTCCTGGTCCCCCCTTGCTGTGGTTGTATCTATCCTGGAACTCTCTGCCCAAGTCCCTCACCCCATCTTCTGCAACCACAGCAAGTGTTCACATCAGGTCCTTCCAGCCTCCTCCTAGCTGGGTGCTCCTTAGCTGGTGCTACACCTTTAGCTCTGCCCCTAGCATGGCCTATAGAAGGCTGATGCTCACGTGCCCAGGGCCCATGGCTGCCCCAACCATTTTCCCTGCTCTTGCCCAAGCCTCCTCTCTTTTCATGACTCCATGCCTTTGCCCATGTTCTTTCTTCTCTCACCTGTCCTCCCTGGACAGACGTGTGCTCATTTTTTGTTGTCTGGAAAGCCTCTCCTGACTGTGGCTCTTCTTTCTTCCCTGCAGAACTAAGTTCTTCCTCCTAGGTGCTCCCAGAGCTCTGTGCATATCTTGGATGTGTCAGCATTACACCTTGCTATAGTCCCTTTCTCCCTCCTTCTCCTCCTCCTCCTAATTCTTCTTCCTTTCTTTGTCCCCACCCCCCTCATTTCTTACCATGCTCCTGACCCCTCAATGTGTGTATCAGTTAGCTACTGCTGTGTAACAAACCATTCCAAAACTTTGTGGTTAAAAACAATGGCTGTGTATGTAACTCATAATTCTGTGGGTCAGCTGGGTGTTCTGCTGATCATTGCTGGGCTTGGCTGAACAGTTTTACTAACTCTCAGCTGGGGATCCCTCATGTGTTACTGATTTTTGGCTGATCTAGCACAGCCTTGACTGGGATGACTCATTTATGCTCTGCATGGTCTCTCACCCTCCAGCAGGCTAGGCCAAACTTGTGCTAATGGTGAGTGAGCAGGGTTCCAGGAGAAGCAGCAGAATCATGCCCAGCTGCTCGAGGCCCAGGCTCAGAACCGGCACAGTGTCACTTCCAGCACATTCTATCAGGCAAAGCAAGTCACCAGGCCAGCCCAGATTCAAGGGATGGGAAAATAGACTTCACCTCTTGATGGGAGGAGCTGTAAAGTCTCATTGGAAGGGATGTGGGTACAGGGAAGGAAAAGATTTGGGCCACCTTTGCAATAAATCTATCACAACTAAAGCTAGCTGAGAGAAGATTCTAAAGCTCACGAGTAATTTTTATAGTCCAAACTCTTGACTATGGCCTACAAGGCCCTATATGGACTAGCCCTGCCAACTTCCTCATCCTTAGCTTGCACCATGTTCCAGCCACATTGGCCTTTTTTTCCAGTGCCTTGTCCTTAAAATGCTTCCTCCTGCCACAGGGCTTTTGCATGTGCTGGTTTCTCTGCTAAGACTACTCTACTTTAGTGTTTCCCTTAATTAATGTACCCCCTCCTTTGCATTTCAGCTCAAGCCCTTCCTGATTTCCCTGGCTAGGTTGAATCCTTTTATTATAGACTCTCAGAATATGACATACTTTGCTTTTTACAGTTGCAGTTTTAAGTTTGTATTCATTTAACAAACACTTACATGGAGCTTACCATATACCAGGCACTACTCCAAGTGTATTATAAATATTAAATCATCTAATCTTCAATACACTTTTGAGGCAAGTACTATTATTATTATTATTTTTAGAGACAGGGTCTTGCTCTGTCACCCAGGCTGGAGTGCAGTGGCACCGTCACGGCTCACTGCAGTCTTGAACTCCTGGGCTCAAGTGATCTTCCCGCCTCAGCCTCCCGAGTAGCTGGGATCACAAGCACACATTGCCACACCCAGCTAATTTTTAAATTTTTTTGTAGAGACAGAGTCTCGCTACATTGCTTAGGCTGGTCTCAAACTCCTGGCCTCAAGCAATCCTCCTGCCTCGGCCTCCCAAAGTGCTAGAATTACATGTGAGCCACTGCACCCAGTCTATTACTTTCCCCATGTCACAGATGAGGAAGCTGAGGCACCAAGAGGCTGAGTGACCAAGCCAAGGTCACACAGCTGTTAAAGGATGGGACGGGAATTCGTGTTATTTATATTTTTTCCATTTTCAGAGTGTAAGCTGATGGATGGATGGAGCAGGAATTCAAATTCCAGGGAGTCTGGGCTCCACTACCCCTCTTGTCTCTCACTATGCTGTGATTATTCGATTCAAATCTGTTTTCCCAACCAGAGTGTGAACCTGCTGAAGGCAGAGACCACATTTGTTTGCTGACAATTTTGCCTCCCCAGGGTCTGGCGCAGCATCTGGCACACACTAGGTGCTCAACAAATATTTGTGGAATGAATGAACTGGAGACATGAGCCACTGATGAAGGGACTTTCTGTAGCTCCTTTGAATCGCAGGGTCCTAAGACTCTCTGCAGCCTGATTTCTTCCTTGAGGGATGCTCCTCATGCCCTGGGGCCCCTCCTGCAGGCCCACAGCCTCCACTCTGCTAAAACCCTGAATCCCAGAAACGTCCCTTTGCGTAGACATCTCTGGCAGCTGCTTCCCCTGCAATGGCCCCGAGGAAGTTTCGACAATGCCAATTCCCACCCGCGTTGCAGCCACCCCTGAATGAATGTCCCTGCTAAGAGTGCAGTTTTCTCTCCCTCTCGCCCTAACTTTGATTTGATCAGGCCAAATCTGAAATGATGTGTGAAAGTAATGATATTTTGTAATTAAATCTCTGGTGATGGCCACTGCAATTTGTGCTACATGCATTGTTCATAAGGAAAAAACGCATCAATTCATTTTCTGACTGGCTACTCCAGGGACTGGCAATTAGGAGCAGCTCATCTCTCGTTGCCTCGCATATTAAAGAGCTACTGAAACGCAAAGAGAATTTGGGAGGGTTTTCTTTTTCTTTTTTTCCCAACCTTCTAATAATGTTAGCTTAATTAGGGAGGCTCAGTGATAAAGGGAAAGTTTTGGATGATTTGAGCATGGTGTGGTGGAAGGAAGAGAAGGAGCAAATAAAGGGAAATGAAAGTGTCAGGCACAGGGGCTATGATGGCTGGAAGATTATGAAGGTTCTACCCTGCAAGGCTTGACTTTGTGGGGTCAGGCTGGGGTGTGGCTAAGAACAGGAGGGTCCCAGGGCATCCTGGGTGCCACAGATCTAAGCTAAGTGCTGCTCCCTTCCACTCTGGCAGGATCTTTTCTTTTGCATTCTTAAAAAAATGTATTTTTTATTGAGCCTTGGAATGTGTCTTTTTCACTTGCCCCCCAAATGATGGCTCGTCCATCCTCTAACTGGTTACTGCTGTTGGCATCTTCACTGGACCAAGGTACTGAAAGTCAGTTCCATCTTTTTTTTTAAAGAAGACTTTATTCTTTTAGAGCATTTTTAGGTCCATAGCAAAATTAAGTGGAAAGTACAGAGCTCCCACATTCCCCTACCCCCACCCTTACCCAGAGGCTCCGTCACGATCAACATCCTGCTGGGAGTGGGACATTTGTCACAATCAGCGAACCTACCTTGACACATCAGTATCACCCAGGGCCCATAGTTTACACGAGGGTTCACTCCTGGTGTTGGCTATTCTATGGGTTTTGACAAATGTCTGATGACTTGTATCACCATTATAGTACCATATGCAATAGTTTCACTGCCCTAAAAATCTTCCATGCTCTGCTATTCATCCCTCTCTGGCAACCTCTGGTCTTTTTATTGTTTGTCTCCATAGTTTTGTCTTTTCCAGAATGTTACATAGTTGGAACCATACAGTGTGTACCCATTTCGGATTGGCTTCTTCCACTTAGTAACGTGCCTTTAGGGACATCCCTTTTCCAAGCTCATCTCTTAGAGCCCAGGAAAGCCTTTTCCCTGATCTCCACTCTTCATGTGTCCAAGCCTTTGGTTATGTCTGTGCAGACCCCAGTAAGGACTTAGTCTATGTGCTGATTGCCTGAAGGTGTGGGCAGAGTTGGAGATAAGAGGGACAGGGATCACAGAGGATGGATTGGGGAGTGGGGATGGAAGTGGAGTGTGGTGAGGGCCCAGCTAGAAAAGCAGGGAGGTTGGGGACCCCGGGATCTAAGATGAAGAAGGGCAAGACCAAATGATGAAGTAGATTTGGTCAACATTATTTATGCTTCTAGAGTCTTCCAGACAAGGTGCTGCTCTAGTTGTTTCACGAAAACTTTTAATTTGGTGCTTGCAATAACCGCGCTGCTTAGAGTGAGATGATTAGTACAGCCCATTTCACAGGAGAAGAAACTCAGGCTCAAGGAGGAAAGGACCTATGCCCAAATCTGACAGCCAGCAAGGACAGTGCTAGGTCTGAATTCCGGGTCAATACTAGGCCAGTGCAGAACTTTCTAAGATGGTGGAAATGTTCTAGATCCGCACTGCCCAATATGGTAGCCATGAGCCACATGTGGCTACTGAGAACTTGAAATGTGGCTAGTGAGACTGAGGAACTGAATTTTACATTGTATTTAATTTTAATTAATGTAAATTTAAATAGCCACGTGTGGTTGGTGGCTTCCTATTGGACCACACAGCTAGACTCTTGGAGACCTTGGTGCAGCTCCCCACCTGCCCCCAGCCCGTGAGTTTCCCAGCATAAATGGCAACATCATGACTAATCTCCTTACATCTGATCTCCCTGGGAGCTCCAGGAAGGGGGATCTGGCCTCATCCTTTGCACACCTCACTCTGCCACACTCAGAGCCCATTATGGAATAAATCTACTAATACTTTTTGAATAAACACCTGCTTGTGCCATGGGCTTAGTCTGCAGAATTTCAATGCATCTTTTCAACAACTGATTGCAGTGGCTCCCATTACTATTCCCACATCTTACTAGAGGACAGAGAGGCTCAGTGAGGCTCTCTGACTTTCCCTAAGTCACACAGCTGGTAAATAGGTGGACCAGATTTGGAGCTTAGGCATCTCTGCTCCAAAAGCCCATCCTCTTTTCATGCAGCAGGCACAGGGGCCATACTGGGGTGGATCTCCACCATAACTGCTAACCCAATGGTCCCAAAGGTATTGTTCTTACCCCTGTCCTAGCAGATATTGACTCAAATGCAAGCAGTTTATCTTGGAGATAAAAGGCAATACAGCTAAGAGAGTGAGGAAGTGAGACAGGGAGGAGAAGGCAGACAATAAAGAGGCCATCATCCTGTTAGCACTCCCTGGGTGGTTGAGGCTTAATCGTGCTGGGGAACTGTGGGAGTCTGTATGGACTACACCATAGAGTTATTCCACCCATGGGGTGAGGGAGCTGGGGTATTTGTCCACCAACTTTCACCATGCATTGGTTGAGAGCTGCTTTGGGTGTGTGTGTGGCACTTCTGGCGTGCCACAGAGGTGGACAAAGTGGCTTTTGTGGACAGAGAAAGTCCTCAGGCAAAGGAATAACAAAAAAACCTCAGAATGTTGGGAAAATCCCTCAGCCTTGGCCAATCCCCTGTGGTCACTATAAGCACCATTTCATCAGAAGGTAAGATGATGCTTTTGTTATGAGTGGTTCATCCCAAGTCCTCCATCACCCTTAGAGACCCCGGGTTCTCTTTTAAGGGGTTTAGCCATAATGAAGCAGATGGTGCTTGCTGATGATCTTTGGAAATTGGGATGTATTTGCAATTCAGAAAAGGGGCACTGGGATCTTTGCATATGTGTAAAGAAGGTGTTTTCTGAAAATCATAAGGGTGTAAATAAGGTTTAGGTGCATGTTTAAATCTACTTGGGGGACAAACTTTTAGGGAACATTCTCAAGGTCTTTAGGAGTGTCTTTCAGCATAATAAACAACTCATGGATTACGAACTGTTCTTCTAGTTCATTAAAGCATGCTCCGTAATCACTGATTGAAGGCAACTCCTAGCCTAGTTCAAGTAACTGTAAACAAAACTAAAGCTAGTTTGGTGCTAAAGCTAGTGTGATCTCCCCCCATTCTGAATTCACTTTGGTATATAAACCTTCTGGCCAGATCATCCTCACGGTTAAACTTTTCAGATTTAGTTTTCCACACCTGGCCCCAGGTTTTAAAGGAGTTAGAAGCTAAGTTAATGCTTGGTAGACATTTTCTCGGAGGCATTTGAACCAGAGCAACTCCATCTTGAATAGCGGCTGAGTAAAATAAGGCTGAGACCTTACCAGGCTGCATTCCCAGGAGGTTAGACATTCTTAGTCACAGGATGAGATAGAAGATTGGCACAAGATATAGGTCATAAAGACCTTGAAGATAAAACAGTTTGTGGTAAAGAAGCAGGCCAAAACTCACCCAAATCAAGATGGTCATGAAAGTGACCTCTGGTCGTCCTTACTTCCCCTTATACTCTAATTATAATGCATTAGCATGCTAAAAGACATGCCCACCAGCACCATGACAGTTTACAAATGCCATGGGACCTCAGAAAGTTACCCTATATGGTCTAAAAAGGGGAGGAACCTTCAGTTCCAGGAATTGCCTGCTCCTTTCCCGGAAAGCTCATGAATAATCCACCCCTTGTTAAACATATAGCCAAAAAGTTACTACAAGTATACTTAGTCAAGCATTCCATTCCACTGCTCTGCCTATGGAGTAACCATTCTTTATTTCTTTACTTTCCTAATAAACTTGCTTTTAATTTACCCTATGGACTTGCCTCAAATTCTTTCTTGCTCAAGGTCCAAGAACCTTCCCTTGGGGTCTGCTTCAGGACTCCTTTAGGACAATTTCATCTTGGGTTCTTACTTCTTGCTGCCCCCCATTTCAAAACTAACATTTATTTAGCATGTACTAAGTGCTGGTTCTCAATTAGTCTCTTTTAGTTCATTTCAACCTGGCTGCAAACTTGTAAGGGAAGTGTTCACCCTTCGATTTTTCACAAGGCAAAACTCCCCGGGGGAAGTGAGCAGGAAAATTTCAGGGAATGTTCATGGGGTGAAGGGTGCCTGATGACTGGGATTTAGACTAATGGTTCTAGACCCGAGCTGCACAGTTAAGTCACCTGGGAAACTTAAAAAAAAACAAAAAACTGATGTCCACAGACTGGGCAGCATGGTGAGACACCATCTTTAAAAAGAAAAAAATTATCCAGGCATGGTGGTGTGTGTCTGTAGTCCAAGCTACTTGGGAGGCTGAGGTGGGAGGATCGCTTGAGCCCGGGAGGATCGCTTGAACCCAGGAGGTCAAGGCTACAGAGAGCTGTGATCATACCACTGCACTTCAGCCTGGGCAACAGAGCGAGACCCTGTCTCAAAAAAAAATGCTCATGCCCATGCTGTTCCCAGATCAATAAAGGCAGAGTCTTTGAGGGCAGAGTCTGGGACTGTTTTTTTTTTTTTTTTTTTTTTGACAGAGTCTTGCTCTGTCACCAGGCTGGAGTACAGTGGTGTGATCAAGGCTCACTGCAACCTCCACCTCCCGGGTTCAAGCAATTCTCCTGCCTCAGCCTCCCGGGTAGCTGGGATTACAGGCATGTGCCACCACACCCAGCTGATTTTTGTATTTTTAGTAGAGACGGGATTTCACCGTGTTGGCCAGGATGGTCTCGATCTCTTGACCTTGTGATCTGCTCGCCTTGGCCTCCCAAAGTGTTGGGATTACAGGCGTGAGCCACCGCTCCTGGCTTGGGACTGTTTTTTAAAGCTCCTCAGGGGGGTGTCAGGTGAGTCTAATGCAGGCAGAACTGAGAATGACAGCATTAGAAAACACACAGCCTTTTTCCTCATGCTGAATCCTAACATCCAGTGTAGTGGAATTGATGTGGACTTCAGAGCCAGGCAGACCTGAGTTCGAATCCTGACTCTGCTGTTAATACATATTGGCTGTGATTTTAGACAAGGTAGCTAGTCACAAGGAGTCTCCTTTTTGAACTGATGGCAATGATGATGATGATGATAATACTACTAATGATACTTGACTTGCAGGGTTGTTCTGAAGAGTCAGTGGGGTGCTCAGATATCCAGGAAGTGGGGTTTCCTTCATTAAATACCGTATTACCAACCTTTTCCAGCCTTGTCTGTGGTGACCTGGGCCTCACCCCACCTGGAAGCCTGTGGCTGACCTCAAGTCCAACTGCTGGCCATCTCTTTGGAAGCCATCCTCTTTGCTGATGCCCGGGATGTGCTCAGCCGTGCCCATCTTCTCCCGATGAGGATGGTATCGACATTTCAAAACAGTTTAATTATTCTGCGGCTGCCTGGCTATTAGCTGCGACAAGAGCGCTCAGGGCTATTTTTCAGCATTAATTTTCCATTTGAAATGAATTCCTTTTGGTTACACTTTTTAAATGTTTCTTTTAATTAGACACAATTACTTCAGAAGAATTGCTTTTATTCCTCAGCCTGAGATCCCAGTGATAAAGTCGCTATCTGGCCCCACCGAACGGCCGGGACGCCTCATTTAGTTGCTGCACTAAAGTATATTGAACTAGGAAATTATACAGCGAATCAACTATTAATTCCTTTTATGATCGCTCACTCTAACATCTTGAATGAGATCTTCAGGGGGAAATTTAGTCACAATAGGGATCATTGTTCTCCACCTCTAGCCGCCGGCCCAGTGTGAGGGGGGCTGGCAGCTGGGGGCTACCGTGCTGTTGGGCCTGGCACAGATGCAGGATGGCGTGGAGGCGCCTGGCTTTCCTGGGGCTTGGAGCAGAGGACAACACGGGTGAGCAGTGCAGCTAAAGCTCTCTGTCCAGGCTGGAGGGGTGCCCCTTGGCCCCATGAAAGGGGAGGTTGCTGCGGCTCTGCAAAGGGAGAATGCAGACAACTGCTCACTTTGAGCTTTGCACATTCCGCTGACTCCTTTGGTGGCTCAGTGTCTTGGAGGGAGGCTGGGAGTCAGTAGGTGGCACTCTTCCCTCTGCGTTGGTAACTGGGTCTGGGCTGATGGGAGGCCCTGGAAGAGGCTGTGCAGCCGGAGTTGGAAGAACCCTTTCTTTCGAGGCTTTAGACCAATTCACTGTTATGAGATGGAGAAACTGAGGCACAGAGAGGCACACTGTCACACACAGACAAAGGCTGAACAGGGCTCAGTTCTGGCCAAGTCTCTGAACATGGCCCTTGGGTTTTTCTTGGGGACTTGAAGCTTCCTCTCCAATCCTGGCAAGCTGATGGCTTTTATTCGAGGTGGGTGTTGTTGGTGAAAGGTTGACACATTCAGGGCTACTCTGCTGTCTGTGCGCCCCAGAGGGGCTGCACTCCCAGTCTGCCAGACAAGGAAAAGGTGAATAGGACCACAGAACTTCCCTTGGCATTTGGAAATCACAGGACTGCAGCGGTGCCGGGGCAGGGAGCAGTGGGTTAGAGGAGCACCCAGATGCTGGCCATGACCTCAGGGGAACAATAAACACTGCCAGACAGTCGCTGTAAGCTAGGCACTGGGGAGGTGGTTGGGGGGATGAAAAGGAAGAAAACATAGTCCTTGACCTCGAGGTGACATTCACTCAAAATCACAATATGACAAATGAGTGGAATTTCTCTGAGAGGAGCTGGGCTTTGGAGGATGGTTAGGAGTTTGCGGGGGAAAGGGTGTTCCGGGTAGAGGGCACTGCAAGTGCAAAGGTGTGGAGGTGTGAAAGCAGGAAGGCTGGGCGCGTGCAGGGGAGTGCAGCTGAGTGCCCCCTGGGGACTTGTGTGCCTTGCAGGGGAGTTTGGACTTTTGTCTTGAGGGCAATCCAGAGGCACAGCAGGTTTTCAGGAGGGAGGAGGCAAGGTCAGATTTGTGATTTCGACAGATCATGCTGGCTGCTCTGTGGAGGACAGATACAAGGATTTCAGAGACAGGCTGGGAGACTTGCTGGGAGGCTCTGGTCATTGTCTAGGTGAGAGGTGGACATGGGTTGAGTTAGGACGGGTGCAGCAGTGGGGATGAAAAAAAGGCAGGTACAGGATTTTTTTATTTTTATTTTTTATTTTTTTTGAGACTGAGTCTTGCCCTATTGCCCAGGTTGGAGTGCAGTGACATGATCTCAGCTCACTGCAACCTCCGCCTCCTGGGTTCAAGCGATTCTCGTGCCTCAACCTCCCGAGTAGCTGGGACAGGTGCCCACCACCATGCCCGGCTAATTTTTGTATTTTTAGTAGAGACGGGGTTTCACTATGTTGCCCAGGCTGTTCTCGAACTCCTGACCTCAAGTGATCCGCCTGCCTCGGCCTCCCAAAGTGCTGGGATTACAGGCATGAGCCACCGCGGCCGGCCCAGGCACAGGTTTTTGTTTTTGTTTTTGTCTTTTGAGCAGGGCTGCACTGTGACTTTTGTGGGCCCTAGACGCTTCTGCCTTCATGGGCCCCTCCCACAAGAATAGATTTTCATGGGTCCTAAAAATTCTATTTGTTTCTGATGAAAGAAGAAAATGAAACATGTCTGTCTAACCTAAAAGTTTATATTTTACTTGATTTTGAAGGAAATGAGAACATTCTGTGGGTCTCTAAAATGTTGTGGACACTGAATTGCTACAATGCCTAATGGAGAAGTCGGCACTGGTGTTGTGGAAAGAACAAATAGGATATGGAGCTCAGGCCTCCTGCTTCGAGGCTGAGGAAGGATGTGGGACCCTCCCCTCCTCTTCCTGCCTCAGTGCCTCCCCAACCCCCGGGTGCCCTTGGCTATAAGAGGAATGACAATGATGATCTCACTGAGCCTTTACTACGTCCAAAGCAGGCTACTACACACCCTGTTTCATTTACTCCCCAGGGAGACTCTGTGAGGTTGGGACTATTACTCTTTCTATTTTGTAGATGAGAAAACTGACACTCAGGGTAACTCTCAGCCACACAGCAATGGAAGAGGTGGGGCTGCAATGGGACAGGAGAGGCGGAGGGAGGGAGGATGAGCTCATTCTGCATGTCCTGGGTCCCAGTGGGCTATAGCTGCTTAAAAACAGCTCAGATTCACTGAGCGCTTACACATTGTCTAGGTGTGCACTAAGCACCCACCTATCATGGGTGGCCTCATCAGCTCACCATCTCAGCTGCCAAGCCCCTGCTTTTGTGGACCCACTGTGGGCAGCAGGGTGGCCCAGCCAGCTCAGGAGGCCCAGGGTTTTAGGGCTGGATGGACATTTTCTCCCACCTTCTCTACCTTCTGTGGCACAGGAGAGCCGAGAGGAAGCCAGGAATGGAGTCTTCAGCTGTCTCTGTCCTCTGTTGATGTCCCCTCCCTCCCATCCCAGAGGACTGGCCTGGGCTTTGTTTCTACTGGAGGAAGAGGTAGGTACCTGGGGGTGGAGCTCCTGCCCCAGAATCATCTGGAGTTTACCTGGGGGAGGGGAGGGCAGTTAGGAGGAAATGTGGTCACTGCTCAGACTAGTTTCCCTTCTGTCCCCAAGTGCCCTGCTATGGACTGAATGGGTCCCCTCAAATTTATATGTTGAAGACTAAATCTTCAATATGATGGTATTAAGAGGCAGCGCTTTAGGGCAGTAGTTAGGACATGAGAAAAATATCCTGATGGGATTCATTCCCCCTTATGAAGGGATGAAGACACCAGAGCTCTCTCTTTGAGGGTATAAGAGAGAAATCGGATTTCCAGCCTCCAGCAATGTGAGAAATAAATACTTGTTGTTTAAACCCACCCAGATTACAGTATTTTGTTAGAGCAGCTGGAACTAAGACATATTCCTTCTGCTAGGCAGTTCTTTGACACTGATCCTGGCCAGAGTGTCCTGCCCCATGGGAGCCCTAGACCCAGGCCCCTGGCTGGCCAAAGGGAAACAGAAACTCCTTCTCATGCACCTTGATGTGAGTCAAGCATGGTGCTGTTAGGGTGGCCAACTGTTTTCTGGGACTCAGAACTTTCAGTGTCAAAACTGGGACAGTCCTGGGCAAACTGGGGCCTGTTGGTCACCGTAGGCTGGCTGTGATTGTAACGCAGAGTAGTTGCACATTACTCCTGCTGAAGACACCAGGTAGTTATTGCCATGTTTTGGAATAATCTCTATCCCGTAGCACATTTCCAGGTGAGTCATGTTGACCACTTCATCCACATGGTAGATACGGGTTGACTGGCTGATTAATAGGCTGTGATGGATGTGAGTAATAGGCTTCCAATGTATTGGAGAATGACTGTTTGGACTTGAGGTCACATACTTTTCACTTTGAGTTCCATTCTTTTTTTTTGTCACCCAGGCCGGGGTGCAGTAGTATGATCATGGTTCACTGAGGCTTTGAGCTGGTCTCAAGCAATCCTCCCACCTCAGCCTCCCAAGTAGCTGGGACTACTGGTGCAAGTCATGGCTCCTGGCTCTTGAGTTCCACTCTTTTAAGCAATATGGACCTTAAGGTAGTTGTACCTGTGGAGTGCCACTTTCCATTTACATTTCATTCCAGTAAGGAAACTTGTGTGTCTGCTTTTTGCATTTTAAACATTTAACTGAGCTTCACAATTTTCATAAAAGAAAAATGCATGATATCGGTTAGGGCAGCAAACAGATGATTTTAAAACATTTCAACAATTAGTTTTTTTAAGAAAATGAACACTAGCTTTAAAAAGCAGGTATTTGGGTAGAAAAATCTAGTGAGATATTAAAAAAATCTTGATTGGGGGAAAGCACTACAATGGAGGTATAAACCACAGCCATATGGGTGTGATAAGTGCCTGATATGGTTTGGCTCTGTGTCCCCACCCAACTCGCATGTCGAATTGTAATTCCCAAAGTTGGGGGAGGTACCTGGTGGGAGGTGATTGGATCATGGGGGCAGATTTCCCCCTTGCTGTTCTTGTGATAGTGAGTTCTCATAAGATCTGGTTGTTTAAGAGTGTGTAGCACTTCCCCTTTCACTCTCTTTCTCTTGCTCGCCATGGTAAGACATGTTTGTTCCCCTTCACCTTCAGCCTTGATTGTGTTTCCTGAGGTCTCTCAGCCATGCTTCTTGTACAGCCTACAGAACTGGGTCAATTAAACCTCTTTTCTTCATAAATTACCCCGTCTCAAGTAGTTCTTTATAGCAGTGTGAGAACAGACTTAATACAATGCCCAATGTTTGGAAAAGATGAACCAGGGTGGGGCAGAGAGCAGTGTTTTCCTGGGTTTGCCACTTAACAGGTGGGCCGAACTCTCAACCTCTCCAAGCTTTAGTTTCCTTATCTATAAAATAGTATAATGAATATTGGGTTGTTCCAAGGTTTAAATAAGATCTTTAATGTAAAGTACTTAGCACAGTCCCTGGCATATAGGAAGACTTGACAAATGGAAGCAAATTATTATTATTTTTATGAAAGAAATGATACTAATAATCAGAGTGAATAGGATCCTGAAGAATTCGAAGGGGCAATTAACACATTTTTTTTTAGGCCAGTGGTTCTCATAGTTGAGGGTTCATCAGAATCACCTGTGGGATTTCCTCGTTCACAGACTGCTGGGCTTCACTCCCAGAGTTTCTGATTAAGTGGGCCTGGAGTAGGCCAGGAATTTGCATGTCTAACAGGTGTCCAGTGATGCTGATGCTGACAGCCACTGCTGTGATGAGAAATTGGCAGTTAAAGAAGAGAAGCTGCCTGCTCTGAAGCAATGTGGTTGTGAAACATCTTGCAGTGAAAACAGGCACATGTATGATGGAGAGGTATGATTTTTCACAGCTTCTTCTCCTAACAAAGGAGATCTGAAGGCTTTCTATATCAGCTTGCGAGAAAGCAGCAGAGTTTGGTTAAACAGAGTCTGTGAACAGCAGATGTTTAGTGAGGAAGGAAGGTGCTCAACCACTTGAATTTCTTTAAACCTTGCTCCAATTCAGTGTTTCTCAAAGTGGAGTTTCCAGACCAGCAGCATCAGTGTCACCTGGGAACTTGTGAGAGATGCAAATTCTTGGGCTCGAAGTGGTGCCCAGTGATCTGGTTCAACAAGCCCTCCAGGTGATTCCGATGTTTGCTACAGTTTGAGAAGCACTGATCTAAGTAATTTGTGACTTCTTTATACATGGAAGACGGGGTGGCTAATATAAGTTTATCTTATTTAAATAAATAATTACAAAAAACACAGTTGGCTGATCATACTTTCAAAACCTCTAGGGAAAGCAAGCCCGGGTGGCAGCATTGCAGATTACCCTCCTTACAATTACCCTCCTTTATCCCCCATGCCAGCATGTCAGCCTGACTGCACACTAGTATTACCTAGGCAATTAAAAAAATAATTGATGCCCAGCTTGTGCCCTCAGAGATTCAGCTTTAGTTTTTCTGGGATGAAGCTTAAGCATCATACTTTGTGTGTGTGTGTGTGTGTCTGTGTCTGTGTGTGTGTGTTTTGAGAAAGAGCCTCGCTCTGCCACCCAGGCTGGAGTGCAGTGGTGTGATCTCGGCTCACTGCAACCTCTGCCTCCTGGGTTCAAGCCTCCGAGTAGCTGCGACTACAGGCTTGCACCATCACGCCTGGCTAATTTTTGTGTTTTTAGTAGAGATGGGATTTTGCCACGTTGGCCAGGCTGGTTTTGAACTCCTGGCCTCAAGTGATCCACCCGCCTTGGCCTCCCAAAGTGCTGGGATTACAGGTGTGAGCCACTGGGCCCGCATGAGCAGCATATTTTTAAAAGCTCCCCTGATGATTCTAGTGGACCGAGAACCACCAGTCTATGTAATTATTTGTCTGTTTAGTGTCTGTCTGTCCCAAAGGTTTAGAAGTTACACAAGGGGAGGGACTGTAAATATTTGTTGAATGAAAAATGAATGCATGGGAGTGAGGATATTTCTTTGCAATACTGATTTTATTTCCTTTGGATATACACCCCTAAGTGGGATTGCTGGATCGTATGGTAGCTCTATTTTTAATGTTTTGAGGACCCTCCATACTGTCTTCCATTATGGCTGTACCAATATTCACAGTAGTTAAGATATGAAAACAATCTAAATGTCTGTCAATAGATAAATGGATAAAGAAAATGTGAATAATAAATGTGAACTATTATTCAAACTTATAAAAGAAGAAAATCTTGTCATTCCCAACAACATGAATGAACCTGGAAGGCATTATGCTAGGTGAAATGTCAGACACAGAAAGACAAACACTGTAAGATTTCGCTAACATGTGGAATCTAAAATAGCCGAACACATAGAAGGAGAGAGTAGAATGGTGGCTGCCAGGGGCTGGGGGTAGATGTTGGTTAAGGGGTACCAAGTCTCAGTTATGCCAGATGAACAAGTTCTGGAGAGTTAATGTAGAGCCGGGCGACTATAGTGACCAATGCTATATTGCATATTTGAAACTTGCTGGGAGGGTAGATCTTAAGTGTTCTCACCACACACACATACACAGAGGAAAAAAAAGAAAAGAAAATGGTAACCAAGTGAGGTGATGGGTATGGTAATTAGCTTGATTGTGGTAATCATTTCATAATATGTATGTATATCAAACATCCAGTTATATATCTTAAAAGTATGCAATTTTAATTTGTCAATTATACCTAAATAAAGCTGAAAAAAATTAACAAGTGAAGGAGATTATTGCAGGGTGGGCCTTCTGTAGGGTTCTCATGAGGAGGTGACAAACCCACTGGACTGACCTGGACCCTGACTGATGGGAGCTGGCCTTCCTGGTAGAGGAAATGGCATGAATGCATTGGACACTGGAGGATGCAAGGGCAGCTCAGAGAAAATCAGTCTGCCCAGGCTGATAAACCTGGGTCAAAGGAACCATGAACAATGTTGGAGAAGGGCCTTGAATGCTGAGTCAAGGAGTTTAGGCCTCTTCCATTGGTTACCATTTCCGGGGATCATTGCTTCTGTTTTCTTACCTCTCCCATCTTGAAGATCAGCTTCAGGGTGGAGAAGTCCTGGGGACAACTTCTCCTATTGATGTCACTCAGTTCCCCATTCAAGCCAGGGACAGAGAAGAAGCCCAACTCCAGCTGGACTCCTGAGAACATATGGGCCTTAGAAATCATAATAAGAGGAAGCCATCTTCTTCATTAATTGATTAATGTAATTAAAGAAAGATAAGTATGTCGATGCCAACCACATTAGAGTTAATTTGTACGGGCAATTAGCCGCGCTCCCTCCTTCATGCTAACTGCCTCAGACATGCTTGTGCACAGCCACCCTGGGGGTCATTAGTGGGTTCTTGGTGGCCCCTGTGAACCTTTTTCTGGGCACCCTAGTGCCTAAAAAGAGCGTGTGAGCCCCCAGATGTGGATGAGATACAAGCTTTGTGGCCTTGGGAGAAGTCTCCTAACCTCTCGGATTCTCAGTTTTCTTGTCTGTGCAATGCGGATGATTATGGTGATCTCATAAAGGATTTGTGAGCACTCAATGAGGACATGTATATGCCAGAGCCTTGTAGGGACCAGTGCATCTCCCTCCTTCCAAGGCTGTCTCCCTTTTCAGCCCTGGTGACCAGCCCTTGGCACACACTGCTCTGGGTCCTTGCCCTGAGATGGTCCCGTAAGACCTCTGGGGACTTCGTGGGTCTGGCTGTCACCCTACTTTGCCCCTAGCCTGATGCTGTCTCCATTCTCACGTACTCTCCTGGGGCTTCTCTGAGAGCTCCTGCATCTCTATCTTTCTCTTCCACAACCCCCACTCCTCCTGGGCCAACATACTCTTGCCAGGGAAGCCCTAGATTTCTCTTTGCACCACATCTCTCCTTGGTCATCCAGATCCCAGGATCCAGCTCCCTGTGGAATGTCCCACCGGGATGTGGCAGCTCTAAAGCTGATGGCTTCATTTCTCCTGTCCCAACACCTCAAATCAAATCCCTTTCTAGGACTCCCAGAGCTTGTCATCCTCCCTGCCCTGTGAATCCAGCAGGTCCCAACACAGCCACCTGGGGGCTCCCTCTCTGCTCACTGCTTCTTGCCCTGACCCCACCCCAGTGAAGGACTCCCTTTTTGTTCCTCCCTCTTGTTTCCGTCCTCCGTGTCTTGGCTCACGGTTTTCCCTGCATGAGTTCCCTCTCCCCGCCTCGCCCCCTTTATTTTTGAGATGAAGTTTTGTTCTGTTGCCCGGGCTGGAGTGTAGTGGTGCTGTCTTGGCTCACTGCAAACTCCGCCTCCCAGGTTCAAGTAATTCTCCCACCTCAGCTTCCCGAGTAGCTGGCACTACAGGCAAGCGCCACCACGCCTGGCTAATTTTTATTTTTTGTATTTTTTAGTAGAGACAGAGTTTTATCATGTTGGCCAGGCTGGTCTCAAACTCCTGACCTCAATCAATCTGCCCACCTCGGCTTCCCAAAGTGTTGGGATTACAGACGTGAGCCACTGTGCCTGGCCCCTTCTTCCTTTTCTTGAATCATGATCTCTCTTTTCAGTCACAGGCTCAGATTCACAACCACATTCTGTACATTTTCAATGGGACATCAAATTTCACATCTCAAAAACTCTGTTCTTGACCTCTCTGCCACGTGCTAAGGCACCCTAACCGTGTCCTCTTTTGAACATTCCCGTCAGGAAACTGCCCCTCCATCCAACAGTTGACTCAAGCCAGAAGCCTGGAGGTTATCCCTGACATTTCTCCCCCTCTCACCTCCATATCCAGTTAATCAACAAGTCCTATTAATTTTTTTATAGCATTATGGAGGTACAGTTGACATACAATAAAATACACGTATTTGAAATGCACAACTGGAAAAGTTTTCACATGCATATGCCCCTGGGAGAGCATCACCACACTGAAGATAATAAATAAACATATCCATCCCTTACCAATGTTTCCTTATGATCCTTTGATATTCTCCCTCCTGCCCCCCCCACCTCTCCCGTGTATTTCATCCTTAGTGAACCACCACTCTGCTTTCTGTCACTACAGATTAGTTTGCTTTTTCTAGAGTTTTATATAAATGAAATTATACAGTATGCATTTTTGGCCTGACTTTTAAACTCATTATAATTACTTTGAGACTCATCCATATTTTTGCATGTGTCAGTAGTTCATTCCTTTTAATTGCTGGGTAGTATTCCACTGTATGCGTATACCGCTTCTTGTTGATTCTTTCGCCTGTTGATGGCATTTATATTTTTTCCAGCTTTTGGCTATTACAACTAATGTTGCTGTGGAAATATCTGTACAAGTCTATATGGGGGACAGAATACTTCATTTTATCTCATTGTGATCTTAATTTGCATTTCCCTAAGGAGTGATGACATTGAACCTTGTTTTCATGTGGTTATTTGCCATCCCAATATCTTCTTTGGGGAAGTGTCTATTCACAATTTTTGCCTATTTTAAAAAATATTGGGCTGTTTTGCTTATTATTGAGTTTTGATAGTTTTGTATATTTGGAATATAAATTATTTATCATATATGTCATTTACAAACACTGTTTCCCATCCTATGGCTTTTCTTTTCATTCTCTTAACAGTGTCTTCTTTGAAAGAATAATAGTTTTTAATTTTAATGAGGTCCAATTTATCACTTGTTTTTCCTATTTGATGTCATATACAAGAAATCTTTGCCTCACTCAAACTTACAAGGATTTTCTCCTATATTTCTTCTGAAGAGTTATAGTTTTAGGCTTTACATTAGGTCTATGCTCTTTTATTTTTGGTTAACAGCTTCATTGAGATAAAATTTATGTACCATACATTTATGTACTATACAGTTCACCCATTTAAAGCATACCATTTAGTGGTTTTTGGTATATTCATGCAGTTGTACAATCATCACTCTCTAATTCTAGAGCATTCTCATTGCCCCCGATGAAATGCCATCACGAGCAATAGATACTGGGGACCACTCGAATAGAGAGGGAGGTGTGGCCTGAAAAACTACCTATTGGTTCTCTACCTCTCACTTTCTGGGTGATGGGATCATCCATATCCCAAACCTCAGCATCATGCAATATACCCATGTAACAAACCTGAACATGTACCAAATTTGAATCCAAAATAAAAGCTGAAAAAACTGTATATACAGATATATTTTATTAAAGTAATTTGGCTAGAACTGGGAGGATGGAAACTGATGTTTATTAAAGCTTTACTATGAGATAATAAAAAAATACAAAGAAACTCCTTCCCATTAGCAAGCACTTCCCATTCCCCTCTTCTTCCAACCCCTGGAAGACATTAATCTACTTTGTATCTCTATGGATTTAACCATTCTTGATATTTCATAGAAATGGAGTCATACAACATGTCATCCTTTGTGACTGGCTTCTTTCACTTAGCATGATGTTTTAAAGTTTCACCCATGTGGTAGCATGTGTCAATACTTCATTATTTTTTACTGCTGAATATTAAATTCAAGAATATTGTATGGATAAATCACATTTTGTTTATCCATTCATCAATTGGTTGGCATTTTGGTTGTTTCAATTTTTTTTGGCTATTAGGAATAATTGCTGCTACAAACATTTGCATATAAGTTTTGTGAGAACTTTTTTTTTCCTTTTGTGTATATACCAAGGAATAGAATTGCTGGGTCACATGGTAACTCAATGTTTAACTTTTTGAGGAACTGCCAAACTGCTTTCCAAAGCAGCTTCACCAGTAATGTATGAGAGTTCCAATTTCTGCACATCCTGACCAACACTTGTTATTGTTCATCTTTTCGATGATAGCTATCCTGATGAGTGTGAAATGGTATCTTGTTGTGGTTTTGATTTACATTTCCCTAATGACTAATGATGTTGAGCATCCTTTCATGGGCTTCTTGGGTATTTGTATATCTTCTTTGAAGAATATCTATTCAAATCTTTTGCCTATTTTTAAATTGGGTTGTTTGTCTTTCTATTATTGAGTTGTAAGAATTATTGATATATTCTGGACACTAGAACCTTATGAGATGCATGATTTGCAAATATTTTCTTTCATTCTGTAGAGAAGTCTTTTTGCTTTCACTCTAATTCTTCTCATTTTCTTGATAGTGTTTTTTGAAGTAGAAATTTAAACATTATCAATGAAGTCAACTTTATGCTCAACTTTGAGTTATTTATTTATTTATATATTTGGGGAATGGAATCTTGCTCTGTCACCCAGTCTGGAGAGCAGTGGTGTGATCTTGGCTCACTGCAACCTCCACCTCCAGGGTTCAAGTGATTCTCGTGTCTCAGCCTCTCGAGTAGTTGGGATTATAGGCGTGTGCCATCATGCCTGGCAAAATTTTGTATTTTTTTTTTTTTAGTAGAGATGGGATTTCATCATGTTGGTCAGGCTGGCGTTGAACTCCTGACCTCAGGTGATCCGCCTACCTCGGCCTCCCAAAGTGCTGGGATTACAGGTGTGGGCCACCAAGCCTGGGCTTGAATTAATTTTTAATTATGGTACAAACTATGGATTGATTTTTCTCTCTTTTCTGCCTTCTTTCTCCATCTAATTGACTTGGCACGTTTTTCAAAAGTCAACTGACATGTGTATGTAGGCCTATTTTTGGAAAAAGTCCTGTTACCTTTACCTTCAAAGTACCTTTCAGATTTGTCCCCTTTTCTCTCTCTCTCTTTTATAGAGACAGTGTCTTGCTATGTTGGCCAGGTTGGTCTTGAAATCCTGGCCTCAATAAATCCTCCCATCTTGGCCTCCCAAAATGTTGGGATTACAGGTGTGAGCCCCACACCCTGCCTTTGTCCCCTTTTCTCTATCTCTACAGTACCCTGCCAATCCTGGGCCAACACCTGCCACTTTGGTGGCTGCAGCAGCCTCCTCCCTGGATCCCTTTCCCCACTCTTGTCCTACCCCTAATCCATTGTTCACTCAACAGTGGAAGGAATTTTTATCAGGTGCTGGTATGCTCAACACCCTTCATTAGCTTCCCACTGCCCTTAGATAAAATGCAAACTTTATGTCATGCTATATGTCTGCATGGTCCTTTACTCAACTTCCTTTCTGATCTCATCATCTGCTACCACATTCTCCCTTGCTCCCTGGCCCCCTTGCTCCCTGTCCTTTTTTGAATTTTTGGAATGCATCCTGCTCCTTCTCACCTCAGGGCCTTTGCACATGCTATTCCCTCTGCCTGTGAAGCTCTTCTCCCCACTTTTGCATTCTTGTGTATCTATGAGTTACTCATATTTCTGTTTCAATATTTCTTTTTCAGGGAAACTGACTCATCTCTTATCCTCCATCTAAATTCAGTCTTTCTCTATTGCCTACCTTCCTGTCTCATTATCTCTAATCATGCTCCACATTGTTAAGCTACTGCTGTGTAACAACAACAGCAAAAATAGCACAGCATCTCAGTGACATTCAATAGTAAGTATTTATTTCATTCATGGGTTGGTGGCTCAGCTCTCATCCACTTCTTGTTCATCTCCTGGGATCAGCAGGCTAGGCAGGGTATGTTCTCACGGCTATGGCTAAAGTGTAAGAGGGTAAGCCTCCTTGTACAAGCTCATGTAAGATTCTTGCTTATGTCATGACTACTCACATCTCATTGGCCAAAACAATGCCCAAATTTGCCAAAGTCCATGGATGGGAGGGATTGCAATGTTATATTGAAAAAGCTTGATACATAGAGGGGTGGAGAATTGGAGCCAGTCATTCAACCTACCCCATATCCTTTGCACAGTCACATTAAATAATGAATAACATATTTCTTATTTGATTATTTAATTGTTTATCTCCCTGCTCCATGAGAGCAGGGCATTGCCTACCCTGTTTATTTCTTTATGCCTCAGTGCCTAGCACTGTACCTGGAATATATTAGATTATCAATATTGAAGTAATTGGTTGGATAAATAAAGGAATGAATGAGGCTGGTCATGGTAGTGCATGCCTGTAATCCCAGCATTTTGGGAGGCCAAGATGGGTGGATTGCTTTAGCTCAGGGGTTCGAGACCAGCTGGGCAAAATGGTGAAACCCCACCTCTACAAAAAACACAATATTAGCCAGACCTGGTGGTGCATGCCTGTAGTCCTAGCTACTCAGGAGGCTGAGGTGGGAGGGTCATTTGAACCCAGGACATTGAGGCTGAAGTGATTCTTAAGCATGCCATTGCACTCCAGCGTGGGTAATAAAGTGGGACTCTATCTCAAAAAAAAAAAAAAAAAAAAAAGAATGTTTCCTTCTTTCACCCTCCCTCTTTTCTATCTCTGTAAAATGAGAATCATCATCTTCCAATCATTGGGATGTTGGAAAGATTCTGTTTAAATGAGGCTTTATCATCTGGAAGACCCATAGGATTTGGTAGTTCAAAGTCTAGCACAAGCTGAGGGTCATATCCTGACCCAAGGGTCACGTAAGGGGCCAGCATACTCTCAAGCCCACTCACCAGGGAGCAGCACATCCTGTGGTCCTTCTGTAGGTCAGTGGATTGCATCCAGACTCCTGGAATCAATGCCCCCAGTCTGAGATTTCCCAGGTCCCCCTGCAAAACTGACAGCTTGATCCCCATGAAAAGTATCTGCTTATGAGGCCAACTATCATGTCTCACTGGGCCCCCCCACCCCCACTCCCTCTGTACAGGCTACAGACATGCTGTGTGGCAGCATGAAGGATGTCCTTCTCAGTATCATCTGGCTCTGAGTAGAGGGCATATTTATAGGATAGGAAATGTCACACCTATGTTTCCAGTATTTCCTCTATTAAAAGGTACAACCTGCCAGGCTGTGCAAGAAGATTTCTCTGCAGTGGGAACAAGAATTGAGGTGGGGGCCAAACTGGGCATGAGGTTTAGAGGCCAAAGTCCTTCTTCAAAGCCCTGGCTCACCTGGGAATAGCCCCTCCTTCCTGCTGGGTAAGGTCAAGGACCTCTCTGACTCAGTCTGTCTACCCATGACCCCTTCATCTGGGCTTGAGGCTCTCATCATCTCTGGTCTTTGCATTATTGCTTATTTTTCCTATCCTGTGGCTTAGGATAATTACCAAATAATTATCAAACAAAATAATTATCAAAGCCAGTCTTTATTGAGAAAACAGTGGGAGCCAGGTGCTGTGCTAGGCCCTTTCATAAGCATAATTCAGTTCTCCCTGCAATCTCAGGAGGTAGACAGCATCAGTATGCTCAGATGAGGAAACTGAGGCTCAGAGAGGTTAAGTACTTGTTTGAGGTTATGCTGCTCTTGGTTCCTTCCTATGAAGACTCACACATGTTTGGAGCCCAGAACTCCCACCCACTCTAGGTGCCTTTTCCCTCTGTATCCTTGCTCTCCTGGGATTACTGCCCATTATCTTTGGGACTCGGGACAAGATGGTCTTGGGGCTCGGTTCTCCAGAATCCTAGGGCTCCTCTAGCTGCTGGGAAGAGGAGGCAGCCCACCTCCAGGGACTGTTTGCAGCAGCGAGCTTGAACTTACTTTATTCATATGTCACAAAGGCAAAGATCCCAGCAGGCTGACAGACTGAGTGTGGGATCTGGATCTCTCAGAAACATACAGCCACCTCTGTTACTATAAAAGCAATGTTTTTAGAGGATTTCAGAAAAAAATTCATAAAGTGAAAGAAAAAAAGCTATGTGACAAAAAACCATCTGAGAGGCAGCCGTTACCATCTGCTGCCTGTGCAGCTGCTTCTAGGTTGCAGACCACTCCCCCACTTCCTCTGATCTGCCTGGGAAGGGTTTCAAGCCCAAGACTTGTGTATTGGTGTGGACTCAACATATCTGAGTAGGAAGCTCAAGGTACTCATGCAAAGTGCTTTGAGAGCCCCTATCTTGAGCCAAACCCACCTTTCAGCCATCTTTCCCAGCTACGCTACTGCATACTCTTGACTTTAACATTGTCACTCCTTAGTTTCTCCATCTGTAAAATGCAGTAATATTTGTGTGTATCATTGGCCCAACAAGTGCAGACACAGGGAATCAGCTCTTGCTTTTGAGTATAAAGGCAAACTCCCACCTGCCTTCAGGTCTTTGGATGACGTGGGTCCTCATTCATTCCCCTAATGATAAGCCGTAGAAAAAGGGGAGATGTATTTTTATAGTCACCATTTGGCGACTTCCTGATATAGGAAGAGGAGGCCACAGAGAATGAAGATGGTAACAACTTTTCTGGCTGGATCTCCCCTGTCTGGAGGGGGGCTCTTGATGGTTAGCCCAGTTGCAGAGGTGCATACAGTAGGTGAGTTCAAGCAGGCTGAGGATACGCTTCCCCAACAGGGAATTTTCAAGAGACTCAGAACCCAGGCCTAGCTTGTCAACCTGGTGGGGTCTTAGCCTCTGTGACATATAATTCAAATGAGCAGAAACTCCCTTCTGATGGCCTGTGTTCCTTTCTCAGGGTCTGAGGGGCAGGTAGCATGACTGCCTCTATGGCATAGATATGAGAGTTGACCATGGCATGAGTATGTCTACTGAGTGCAGAGTGGAACAGGATCTGACCTCATTCTTAGAGAATCTGAAGCAGAAGTCTTCTAACCTCACAGGAAGGATGGAAGAGTGAGTAGCATGATGCCTGGAAAACTCTCAGCACAAAGATTGGGTCAGAGGATGTGCTTAATGCAGAAGAGCAGTTATTATTATTGCCAATAGCATAGGTTATTATTACTTCTATCATCAACATCAGGAACGACATAGTGAGGAAGAGGTGGCTAGCTGACCTCCAAAAGTTCATGCTTCCCCTTTAATAGAATAGGGTTCGTGCTGGCAGCTACCCAGACAGGACCTATACCTCTCAGACTCCCTTTCATATCGTAGGGATCACATGACTAGTTTTCATTGGTGAACTATGAGCAGAAAGACTTTGGGCTGATTTTAGGCTGAGGAGATTAAGAAGTGAATCTACCTTCTCCACCCTTTCTTCTTCCACCTCCTGTCTAGAAGCAGAGTACTCTGAAGCCATGAGAGTCTGCACTGAGGAGCCGTATGCCTGGATGGCTGGGCCAAGTGGGGCATTTCCCCAGAGTTATTAAAAAGGGGGCTTGGCGAGGAAGCTGAAAAGAAAGGCCAAAGGTTAACTCTAACAAGCTTAGCAAGACCATAGCCAGGATGATGAGTCCAGAGGAGACTTGGTTGCAGTGAGAAGTGGAGTGCATGTGGTTAGGGTGAATAGTTAAGAATGGAGGCTGAGGTTGAAGACGCATGGAAAGGGAGTGATACCCTCAACGCACCTAAGGTTCACCCTCTCTGCCTAGTGGGGAAGCCTCTTCAAGTTGGATTCAGTTTGGAAGTGAATCTTCCAACCAAAACACTGGGGCACCAAGTCCCTTCCCATGACACTCAGCAGGGAGACACGTGGAACAGATCAAAAGGAAGGAAGAAGAGAGACCCCATTTTTGAGTGAATGAAACTGGAGGCAGGTCCTGTTCAGTGTCTGATGGAAGAGATTATTCTTGACCCTTTTGATATTAAGAGTAGATATAACTGGAGCCACAGAGATAAAACTCTGCCAAGAGTGAGTGTGATGAGTAGCTGAGTCTGAGAATTTTCTGCAATTGGATTTAATGGAGTTACAAGCCCTGATGCAAGGCAGAGACTATTCCCATGCAAGAGGTGGGATGGGATATTTACTAAACAACACCAGATCCTGAACATCCTTAATGGCAAACAAGAGTCAGAGAAGTCCTGAACCAGTGGAGACATTCCTTAACCTCTATTTCTTGGGAAGTCACCAGTTCCTTAGAAAGGAGCAACTGGGCTACTAAACTGGAAACACTTTGCATTTATTAAAACTGTGGGATTTACAGTTTAACTGGTTAGCAGACTGCATGGAGATCTCATTCAAGATGAGTCTCAACATTCCAGATCCCATTATTGTCCATGTAAAGTTCTGATTTTTTTTTTTTTTTTGGAGACAGAGTCTTGCTCTGTCACCCAGGCTGGAGTACAGTGGTGCAATCTTGGCTCACTGCAACCTCTGCCTCCTGGGCTCAAGTGATTCTCGTGCCCCACCCTCCCGAGTAGCTGGGACTACAGGTGTGTGCCACCACGCTTGGTTAATTTTTGTATTTTTAGTAGAGACAGGGTTTCGCCATGTTGGCTAGGCTGGTCTCAAACTCCTGACTGCAGGTGATCCTCGGCCTCCCAAAGTGTTGGGGTTACAGGCGTGAGCCACCACACCTAGCCAAAAGTTCTGAATTAGAGAAGTCCTGTAGGCATTTCTATAGATCAACACTTCACAAAAGTTTTCTTGCCCATAGAACAATAGCTCCATGGGATGTTAATAGGCATTCCAAGGGAATAAATTCTTGGTTAGAAAGTGAGAAGTATGCTGGCTAAATACATTTAACAGCTTTGGTTTCCTTGCAGAACTACTGTTACAGACAGAATGTTTATGTCCCCCCAAAATTCATATGTGGAGATCCTAATCCTCAATGCAATGGTGTTAGGAAGTTGGGCCTCTGGGAGGTGATTAGGTCATGAGTGTGGAGCCTACATGAATGGAATTAGTGTTGAATGAATGAGACTTCAGAGAGCTCTTTTTCCCTTTCCACTATGTGAGGATACAACAAGAAGTCAGCAGTCTTCACCCTGGAAGAGTCTTCACCAGAACCACGCTGGCACCATGGAAGATCCTGGACTTCCAGCCTGCAGAATTGTGAGAAAAAATTTCTGCTGTACATAAGCCACCCAGTCTATGAAACTTTGTTACGGTAGCTCAAACTAAGATAGTTGCTCAGAGCCTTCAATAAGTTGATGTGCATTGAGGTCTCCACTTGTGGGTCCAGGGGACCTTTTTTTCCTGAACCATGCTGTGAGAGTCTGTTCTGTTTCTCATTCTTTGGGGAGGTGGGCACATCGTACACATACATTGTGCAGACCCTTGCTGGCAGATGCTGGTGCCCAGTGGGGACAGACCAAATCAGCAGCCCTCTTTTGCAAATAGGTCAGAGGTAAGTTCATTCTTGTCCAGGTGCCACGCCAGTTATGAAGGCCTGTCTAGGGTGCTGTGGGAGTGCGGAGGAGAGGGATTAACTCTCTTTGGTGAGGTCAGGGAAGGCCACGCTCTGGGGGTCATGATTGTTCTGGGTCTTTAAGGATGAGTGAGATTGTATAAAGCAAGTGGGGGGGGGGGCAAGGTGCGGTGGGTCACACCTGTAATCCCAGCACTTTAGGAGGCCAAGGGGAGGTGGATCACGAGGTCAGGAGTTTGAGACCAGCCTGGCCAATATGGTGAAACATTGTCCGTACTAAAAATACAAAAATTAGCTGGGCATGGTGGCACATGCCTATAGTCCCAGCTACTCGGGAGGCTGAGGCAGAAGAATCGCTTGAACCTGGGAGGCAGAGGTTGCAGTGAGCCGAGATCGCGCCACTGTACTCCAGCCTGGGTGACAGAGCGAGACTCCATCTCAAAAAAAAAAAGCAAGTTGGGGTGTGGAGGGACATTTCAGACATGGAAAACAGCAGGTGTAAAAGTCCTGGAGGTGTGAAAAAGCAAGGTGCATTTGGAAGAAGTTGAGAAATTCAGTGTGCTTAGAGGGGAGTGTGCTAGGTGTGGCATGTCAGGAAATGAAGGGGAAGAGGCTCAAGTCAAACTGTGAAGGGCCTTGGGTGTTAGGCCAAGATTTGATTCTTGGGCAGGAGGAACCAAGAGAGGATTAAAAATACAACTCTTACTAATTAATTAGAATTGGTGACATGTGCTTATTCACTACAGACCAAATTAGTAAATAGGGCAAATGATAAAAAACAAGCCTCCCTCTCTATTTGTTCTCAGCCTTGAGAACCCTTTTCCTTCTACAGAATCAAATATTGCAAATAATGTCATCCTTCCAGAGGGATTCTCTGCATATATAAGCATAGATGTATATGTGTATGTATTCTTAAAAAACTCTCACAAATAGCAGCATTCTAATCACACTGTTTAGCACTTTGCTTTTTTTTCACTTAACAATATATCTTGGAGATTGTTTCATATCCATACATAAAAAGCTGCCTCATTCTTTTTTAACAGCCATAAAGATTCCCATTGTATGACTCTATTACAATTTATTTAAGCAGTCCCCTCTTGATGGACATTCAGGCTGTCTCCAATCTTCTGGTATTATAAGCCGTGCTGCACTGAATAGCCTTGTACATCCAACTTTGCATACATATATGCAAGTATGTCTGGTGGAATACATTTTAGAGCAGTAGAATTTATGGGTCAATGGGTATGTGCATCAAAAATTGTGAAAGAGAGTGCCAAATTGCCATCCATGAAAACTGTGCCAATTTACACTCCCACCAACCTTTGAGACTGCTGGTTTTTCTACAGTCTGGCCAGCACAGTGTGTGATCAAACATTTTGATCTTTGTCAATCCGATAGGTAAAAATAAAGGTATTTCATTGTAGTTTTAATTGACATTTACATTTTATTAAGATGAAGGTCGAACGTCTTTTTGTCTATTTAGAGGTTAAGTTTCCTAAGCCTGTTCACATCCTTTGCCCATTTTTTATTGGATTGTTGGCCATTTTTCATATTGAGTTATTAGAACGCTAGTATGGTGGCTGTAACTCCTGCCTGTTGGTAAATTTCCTCCTGCCCATGAACCATTCTATAAGTGTCCCTCCCAGCAGATGCAGCGTGGTATACAAATATCCCTGCTCTGAGGTGAGGAGGCAGCAGTGGCAGCGGCCAGGAAATAGCAGGGGTTAGGAGAATTGGGATTCTGGTTAGCTCTTCCATGCAGACGTGATGAATGGAATGGAGCACTTCTATTCCTTGGCAGAGGAGCAGATCCTCCTTGGAGTTTCTCAGTGGGGTAGGGTCCCCTCCCCCTGCTCCCCACCAGCACTCTTCCTTTTTCCCTGGTTTGATACCACCCTCACTCTTCATGCCCCAGGAGTCCTCTCTACTCAGCTTCCCCTTTCCTAATATTAGCACAGGCGCAGCCCTGCCCCCCGTCACAGGCAGTGATTATATAGCAAATTAACCACAAGCTGTTCGGTCCTAGTCCAGTGGCAGTTGGGAAGATGCTACTCTGAGTAATGACTTGTGTAGTCGATGCTCTCATCTGTAATTTGTGTGTGCAATAAATGCAGAAATAAAAACCCGATCCATATGAAAAAGGGACCAAGTAGATGGAGCCGGGGTGGGGGAAGAAATCATGAATTTTGTGGACTGCATCTTACAGTCTGGCTTCAATTTCCTCTTGAGTAACGCAGTCTTTGCCTACATTTGATCGATGGCTGTGTTTGGCTAAAGCATGACAGCAGACTGACAGAGAGCAGGGCTTGAATCTTGACTTCTCAAAGGATATCTTTGAGAATGAGACAGTTATTCTCTGAGCCTCAGTTTCATCATCTATAAAATAGGGATGATAATATTTATCTCCAGCCACATGTTAAAGAGCCTGGATTCTGAAACAAGGTAAATCCATAGTAAATGAATTTACTTTTCTTTCCTCCCTCCCTCCCTTCCTTCTATCATATATAAGGTAGGTTTTTGTTTGTTTGTTTGTTTTTTGTTTTTTTGAGACAGAATCTTGCTCTGTCGCACAAGCTGGAGTGCAATGGTGCAATCTTGGCTCACTGCAACCTCTGCCTCCTGGGTTCAAGTGATTCTCTTGCCTCAGCCTCCTGAGTAGCTGGGATTACAGGCACCCACCGCCAAGCCCGGCTAATTTTTGTATTTTTAGTAGAGATGGGGCTTCACCCTGTTGGTCAGGCTGGTCTTGAACTCCTGACCACATGATCCACCTGCCTTGGCCTCCCAGAGTGCTGGGATTACAGGTGTGAGCCACCACACCCAGCCAGGTAGAGGTTTTTAAAATTAAACTTTATTTTGAGACAATTGTTGAATCATATGTAGTTGTAAAAAGAAGTAATAGAGACCCTGTGTATCCTTTACCCATATTCCCCCAGTGGTAACATCTTATTAAACTTAATACAATATCACAATTAGGATATTGACATTGATACAATACAAAGCACTTGTTAATATTTCCCCAGCTTTACTTGTGTTTGTGTGTGTGGGTACTTGGTTATATACCATTTTATTACATGTATGGGTTCGTGTATCCACTACTGCAGTCAAGATATTATACATAACAGTTGTATTTCCATGAGGATCTCTCATGTTGCCCTCTAATACCCACACCCACCTCCCTCCTGCTCTCCAGCCCCCACTAATCTGCTCTCCATTTCTAAAATTTTGTCTTTTCAAAAATCCTATATAAATAGAATTGTACAGTTATAACCTTTTGGGATTGGCTTTGTTTACTTAGCATAATTATCTGGAGCTTCATCGAGGTTGTGTTTATTAATAATTAATTCCTTTTTTATTGCTAAGTACTATTGCATGGTACAGATATACCAGAGCTTGTTTAACCATTTATCTATTGATGTACATCCAGGTTGTTTCCAGTTTTTGACTATTACTAATAAAGCTACTACGAACATTCAAGTACAGGTTTTTATACAGTTTTACTTATGTGTGAACATAAAGTTTCATTTTTCTGGGATAAATACCTAAGAGTGTAATTGCTGGGTCATATGGTCATTGTATTTTTTTTTTTTGAGGTGCAGTCTCACTCTGTCGCCCAGACTGGAGTGAAGTGGCACGAGTAGCTGGGACTACAGTGCTCATCACCACACTCAGCTAATTTTATATTTTCAGTAGAGGCGGGCCTTCACCTTGTTGGCCAGGCTGGTCTCGACCTCCTGGCCTCAAGTGATCCACCCACCTCGGTGGATACTGTAACGTGCAAGATTGCTGTAATCCCAGAGTGCTGGGATTACAGGTGTGAGCCACCGTGCCTGGCAGTATGTTTAGTTTTTATAACAGGCTGCTAAACTGTTTTCCAGAGTGGATGTGCCATCTTATCTTCCCATCAGTAATATGTGAGTGATCCAGTTTCTCTGTGTCTTTGCCAGCATTTGGTGTTGCCACTATTTTTTATTTTAGTCATTCTCATAAGTGTGTAGTGATATCTCATTGTGTTTTAAATTTGCATTTTCCAGTGGCTAGTGATATTGAACATTGTTTCATGTGCTTATTTGCCACCCATATGTACTCCATGGCGAAATGTCTCTCTGTGTTTTTTCCCTATTTTTTAATTTGATTGTTTACTTTTTTACTGTTGAGGTTTTTATTTTTTCGAGCAGTCTCTCCCTCTTTTTTTTAAATTACAGCTTTATTGAGATATAATTTACATACCATAAAGTTCATGTATGAACTTTTAAAGTGTATGACTGAGTGGTTTTTAGTATATTCAGCAAGTTGTGCATCTATCATCACTGTCTAATTTCAGAACATTTTGTCACTCCAGAATGAAGCCTCATACTCACTAGTAGTCAAATTCCATCCCTCTCTTTCTGCAGCCCGTGGCAACTGCAAATCTATTGTCTGTCTCTGTGGATTTGCCTGTTCTGGGCATTTCATATAAATGGAATCATACAATACGTGACCTTTCATATCTGCTTTTCTTCACTGAGTTTCATCCATGTTGTAGCATGTTTCAGAACTTCAACCCATTTGATGAATGAATATTCTATTATGTGGCTATACCATATTTCATTGATCTATTCATCAGTGAGTAGACATTTATATTGTTTCCGCTTTTTGGCTATTATGAATAATGCTGCTATGAACATTTATGTTTAAATTTTTGGGTTCTATTTTTTTTTTTTTTGAGACAAAGTGTCGCTCTTGTCCCCAGGCTGGAGTGCAATGGCATGATCTTGGCTCACTCCAACCTCTGCCTCTCAGGTTCAAGCGATTCTCCTGCCTCAGCCTCCTGAGTAGCTGGGATTACAGGTGCCCGCCACCATGCCCGGCTAATTTTTTAAAAAAATATATTTAGTAGAGACAGGGTTTCACCATGTTGGCCAGGCTGGTCTTGAACTCCTGACCTCAGGTGATCCGCCCTCCTCGGCCTCCCAAAGTGCTGGGATTACAGGTGTTAGCCATTGTGCCTGGCCAAATTTTTGTGTTTTCAATTCTTTTGCGTATATACCTAGGAGTGGAATTACTGGGTCTTATGATAACTATATGTTTTGAGGAATTGCCAAAATATTTTCTAGAGTGGCTGCACCATTTTACATTCCTACCAGCAATGTATGAGGGTTCCAATTTCTCCAGAGCCTTGCTAACATTTGTTGTTTTTCACATGTTCGATTATAGTCATCCTAGTGGTTATGAAGTACTATTTCATTGTAGTTTTGGTTTTCATTTCTTTAATGACTAATGATGCTGAGCATCTTCTCATGTGCTTATTAGCCATTTGCATATATTAGAGAAATGTCTATTCAAATTCGTTGCCTGGTTTTAGATTGGCTTATTTGGCTTTTGGGGGTTCAATTTGTAAGTGTTCTTTATACATTCTAAATACAAGCTCCTTGTCAGATACATGATTTGCAAACATTTTCTCCCATCTTATGGGTTTTTTTTGCTTTAATTATAGTGTCCTTTGATGTGCAAAAGTTTTATTTTATTTTATTTTTTGATACTGAGTCTCACTCTGTCACTGAGACTGGAGTACAGTGGTACAATCTTGGCTCACTGCAACCTCTGCCTCCAGAGTTCAAGCAATTCTCCTGCCTCAGCCTCCTGAGTAGCTAAAATTACAGGTGCCCACCATCACGACCAGCTAATTTTTGTATTTTTAGTAGATACGGGGTTTCACCATGTTGCCCAGGCTGGTCTTGAACTCCTGACCTCGTGATCTACCCACCTTGGCCTCCCAAAGTGCTGGGATTATAGGCGTGAACCACCATGCCTGGCCAAAAGTTTAAAATTTTGATGAACTCCAATTTATTTTTCTTTTGTTGTTTGGGTTTTTGGTGTTATATTTAAGAAACCATTGCCTAATCCAAGGACACAATTTATTCCTTATGTTTTCTGTAAGACTCTTATGAATTTAGCTTTTACATTTAGGTCTCTAATTGATTTTGAATTAATTTTCACGTGGTGTGAGGTAGGGGCCCAATTTCATTCTTTTGCATGTGGATATCCAGTTATCCCAGCACCATTTTTGGAAAAGGCTATTCTTTTCCCATTGAATTGTCATGGTACCCTTCAGGAAAATGAGTTGACCATAATGTGAGAGTTTATTTCTTAATTTCAAAATCCATTTCATTGGTCTATATTTCTATCCTTATGTTAGATCCATAATGTCCTGATTATTGTAACTGTATAGTAAGTTTTGAAATTGAGATGTGAGTCCTCCAGTTTTGTTCTTCTTTTTCAAGATTGTTTTGCCTATTCTTGCATTTCCATGTTTATTTTTTTAGAATCATCTTGTCAAGTTCTGCAAAAAGACAACGGAGACTTTGATAGAAATTACATTGATTCCAGAGATCAATATGAGGAGTATTGTCATCTTAACAATATTACTTCTTATAATACATGAATGTCAGGTATCTTTCCATTTTTTTTTACATCTTTCCATTTATTTACATCTTTTTTTCAATGATGTTTTGTGGTTTTTGGTGTAACTTCTCTTGTCAAATTTATTCTTAAGTATTTTATTCTTTTTGATGCTATTGTAAAAGAAATTGTTTTCTTAATTTCATTTTTGGATCATACATTTCAAGTGTGTAGAAATACAGTTGATTTTTGTATCCTGATCTTGTAACCTGCAAGATTGCTGAACTCCTTAATTAGTTCTAACAGTTTCGTTCTTTCTTTTCTTTTTCGTTTTCTTTTTTTTTTTTTTTTTTGAGACAAGGTCTCACTCTGTCATCCGGGCCGGAGTGCAAGGGTGTAATCTTGGCTTATTGCCACTTTGGCTCCCAGGCTCAATTGATCCTCCCACCTCAGTCTCCCAATTAGCTGAGACTAGAGGCATGCACCACCACACCTGGCCAATTTTGTTTATTTCTTGTGTGTGTGGGGGCGTCTCACTATGTTGCCAGGCTGGTCTTGAACTCCTGGAATCAGATGATCCTCCCACCTTGGCCTCCCAAAGTGCTGGGATTACAGGCATGAGTCACTGTGGCCAGCCTCTAACAATTTCTTTAGCAGACTCCTTAGAATTTTCTCTCTACATAAAGATCATGTCATTTGTGAATGGAGATAGTTTTACTTCTTCCTTCCCAATCTGGATGTCTTTTTTTTTCTTGTCTAATTGCTTTGGCTAGAACCTGTAGTACAATGTTGAACAGAAGTGGCAAGAGTGGACATTCTTATTTTATTCCTGATCTTAGGAGAAAGCCAGCCAATCTTTCACCATTAAGTATCATTAAATATATTGTTAGCTGTGGATTATTAAAAAAAAAGATGGCCTTTATCAGGTTGAGAAAGTTCGCTTGTATTTCTAATTTGTGGAGTATTTTTTTTTTAAATCATAATAAGGTACTGGATTTGTCAAATGCGTTTTCTGTATCTATTAAGACCATCATGTGATTTTTGTCCTTTATTCTACTAATATGGTGTATTACACTGATTGATTTTTGTATGTTAAGCCAATCTTGCATTTCTGAGATAAATGTCACTTGGTTACATGTTGCTGAATTTGGTTTGCTAGTATTTTGTTGAAAATTTTTGTTTTTTATGGTTGAATTTTGAGAGTCCTTTATATACTTCAGACACTAGTCCTTTTAGGTAGGGTTTTTGATTCCAAGCTAAACTGAGCAAACTCTGGTTAATCTAAACAAAACCAGAATTTTTTGTAGCATGTGAGGTCAATAGGTTTGGTTCTGGGGATAGAGTCCAGTTAATCATGGGTTAATGACCAGTTGGCTCAAGGGTCCACTGACCTTTCTGTTCTTGCATCACCTATTCTAGGCTCAAAGTTCTGACAATAAGCCTGATTGGCTCAGGTGGGGTCATGTGACCAGGACAGGTGGGACATCTTGAATGACAGTCCCGGAAATATTGCACACAAAGAGGACGATTTCCCAAGGCAAGTTTGGTTGCTGCTGTCAAGAGAAATGGGTACTTGGCAGGGCCTGTCCAGTAGAAAAAAATCTCTGATTCTGAGATGCACACCATGAAAGAGTCAGCATCTCATAGTAGTTGAGTTTATGGTCTTTGAAATCACTGAACTGAGTTTGCATCCTGGTAGTGCCATTACTGTTTGAGATACCCTAAGTGAGGAACTAGGTCCCACTGTGCCTCATTTTGCTCAACTATACACTTTATAGAGGCTTCATCATAGGGTTGTTATAAAGGTTGAATGACCTAATAAATGTAAAGAGTTTTGCATAGCATGTGGTGCAAAATGAGGTGCTGAGTAAATGGTAGCTGTGATTAATACTTTTATTTTATTGTATTATTATTATTTTTTGAGAGGGAAATTTGCTCTTGTCCCCCAGGCTGGAGTGCAATGGTGCAATCTTGGCTTACTGCAACCTCCACCTCCTGGGTTCAAGCAGTTCTCCTGTCTCAGCCTCCTGAGTAGCTAGGATTGCAGGCTCCTGCCATCACACCTGGGTAATTTTTGTTTTTTAGTAGAGATGGGGTTTTACCATGTTGCCCAGGTTGGTCTCGAACTCCTGACGTTACGTGATCTGGCCGCCTTGGCCTCCCAAAGTGCTGGGGTTACAGGTGTGAGTCACTGTGCCCAGCCACAGCTGTGATTAATAATTTTAAAATATTTTTACAGTATAGTAAATAACTAGGGGCTGGGGAGAGATGTCCACACTATGTCCTATGTCAGCAGAGGGGATGGTATCAGACAGGGCTTCCTGGATGTGGTGGGCTTTGAAGGTTTGATGGATTTGGAGGAGGTCATAGAGGCTTTTGCTGGAAATAAAGAGTGGTTTTAGCCAAAAATAGGTAGAAAGAATTCCAGGTAGTATCAAGGACTCAGGACCTCTGCCCTCCATTTTCTTTATCATGTGGATCCTATGGGACTGAAATATGGCCCTCCAATTGGGATCACTGACTCTTATAGCCAAAATTATGCTGTGTCCCAAATAGTCCCCCCACTGGAATCTAGCCCTAGCCCTTTTTTTTAAAAAAAATAAAGCTGACCCTAAGCATCATGGAGGGACTAGGAACTTGGCATTCATCTCAGCATAGGGCCAGTGGGAATTTATTTCCCTTTCATATAATATTGAATGCTTTTTAATTATAAAATTAATATTTTTTCACAGAAATTATGGACTATATAGAAAAGTACGAAGAAGAGAATACACATTACCTGCAAATCTGCCACCCAGAGAACATGGCTACTAACATTTGGAAAACATCTCTCCTATCCCATAAACATCTCTGTGTGTGTTTGAAAACAATCACGATCATATTGTACATATGATTTTGTGCTTGTTTTTTTTCACTTAATAATATATCATGATCATTTTCTCGTATCCTAAGTCATTCCCTTTTTTTTTTTTTTTTGAGACACAATCTTGCTCTGTTGCCGAGACTGGAGTGCAGTGGTGCAGTCGTGGCTCACTGTAGCCTCAACCTTCCAGGGTCAAGCAATCCTCCCATCCCAGCCTCCCAAGTAACTGGGACTACAAGCATGCAACACTATGCTTGGCTAATTTTAAAATTTTGTGTAGAGTTGTAATCTCATTATGTTGCCCAGGCTGTTCTAGAAATCCTAGGCTCCAGTGCCACCTCAGCCTTCCAAGGTGCTGGGATTATAAGTGTAAGCCATCATGCTTGGCCCCTAAATCATTCTTTATGATGGTGATTCTTAATGGTTGCAAAGTGGTCTTACTGCATGTATATATCATATATCATTTAAACCAATTGCCTATTATTGGACACTGAAGTCATCTCCAATTTTTTATTATGATATTGCAATAAATATTTTGGAGTACAAATGTTAGCAACTGTCTGGTTATTTCCATAAGATAAATTATTTTAAGTTAAGCTGGGCATTTTTAAATTTAAAAATTGTTTTTTACATTCCCACCGATAGAGTGCAAGGGCCCAATTTCTCCACAATTTTGTCAACACTTGCTATTTTTTCAATTTTTTGGATAATAGCCATTGTAACAGGTGTCAAGTGATATCTCATTGTGGTTTTAGTCTGTATTTTCCTAATGCTTAGTGATGTTGAGCACCTTTTCATATACCTGTTGGCCATTTGTATTTCTTCTTGAGAGAAATGTCTGTTCAAGTCCTTTGCCTTTTTTTTTTTTTTGATGGAGTCTCACTCTGTTGCCAGGCTGGAGTGCAGTGGTGTAATCTCGGCTCACTGCAACCTCTGCTTCTCGAGTTCAAGCGATTCTCCTGCCTCAGCCTCCTGAGTAGCTGGGACTACGGGTACGCGCCACCATGCCCGGCTAATTTTTTTTTTTTTGTATTTTAATAGAGACAGGGTTTTACCATGCTGGCCAGGATGGTCTTGATCTCCTGACCTCATGATCTGCCCTCCTCAGCCTCCCAAATTACTGGGATTACAGGCGTGAACCACCGCACCTGGCCATTTTTCAGTTGTACTATTTTTTTTTTCTGTTGAGTTATAAGAGTTCTTTATATATTTTGGAAATAAACCCCTTCTCGGATATATGGCTTGGAAATATAGTCTCCTATTCCATAGATTGCTTTTTCACTCCATTGGTTGTTTCCTTTACTGGGCAGAGGCTTTTAAATGTGATGTAGTCCCACTTTTCTATTTTTGCTTTTGTTGCCTGCGCTTTTGGTGTCATAGCCATGAAGTCGTTGCCAAGACCAATGTCATGAAGCTTTCCCCCTGTTTTCTTCTAGGAGTTTTTTTTTAATTTTTATTTTATTATTATTATACTTTAAGTTTTAGGGTACATGTGCACAATGTGCAGGTTAGTTACATATGTATACATGTGCCATGCTGGTGTGCTGCACTCATTAACTCGTCATTTAGCATTAGGTATATCTCCTAAAGCTATCCCTTTCCCCTCCCCCCACCCCACAACAGTCCCCAGAGTGTGATGTTCCCCTTCCTGTGTCCATGTGTTCTCATTGTTCAATTCCCACCTACGAGTGAGAATATGTGGTGTTTGATTTTTTGTTCTTGCGATAGTTTACTGAGAATGATGATTTCCAATTTCATCCATGTCCCTACAAAGGACATGAACTCATCATTTTTTATGGCTGCATAGTATTCCATGGTGTATATGTGCCACATTTTCTTAATCCAGGAGTTTTACAATTTCAAGTCTTTATGTTTAAATCTGTAATTCATTTTGAGTTTATTTTTTATGGTATAAAATAGGGGTCCAATTTCATCCTTTGACACATGGATGTCCTGTCTTCCCAACACCATTTATTGGAAAGATAATCTTTTCCTCATTGTGTATTCTTGGTGCTCTTGTCAAAGAGCAGTTGATGTCATTTTGAAAAGTTAATACACACACATGGTTAAAACAATCCAAATGATTCAAAAAAGTATTCGTTAAAAGTAAATCTTGTTTTCATTCTTCATACCAGTTTCTTATGTTCACTTCCCAGAGGCAATCAATATAACCAGTTTCTTGTGTATCGCTTCATAAGCACACATATATGAATAAGAAAAGCACGTTTATATATCTATCTACTTTGTCTTAGTATCCTCTATACATCTTCAGCACCTTCTTTTTTTTCACTTCACAATATATCTTGGAGATCATTCCTTATTACTTCTTGTTCTATAGCCACTCTATATTGTAAAACTGCTGCATAGCATTTCTTTGCATGAATGTACCATAATTTATTTAAGAAAATTTGTAGTGGTGGATATTTAGTTTATTCACAAATTTTGCTAACAAATACTTTAATGACTAACTTTATATATACATCTTTGCACTCATACATCTCTGTGGAGTAAATATCAGAAGTGAAACTGCACAGCTAAAATTGAATACACAATGCCAAAATGCCTTCCAAGAGTGAGCATGTATTTCCAACAACTCTGTGTCTGTTTCCCCCCATTCTTACTGATGGCATGTTATTAGACGTTTTGATCTTTGCCCATATGATTGATAAAAATAGATTTTTAATTGTGGTTTTAATTTGTAGCTGAGTGAGGTTGATCACTCTTTCGTGTTTTTAAAAGCCATTTGGATTTCTTTTTCTGGGAACTTTCTGTGTAATGGGGACATTAGTCCTCCTTTATATGGCCTGTATTTTTCCCCAAGTTCGTTAGTCTTTGTTTTTCTGTCTGCCATGCAGAGACTTACATTTAAAAAATGTGGTAAAATCTCTCAATCTTTTTTTACTCCATCGTTTCTGGATTTTGTGTCCCGAAGGTGACACAAAAGGCCCTTTCCTATCCTGGCAATTCCAAAAAGTTATCCCACATTTTCTTCTAGTACTAATCTGATTTCATTGTTTCATGCTTAAAAATTTTGATACATCTGGTATTTATTTTGGTACAAAGGATGAGGAAGGGATCCAACTGCTATTTTCCAAATGTCTAGCCAGTTTTTACAATCGAGTAACCCTAGAATGGGTAATTTCTAGAGATTGCTTGAGTCTACTTTGTAATCCCAGTGGCCAAAGGAAACTAGCAGCACCAGCATGGGATCATTTGGGACCATCAGGTGAGACTCACCTCACTGCCTTTTGCAAAGGGAATCTGGGCAGTTAGACTAGGGGGAGGTTGCAGCAAAGTGTCTCTAGGTTTTAACGCTGGATCAAGCAGGATCGTCAAAAAATATCGTGGAAGGATAATATTGTTTAGAACTGTGCAGAATTGCTCTTTTAAAGTTATATTGTAGAGTTATGCCCTTGATTTCTTCTGTGGATACTACAAGACCCAGTCTTATGGAATTCTCTGGCTACATTATTACCCCAAAGGGCTGTTTTGAGGGCACCACATAGTGGTGCTCAATTAGATTTTTTTTTTTTTTTTTTTGTAGAGATGGGGTCTCACTCTGTCGCCCAGGCTGGTCTTGAATTCCTGAGGTCAAATCATCCTTGTGCCTTGGCCTCCCAAAGTGCTGGGATTATAGGTGTGAGCCACTGCAAAAGGCCTGGAGTTTTAAATTTTTATTTATTTATTTTTTTCAAAAGTATATCATTTATTTGCAAGATAGATCACAATTAAATTTTATAGTTAAAAAGATATAAAACAGAAGGCAAACTATTGTTATCTATAAATAAAAAAAGAAGCACTGAAGAAAAACATGTTTTCACATTGTTACACTTTAAAAAACATGATGTGGAGAGTGAGCCCCTTGCAGTGCATCATGTTTGAAAGGTTCCTGGGAGATCTTCCCACTGAGGATGTGGCCCATCAGGTGGGGTTACTTGACATAATCCAGGATGGCTAGTTACATCTGAATTTCAGATAAAAAAGAATATAATTTTAGTATAAGTATATCCAAATGTTGCCTGGGAAATACTTACATTAAAATATTATTCATTTTAAAAAATGTGAAATTCAAATTTAACTGAGCATTCTGAATTCTTGTTAAATCTAGCAATAGAAAACCCCAGGATACATCTGACAGTATCTGGAGGCATTTTTGGTTATTACAACTTGAAGAGGGTTCACTATTGGTATCTGGTTAGTATAGACTAAGGATGCTGCTAAATATCTTATGATTCATAGGGCAGCCCCCACACAAGGAATTATCTAGCCCAAAATGTCAGTACTGGTTTAACATATTTATTGTAGTCTCCTATTTAGAACTCTCTAGTACAAAATTTCGTTTAGAATAAAATTGGAAGAAACCCTAAGATTCCCCCAAAGAACTGGCATTTCTGAAAATTCTTTTATTAATAACAGCTAGAAAAGAACTAAGTAACCAATTTTATTTCCCTTTTCACGTTGACTATCAGGAAACTCAGACCAACTTAAAGGCCCAAGCGTAAAGACTGTGGCATCTTACATGTTGCATATATATTTAGTTTTTCCTTTTGGTCTTGATATTCTAGCCTGATTTGCATTTCCCTGGTCCGAATTCTTGTTCTTTATTCATTTTCCACATTTCTTGTACATCATTCAAATCCTTTGTGGGGTAAAATGGGACACACGCACACAGACACACATAAATAAATGCATTTGTATAAATATTTAAACATATATTTTGCCACGCATTTGACGTGGTCTTACTGTGTCCTTGGGAACCACGTAGAAAAATGAGGGCTGCCCAGTCTCTTCCGCAACAGCCTGCCGATCTCAGGAAATGCCTTTGCTCTGATTTTCTCTTTTACCTTCAGGCCCAGGCCTGAGAACACCAGAAATAGTTGGTTGGGCTTTGAAAACCAGAATTGCCGTGAGACTGAACTCTGGGCACTGGGAGAGTGGACATTAGCTTCTTCCACCTTGATGGTGGGAGGCAACCCAAGTCCTTCCTCCTGCCCAGAAAGTGAGGTCACTCTGCAAAGGCCAAGCTAGCAGGGCTGTGTGAGGCGCTGTGGCGGCCCACGCAGACACATACTGGGAACGAACGAGATTGCATCTTCCCCCGAACCAGCGAGATTCTATAAACATAATCAAAATGTAATAGAAACTTTTTGGAAATGCTGTTATGAGGAGAAAGCATCAATCTTGATGGAACTCCGCTCAACAGGCTTTGAGGAGCTAATCAATCATGGTCAGGACTCGGCCTCCCCATCTGTCTGCGCCGGGGACCGAGCAGAGCTTGCTCACTCCCCGGCTGGGGCTGCGTCCCCTCACCAGGCAATCCATCATGCTGCAGGGGCATGGTGGGAGGGGAATAATAGCACGCTAATAAACTAGGGGCTTTTTTCATTCCCAACTAATTTTTAGTAAATGAGCCCAATCCAGGCAGAGCAGGAAAAGAGCCCGAGGAGATGGTGCTTCTAAGATGCGCCTCGCTGGTTGGGGACAACGGCTCATGGGCCCGAGGGGAAGCAAAGAGCCAGCTTCCCCCGCCCAGGGACGACTTTCTCAGCGTTCAGCGGAAGGAAGAACTGGACCGGGAGACACAGGAAAGAAGAGTCCGGAATGACTTCTGGACTGGTGGCATGGACTTCCGGGTCACTCCTAGGGCCGATGCTAAGGTCGCGGCTACTGTGCCTGGCCCTGGTTTGGAACGTGAGAGTGAATGGGAATGTGGTTTGCTAGAAAAGCCCAAAGCCAGCGTATTAAGTCCAAGCAATGGGTAACATGAAATAAGCCAAGTCAGAAGCCAAGAAGGAAAGCAAGACTAGTGAGCAGGCTGGGCTAGGGACAGGGGCTGTGAATTATTAGAGGTGCCCAGAGCCCATTTGCCTTTCTTTTTTTTTTTTTTTGACGGAGTTTTGCTGTTGTCGCCCACGCTGCAGTGCAGTGGTGTGATCTCGGCTCACTGCAACCTCCGCATCCCGGTTTAAAGAGATTCTCCTGCCTCAGCCTCCTGAATAGCTGGGATTACAGGTGCCCACCACCACGCCCAGCTAATTTTTTATTTTTAGTAGAGATAGGGTTTCACCATGTTGGGCAGGCTGGTCTCAAACTCCTGAGCTTAGGTGATCTGCCTGCCTCAGCCTCACAAAGTGCTGGGATTACAGGCCTGGCCCAGAGCCCATTTTCATCGGGCAGTAGCTGCCCTGGGAGTGAACCTTACAGGTTATAGAAATGACCCAGACCGGGGTATTCTTAAACAGACCTGTGATTTGAGGGACCATGTTTATTTTGCTTACCCTTCTATCTCCAGCACTTTGCTTAAGGCGCAGCACAGAGTAGGAACTCAGAGATATTTTTTACGTGCGTATATGAATGAGAATTGGCTCCGAGATAGATTTTGAAGATCTGGTCTCATAACTTTCTTAAATTCTTGAACTTTAGGCTCTTATCCTGAAATCCATCACACGTCCTGTCCCTGGATGTTTCCCTTCCAGGACACTGTCTTGAATATGGATGGAAGGACAGTTTTGGAGAGGATGAATGTATTTGGCATCTACAGCTATGTAATAAATTATCCTCAGGGAGCTGCCGTAGCTCATGCCTGTAATCCCCGCACTTTGGGAGGCCAAGGCAGGTGGATCACCTGAGGTCAGGATGTGTCCAGAATTGGTGGGTTCTTGGTCTCACTGACTTCAAAAATGAAGCCGCGGACTCTCGCGGTGAGTGTTACAGCTTTTAAGGTGGCGCGTCTGGAGTCTGTCCCTTCTGATGTTCAGATGGGTTCGGAGTTTCTTCCTTCTGGTGGGTTCGTGGTCTCGCTGGCTCAGGAGTGAAGCTGCAGACCTTCGCGGTGAATGTTACAGCTCTTAAGGTAGTGCATCTGTAGTTGTTCGTTCCTCCCTGTGGGCTCGTGGTCTCGCTGGGCTCAGGAGTGAAGCTGCAGACCTTTGCGGTGAGTGTTACAGCTCTTAAGGCAGCGCGGACCCAAAAAGTGACCACTAGCACAATTTATTGCCAAGAGCAAAAGAACAGACCTTCCACAACATGGAAGGGGACCTAAGCTGGTTGCCAATGCTGGCTAGGGCAGCCTGCTTTTATTCTTTTATCTGGCCCCACCCACGTCCTGCTGATTGGTAGAGCCGAGTGGCCTGTTTTGTCAGGGCGCTGATTGGTGCATTTACAATCCCTGAGCTAGATACAAAGGTTCTCCACGTCCCCATCAGATTAGTTAGATACAGAGTTTGGACACACAGGTTCTCCAGGCCCCACCAGAGCAGCTAGATACAGAGTGTCGATTGGTGCATTGACAAACCTTGAGCTAAACACAGGGTGCTGATTGGTGTATTTACAATCCCTGAGCTAGATATAAAGACTCTCCATATCCCCACCAGACTCAGGAGCCCAGCTGGCTTCACCTAGTGGATCCCACACCGGGGCTGCAGGTGGAGCTGCCTGCCAGTCCCGTGCCGTGCGGTTGCATTCCTCAGCCCTTGGGTGGTCGATGGGACTGGGCGCCGTGGAGTAGGGGGTGGTGCTTGTTGGGGAGGCTTGGGCCACACAGGAGCCCATGGAGTGGGCGGGAGGCTCAGGCATGGCGGGCTGCAGGTCTGGAGCCCAGCCCCACGGGAAGGCAGCTACAGCCCGGCGAGAAATCGAGCACGGCGCCGGTGGGCCGGCACTGCTGGGGGACCCAGTACACCCTCCGCAGCCACTGGCCCGGGTGCTAAGTCCCTCATTGCCCGGGGCCAGCAGGGCTGGCTGGCTGTTCCGACTGCGGGGCCCACCAAGCCCACGCCCACACAGAACTCCAGCTGGCCCGCAAGCGCCGCACGCAGCTCCGGTTCCCGCTCGCGCCTCTCCCTCCACACCTCCCTGCAAGCTGAGTTCCCTCAGAAGGACACCACAAGTTCAGGGCCCCTTCTTCGCTCCTATCCAGCAGGAAGTAGCTAGAGCAGTCATTGGCCAAATTCCCAACAGCAGTTGGGGTGTCCTGTTTAGAGGGGGGATTGAGAGGTGACAGCATACTGGCAGTCCTCAGAGCCCTTGCTTGCTCTCGGCACCTCCCCTGCCTGGGCTCCCACTTTAGCGGCATTTGAGGAGCCCTTCAGCCCCCCCACTGCACTGTGGGAGCCACTTTCTGGGCTGGCCAAGGCTGGAGCCCGCTCCCTCAGCTTGCAGGGAGGTGTGGAGGGAGAGGCGCGAGCGGGAACCAGGCCTGCGTGCGGCGCTTGCCGGCCAGCTGGAGTTCCGGGTGGGCGTGGGCTTGGCGGGCCCCGCACTCGGAGCAGCCGGCCAGCCCTGCTGGCCCCAGGCAATGAGGGACTTAGCACCCGGGCCAGTGGCTGTGGAGGGTGTACTGGGTCCCGCAGTAGTGCCGGCCCACCGGCGCTGTGCTCGATTTCTCGCCGGGCCTTAGCTGCCTTCCCGCGGGGCAGGGCTCGGGACCTGCAGCCCGCTATGCCTGAGCCTCCCACCCACTCTATGGGCTCCTGTGCGGCCCAAGCCTCCCCGACGAGCACCACTCCCTGCTCCACGGTGCCCAGTCCCATCGACCACCCAAGGGCTGAGGAATGCGAGCACACGGCGCGGGACTGGCAGGCAGCTCCACCTGCAGCCCCGGTGCGCGATCCGCTAGGTGAAGCCAGCTGGGCTCCTGAGTCTGGTGAAGACATGGAGAGTCTTTATATCTAGCTTAGGGTTTGTAAACACACCAATCAGCACCCTGTGTCTAGCTCAAGGTTTGTGAGTGCACCAATCAACACTCTGTATCTAGCTGCTCTGGTGGGGCCTTGGAGAACCTTTATGTCTAGCTCAGGGATTGTAAATATACCAATTGGCACTCTGTATCTAGCTCAAGGTCTGTAAACACACCAATCAGCACCCTGTGTTTAGCTCAACGTTTGTGAGTGCACCAATGGACACTCTGTATCTAGCTGCTCTGGTGGGGCCTTGGAGAACCTGTGTGTCGAAACTCTGTATCTAACTAATCTGATGGGGACTTGGAGAACCTTTGTATCTAGCTCAGGGATTGTAAACGCAGCAATCAGCACCCTGACAAAACAGGCCACTCGGCTCTACCAATCAGCAGGACGTGGGTGGGGCCAGATAAGAGAATAAAAGCAGGCTGCCCGAGCCAGCATTAGCAACCCACTCGGGTCCCTTTCCACACTGTGGGAGCTTTGTTCTTTTGGTCTTTGCAATAAATCTTGCTAGTGCTCACTGTTTGGGTCCACGCTGCCTTTATGAGCTGTAACACTCATCGCGAAGATCTGCAGCTTCACTCCTGAGCCCAGCGAGACCACAAGCCCACCAGGAGGAACGGACAACTCCAGACGCGCTGTCTTGAAAGCTGTAACACTCACCGCGAAAGTCTGCAGCTTCACTCCTGAGCCAGCGAGACCACGAACCCACCAGAAGGAAGAAACTCCAAACACATCTAAACATCAGAAGGGACAGACTCCAGACGCGCCACCTTAAGAGCTGTAACACTCACCGCGAGGGTCCGCGGCTTCATTCTTGAAGTCAGCGAGACCAAGAACCCACCAATTCCGGACACAAGGAGTTCGAGACCAGCCTGGCCAACATGGCGAAAGCCCCATCTCTGCTAAAAATACAAAAGTTAGCTGGGCATTGTGGCGGGTACCTATAATCCCAGCTACTTGGGAGGCTGAGGCTGGAGAATCACTGGAACCTGGGTGGTGGAGGTTGCAGTGAGACGAGATTGCGCCACTCCATCCACTCCAGCCTGGGCGGCAGAAAGGGACTCCATTAAAAAAAAAATTATCCTCAAATGAAATGGGTTTAACTAACAAAAAACATAGATTATCTCTTATAGTTGCTGTTGTCAGGGGTTCAGTGGCTGTTTTGTCTGGACTGTTCCCAGGCCTGGTGAGTCTTTCTGGAGATGTGGTCCTCAGTTCCACATCAGGAATTTACAGATGGCTGCAGATTTTTTGACAGTCCTCTCATTAAGAGGTGGGGTCTGTTTCCCCTCTTCCTTGAATCTGGGCTGGCCCGTAAATGTTTTGACCAATAGAGTGTTGAAGAAGGGATGCCATGCCAGTTCTGGGCCTTGTTTTTTTTTTTTTTTCTTTTCAAGACAGTCTCACTCTGTCGCCTAGGCTGGAGTGCAGTGGTGCGATCTCGGCTCATTGCAACCTCCGCTTCTCGGGATCAAGCTATTCTCCAGCTTCGGCCTCCCGAGTAGCTGGGACAACAGGTGTGTGCCACCATGCCCAGCTAATTTTTGTATTTTTAGTAGAGATGAGGTTTCATCATGTTGGCCAGGATGGCCTTGATCTCTTGACTTTGTGATCTACCTACCTCGGCCTCCCAAAGTGCTGGGGTTATAGGCATGAGCCACAGCACTCGGCAGTTTTTGAAAAGACTGGCCGCTTCTACTTTGGTCTCCTGGAGCCTGAGATGCTGCATGTGATGTCTGACCATGCTGTTGGATATGCTGGACAGACCAGAGTCTACATGGAGAGGGGAGACACCAAGCTGAGCCTAGACTCCTGGCTCCTGCCAAAAGGCACATATGTGAATGATGCTGTCTTGAACACTTCAGCCCAGCTGCTGGCTAAATACCACTGAGTGAGCATAGTCAGTGCCACAGAGGAGAAAAATGGCCTAAAAATCATGAGACATAATAAATGGTTGTTGTTTTAAGCCAGTAAGTATTGGGGTCATTTGCTTTGCCCCAAAAGATAATTGGAACACCCAGACTCCAAGGAAAAATTGTGGATTGTTTCTGGTGCAAGTGCATATTCTGCGTTTGAACAATTTCTGCAATTATTTTTCCTAGATGTCATTCAGTCTTATTTAAATACCTTGAGGGGGAGGGCAATTATTACTTCTGGATTTATTCCATTTAATAGTGGAATGGTTATGGCTTTCCTCCGTTCTTCCTTCTCTCTCTTCATCCTCTCTTCTCCTTGCCTGTCTCCTCCCTGAATATTTACTGGGGAGAGAATCAGAGAATTGCTCCCAGAGGAGGTGATGCCTGAGCTGGGTCTTGATTGGAGTATAGGAGTTGAGCAGGAACATTGGAAAGAGCTCATTCTAGGCAGGGCGTGTGCAGAGGCAGGGCTGGTTCTGAGAGTGCATGGTGTGGGAGGTGGGCAATAGCGGGACTTGAAGTGAGAGGAGAGGGCGTTGTGACTGTATCATCATAGGCTTTAATGTCATTCAGGAGTTTATGCTTTATGGCCAGGCTGGACAGAAAGAGATTTCCCTTTTAGAAGCCACCTTCCGGATACTGTGGGGATGGTCAGTGTAGTAGCAGGAAACCAATTAAGAGGTTGCAGTTGAAAGAAAGTGGCAGCTTGGACTGTGGTGGAGGCAGAGGAGTTGCAAGAAAGTGGATGGTTTGGGAAGTGTAACACGTGTTTGCTGCATTACATGATAATATGTAATTCTTTTATAAAGGATAAGAAAAGCAAATAGGATGGATGAACCTCCTAAGAAGTGTTCAGCATAGATGGTTCATAAGCTAGGAGCTTATGAAATAGAGACAAAATTTAGAGGAAGTGTTAAGCATACACAACTCAGGCAGAATTCATAAGGTATGTTAAATGTGTTGATAGATAGTAAGAATGTTAGTAACTTACTAATTATAGATAGATTAAATGACTTCTATGGCAAAACAAATAAGAGTGTTGTAAATAGAAATGGGTGAAAAGACCAAGTTGTGATGGTGTCACTGCTAGTCTGACAGCTAGGTCGTCCCTAAATTGGCCACCCACTGGAGTCACCAATCCTAGTCTCATTCTGGCCCTACGTATGTTCCATCCAAGAAATGCAGATAAAGCCCTTGGCTGTATGGCAGGCTAGTGATCAAACTACAGCAGTGGCCAAGACTGTGTATTTTTCTGGGGGTCTCCAGTCCAGTAGAGTTGTGTGTGATTGGTCCCAGGCATCTTTATCTGTTGGATGCTCCCTTGCTCAAACCTCAACACTGCTCCTCCAAATCCATACTTCAGCAGGGCAGGCTGGTGTGTGTGTGTGTGTGTGTGTGTGTGTGTGTGTGTGTGTGTGTGTATGGGGAGGGGGACAAAGAAAGAGAGGGAGAGAGAGAAACAGGACACATGAATGTTGCATACCCCAGGGATCCAGGATCATTTGTTCCTTCCACTTACTTGTGTGTACCCAATTCTAAATGAGCCAACCAACCTTATCACTTTTTTTCTTGATTTTTTTTGAAACAGGGTCTTGCTCTTTCACTCAGTCTGGAGTGGAGTGGTGTGATCATAGCCCACTGCAGCCTCAATTTCCCAGGCTTAAGTAATCTTCCCACCTTAGCCTTCTGAGTAGCTGGGACTACAGGTATGTGCCACCATACCTGGCTAATTTTTCTTTTTTTTTTTTTTGTAGAGAAAGGGTCTCTACTATGTTGCCTATGCTGGCCTTGAACTCCTGGACTCAAGTGATCTTTCTGCCTCAGCCTCCCAAACTGTTGACATTACAGGTATGAGTCACCATGCCCTGCCTCCTTGATTTTGTTTGACTTTGGGTTTTAATTGGTTAATGAATGGTGTGAGTTGAGCATCTCAATTTAGTCTGTGAGGTTTTCAGTTCCATGGCCTCTGATTTAGTTACCTGATGGTGTTCTTAGGGGTCACCATTGCATCAAGGTAATTTTCCATGAGACAGGAAGACATTTAGAAGGAAGACTTGCCAAGACTTGCTGATGGATTGGATGTGGAGGGGGAATGCTGAGAGGAGGAGAAAGAGCCCCAGGTGATACCCAGGTTTTTGCCATTTGGGTGAGTGGAATGGCAATCATCTGAAGGAGTTGGCTTGGGGAGACCATGATAGGTTCCACATTAGTTATCTGTTGCTCTATTATAATATTATTACACACTTAGTAGTTTAAAACAATACATTTATTATCTCAGAGTTTCTCTGGGTCAGGAGTCAGGGCATGGCCTAGCTGGGCCCTTTACACTGGGGTCTCACAAAGCTGCAATCAAGGGGTTGGTTAGGGCTGTGGTCTCATGTGAAGCTTGACTGGGGATGGATGCACTTCTGGGTTCGTGTGTTTGTTGGCAACATTCAGTTCCTTGCAGGCTTCTTACTGAGGGCCCAGTTTCTTGCTGGCACCTTTGCTGGCTGTCATCTACAGGTTACTTTAATTCCTTGCCATGTGGCCCTCTCCATAGGCAGCACATAACATGGCAGCCTTGTTCTTCAAATCCCACAGGGGAGAGAGTCTCTTAGGAAGATAGGCATTACAATCTGATGCAACACAGTCATGCACATGCAGTCACACATATACCATTACCGTTGCTGTATCCTGTTGGTTAGAAGTAAGGCAGAGTCCTGCCCACACTCAAGGGGATAAGATCACACAAAGGCCTGAACATTAAGAGGGGGGATCATGGGGCCACCCAAGAGTCTGTGTACCACACATTCAGTTGTGAGGAAGGAGCCCGGGTCTCACTGCTCTGAGGCTAGGTCTTTGGGGGCACATGAGCCATTCTCTCTCTCCTGTGATATGGGTGGCTATTGGCAGCTAGAGAGCTTAATCCATGTTATGGGCATTGACAACCATAGCCTGAAAAATGACCTACCTCCCCAACAAGATATCCATGTAAAATCCCTGGAACCTGTGAATGTGACCTTATTTGAAAAAGGATCTTTGCAGATATTATTAAGGATCTTGAGATGAGATCATCCTGGATTATCTGGGTGGGCCCCAAATCCGATGACAAGTGTCCATAAGGGATACCCTGAGGGGAGACACAGGGAGGAGAAGAGATATGAAAACAGAAATCAGAGTGATTCAGCCACAAGCTTAGGAACTCCTGCAGCCACCATGAACTGGAAGAGGTGAGGAACAGATCCTTCTCTACAGCCTCTGCAGGGAGTGGGACCCTAACCAACTCCTGGCCTCTAAAACTGTGAGGAAAGAAATTTCTGTTTTAAGCCACCAGGTTGTGGTATTTTATTATGGCAGCCACAGGAAATGAACACAGCAAATTGCAGGAGGACAGAGCTCTCGTCTGGGCATCAGGAGGCCCCAACTCTGGCCTTTACCTGGCTGAGGGAACTTGGGAGAGTGACTTGCACCTCTTGGGATTCAGTTACTTCATGTGTACAATGCAGGGTTGGACCAGATGACTGTTAGGGGCTCACAGAGACCCCAGAACCTTGACTTCTTGGACACAGACCTGTGTGGAAGCCTTCTGCATTCAGGATGAGACAATCAACCACTCATGGCCCCTCCTCAGCCATGATGGTGACTGTGGTGGCTTTTCCTGGATTGTACCCTTTAGGCAGTGTGGTATTGGGACCTCTAGAGGGCCAACGCACTGAGAGATGGAAGAGCCCCTGTTCATATGCAGTTCAGAGTAAAAACAATAATGAACTCAAAACCTCAAAGCTCACATGCATGTGGAAACTAAAAAAGCTTTTTAATAGCCCTTTTAAATATGCAATTAGAGATAAATTCATCCAGGCTATTTTCCACTTTGTCTGGGCACCATAAGTATGTGTTCATTTCGCCTCGGGTAAGCCACAGGCCACTGGGGTTGGAGGCTTCCACCCTAACCTCTAACCCTCTATTCCATCAGAAAATCCTGTTGGCTCTATCCATGCCACTTCTGACCTGGTGACAGTAACCACCATGGTCCAAAACACCCTTGTCTCTTGCCTGGACTATTTCAACAGCTCCTCCTTGTCTCCCTGCCTCAGTCTTGGCCCCTTCAGTGTACTCTCTGCATAGCAGGATCCTCCAGAGGATCCTGTTAGAGCAAAGTCCATTGTCAGTCTGCTTCCTGGCCTCAAATGTCTCCCCATCTCACTCACAGAAAATCCAGTCCTTTAAAAAAATTAATAGATTTCATGGCTTGGAGTAGTTTTCAATTTATGGAAAGATTGAGTGGAAAATAGAGTTCCCGTATACCCATTTCCACTTTCCCTCCCCGCATCTTCTATTACGTACATCTTGCATTAGTGTGGTACATTTGTTACAATTGATAAGCCAATATTGATGCATTATTATTAACTAGAGTTCATAGTTTACATTAGGGTTCACGCTTTGTGTTGTGCATTGTATGGGCTTTGTCAAATGCATAATGTCATGTATCCACCATGACAGTATCATACAGAGGAGTTTCCTAAAAATCCCCTGAGCTCCACCTAATTCTCCCTCCCTCCCGAAGCCCTGGCAACCACTGATCTTTTTACTGTCTCTATAGTTTTGCCTTTTCCAGAATGTCATATAGTTGGAATCATACAGTGTGTAGTCTGTTCAGACTGGCTTCCTTTAATTAGTAATGTACATTTAAGGCTTCTCCATGTACCAAAGTCATTTTCTTTGGCCCTAAAACTTCATAAATTGTCCCGCACTATTTTTGACCTCATTTCTTTTCGTTATCTTCTTGATCACTTTATTCCAGCCATGCAGGCTTCCTTATTATTCCCTGAACACACCAGGCATGTTCCTGCCTCTGGGTCTTTGCCTTTGTTTGTTCTCTCCTTCTGGAATGCTGTTCTCTCAGGACTTGCATGAATGATTCCCTCATCTCCTTCAAGTCTCTTTAAAAGCCACCTCCACAGAGAGGCCCTCCTGGAATATCCTAAGTAGCAACCTGACCAACTTAAAAGAGCAGCCCTGGCCGGGCACAGTGGCTCATGCCTGTAATCCCAGCACTTTGGGAGGCTGAGGCGGGTGGATCACTTGAGGTCAGGAGTTCGAGACCAGCCTGGCCAACATGGTGAATCCCCATCTCTACCAAAAATACAAAAATTAGCCAGGCATGGTGGTGCACAGCTGTAGTCCTAGCTACTCCAGAGGCTGAGGCAGGAGAATCACTTGAACCCAGGAGGCGGAGGTTGCAGTGAGCCGAGATTGCGCCACTGCACTCCAGCCTGGGCAACAGGATAAGATTCTATCTCGGAAAAAAAAAAAAAAAAAAGGCAGCATCTGTGCCTGTGACTTCCCTTTATTATTCTCCACAGAATGTCCCCTTACAGTATTACAATATACCACATAATTTAATCTTTGAATTTTCTTAATGTCTGCCTTCCCACACTTGATTGGATGGAAGATCATGAAGGGCAGAGATTTTTGCCTGTTTCCTTCACTGACACAGATCTCTAGGGCTTGGCACAGAATAGGCACTTCACAAACATTAGTAAATGAATAAGTGCAAGATGGCATGGGTAATGGTTTGGCAGGGGAGTGCCAGAGTCAGACTTCTGGGGCTCAAATCCCAGCTTTGCTGGTCCCCACTTGTGTGACTGGCAAATTGCTTAATCTTTTTTTTCCCTCCTGTTTCTTTTAATTCTGTCAAAAGGGGATGATGATGATAATACTAACTGCTTCTTAGGACTGTGGTGAGTATTAAACAAAATAATTCACTTAAAACACTTCAAATAATGCCTGGTACCTAGTGAGGACTCAATATGACTAGCTCTTCTTGCTATTTTCATAGTACTTATCTTCTAACTTGGTTTCTATTATGTATCTGTTTGTTTTATTGCCCGTCTCCTTGACAAGAAAGCAAGTGACAGGTGGGTAGGGATGGTGTCTGTGTTATCCACTGCTATATCCCCGAGGCCTACAAGAACGCCTGGGACGTAGGAGGTGTGTGACAAATGTACACTGAATGAAACAAAGAATGGATTTTCATCAGCAAACCCTGTAAGGAATAAGGGGCTGTTTAATGGGTATAGAGGTTCAGTTTTGTAAGATAAAGAGTTCTAGAGATTTGTTGCACAACAGTGTGAATATACTTAACGCTACTGAACTATACACCTAGAAACTGTGGCTGGGTGTAGTGGCTTAGGCCTGTAATCCCAGCACTTTGGGAGGCAGAGGCAGGTGGATTTTTTGAGGTCAGGAGTTCGAGACCAGCCTGACCAACACGGTGAAATCCCACCTCTACTAAAAATACAAAAAATTTAGCCGGGTGTGGTGGCACACACCTGTAATCTCAGCTACTCAGGAGGCTGAGGCAGGAGAATCACTTGAACTCGGGAAGCGGAGGTTGCAGTGAGCTGAGATTGCACCACTACAATCCAGCCCGGGTGAAAGAGCAAGATTCTGTCTCAAAAAAAAAAATTTTTTTTTTTGTTTTTTTTGTTTAAACAACTTCAAATAAAACCGAAGTTCCATTTAAACATGAAATTGTATAAAATAAATGCAAAGATAGAAGTAATATGTTGTCCATAGTCCCACCACACAGGGACTAAACACTGTTCATCCTTTGAAGACCCTGCTAGACACTGAATATCCACATGGAAGCATGTGTTAACTTTCTTTAACAAAAAGAATGCTGCTATAGGCCGGATGCCAGTGGCTCATGCCTGGAATCCCAGCACTTTGGGAGGCCAAGGTGGGTGGATCACTTGAGGTTAGGAGTTTGAGACCAGCCTGGCCAACATGGTTAAACCCCGTTTCTACTAAAAATACAAAAATTAGCTGGGCGTGGTGGTGCATGCCTATAATCCCAGCTACTCAGGAGGCTGAGGCACAAGAATCACTTTTACCTGGAGGCAGAGTTTGCAGTGAGCCGAGATTGTGCCGCTGTATTCTAGCCTGGGTGACAGAGTGAGACTCCATCTCAAAAAAAAAAAAAAAAAAAAAAAAAGAATGCTGCTATAAAACTTTTCTGTGATCATTTTTTCCCCCCAGAAAACTGCCTGTTGACACGTTTTGTAGTCAATACATAGGGCTCCCATCATTTTTAATGGCTGGATAGTATTTCATATTTCATGTGTTCTAATTGTGTCAGTTTATAATGCTTTGTAACAAAACACCTCAAAATTCAGTGGCTTACAACAACAACCATTGGCTGGGTGTGGTGTCTCATGCCTATAATCCCAGCACTTTGAGAGGCTGAGGTGAGTGGATCGCTTGAGTCTAGGAGTTTGAGAGCAGCCTAGGCAACATAGTAAGAATCTGTCTCTACAAAAAATATAAAAATTACCAGGGCATGGTGGCACATGCCTGTAGTCCCAGTTACTAGGGAGGCTGAGGTGGGAGGATCGATTGAGTCCAGAAGGTCAAGGCTGCAGTGAGCTGTGATCATGCCACTGCATTCCAGCCTGGGAAACCCTGTCTCAAAAAACCCCAAACAAAACAAAAACAGAAACAAAGAAGACAGCAACTATTTATTACCGCTCATGAGGATTATTGTGAAAATATTTTACTGGGCTCTGCTCTCAAGAGAAGGGAAGTTAAGAAAGCATGATCAAGCAGAAGAAAGTTGAGTAAAGATGAGGTGTTAGCCTGACATAAGCTTCAGCCTGGTTCCATGGAGAGCTCTGGAGGAAAGATGGCACCCCAACATTGGTCCCTCCTTAAAGTCCTTTGATACACCCCTCCCTTGCTAATCCATCACCGGCCCCAAGCTGACAGATCCTGTTTAGCCAATGGCAATTCCCCAGAAAAGGTGAACACTGTTAGTAGCCAATATTATAGCAGCCTGGTGAAGAAGATGGTAAATTTTATGTTATGTGTGTTTTACCACAATTAAAAAAAAATCAAAGGGAAGTACCCCACACTTCCCACAATGGGATGCCCTGCAAAGTTAAAAGGCAAAAGGTGTGGATATATAGCCTTGGTATAGTGGAGTAAGATTTGGGAGCGTTCACCCACTGAACGACATCACTCTACCGTGAATCCCGTTTTACAGATGAGGAAACTGAGATAGTGAGAAGGGAAGTGTCTTGCTTAAGTTTGCACAACTGGTGAGAATCAGAGCTGGCATTCAAAGCCCCCTCTGCCTCCAGGGCCTGTCTTTAACCCCTGTGCCCACCACCTTGTGGAGGGAGACAGGCAGGAATCTGATTTGACCTCCAGATTTGGGGACAGGTAGATGGTGGCCCCATCCGCTAAGGCTGAGCAACACAATTTTGAGATCAACTGGGGAATTTTGACCTCCCATTGGAGTGATGTGGGAAAGAAAAGTGGTAGGAGACCGATTTTGAAAGGCAAAGGAAAACTCTCAACTCCAAAATAGCAGCGTTTTCCTCTGGTCTTGCTTTTCTCTACTTGTTTACCTGTTACTTCTTCCAACTTCTGCAGGGACAGAGAGAAGGGGAGGATGGGAATCCTCCAGGGGCTCAGGCTGCTGTTCAGCTCGCAGTGTAGCCTGACAAATCAAGTGGGTAAAACCCATTAATTAGCAGTTTTGGAAACAGTTGCAAAGTTAATTATTCCGTTTTCTGATGAAAGAAAGCTAATTTTTGGCATTTACCCTGACAGTGACATGAACTAACATTTTTCGAGTTGACATCCCTCAAGATAAATGATGCTGTGAGGCATTTGTGCAAACATCCTGACCCATAGCTTGCTGCTACTGACTGTCTGCAATGGGTGCCTTTGCCACAGTGTTTTGCCCAGCAAGTTTTGGGGGTGGGCGAGCCAAGGAAGGGATTATCTGAGTCAGGGGGGTGGGAGGGAGGAGTGAAGAAGAGAGAGCTGGTGGCTCGTGATATACAGAGAAGACTCAAAGCTCCAGGGAACATTTGAATATTCAGAAGGATTTTACTGTAACTGGAGAGCAGGGGAGTGCATTAACATTGTTGTCCACCTGTCTGTCTGTCTGTCTGTTGTGAAATGCATAAACAGAGGAGAAACCTAGTTTTTCCAAGTGGTTGCTTCCAAATTTAGATATTCTCCCCAGACTTTGCTTTTGAATACTAGGCCCCTGCATCCAACTGTCTGTTTTATATCTCTACTTGGCATCTTTTTTTTGAGATGGAGTCTCGCTCTGTTGCCCAGGCTGAAGTGTAGTGGCAAGATCTCGGCTCACTGTAACCTCCACCTCCAGGATTCAAGTGATTCTCCTGTCTCAGCTTCCCAAGTACCTGGGACTACAGGTGCACGCCACCATGCCCGGCTAATTTTTGTATTTTTAGTAGAGATGAGGTTTCACCATGTTGGCCAGGCTGGTTTTGAACTCCTGACCTCAGGTGATCCACCTGCCTCAGCCTCCCAAAGTGCTGGGATTACAGGCATGAGCCACCATGCCCAGCCCTCCGCTTGGCATCTTACAGGCATCTGAAACTCACTATGTCCCATAGGAACCCTTAGTCCCCACCCCTACCCCAGGTTTTCCTCCCCAAGTCTTCCTCATTCAAGAAAATGACACCATCTTCCAATTAAATGCTGGAGCCAGAAACTTAGCCATCATCTCCGGTACTTCCTCTTCCTTCACTCGTTCCCAATATCCAATTTATCAGCAAGATCTGCCAATGTGACCTACAAAACATATCTCAGATCTATCATTACTGTAGTCTAAATCACCATCTTTCCTCCTAACTCAGTGCTGTCCTATAGAAACACAACGAGAGCCACACATAAAAGCTTACATTTCTTGTGACAAAATTTTAAAAAAGTAAAAATAAACAAGTTAATTTAGTTTTAATAATCTATTTTATTTAACACGATATATTCAAACTATTATCATCTTAACATGGCCAATACACACTATGACTGAAATACTTGTTCTTTTGCTTTTTGTGTCCTAAGTCTTCGAAATCCATTGTGCATTTTACACTTACAGCATATTTCAATTTGGATGATAAATTTCCATTGAAAATACTTTATTCGTATTTAGATTTCATAACATTTACTGTTGGAGAAAGTAGAATTATGTACCTAGGTTGTTCCATACATACTTCAAAGTTTTAAAATAGCTGAATTAAGTATTTTACTTTAACTTTAATTAATTTAAATAAAATATAATATTCAGTTCCACCATTCAGTCATTCAAAAGAATAAAATAATGTCTTTTGCAGCAACATGGATGGAACTGGAGGTCATTATCTTAAGTGAAACAACTCAGACACAGAAAGTCAAATACCTCATGTTTTCACTTATAAGTGGGAGCTAAATGTGTACACGTGGATGTAGAGAGTGGAATGATAGACAATGGTGATTCAAAGGAGTTGGGAGGTGGGAGGGGGTGGATGATGAGAAATTACTTAATGGGTATAATATACATTATTCAGGTGACAGACACCATAAAAGCCTTGACTTCACCATGATGCAATGTATGTATGTGACAAAATTACACTTGCGCCTCTTTACATACATGCAAAAATAATATAAATAAAAAATGAAGCCTGTAGCAAAAAATTTCATTTCCTCAATTGCACTGGCCACCTTTCAAGTGCTCACTGTGGCTGGTGCCTGCTGAGTTGGACAGTGCAGTGTGAAGCCATCTCCTCTCCCAATCTTTCCTCTGTCCAACCCATTCTCCATGAAGCACCTGGAGACATATTTCAAATATGCAAATTAACAATGTCACTTCTAATCAGACCCAGGATAAAAACAGAAACTCCTTCACATGCTCTATAAGGCTTTGTGTGACCTGGCCCCTGCCTCCCTCACTAAGCCACTGTCCTCTCTTGTCAGCGTCTCCAGTGACCTCAGTTTGACTTTCTTTTAGTCCTTCAAACGTGTCCCGGTTGGTATTGCTGAAGTGTCAATTGTGAAGTGGGAGTGAAGTAGGCCCTCAGGTGCCTGCAGGCCAGGTGGTCCTGGGGGTTCAGGGAGCCCCTGAGGGTGTGGGTTGGCTGCAGTGGGTGGCTAGGATCTGCATTCACTCTCTGTGACTGCCTCTCTCTGCCCCTCCAGAACTGAGGTTGAATCACATGCTCCGGGCAGCATCTCTCAACACAGGCAGATTAATTGACAGCAGATGTCAAGCAGTGGGAGTTAAATACAGACATCTCACCAAATGTCAGCCTTTCCCCTGGGTCACGATGGAGTCCTTGTTTCTCATCCTCACCAGGGAATTGGGAAAAAGCCTCTTAGACACGCTGGTGGCATGGTTGACCCTGAGAGTCATTTTGCTCTTCTGAAAAGTGCTGGGCAAATTATGACTCTGAAATTGGAACCTAAGTGATGAATGTATTTGTATCAGATGCAGACAAACAAAAGGCTCTTTCAGAACAGCTGACTCTTACATGGGTGCCCAGGTGCTTGGGGAAGGACCACAGAACCCTCAGATCATAAGAACTGGAACGGATAGTCTTATCTTCTCACTTCAAAGTGGGTAAAACTGAGGCCCAGAAGATGGAAGGGATGTGTCTAGTGTCACTCTGCAGGTTAGTGTTAGAGCTGGGGATGGGACTCAAAGCCAGAAACTTTTTTTTTTCTTTTATTTTTCTCTCTGTCTCAGACAGGGCCTCACTAGCTCTCCTAGGCTGGACTTAAACACCTGGGCTCAAGTGATCCCGCCACTTTAGCATCCCAAGTAGTTGGGATTACAGGCACACACCATAGTGTGCAGGGTTTTAGAAATTATTTTCTAAAGTGTAAATCTGACGTCTCCCTCCATGCCACCCTGTTGCCTGGAGAATAAACCCGAACTTCTTGGCAGGGCTGGAGGTCCTTTATCTCCTCCCAGTTATCTCAGCCTCATCTCCCCTAGGCTAAGGGACTTCCTTGGTTTCCTAAACATATCTTTCTGATACTTTTGCCCATGATATTTCCTCTATCTCATCACCTTAGTAGTAAACTATTCACCCTTCACAGCCCAACTCAGATGTCTGAGTTTCAGAAATCTTCTCAACTCCTTGGTAGAGTTACTTTGCCCCACTTCTGGGATCCTACAGAACAGAACATGTGTCATTGGAATTACTTGTAGATTTTCTGTCCTACCCTCCCTGCCCCCAAACTACTGCTTTATTTGACCGTCGCTTCCCTGGAGCTTGGACCCTGGAGCACACAGTAAGCACTTAAATATTTGTGACATTGGCATTGCCAAAGCCAAGGGACCTCTTTCTGTGCTTTTTAAATTAGGTTTTTCATAGCATCTGATGCCACCAAACTCTCTCTCCTTGAAATGCTCTCCTGTCTTAGCACCTATGATTCCTGGTTTTCTGGGCTTCCCTCCCACTTCTCTGACTGTTCTGCTGAGGTCTCCCTTTTGGACATCTGTTATAGGCTGTGGTTCTTCAGGGATGTGTCCTGGTTCTCTGTAGTCCTCTACTGGAAAGCCTTCTCTGTCTGGATTAGGTGTCACGGGACTCAGGACCTTAGCCTTTGCTGTTCTGTCTCTGGGACACTTTTCATTTCTTTTTCTTTTTGAGACAGGGTCTTTTCTCTGTTGCCCAGTCTGGAGTGCAGGCTTACTGCAGCCTTGACTTCCTGCAGCCTTGACTTCCTGGACTCAAGTGATCATCCCACCTCAGCCTCCCGAGTAGCTGGGACTATAGGTACACACCACCATGCCCAGCTAATTTGAAAGATTTTTTGTAGAGATGGGGGTCCCACTTTGTTGCCCAGGCTAGTCTCAAACTCCTGGCATCAAGTAATCCTTCTGCTGTGGCCTCCCAAAGTGCTGGGATTACAGGCATGAGCCACTGTGCCTGGCCTTTCCCCCTTCATTTCTAGCATGACCATCTTCTTTTCAACCTTCAGGTTTCAGCCCAAAGGTTACCCTCTCAGAGAGTCCTTCCTCAACCACCTGAGCCACCAGCCTGGGGCTAAAATTGAGCAGCAGGAAGGACCTGGGCAGGGCAGAGCATAGGTATCTGGAGGTGCTGGCATCTTTAGTGCAAGTGCTAACATCTCGAAAATCCACGGCTGGGGGTTCCACTTCTGAATCCAGAGACAGGCAGGCCCCAGAGTTTTTGGGTTATTAACTCCCCTCAGTAAACTTCCAGTGAGTGTGATAAAACACTCAGCAGAATGCAGCAAGAGCTCATAAAAGCAGGATTTAATGCCGTTTTATAGATGTCAGGCCTGACTTCTACACTCAAGCTGGTATATATTTAAAATTCATGCCTGACTTACTGCCTTTGGGGAAAAAGCCTGAGGCCTGCAGGGAGAAGATGACAGGCTCCATGCTCACCTGCAAGCTCTAGCACACCTGGAGCAGACACCAGGGTGGGGGCCTCCCAGCAGGAATCATGCTGAGCCAAGCTGAGCCTCACTCCACCTCCTTTCAGAAAGCAGCCCTCCTCATGGGCTGTGAGTACGAGCTTTGGAGCCAGACGGGCCTGTGTTTGAGTCCTGGCTGGGTGACTAGCTAGGTGACCTTGTTTGCCCAGGATGTGAGCTTTCAGTGCTAAAACCAGGCAAATGCTGGCATGCCAGGATGAGTTGATTGTCCTAAGCCCTGGCTCTACTCTTTCTTTGCTTTGTAAACTTGGATGGATCCTTTCCCCCTCTGAACCTCATTTCCCACAGCTGTCAAAAAGGAACAGTTAACCTATTTTGTTAGTCAGGTTAATCAGTGCAGCTGCAGTGACAAACAGTCCGCAGATCCCTGTGGTTTAACACAATATGTTATTTCTTGCTTCTGTGGCAGTATAATACGGGTTATGCAACTTTATAGCAGTGACTCAGGGAACCAGGCCCTTTAATTCTATGGCTCTGTCTTTCCATAGGGCCCCCTCAGGTTTCCCCACTGTATCCTGTGAAATAAGCCAGCCAGGTTTTAAGGCAGGGATCAGCAAACTACACTCATGAGCCAAATTGAATCTCCAGTTTATTTTTATAAATAAAGGTTTATTGGTACACAGTCACACCCATCTGTTTACATATTATCTATGGCTGCTTTCATATGACAGTGGTAGAGTTGACTAGTTGTGACAGAGGTCATACGGACTGCAAAGACTGAAATATTGCCCAACTAGTCCTTTACAGAAAATGTTTCCTGACCTCTAAGTCTGTGGTTAGGCCTGAGAGTGGTCAGGGAAGTGGACATCAATTCCATTGCAGTTCACAGGCTGCAACTCAGTCTAATGATCCCACACTAGTTGCAAGAGAGGGTGGGAAATGTAGAGGAGCACATGAATTTTGCACTACAGTCCCTGCCATACCTACCTCTCAGGGTCACTATGCAATTGTAATAAAATAATGTCTGGAAGCTGTTTTTTAGAGGATCTGGTACATAGTAACTCTTTCATAATGAAACCCATGGTTCTCCAAGCATCAGGGATATGCTGAGTGGCTGGGATTTGAGATTGTGTGGGAGGACCCCTCTCCACTCTTGGAAGAAGGCCCTGGAGAAGACAGGGAGCTGGATTGGTCAAGACTCTCGGTAACCAGGACATAAGCTGAGTGCCTGGTTCCATTCCATCCGGATTTGGGGCTCTGGCTATCTCTCTGTGGCAGCTGGGTCAGGTAACAGGAAGAACTCAGGAATGCTTATTTGGGCCCTAAACCTAACACATCCCAAAATGATTTTTTTTTTTCTATTGAACAGGATAGATGCTGTGTGTTTACCAGACTCAACCCTTGGGATATTGCCCAGGATCTAAGTGACCTGGCTGGACCTTTGCAATCTGATGCCTGCTCACCCTACCCCACCCCTGACCTTATCCCTGACTAGCATTTAAAAACAGCAAGTTTGAAAAATTAAAAAATACTATTAATCATGGTATATGCAAGATATATAACATTGAATATATATGTTATTACTTATATTTTTACTTTTGAAAGTAACTATAATACAACTTAAAGTATCAATTGAGGGTTAGTCAGTACTTAAGCCTGATATTTTAAAGTTATATCACTAATGTGAGAGTGATTACTCACTAATGATAAAGAAGAAATTTTCATTTTAGGTTCAAGTTTGCTAAGTCTTCCCCCTTTTTGCATTGATTTTCCTAAAAGCTGATACCTGAATGTACAAAAACATGGCATTGAAAACACACAGCAGAATTGTCAAGGCTTTTTTTTTCCCCAGTGATGCAAGATATGTTTTTGTAATAGAAATCTAGATCTACTTGGCAAGAGAGAAGGCTGAAGGTTTCATTTTTGAGGTTGTACTCTGGAAATAGAAGTTAATTCGTTAAATAAAATAATATAAAAATCAGCAATAACAGCACTGCAATCATGACTTCAGTTGCAGGGGGTCTTGCAATGTCTATAAAATTACCCACAATGATCAGTCTAGGCGTTGGGTCACCCTTTAGCACCAGGTCACTCTCTAAGGAGACCCATTTGCTGTCATGATCCAGAAGGAGGAAAAGTTCTAGCCTGTCCGAGAAAGTACCCACTCTTTCTGGTGTTTGAGAGCTGAGCCCATGTTCCAATTTATGCTGTCAACTCAGCTCAAGGATTGCAGTCATGAAAGCAGAAGGACTTCAACACAGCAGTGTGCATCCTCAGGCTGTTTGACTGTAGCAATGCTGATGCTCTGTACAGGTCATCAGTTTACTGTTTCAGTGCCCATCCCCACCTGCTGTCCTGACTTGGGTGTGTTCTCAATGGCTAGCCTTTGTGTCTTCTCTTTTCTTTGGAAAATTGGCTTGGGCTATTAGAGTTACTTTGTTCACATAAACAGAGAGCCAGAATGTTCCCGGGAGTTTACAGTTTCTGTCCTCACCCTCATCTCCACCTATTCTCTTGTTGGAGCTCTCTTGCCTTGGGTCAGGGCCACCCTGCTGTGTAACCTACTCTGTAGAGCTCCCCTGCAGAATAGGCTGAAGCTACCCTCAGTGGGATTTTTGTCTGGAGCTACACCTTGCTTGGCTTCTTCCTCTTTCCTATCATGTTTTTCTGTCAATCCCTTACCAGTATGTCTGGGGAGCACTTCTCTAATACATCACTTGCACCCAAGTGTTTGTTTCAGATCTCAGAGTCTGTGTGCAGAATGTGACCTAAGACATGAACATCTACAGAAATGGGTGCTGCCTCTGAAGAGTTTGTGTGACTTGAGAACCAGATACACAGCTATGGGGTAAAGAATGGGGGACATTGAAGGGCTGGACTTCCTATTACGGAGAAATTTAGACAATAGTGCCCCACCTTTACGAGTACGGACTTTAGTGCCAGACAGACCTGTCACTGACATGCTTTCTGTGGCTGTGAGCAGTTTGCTTTACATCTCTGGGCCTGAATTTTTACCTCTGCAAAATAGCGATAATGGTAATAGCTACTCCATGAGATGGTTATGGGGATGAAGAAAGAATGTATGTAATGTATACATACATTTACATTCTTATGCATGTAAAGTGCATGAGCACAGTGCATGTTAGCTATTACTATTATTTGGCTCAAGGTATTAATATTTTTTGGCTTGATCTCCATCCCGGATTTATAATCATGACACTAGCCTCGTCAGCAGCCCTGGGGTGGCCAGTTTTCATTTCTAGGCAGAGAATGTGTAGTTAGGAGAGAGAATTAATTCCCTTTTTATTTAGGAAAAGGGGAAATATTTAAGCAGTGTTTATTGTAGCCTTGTACCAATGGCGTACAGTATGATTGATTGATGCCTCGGGGGTGTTGGTTGTTAAATGTTTTTAGCATTGCCCTTGCCTGGGGATATCCTGATGAGCCAAATTGGGCAGATTGTTCGCTTTGATTTGACGTATTCTTCAAGAAGGTAAGCAGAAAAGACTGTAGACTGAAGATGGAAGCTAATATGTATCTAGAAACTTCTATGGGCCAGTCATTATCTCATTTAATTCTCCAAGTCCTACATGATTGGGAGTATTATCCCCATTTCCCAGCTGAGGAAATAAAAAAAAGCTGGTAAAATAATTTGTGCAGCATCAATTGACCAACTCACTGGGCCTGAGGGAGGTTACCCAATGTCAAGAGGTTACCCAGGCTATCAAGTGGTGGAGCAGAACTTCAAAATAGATCTGTTTTCCCCAAAGCTCCTGTTTATTCTAGCACAAAGAGTTAAAGGAAAACACTGAAATTCCACAGTAAAATTCTACAGGAGACTGGGCATTGAGAATGAAGTAAAAAATCACAGAAGTTTTTAAGGTAATAGTTGGAATTGAGGATCTCAAAGTCCCTAGAAGCCCAAGGAATTTGTGCTTGTAGAAAACACCTTCTAGGCTCAATTGCAGAACTTCCAGAAGGTTCTAAGGACCTTTCCTCTTTCAGTCGCAAGACTGAAAGACCTTTCTGATGCTATCAGAGTGAGAGTCTCCTTACTAAATGACCCATTCACAGAAGCAGTGAATGTCCATTTTGTTGTTGGTCGGCAGTATTGAGACAGCATGTAGGAATAGGGACTTCAAAATCAAGCAGACTCAAATTCTGGCTCAGCCAATTAATAGTGATGACCCCTTGGGAGGGTACATACTCTGTTTTCTCAGTGGCAGAATGTACCTGAAGGTCTTATGTAGTAGGTGCTCAATAACATCCCCTTCTTAGTTCCTGCCTCTTTGCCTTGTTGCCTGTGAACAAACCTTCTTTGGGGATTCTGTTCAGGGATCACCTCTCTTGGTCCTCCCCAAACCAAGTAAGCCAAATTTCTCTTTTTCTGCTGTCTCAGCAGAAAACTGTGTGAATACTTTGATTATGGCACTTGCCACATTGTGTCATAACAATCTGTTTAAAAATCTGTGTCTGTCAGAAAGCCTTTGGCTGCAAGTAATAAATGATCAAATTCAAAGTGGCCTATTCAGTGGGGAAATTAATGATGTAAAGGACCAAAGAGCCTAAAGCAGCTAGACTCTGTTTCTGAGATTGAGTGGTATCATAAAAAGGGAGAGAGGAGGTGGTGACTTTAAAGTAAGGATAGATTGCCACGTATTGATTGCCGCAGGCTACTTGGTATCTCTTTCTGGAGGTGCGTTAGGTGGAAACCTTGAGAGATGATTCTTGCAGTGTCTCTGAGATTGGGCCCAGCCCAACCCTCCTGTCCCCTGATGGTTGACTCTAGCTCCTTTTGATTCTGACTTCCTTCTGTCTCCTTTGCTGCTGGGTGAGGGAAGCTGGTCTATGTTTGGAGGTCCTCAGATTTCATCAGGAAGTTGAATAAACCAGTGCATGAAATATATCACAAGCTAGGCAAATCCCTAGGCTGCAGCAACCTAGGAATATGCTCAGTAGAGGAAACTGTTGGTAGGGACAACTGCATTCAGAAATCCTTGGGGGAGATTATGATAGTATTCAGGACCCAGCAGTGGAGTTTTCCTCCTCTCCCACCTTCTCTCCCTTTCTGACACTGAGCACATCCTATGTTTGTCTTACACCACAGAGGCCACCAAATTGAGAAAATGCTACTTCCTTTCATTGCTTCTAACTTAGGATGGTGTCTGCTTTTTGTAAGTTCATCCTCACATGCCTCAAGAATCAAATGGTCAGGTAATCGGCTTAGCAATCAGAAAAATCCCAGCTCTGCTAGTTAGTGGCTGTGGAACCTTATGTAATTTACTTAATCTTCTGGAGTTTCACTACCTTCATCTGTCTCATGGGTTAATAATTATATCCACCTCCTAGAGGTATTATCAGTATAGAGTGAGGTCATGTAGGTAATGCGCCTTGGAGAAGACAATATTTCTAGGAATATCGATGGATATTCTGCACAAAGAGAGTCAAGTAAGTCAGGGAAACCCTGGGTCATCCAGGTTTATTTACTGCAGGATCCCTCAGAACTCTGAATAAGCTCTGAACAATAATGTTCATTGTGACCCTCTAAGAAAGGTATATTAGCAAGTGGTGCTTCCTTAGTATATTTGACCTTAGAGTCTTATTTGGAGGGCATCTGATATGATTTGGCTGTGTCTCCACCCAAATCTTGAATTGTAGCTTCTGCATGTCACGGGAGAGACCCAGTGGGAGGTAGTTGAATCATGAGGGCAAGTCTTTCCTGTGCTGTTCTTGTGGCAGTGAATAAGTCTCACAAGATCTGATGGTTTTATAAAGGGGAGCTCCCCTGCACATGCTCTGTCTCTTGCCTGCCGCTATGCAAGGCGTGACTTTGCTCCTCCTTTGTCTTCTGACGTGATTGTGAGGCCTCCCCAGCCATGTGGAACTGTGAGTCAACTAAACCTCTTTCCTTTATAAATTACCCAGTCTCAGGTATGTCTTTATTAGCAGCTTGAGAACAGACTAATACAGCCTCTCATGGAACTAAATCCATTGCCTCAGCTCTGCATTTGGCAAGTCAGGTATGGCTATTCATGTCCTGTGTAGGCCCATATCTGGTACTTCCTTAACCTTAGGGTGGCTCTTCTCTTTGAGGTAGAGGGGATATCCTATGCAGAATGAGTGGAGCTCTGCCTTTCCTCCCACACTCAGTGAATTCTGGGAAACAGAAGACTTAGCAATGGCCTTCTGTATGCTCGCACGCATTTCCCACAATGCACAGGGGTTCCTAACATGAAAATGTCTCAAGACAGCCCTGGGCATTGGGCCCCCAGGGTAGGTGTGGAATTGGAAATGCACTTGGAAGGTGGTCCTGAGGGACCCTGGCATACAGGAGGCTACCATGCTCTTCTGATACCCAGTGCCTTGCTGTTCCATTTGTTACCACAGTGAAAGCCACTTGAAAGTCATCTCCATGATGAAATGATCAGCAATTTACGGAATGAAATAAACCTTTATTTATTACTATTATTTTTTAATTTTTTGAGACACAGTCTCACTCTGTCACCCAGGCTGGAGTGCAGTGGCACGATTTCAGCTCCCTGCAACCTCCACCTCCAAGGTTCAAGCGATTCTCGTGCCTCAGCCTCCTGAGTAGCTCGTATTACAGGCATGTGTCACCATACCCAGCTAATTTTTGTTTTGTTTTGTTTTAGTAGAGACAGCGTTTCACCATGTTGCCCAGGCTGGTTTCCAACTCCTGACCTCAAGTGATCCGCCTGCCTCAGCCTCCCAAAGTGCTGGGAGTACAGATGATAGTTACCATGCCTGGCCAAAATACACTTTTATATTTAACATGCCAAATAAGGTAGCTTACTGGGCAGACTCTGCCAGGCAGAACCATCTTTAGCTTCTTTGGCTGCCGGACTGATGGATGCTGGAGCTTTTCAGGACACTGACTCAGACGAGACTGCACTCAGCCACTTCCCACCCCCAAATTTCAGTTTTCCACCCCGCCCACCCGCCCCCCCCCCCAAAAAAAACCCAGCAGTTTTTCCTGGCTTCAACAATGCCACACAATGTTTCCTTCTGTAGTGGGTTTTGTCCCCAGCTGTCTTGGGCTGTACTGGTGTGGATCTTCTTATGGCAGCTGAACTCATTGGTGAAGAAAAGAAGCCCCTTGGGCTGAGGCATCAGAGTTGTGGTGTCCCCTGTCCCAACAGCATGGCTTTGATCCCCACGATGTGGAGTTAATTTGGTGTTTCCAGTGCCAATAGGTGTTCATCAAGCCTTTATGGGATGAGCAGAGCCTCTGAGAAGTGATTCTTGGTCCGTTTTGGGGGATCTGATGGAATCTTTGTTTCCTATTCCCAGAGAAATACAACACGGACTCACACAGACACAATAGCCCACTGTCTTGACACTGTATTAGGGCACTGTGAATCTGCTCTCTTACTTACTTTTAGGGGTCCCCTTGGGTGTCACTTTCCTTCCCTGTAGGATGGCATCAGCGGTGCCAGTGCCAAGGCAACTCTAGCATGGAGAGTGATGGTGAGACACGGTGGTGGAGGGCTTGTGTGTGGGGATCGGCTGTGGGGGCAGTGATGGGGAAAAGAGTGTGAGCTTCCCCTGTCCAGAGATCGGGATGGGCAAATCAGGACTGAAGGAGGAGGAAATGGTGGGGTGGGGGCTCTGCAGGATGGGGAGGAGCAATGAAAGAATGGAGGCGGGGAGGCAGGAGACCAGAGAGGAAGGGGCAGGGGTGGGGCAGGTGGGAATCGAGGGGCAGAGGGAGTAGGGGTGCCGGATTGGGAGGCATTCAGGACAGGGTGACATGTGAGTGACGCCCGGCGACTTAAGAGAGGAGAAGTTGGCGGCCTGAAAGGGAGGAAGACAGAAAGCAGGGCTTTTCAATATGAGCATTCATGTCGCGGTGACAGCAGTCATTTATCATGCCCTGAATGGGAGCGCAGGGCCCGGCAACGCCGCCAAAGGCCTGTGGTTAAAGTTTTACCTGAGTGTGAAAGGGGCTGGGGCCTGGCCAAACAGCGGCCCTTCCGAGGGTGCGGAGGCGTCCCCGCAGGGGCCCATCTGTTTGGAGCAGAAAGACTCTGGTACCAGCAGAGGGGAGCCATGGGCCAGGATGTTCCTGGGCATGGGGACCCATCCAGGCATCCTGGGCCAGTGGGAAGGGGTCTGCCTCACACAGGGACCTGGAAAAGCCTGCTTCAGGCACTGGGTTAGTCCCCAAATCAATCTTGTGAGGCTGCTGGGATGTGGGGCAAGGGAGGGGCACATTTTGTTAAGTGGTATATTGACATTTAGCTCAAACTAAAAAGAAAATTATTTAGTATTTACCATGTGTCGGGCACTGTATCTTCTCTCTCTCTCTCTCTTACTCTCTCTCTCTATCTCAGGTGGCTATCCTGGGAACTGAGGAGTTTCCTGGGATTCAGGACTTTTTGTGCTAAATCTGGGACAGTGCTGGGCAAAACAGAACAGTTGGTGACCCTAATGTGAATTCATTTAATCTCACAATAACTCTTGGACACAGGCACTACCATGTACCTCCACTTACCAACGAGGAAACAGGCACAAAGAGTAAAGTTATGTACCGGAGGACACAAAGTTAGTAAGTGGGAGAGCCTGGATCTGAAGTCTGGTTTGGAAGTCTGAGCTCCCAGCCTCTCCACTTTGCTGCCTGGAAACCTGGAGAGAACACCAGTGTGGTGAGATTTTCTGAACCAAGAATCAGGACAATGAGGTCTGATGTGCTCATTGGCCTTTAGGACCCAACATTTGAGACAGGGCCTGTCTCCAAGTCCTTGGTCTCTCTGGTGCACAGAGGGGCCAGCAATGGAGGAGCCAGCCTGTCCTCAAGGTGTGCAATGTTTTGAGTGTGAGCCGGGCTCTGATGCTTGTCCAGGAATGTGGTTACTGAACCCCGAGGTCCTTGCCAGAACTCCTAGGCCAATAAGGACCAGAGGGGAAGGTCAGGGAGGACAATCGTGTTGGGACTCCAAACCTCAGCAGGGTTCAGAGAGCTGGGGAGGAGGGGGAGCAGTGTGGGATGCTTTGCAAGAAGGTGCTACACCCTAGCCATGGGCAGGCACCTGGACGATGGCAGATGAGGCAGGACAGGGCTTACGGTAGTGTTCCTGGGCAGGAACCACTTGCCTGGTTTACCATCCTGGGCTGTGGTGTGCTCCAGTTGTCCCTGAGCCAGGCTCTCTCCAGGGAGAGGAAGCCAATTCAGATCCTATGAGTTAAATCCCCTCTTCAGAGGTCATTTGGGAGAAAATCCAAACTTGAACTGTCTTTCCTGGGGACTGTGCTGATGGAGAACTTCAGGGCAAAGAATTTTCCGGATACCAAGTTCATACCCAGCACTTGCGCTGTGGTGCCAAAGTGGGAAAACAAGAGGAGGATGTTGTGTGTATGTGTGTGTGTGTCTATATAGGGGAGGGGGTTGGAAGGTGACAGCACATGCAAAGGCCCTAGAGCTTCCAGTCTTTGAAGAACTAAAAGACAACTTGTGAGGTGAGAGTGAGTGAGTGGCATATGGCCTTAGATGGAAGTGCAGATGGAGACCAGATCCTTCAGGGCTCCAGCACCATGATGAACAGAGGGGTTGAGTGGATGCATTATTTTAGTAGGACAAGGCTTCTGAGTTTGTTACAAGATCTCAGTGTTAGCATAAAACAGTAGGTGTGTTGGATAATGAATAGAGGCATTATGGGGAGAGCTGTGTCAGAACTGCAGAGGGATGGGATGTCAAGATGGCTGGTCCTGCTGGGGGGTCGGGGGAGCACAGAGGCAGACCCTGGACCAGCTCGGTCTCTCGGAGCTGCCCCTGCCGTTTCCCTTCCACCTGGTCCCTCTGGCCTGTCATGATTGCCTTGGAGGCACTGAACAGGGAGCCTGCTAGGGGGGCCTGCATTTGTGTCCTACATAGGGGACATTAAGTGAACAGAGTCCCTCTTGGTTTTTCATGTCATTAATTGGTGATCTTCAGACTCTGAAATAGCATTTTCCCTCTTCCATCCCGTATTTCATTATCCTCAGTTCAATACACATCAGTGCCACACGAAGCAACTGGCTTAGATATATTAGGAATTATTTAAATGACATGGGGATGTATGAGTAGTTAAAAACACGGTCTTCTATTCTGCTCTAATTATCTATCAAATTACATTACAATTATTCCCAAATATAAACTTGCTGAGAACCTGAAAAGGGGAGGTTCTAGGAGCATCAGGAGAAAAGTGAAATAGGATACAGCGGGGATGTGGTCGTAGTCCCTAAAGATGTTCTGAAATCCAGGTGTGCATGTGTGTGTGTTATCAACTCCACTGCCATGTTGTGTCTATTATAGGTGTTACTGGCTCAGGCCTTGGCAGGCATGGGTGAGCAGAAAGAAGTCTTGTCCAGCCTCTGTGCCAAGTCATATCCTAAGACTCTATCATTCCCCATCTGTGTGATCTAAGAGAAGCCTTGTAACCTCTCTGAGCCTCAATTTCTTCCTCTGTAAAGTGAGGGTGATAACAGCAGTTGCTTCCTGTGGTGCCTGGCACATAGGGATCTCTTGGAGAGTGGGATGAGCCATCATTGTCACTGCTGTTGCTGACCATTTGGGTCTGTCACCACCATCAGATTCTCTAAGGGATGGAGACCTCTGAGGCTGCCCTCCCCATCTGGGGCTTGCTTCCTCTGCTTAGCTGTTCAGGCTGAGCTGGGCCTGGGGTGGCCGTGGCTCAGGGATCGGCTGTAGCAAGCAAGGCTCCAGCTTCAGGCCTTCCCTCCAAGACTTGACCAATGCTTACAGAGCACTCATGTGGTGCAACACCTCTTATATGATGTTCACCCAACCCTGGGGGAGGAGATGAGCCTGCCCAAAATGTTTCAGCCAAAAAATGGCAAAGCAGGATTTATATCTCGGTCTGCTTTGGGGCTCACATGCTCCAGGAGGTGAGAGGTAGCCACTTGGTTCTCAGGCTGGTGAAAACTCAGGTTTTCTCCGAGTTGTTTTCATTCATTTGTTTTTGTGCTATTAGCCAGCCTCCTCTGTAGCTCTTGGGAAAGGTCCTGATTAATCTTTATTAATAACTTATTAATACTTATTAATCATCATGAGGCTAATGATGTTGCATGGCTCTGAGGGGCTATTGCATTCCTTTCCTCACATGCCTGCTGTCCATACCACTCACATTCCAAGCCTGGGGATGGGAGATTGGGAGTGTTTCTGTCCGAGGAACACTTTTTCCTCCTGTCTGGTTATTAGGTAGGTAAGGTTGCCCAGGACTGTCAAGGCATCTTCAGACAAGACCCTACTATGTTCTGGAGTCTTGTTATGGGTTTAATTATACCCCTTGAAAGATATTGAAGTCCTGCCCCAGAGTACCTGTGAATGTGACCTTATTTGGAAATAAAGATTTTGCAGATAATCAAGTTAAAATTATTATCATTAGTCATTAGGGTGGCCTAGTCCAGTATGGCTGGTGTCTTTACAAAAGGGAAAATTTGGACACAGAGACAAAGACACAGGGAGAACACCATGTGACATTGAAGTCAGAGATCAGAGTGATGCATCTACAAGCCAAGGAATGCCAAAAATTGCCAGCAAACCACCAGAAGCCAGGGGAGAGGCACAGAATAGATTCCCCCTCACTGCATTCCAGGTGTCAACCCTGCCAGCACCTGGTTCACAAACTTCTAGCCTCCAGAACTGTGAGACAGTAAGTTTCTGTTTCTTAGCCACTCAATTGGTGGTACTTTTTTACAGTAGCCCTAGTAAAGAGATACAGAACTCAGTGATGGGATGGAAGCAGGGCAGAGTAGTGGAGAGGTAGTGGGTGAGGACCAGGAACCTGGCCCCACCAAATGCCCAAGGGTGGTTGGTGGCAGGCCTGGTCTGGGCCAAGCCAGAAGCCATCTTTGTCCAAGGGTGAATGAGGTCTTGTCACAGACAGAGATGACATGCTGTCACAGGGATGAGTTATCTTTGGCTCTGGGCCAGGAATCCAGCCGGGAACTGAAGGGAAAGGAAGCAGGCTGCAGTCTTGGGGGAAGGAACTGGTAAGACCTGGTTATTATGGTGGGCTTCAGAGCAGAGATGTCTGAGGCTCACCAGTGACCATCTCTTCTGCTTATATTCCATTAGCAAAAACTAGTCATATGGACCTACTCAGACTCAGGGGCCTCTGGGAATGTTGTCTAACTTTGTTCCAAGTGCCCCTTCTGTCTGACTAGTTCTTGCTGATGGAATGTAAGGAGAAGAGATTGGTGCTGCCTCTGAGCAGAGGTAGTTAAGAGGGAGTGTGCCCTTTCCACACTTTGTCTCCTTTCTTGTCTAATTGGCTGAGTGGATGGGACTCAGAGAACACAGCCTTGACATAAAGGGGACTTGGAGGCCGGGCATGGTGGCTCACGCCTGTAATCCCAGCATTGTGGGAGGCTGAGGCAGGAGGATGTCTTAAGCCCAGTAGTTCAAGACCAGCCTGGACAACATGGCGAAACCCCATCTCTACAAAAATGCAAAAATTAGCAGGGCTTGGTGGCATGTGCCTGTAGTCCCAGCTACTTGGTAGGCTGAGGTGGGAGGACTGCTTGAGCCCAGGAGGCAGAGGTTGCAGTAAACTCCATGCCACTGCACTCCAGCCTGGGCAACAGAGCCAGACCCTCCCTGTCTCACATACACACACACACACACAAAAAAAAAAAAAAGAAAAGAAAAAAAAGAGGGACTTGGGGCCAGGATCCTGGAGTCCTTGCTTGGGGATAACTTCCTGGAGAGCTGCTCAGTCAGCTATACCCTTGGGAGTCTTTTGTTGAGGGAGAAATAAATGTCATTTTGCAAAGCCACTGATATTCTGTGGTTATCACGGCAGTTTAGAGAGGAAGGATGGGGGAAAGCTGGGTTGCGCTCTAGGCCTTGACACTTCCTGCCTTTGTAGTGTTAGGCAAACATGGCAACCTCAGAAAACTCAGCTGCCTTAGTTTTAAGGCATGCAGGGTCTTTGTGAGGACCATGTAAGCCACGTGGAGGGGTCTAGACCAAGCATAGTGCTTGGAAGAAAGGGTGTGTGTGCTAATGATTTATGTCTCTTTTCTTTCTGAGAGTCTTGCTCCCCAATACCAGAGGTGAGACCACCTGGAGTGACCCTCTCTTGACTAAATAAAAAACCTCTTTCCAAGAAGATCTATCCTCCAAGAACCGCCTGGATTCCCCAAGAGATTCTGGGGTCCCCAAACCTGACCTTGGAGCCTCTTTGATTTGCAAGATTGCTTATTTCCATTTTAAAGGAAGCATTTCTAATTAAGGTAAACCAAAACCCATGTGCTATTTTTGGATGCAACTTCCTTTTAGTTTTTGTAAGACAATTTGAGCTAATTATATGTAAAAATCATTCCTGGGAAAATTACATAATTGATGCAATTTACAAAACAGACTTTTGCTATTATTTGCACTGCTGCTTTGCTGTGAAATTAGTGAGGAGCATGAACGCTGGACCTGGGTCAGTGAATTCCAAGAGAAGGGGGCCTAGTTGTTCCAGATCTAGGGTGTGGCTCTCCAGGTGATGCACCAGGTTCTCACTGCAGAGATTCATCCTCTCCAGAGGGAGCCTAGGCCATGACAGCTGACACCAGCCAGGCCCTACTCACTGTCATTGCAGTGTCAGGAAGATTCACACACACAAGGCTTTCTAGAACTCTCAGCTCTGATGTGATTCACTAGTATCCAGGTATGAGGAAAGCCTCTTGGGGGGTGCTTTGGGGGAAAGTGAGGGAGTTCTGCAGTTTACGGAGGCCTCTGTCCTGGGTGTTATTTTATTTTTTATTTTTTTTTGAGACAGAGTCTTGCTCTGTTGCCCAGGCTGGAGTGCAGTGGCTCAATCTTGGCTCACTGCAACTCTACCTCCTGAGTTCAAGTGATTCTTCTGCCTCAGCCTCCAGAATAGCTGGGATTACAGGCACCCACCACCAGGCCCGGCTAATTTTTGTGAGATGGGGTTTCACCATGTTGGCCAGGTTGGTCTCGAACTCCTGACCTCTAGTGATCCACTTGCCTCAGTCTCCCAAAGTGCTGAGATTACAGGCATGAGCCACCATGCCTGTAATTAAAACACCCTAGGTGGTGTTTTAATTAGTGATGTGGATCAGGGCTCTAGCATAGGTTAATCACACTGGTAGATGACATGATACTGGAAGGGATAGTAAACACATTGGAAGACAAGATTAGGATCTGACCATCTCTTGACAGGCTGAAGCTATGTTAAAACCTAGCAGGAGGAAATCTAACAGTTGCATCTAGAAAATCACCCACTAGGTATACAGTGGGGGAAGATGAGACTCAGCAGCAGTGTATCAGTCAGGGTCCAATCAGGAGACAGAAACCACACCAGGTATCTTAACAGGAAGAATTTTGTGTAAAGACCATTTGTCATCAGAAAGCTGAAAAGGCAAAACGTTTGCACCTTGAGATATTATGAGAGAGCAACTGCAGGAAGCAGCCACTGAGGGCTGAGGGAACAAAGGGAAGAGGTTGGTATTATTAAAAGTTAGAAACTGGGAGGAAGAGCCTCAAGGAGCTGGGACTCGGACCTCTGAGGAGGAAATGCCAGCTGGCAAGTGCTGGTGTCTTTTGGGGGACGTGACGAGACTGGTTCTGCAAGGGTTGAAAAACTGAAAACTGAAGTCAGTTTCAGTTGCTGGAACTAAATGCTGCTGCCAGGGTAAAGTAGCACGTTGAGACAAAGCTACCTGGAACAGGAGCTAAACCATGAACAGAGAGGAAGCATGAAGGAGCATGCCTCTTCCTCTTTCAGCCTTCCAGTCTCCCTCTAGTGCCCTTGTTGGCTAAGCCTGACATGAAGCCTTCTGGCCAAGAAAAAATGTGGTTTACAGAGTCTCAGTTCTAGCATCAGAAAGCAGAGCTTGGAAGGGTAGGTTTGAAGCTGGTAGACAGTAGCTTAATAATTGACATAAAACGAGTCAGTAATAATGTAATATAGCTATAGGATGTATCATTAGAAGTATAGAGCCTAGTTTGAGGGAGGTGATAGTTACTTTTTACCTCGAACTGGTCAGATGTCTTGTATTCAGGTGTAAGTACTAGAATTTAAACAGGATCCAGGTTTCCTAGAGCTCACCTAGAGAAGATAACTTAACCTCGGGAGGAGATTCAGAACCACAGCAATATTAGCAACACATGATCAGAGGAACTAGAGTAGACAGAAGAAGCGAATGTTGTCTTCAAACTACTGAGGCTGCAGGTGAGAGACAGCGCTGACTTGGTCTGGATAGTTCCAGGTAATAACAATAGGGGGTGGCTCCAGAAAGGCAGGTTCCAGCTTGGGAAAAAGAAAACTTTGTTTTCCTTCAAAAAGAAAAATAAAACACTGCTTTCTTCTGATTGTAGAAGCAATGCCTGCTTATTGTAGAGAACTTGGAACATCCAGGTTACTGAGATGTCAGCTAAGGTGTAGAGAGAGGGACATTACCTTTCAGAGTTCCAGGTGAAATGAGCTAGACTGCTCCGTTCTGTAAGGGGAGGGTATTCAGTGTACTTGCCAGGAATTCTGTGGATTTCCTGGTGGTTTATGTTCTCCAAGCTTTCCCCTCTTCCTAGGGTCCCCCTTGCCAATATTACCTGAGACAAAGCTTGGCCTGGCATCAGTTTTCCCCATGGTCCAGGCCTCAGGGATTCAGCTTCTAGCCCATGTGCTCATCAAAGCGTTTCTCCAACTTAGTTTCTTTCCTAAGAGGAATGTTGGCACCATGTCTTAAGATAATTACATTTTTCCACCTTATTGCATAGAGAAAAGTTTAAAGAAGCAAATAAAAATCATTTGTAATTATACCTCCCAAAGATGACCACAGTTAACATTTTGGCCTTTTAAAAAATGCACAACTATATTCATTTTAAAGGTAATTGGGATCATAGTGAATATACAATTTTGTATCTTGCTTTTTTCCTCCCCACTTAACACATGAGCATTTTCTGATATTTTAAAAATATCTTTTTATCATGGTGGCTTAATATTCAGCTCTTTGTCTGTACCATAACTTGTTATGGGATATTTTGCTTATAACTGATTCTTTTTGTTTTTTTTGCTTTCATGACCAGTTTTCTCATTTGTATCTATGTACATAAATCTTTGTGCACATTTTAAAAAAATTTCTGCATATTTTTTCACATTTTATTGTGAAATTAACATTTTATTTTATTTTTTTAAATTTCAGTAGGTTTGGGGGGAACTCGTGGTGTTTGGTTACATGAATAAGTTCTTTAGTGGTGATTTCTGAGATTTTGGTGCACCCATCACCTGAGCAGTGTACATTGTACCCAATGTGTAGTCTTTTATTGCTTACCTCCCCCAACCCTTTCCCCCAAGTCCCCAAAGTTTCATTCTTATGCCTTTTCATCCTCATAGCTTAGCTCCCACTTATGAGTGAGAACATATGATGTTTGGGTTTCCATTCCTGAGTTACTTCACTTAGAATAATAGTCTCCAATTCCATCCAGGTTGCTGCAAATTCCATTATTTCATGCCTTTTTATGGCTGAGTAGTATTCCATGGTGTGTGCGTGTCTGTGTGTGTGTGTGTGTGTGTGTGTATACACACACACATATACACCACATCTCTTTTTTTCTTTTTTTTTATTATTATACTTTTAATTCTAGGGTACATGTGCACAATGTGCATGTTTGTTACATATGTATACATGTGCCATGTTGGTGTGCTGCACCCATTAACTTGTCATTTACATTAGGTATATCTCCTAGTGCTATCCCTCCCTGCTCCCACCACCCCACGACAGGCTCCGGTGTGTGATGTTCCTCTTCCTGTGTCCAGGTGTTCTCATTGTTCAATTCCCACCTATGAGTGAGAACATGTGTTTTTTGGTTTTCTGTCCTTGTGATAGTTTGCTGAGAATGATGGTTTCCAGCTTCATCCATGTCCCTACAAAGGACATGAATTCATCCTTTTTTATGGCTGCATAGTATTCCATGGTATACACCACATTTCTTTATCCACTCATGAATTGATGGGCATTTAGGCTGGTTCCATATTTTTAAAATTGCAAATTATGTGCAGATCTTTGATAATTTCTTGAGGATAGAATCTCAAAGAAGGATGGCTGGCTCAACTGACATATTCAAAATATCTTTTATTACAGGAAAGCTCTGGCTATACATAGGAGAGAATAGTATAATGGGCCCTCCTACCCCATCACGGATCATCCAGCTTCAACAATTACTAACATTCTGACAATCATGTTTTATCCATCTCCTCCCCAGTTTGTTGGAATATTTTAAAACAAGTCCCAGATGTTGTATCATTTCTCCTGCAAAAGTTGTTTTACTTCTCCATAGGTAAAATAACTTACTAAAAACATAACCAGAATGTTATTAACATACCTTCACAAATGAACAATAATTCCTGAATATTATCTAATGTCAGGCCATGTTCAATTTTCTCCAATTATCTCAAAAAATATCTCTTTAGAGCCAGCTTGTTTGGATCAGCATCCAAATGAAAGTCCACATTTTTAATTTGGTTGATGCAACTTGCAAGTCTCTCTTAATCTATACCACTTCTCCCTCCTTTTGAAACCATGCTCTTTGTATATTAAAGAGTCTAGTAGAAAGAATTTTACAGTCCTTGATACATGTTAGAAAGCTGATTTCCAGGAGGGTTGTAACAATTTGCGCCTCTTCCAGCAATGTGAGAGAGTGCACATCTTGTCATCCCCAGCATTGAATATCATTGCAATTAAGAAAAAATCAATTTGATAGGTGAATGATGGCATCTTATTGCTGTTTTGACTTGCATTTCTGTGATTATATGCATGATTGAACATTTTTTTCACATGTATATTGGCTGTTTGTATTTCTTCTTTTGTGAATTATCTGCTTTGACCTTTGCCCCTTTTAAGAAGTGGTATTGATTATCATGCTCAAGTTTATAAGAGAGAAATTTTAAATTTTTATGTAGTCACATTCATTATCTTTTCTTTCGTGAGTTCGAGTGTTTTAATGCTTAGAGAATCCTTTTTCTACTCTCAAATGTCATTCATATACATTTTCTTTTTCTAGTTTTTTTGCTACATTTTTACCGAGTTTCTAAATCTCTGTGGGATTCCGTATGGTTAAACCATTGGTTCTAGTATCACAGATGGAATAATTCTTCATTTATTCACTAGTGTGTGATATAGCTTTATTATGTGCTAATTACATATATGTATATTTACATATAAGATATACACACACACACACACACACACATTGGTCTGCTCAAGAAGAACTTGTGCAGTCACTCATTTCCCAGGGGGCCTCCTTGAGCAGTAATGAGTGCACCATTGTGGGAGGTGTGCAAACAGGGACTAGTCAGACACCAGATCAGGCTGGGGTCTTCTGCCCTTGGCATTCTGGGGGTTTCTGGTTTCTCTGCCCTGGCAGGCCCCTGCACCTCCTGTCGCCTTCTCCTGCCTCCAGGATGGACGTGCAGATTTCTGTTTCTGTCAGTGCTGATGGTAGGGATATGGAGCCTGGACTTCACCAGAAAGGCCTGGCCTGAGGGACCCAAGAGCCCTTTTGGCCAGGCTGCCTGCTCACACTGTGGACTCACGTGGTGACTGAGATCCAGGCTCGGCTCTAGGGAGAAGTGGAGATATCCTTTGCCCTCATACCATTTCCCCCAGTGTTTTTTTTTTTTTTTTTTTTAATTGATAGAATAAAGCATCATGCTATGTCACCCAGGCTGCTGGAGTGCAGTAGCTTGATCATAGCTCAGTGCTGCCTCTGCCTCTACCTCCTAGGCTTAAGAAATCCTCTCACCTTGGCCTCCCAAGTAACTGGGACTATAGCTACTCTACTCCTGGCTAATTATTATTATTATTTTTTTTTTGTAGAGATTGGGTCTTGCTTTATTGCTCAGGCTGGTCTCAAACTCCTGGCCTCAAGTGATTCTCCTGCCTCAGCTTCCCAAAGCTCCCGGGATTACAGGCATGAGCCACTGTGCCCAGCCATCCCTCAATTTATAACTTCAATTAATTCTTTTATTTGCTCCTCCCTCCCCCGGACCCACTGGACCATAAGCCCCAGGGACAGAAGCCTCGCATTCCCCGTTCCCTCACCTGGCCGCACCTAAGAGTTAAGGAATATATGAACGGCCCTTTGGTACTGGCGGGTGAGGGCTCTGGTGACCTCACAATCTGAATAAAAACCAGAGACTGTTGTCTGACCAGAACAAATGCTCTTTGGGGAACAAAGGGACAGAATACCTGAAATTAAGGGCCATCGCAGAAAATCCAGAACAGCTGGTGGCCACAGGAAAGGCCAAACCTCCTGAGTCTCAGGTCTGTGTGGAGCCATGAAAGTCACCCGTTTTGACTCTGAGCTGACATCTGACCTCTAGTGTCGATTATTCCTCCTCTCCATGAACATATTCCCGACAAAATGGGGTCGGGAGACATTTGCATCCAAACTACCAAGCTCTTTAAATGTTGGGGCCTGGAGGCCTGATGGGTTTATTAGATTATCATTGCGGAAGTTAATAAAGAATTAATTTCTCTTCATATGACATCCAAAGGCAGTTATTTCAGGAGCCTGTCCATTTACACAAAGCCAAGTATTTGTCAAGTGTCAGAGGCAATTCCCAGGTCCCAGCCCCCCCTCAATAATTCTGGATTAGGGACAGCCTGAAATGACATTACACAAATTTTCTTTCAAGATGCATGGAGCTCTGGGGACCACTCAGGAATTTCAGGTTCCTGAAGGTTATACTGTCAGCAAAAGGGCTGGGGGGTGGGGGTGGCTGGAGCAACTGCAGCTTCCCAGCTGGGCCAGCTCTGGACCGGGGCGGTGGGGGGAAGCTCAGGGAGGGAGGGGGAGGGAGCCACTGAAAGCCATTAGTCTGTGGGGGCCCATTTGCCTCCTGAAAACAACTCACTGCCATTTGTATCGCAAACCTCGAGACCAGCTTGATGGTTTTTTCTTGTTCTTTGCTCAGGCCCAGGGAGGGGCCATGGGGTGACCAGAACTGCAGGACTGGCCCACGTTACCTTGTAGCAATATATTAGGGAAGGTCAAGGCACCATCAATACCTGTCTTAGAGTTAAGTGCTAGGAAGTGGAGCCACTGCAGGGACAGACACTACTAGACCCTAAAAGCAAGTCATTGAACAGCCAGGCATCCCCGAGAGCCAGGGAGAAGTCCCTGGGGCTGGGCTGGTGGGATGGGGGCCTTAGTCTGGTCCAAGCTGGGCTCCCTGGAATGGCATCAGGAGGGTGGTGTGGAGCAGCTCAGCCCTGTTGCCAGAGCTCCAGGCATGGGCATTTGGCCACCTCTTAGACATCACTCCATGAATGTTCAGCAGTCCCCTCAGACTCTGCACATCCCAAGCTGAACTCTGCATCTCCCAATCATCTCCTCCATGTACCTGATGCTCCAGCCAGGTGGAGCTCCTTCTTCTTCCTCTAAGTGAATCAGGCCCCTACAGACTTTTGTGCTATTCTCTTTCGTAGAATGGCTCTACTTTCTTTCCACGTCTGTTGTTTTTTTTGAGACTGAGTCTCACTCTGTCACCTAGCTCTGTCACCCAGGCTGGAGTGCAGTGGCAAGATCTCGGTTCACTGCAACCTCCACCTCCCAGGTTCAAGTGATTCTCCTGCCTCAGCCTCCTGAGTAGCTGGGATTGCTGGTGCCTGCCACCAAACCCAGCTAATTTTTGTATTTTTAGTAGAGACGGGATTTCACCATGTTGCCCAGTCTGGCCTTGAACTCCTGACCTCAAGTGATCTGCCTGCCTCGGCCTCCCAAAGTGCTGGGATTACAGGCTCCATGTTTGTTCTTTAAGATCTAGCTCAGATGTTACTTCCTCTGTGAAGGCCTCTCTGACTACCCCAGGAAGAGTCAGAGTCTCTTGCCAGGGCCATAGTTATCTGGGTAGCTCCTTTGTGCAAATTAGGAAAGACCTCCTCCCCAAGCCTGGGTGGACACATCTTTTAGCAAATGAAAAGTGCCTGTGTGTACATCGGAAAAAGATGCTCCTTGTCTCGGAAACACAGTCCTCATAAGGGCTCACGGCTTGGCAAGTGGAGTGTGGGCCAAATTTCAGCCCTGTTCATCTCCTCAGCTGGCAAATTTTTGGCAGTGCGCTTCCTGGATAATCATACGTGGCAGCCCTGTTCCTTTCCCTGAGATCCTACAGTTCCCTGTGCTTAATGGTGTGACTGTGAATACTAGTTTCCTATTGTTGCTGTAATAAGTGACCACAGACTACAGTTCTGGAGTCACACATTTGAAGTGTGTCTCACTAGGCTAAAATCAAGGTGTTGGCAGGGATGCCTTCCTTCTGGAGGATCTAGGGGAAAATTTGTTTCCTTGTCTTTTCCAGCTTCTAGAGCCACTTGCATTCCTTGGCTCATGGCCCCTCCTCCATCTTCAAAGTCAGCAGTATAGCAGCTTCATCTCTCTGACTCGGACAACTGCTGATTCCATCACCACATCTCCTTCTCTGACTCTGATTCTCCTGTCTCCCTCTTTCACTTACAAGGACCTTGCGATTACATTGGGCCAACTCAGATAATCCCCCATCTCAAGTTCCTTAATTTAATCACGCCTGTAGAGTGCCTTTTGCTATAAGAAGTAATATATTCACAGGCTCTGGGCATGAGGACATGGACATCTTTGGGGGCCATTATCCTGCCTACCCTGCTGAGAGATCTCATTGTATCAAAATTGTTTCCTTCAGTAACTGTAAAATCCCTGCAAGCAGGATCACTGTTCTATTCAGTGCCGTCTTCACGGCCCAGCACATAGGCACAAGTCTGGCATAGAAAAAGGGTTCAGAGAATGTTTGTTGATTGAATGCATGAGGGCATGGGCACATAGGACCTCCTCTGGGAAACAGAGGCAGTAGGAGACACTTGCCTACAGCTTTCATGGTTTACACCAGTGGTTCTCAATTGGAGGCAATTTTGCTCCCTAGGGGTCAGACACTTGGTAATGACTGGAGACATTTTTTGTTCCAAGGGGGGCTGCTAAACACCCTACAATGCATGTGGGCATTGCCAGGCGCGGTGGCTCACGCCTGTAATCCCAGCAACTTTGGGAGGCCGAGGCGGGCGGATCACGAGATCAGGATCGAGACCATCCTGGCTAACATGGTGAAACTCCGTCTCCACTAAAAAATACAAAAAAAAAAAAAAAATTAGCCGGGCATGGTGGCGGGCACCTGTAGTCCCAGCTACTCGGGTGGCTGAGGCAGGAGAATGGCGTGAACCTGGGAGGCGGAGCTTGCAGTGAGCCGAAATCGCGCCACTGCACTCCAGCCTGGGGGACAGAGCGAGACTCTGTCTCAAAAACAAACAAACAAACAACAACAACAACAACAAAAAATAAAACAAAAAAGATTACAATGCATGTGGGCATTAAAGACTCATGCAGCACAAAATGTCTACAATGCAAAGGTTGGGAAATGCTGCTAATTTGGACCAGGACCGTGTTGCTGGAAAACCCAGGAGGCAGCTGTGTGCTGGGACTGGCAATAATATTTCAATGTGTCACATTCTTTATACCCCAGCAGGATGAGTTTGTCCAGCTCCAATCTTCAGATGGGAAAACAGACTTCTGGAGGTACATCCACTTGCCCAGGTGTTACAGCTGGTTCTTGATGGGGTCAGATTTTGAAACTGGTTCTCCCTGCCCCGTACAGTGGGCAGACAGAAGGACATGAGGAAAGGTGGGGCCTCCCTCCAAGCATGCTGGGCAGGCCTGGCTTTCTTCCCCTCTCTCTGGTCACTCCTCTGCTTTCCTGATCATATTGCCCTTCCTGAATCCATCTTCTCTGCACTACAGTTGTCCCCAGATTCTGTACAATTTCCCCCCTCTTTTTGCTCTCCCTCAGTGACCTCAGTTGCCTTCTTTGTGGGACAGCTCTTGAACCTTGGTTTCGCCCAAACTTCTCTCCTGATCTCTGGCCCCATGTTTTGTACTTTCTTGTGGAGCTACCTGCTCTCCGCATCAGCACAGCCCAACTCTGATCATGCCACAACCTCTCAAAAACCTTCATGGCACCCTGTAACCACCACCTAAGTCCAGCATTCAAGGCCATGCACAGTTGAGTCTTGCTCTGGCCAAATCAAATACTCACTCCAAACCCACTTAGCATTTCCTCCCTCTCTTGTCTTTGCTCAAGCTGTTCCCTCCATCCTGAACACAATCTCTCTCATTCCATGTCTTTGTTTTCCTGGTACTGTCAGGAGTTCCGTGGACTTGCATCAAGCCCGTGGCTCAATTTGTGGTTTTGGTAGAAAGAAGTAGGAGGTTGACTAAATAATTAATTATTTTGTTTATTTACCTAGCTCACGTTTACGAAACACCACGATGTGACAGGCACAGGGTGGATTTGGGGCATATGGAGGTGGATGAGAAAGTTGTCTCAGTTCTTGTAAAGCTTACAGTCTCTAGGGGAGACAGATACAGAACAGCTAATTCTGTAATCCATTGTTTAGTTTCATTTGAGGTGGGGATGTTGAGGAGTTGTTTGGGCTTGGAGGAGTCAGGTCAGCAAAGCTTCCATGAGGAGGTGACATTTGGGTCCAAGACCTACTGGTCATTATCTGAATGTGTATTCTGTGCTGGAGTCCCAGGGCTGAACTAAGATGCCGCTGGAGCTGCAAGAGCCTGGAAGGCTGAAGGATGAGCTGCTGCTGAGAGGATGGCTCATCCAGGGTGAGTGTCAATCAGGGAGACCTCTGCCAGGCCCCTGGGCTCTGCAGAAAGATTACCTCCAGTGGTGGTTCCTGGGCAGGTTGCTCAGATGCCATGAATCTGGCTTCCAGGAAAGACCTCAGGCTGGGTAGGGGTTGGGGCCAGATAACCAAGGGGCCAGATAGCCAGGAGAGGAGGAGCTTTGGTTGGGGTCGGCTGCGCTGCAGAACAGCCCAGGGAAGCTGAGGATGCTTACACTATTGTGATGCCAGCCCCAGCTCGACTTCTTACCTGGAGTGCGACCTGGTTCTGCACTTTTGTAGCTGCTCACACCTCTGCTTCAGAGCTCCTAGCACAATTTGTAATTGTACAGTTGCTTTTGTAATTGATTGTCCCTGTCTCCCCTGCCACCTGTGAACCCACAGAGCAGACACCAGCTCACCACTGTACCCCTAGTACCTTGCACTGGGCCTGATGGGTGCTCAATACAACATTTGCCAAATGAATGAGGATCCCCGAGGCTTGCCTCTCACATGGCCCAAAGGGGGAAGAGTTAATGGGGCTCTTTGGGGCTGTATGTACCCCCAAATTCATATGTTGAAGCCCTAACCACGGTACCCCAGAATGAGACCATATTTGGAAATAAGGTCTTTACAGATGTAGTTAGTTAAGATGAGGTTATACAGAAGTAGGTTGGGCCCCTAATCCAGTATTACTGGTGTGTTTATGAAAAAGGAGAAATCTGGGCTGGGTGCAGTGGCTCACACCTATAATTCCAGTACTTTGGGAGGCGGAGGTGGGCAGATCACTTGAGCCCAAGAGTTGGAGACCAGCCTGGGAAACATGACAAAATTCAGTTTCTACAAAAAATAAAAACAAAACAAACCAAAAAACAAAAAAACCCCCAAAATTAGCCAGGCATGGTGGCATGCACCTGTAGTCCCAGCTACCCAGGAGGCTGAGGCAGGAGGATTGTTTGAGCCTGGGAGGCAGAGATTGCAATGAACTGAGATTGTGCCACTGCACTCTAGCCTGGGTGACAGAGCAAGACCTTGTTGCACACATGCACATACACACACACACCACACATGGAGAAATCTGAACACAGGTGCATACACACACGTGCAGAACGCCAGGTGAAGATTGGAGTTATGCTGTCACAGGCCAGGGCACTATCAGGAGCTGGGAGAGAGGTCTGGAGCAGAACCTTCCCTAGCTTCTTCAGAGGGAACATGGTTCTGCTGGCACCTTGATCTGGGACTTCTAGCCTCCAGAGCTGGGAGAGAATAAATATCTGTTAAGCCCCTTAGTTTGTGGTACATCAATACAGCATCCGTAGCAAACTACTACCATGCCACTCTGAGAATCCCATGTCCAGAGCTGCAGTTCTGCCTGGCTCAGGGTGACTTGGGCTGTGTGTGTGGGTTCACAGGTTGATGCAGGCTGAGCTTTAGTCCTGGGGAAGCTGAGAGGTCTCATTCTTTTGGTCAAGCTTCTACCAGGCCCAGTGGCCCAGGCAGGGCAGGATAGAGTGGGGCTCTCTTAGGCTCCCATTTCCAGTGTCTGGATTTGCAAATCAAAGGGCCTATTCCAGGCAGGTCCCCGCACCACAGGAGAGTGACAGTATCATTCTCCAGGCCCCTGTAGGCCTTGCTTAGATGGATTTCAAGGATGGCTTGGGGAGTTGGCCGGAAGGGAAACTGTTAGCAGGCAGGAGCCAGATGCATCTGAAAGGAGCCTGCCCTGGGCCCTTCCTTCCCTGCAAGCTGGCTGTGAGTCCTTACAGACAGACATCCTAGACCAGGTTAACCTTTAACCAGGCAGCTCCGGTTCTCAGCCCTTGGGCCTAGGGCTCCTGCCGGCCTGTGAGCAGGCCTGCTTTTCTGCTCCTGTCTCTGGCGAACCAGAGTCCCTGATGAATTGCCCACACACCCCCACCCTGAGCCCTGCCACCATGTTGAGTGCTGGTGTCCCAGCAAAGATGAATGGGCCCCACTAATGAGCTGGAGGTGGTGGTTCTGTGACCCCTGACCCCACACACTCATAGCCAGAGGCTTGGGGAATGGCTGCCCCAAGCCTACTTAATGTGTCGGGCTGGCCTCTGAAAGAAAAGCACATTTATTGCTACTTAGAGAAAATTGATCTAATTGGGATGGAAGCATTCTGCTGATGGAACATGGAATTTTTATTAGGAGGGTGACTCGAGTTCAGCCAATGTATCCCAGCTGGAAGGAGGCAAGAGAATGTTTCTAGGGATTTTACCCAAAAAAACCTCTTTCCAGCTGATACCAGATATCCGAGGAGGTCTGGGTTTGAATTCTGGCTGCGCCGCCTACAGAGCCTACATTCTAGAAGCATTTGGCAGCTTCTATCAGGCCTGATAAATGAGAAGAAATTATGGCATTCTCGCTGATTTGTTGGGAGAAGAAAGTGAGATTATGCATGCATCAGGGCTATGGCACTGCCCCTAGCAAGAGACTGGGTCCAGTGGGAACTTCTCGAGCCAAGGCTACACATGGTTTCAGTCCGTTTGGCCAAAAATCCTGCAATTCAATAACAAACCAGCCAATTCCTTGTTGGCTACAATTGAGGTGACTCATTTGAGAGCTATTTTTAGACAGAGCTCTGGGCTCTGAAATGTGGGGGCCATACCCCCTTGATAGCCTCAGAATCACCCCTGGCTGCTGCTTCTCTGTCTCTTACTGCAGCCAAGTTTGTTTAATATCTCCTAAGTTTTCCTAAACTTACTGTGACCCCATCTTCCACTGCTCCAGCCTTCATATAGGCGGTCGTGATCACTGACCACTCTGGCTGAGGGACTGTGTTTATCTCCTCCCTGGCTTCTCATCTTGTTTTCCCCTGGTCAAGCCTCCACAACCATTCTCCAAACCAGTCCACCCTCCATACCAGTTCCTCCCACACACTGGTGCATTTTCTGCAAGTGGATCTTTCTAAAACACAATTGGAATTAGATTAAGCTTAAAACCCTTCCATGGCTCCCCACGGCCTCCAGGGTAAAGTCCAAATGCCTTAGCCTGCAATTTGTGTTCCTCAACAGGATAACTATATCATTTACCGTTGGCTAAACTAGGATAGTTTTATCCAGGACAAATGGTAAATTGCATGGAATGCACAGTCAACAGGATAAACCAGGACTGTTCTAGGCAAGCTGGGATGTATGGTCACTCTATCTGAAGGCCAGATGGGCTGGAGGGACCAGTTTCAAGACGGTGCACTCATGTGGGTGTCAAGATGGTACTGCTATTGGCAAGAGACCTCAGTTTCTCTCCATGCAGGCTCCTTCATAGGACTGCTTGAGTGTCCTCAGAGCAGGGCAGCTAGCTGGCTTCCCCCAAAATGAGTGGCCTAAGAGAGGGCAATGAGGAAGCCGCAGTGTCTCTTATGCTCTGCATGGTACATCCTGGTGCTTCTCATATCTCACCTGGCTCAAGGGCTGGCCCTTGTTCTGCCCTTTCCTCTTGGAAGCCACTTATCACATACTATTTAATATCATTTCTTCTGTATTCTGTTTGTTAGAAGCAAGTCACTAAGTTCAGCTGATTCTTAAGGGGAGGGTTCATTTTTTAGAAGGAGTGTCACAGCATTTGTAGACACAATTTAAAACCACCATACCTTATTTAATAAGAGAGTTTCTTAGAGGATAGTCCCCAGGACACCTGTGTCTGAATCACCTGGGACATGTAAAAAAAAAATGTATGTTCCCATGTCTCGTCTCAGCTGATTGAACCAAAACCTAAGGGTGGAGGGGGTATGAGGGGAGGTGAATGGGGCCAAGAATCTGTGTTCTGCACAAATTCTACTATGAGGTGGGAACTACTGCCTTCAGAGAATAGTGGTTAGAAACATGAAGTCCAGTTCTCTGGGTCAGAACCCTGGCTCAGTCACTGATGAGATGTTGTGACTTTACCTAAGTTACTTAAGCTCCATGTGTCTTAGTTACATCATCTGGAGAATGGGGATAGTAATAATACCTTCACCACTGTTCTAAGGTCTGAGATCTAAACTGGTTAAATTTGTAAATTTATAAAGTGCCTAGAACATTGCCTAGCAACTGGACAGTGATATAAACGTTTGTTAAATTAAAAAATTAACAAAAACAAACACTTGAAATGAGGTCACTTGAATCATCTGTTTACCTTTATATTTTCCATACTAGGTAGAAGCTTTTTTTGGAGGACATCTCTGTTCACCCAGTGCCTAGCCTTCAACCAATGTTCCATATGTGTTTATGGATCAACTGTTGGTGGTTCTCACCTATGGCTGTCTTTTAGAATCACCTGGGTACTTAGAAAATATAAAAGCCCATCCCCACAACAGGCCAACAGATTAGTGGCCTCTGGGCATGGGCTCTCCAGAAGATTCTCAGGTGTAATCAAGGTTAAGAATGATGAGAATGAGTGAGTGAAACAGGGGCTCCACTGCTGAACTCAAAATACAGCTTTCGCTCAGATAAGACTCTTCTAGAACAGTGTGATAGAGTATAGGACCACTGGGCAGAATGATGGGCATTAAGGATTTTCCCAAACCCAAACTGGGACCCGGTAACTGACAAAGGATTTTTGCCCATATTCCCCATGTTAACTGGAAGCTGCCACTTGAGTGTCAGAATAGTGGAATTTCTGGGATGTTTTATGATGGTAATAGAAGTGTTTATTTCAAGAAGACCCCATGGGTGGGTTGGTGGGAGTGGTTCTGGAACCTGTGTTTGGAAGACCTGGGATGGAGTCCCTGTTCTGACACTGTGGGGACCCCCACTGTGACTGGGAGTATCACACTGATCCCGGGGGGTTGCTGAAGGAGTCATGATAGTAATCCCCTGGCATTACTTTGCAAATTGCAAAGGGAGCCAAAAGGCAGAGTTACATTATTATTAGTGAACATGAAACTATAGGTTGAGTATCATTTATCTGACTTGGGAGCAGCAGTGTTTCAGATTTGGATTTTTTTTTTTTTGATTTTGGAATATTAGCAGTATACTTACCAGTTCAGCACCCCTAACCTAACATCTGAAATCCAAAATGCTCCCAAGAGCGTTTTCTTTGAGTGTGGTGTTGGCGTTCAAAACGTTTCTGATTTTGGAGCATTTCGGATTTCAGATGTTTGGATTAGGGATATTCAACCTGTCATTGGTAATCAGCAGTTAGGATGTGCTGGGCTCTGGGCAGCACCAGCTCCTGCCTCTTAGCATATAGAGAGTGTGGAGGTGGCAGGCTGTTTGCTGGACTGCTGCTTGGGTCTCTTCCTGGAGAGCCTGCATCTGGCCTTTCCCCAAAGGGTCCCTGGGGTTCTGTGCATGTGCACAGTTGCTGCTGTTTCTTCTGCCAGCAGCAGAGTCCACATTTTTAGATGAGCTCTCTGGCTGGTGGGTGGAGAGTGAATTGGAGGCAGCTGGAGTGGAAGCAGGAAGGAGGCCTGGCTCAGGGTGGAAGCCGTGGAATAGAAGCAACCAGATTCAAGGTGAGTGGTAGAACAAGAGCAGAGAAGACCTGCAGATGTGAGGGCTAAGGGAAAATGAGAGAGAGGAATTGAGGAAGATTCCTTGGTGTTTGGTTTGAGCAACTGGGTGGATAGGGTGGTGCCATTTACTGAGATAGGAAACAGAAGATCAAGAGTTTTGTTTTGGCCATGTTAAGTTTGAAATGCTTTTTGGAAGTCCACATAAAGATGGAATTCTGGTGTTCAGGGGAGAGGCTGGAACCAGAGATGGAAAACAAAAACAAAAACAAAAACAAAGAAGTTGTCAGTATACTGATGATATTTCATCTTTGAGAATGGATGAGATAATTTATGGAGGGAGAGTGAGAGCAAGCTGAAGGTGAAGCCCTGGGTGCTCCAACACTTAGAAGTTGCATCGTAGAACAAAGAGCACTGGCAAAGGTGGAGAAGGAGCAGCCAGAGAAACAGGAGGAGAACCAGGCCTGTGTGATGCCACACAAAGCAAGAAAAGAAGAGGCTGCAAGGCCAAGCGGCAAGCTGGGCCGAGTGCTGCTGAGAGGGCAGGGGAGAGAGCCAGAGTGTCCCATGGGGGAGACAGATGAGACAGGTAGGGAAAGAGCAACCATGAGCCTTAAAGTCTGTACACATTCAATGTGCCGTGTCTGGAGGGCTGGGAAGGTTTCCTAGAACAGGCAGGATGGGGATGGGTGGAGCAAGATAAGGAGCAGATTGTGGGGACAAAGGACTCCTCTGACTCCGGGCCTCTGGGCCTCACCCAGGGGTTTCTTAGCAATGGGCCTGCTCTGCAGGCCCCTTGGGGAGCTAACCCAATCCAGCTGGAGCTGCAGCTGGAGGACAAAGCGGAAATTCCTAATTTTTGAAACCAACTTGATTCCATTTCATATCTCAGTGGTTTGTCATGAATTTTATGGGCAACCTTCAGGGCCTCTGTATCAAAAAGTGCCTCATTAGTGATACATTTGGAATAAACCCACTTTTAGCTGTCAGGAGTCTCAGCCAGCTCAGCCTCATGGTTTGTGGCTCTAAGGGAGCGCCTGAGGCCTTGTACGTGGGGGCTCCAGCCATCTGGGTGGGTGAGATCCCAGGCTCTGAAGGAGCCCTCGTTTGGGATCCTGGGTCCCCAAGAAACTAAAGTCAACTTTCTTAGGCATCCTCATCTCTGTTCTGTAGTGCTGTGTTATGGCTATAAAGGGTGTGGAGAACTGACTTCTTTTGGTCTGCAACTGGCCACTTTTCTTGGGTGGGGTCCCCTTTATTTTTAGTTACTGACTTAACATATGGCCAGAAGACAGAGTTAGTCCCTGCTTTTGATTCCCAGATATGAAGCATTCCTCCCTTTTTCTATTCTTCCTTCCATCTGTCCGTATCCATCCATCCATCCATCTGCCCATCCTTATACCCATCCCTCCTGCCTTCCCTCCCTCCATCCCTTCCTTCAGCCAACAGATATTTGACCTCCTCCCTTGCTATTCTCCCCTTTTCTCATTGTGTTCCACCTGCCTTGACCTCTTTTCCTCTTTTCTGTTCTTTGAAGTGCTACGCATATTCCCATAGCTGGAGAGCTTTTGCAGTGGCTGTGCCTTTTGCCTGAATGTTCTTCCTCAAGAATCTCACATGGCCAACTCCCTCATCTCCTTCAAAATCTACTTAAGTGCCACCTGTCAGCAAAGCCTTCTAGACCACCTTGTTTAATTTTGCAGGTTGTTCTCTTCCATCCCAATGCCCCATCTCCCTTATCCCACCCTACTTTTCCTCTGCCTGTCCATGGAACTTCATCATCTTCTAATAGCCTATAAGCTTACTTACTTATTATGTTCCTTATTGAATATGGTATGTAAGTGCCAGGATAGGACTCTTTATTTTGTTCACCTAGAGCAGTGCTAGCACATGATAGACATTCATTAAATCTCTGTTAATAAGTGAACACTTATTTAGCACCTACTATATGCCACAGGCGCAGGGCTAGGCACTAGGAATACAGCAGAGAACAGGACAGGCAAGGCCTCTCCCCTCTTAGGGCTCCCAGTCTAGTGAGTAGGATGGATAATAAACATAACACAGCAATAATGATCATTGTAGATTGTTATTACAGGGGTGAAGGAGGGAAGAGAGGAACATGTGTGATGGGGAAGATGAGGGAGACTGGCCTTAGTGAGCAGCTGTATTAGTTCCTAGGGCTGCTCTAACCAAGTAACACAAACTGCGTGAGTTAAAACAACAGAAATTGATTCCCTCACTGTTCTGTAGGCGAAAAGTCTGAAATCAAGGAGTCAGCATGCTCCCTCCGAAGGCTGTAGGGGACACTCCTTGCCTCCTCCAGCTTCTAGTGGCCCCAGGCCTTCCTTGGCTTGTGGCAGGATCACTTGGCTCTCCGTCACCATCTTCACAGGGTGTTCTTACTGTGTCTCTGCACCCAGATTTCCCTCCCTAGTAGGGACACCAGTCATCGGATAAGAGTTCACTCTAACCCCATATGACCTCATTTTAACTTGATTACATGTTCAAAGACTGTTTCCAAATAAGGTCACATTCATGGGTTCAGGGGGTGGGGGGAATGAGGACTTGAACAAACCTTCTCAGGGGACATAATTCAACCCACAACAGGGGTCAGGGAAACACTCTTTGAGGTGACAGTTAAGCTGATAATGAAACTTGATAGTGAGCCAGCCATAGGAAAAGGGGTTAAGAGGGAGGAAGACTGCTCCAGGCAGGAGTCCCTGCAAGAGCAAAGCCCTGCCAAAGGAAGAGCGAGGCTGTGCTGTCCATCCTAGTAGTGGCCCCTGTAGGCCTCAGCTTCTCAACCCAGAGCCTGTCCTGACCAGGGCAGGGGTGAGGAGTGGATGGGTCTATATAGACCCCTAGCCTGGCAGCAGGGATGGGCTAAATAGATCATGATGGCTCCAAAATGCAACATTGACCTTGTCCTTTCATGGCTACCCATTGTCCTCAGGACAAAATCCAAGATGGGCTTCTTTTCTTCTTCCCCAGGCTGCAGAGGAGGGAAGAAGGTATGTAATGAACTCTGAGGCATACCTAGCTGAGTAGCCTTGGATAAGTCATAATCTCTTTGGAACTCAGTTTTCTTATCTGTAAAATGGAAGGAAACCATAGCCCTGCACATGGCTGTTGTGAGGATTACAGATCATGGAGGTAAAATGCTGAGCTTCCTACCCTCCCCTGATCACTAGGTCTTCCTTCCCTCTCCCATCAGATGCTGGACCCCCTCAGCCACCCTGTCCTTAATGTACAGTGAAGTCCAAAGCACAAGGCCTGATGCCCAGGAGCATACCTTTGGTTAACATTCTGGGAATGGAAATTTCACCTCCCTGCACCCACCCTCAGGCCTTGATGCTTATAAAATGCCCTATCCTCTCACCCGAGATCACACTGTTCCAACCACCAGCACCCACGTGCAACACAGATGGCTGGAGGTCACCCAGAAAAGAAAGACAGGAAGAAGGAAAACTGGAAAATTCACATGAATATGATTGACAGGATCCCTTTCAGTGTTTGGACCACAATGGTCAATGCACTCATTTGTACAGGAGCTTGATGTTTTCACTAAGGGATGAGCTGAGATGAAAACACTTTATCTTCATCTTCATGTGGCATCACTTGGGCTGGTTTGCAGGGCCAGGGGTGATGGTAGAACGTGCTGATCACACTGCACTGTGGCTAGTGTCTCGTAACAGTGCCCCAGTCATCTTGGGAGCACATGGGGTCCAGGAGCCAGATTTGAGTCCTTGCTGTGTCCCCAGCCCCAGCACGGGGCCTGACCCTGAGCAGGTAGATGCTCAATGAGAGAATAAGTACATGCCTGAGATGTACCCTCCCCTGAGATGTACCCTCCTATGTTCTTTAGTAAGTCCCCAACCCGACCAAGCCATTGTCTTCATTTTGGTTCCTGCAGGAGCAGCCCCTGAGACAAGGATTTGAGTGCAGAAGTTTATTTGGGAGGTGACCCCAGGATGCATGTATAGGAGAGAGGGGAAATGAGAGCCGAGAGGAAAAGGAACGAAGATAGGGTGTGTTAATGGGCAGTGGCCGCTGTGGGGCTCTACCAGGGACCTCAGGGATCAGCACAGAACACATCTCTGAGTTATCCCACATGAAAGGCACGGGACGCTGGGGTTTTCATACACCATCTCGTTGTATATCACCGGTCAACGGCAGGTATGCTCTGGTCTCTCTGGCCATTCTGGCTCATGCCTGCTGGCTGAGCAGGCTTCTGCAGCCAGAAGCAGCCTCTGGCAGACGTGCATGTGGTGAGTGAGAACTGGCAGGTGGGTGGGGGAGTCAGAAATGTGTGCAGAGGAGAGGAGGAGATGCAGGCAGGGTGCTCTGAGGCTCCTAAGCTCTGGTGACCAACGAATCGCAACTCTTCAGATGAGATGCGCTGCTTCCCCTGACATTCCGCAGGCCCCCCAGCCCAGGGTGACTGATGGAGGAGCCCTTCCCAGGGTCTACGTGGGACTCAGCTGCACGTCCCTGGGGTGGGGGTCTCATTACATTCCCATGCCAGGCTGTGTCTGGCCTTGTGCCCTAGAGAGAGGGGCAGAGGGTGGGAGGAGGGAAGGCATGAGGGGGCCAGGCTGGTGGACTTTGGCTCTCCCCCAGACTGGAGCCGACTTGAGTGCTGAAGTGGGGATTAAAAACGAGCAGCATCGCATGCATTAAATATTTAATATTCTCTCCCTGGGGGGTGTCAGGGAAAGGACCCTATAATAAATACCACACGGGACAATTCTATCACAGAGCTTGTCAGTTAACAGTCTCGTTTGCTCTGACAGAAGCATTACAGGTGCTGGGTCTGGGGCACCTTTTGGCAGTGTGCCTCTGCTGGACCTTGGACCCAAGAGGACAGGGAGCAGCTTGGAGAGGAGGGACCTCCAGTTTGCCAGTTTTAACCCTACTATGTACAGAATGAGTGAAATCATGGTTGTACAGAAGGAAGATTCATCTAACAAACTCACAACTTGGTACCTAGCAGGCCCTGTTGGAAGTGTTCTGTGAATATCAATTATAGATCCTGACTGTTGCTATATTACAAAGATTATTTCCATTAGGTAGGGCAACTGAGAATCTGTCGAAGAAATCATCCAAGGTCACATCTCTGGGAAATGAATAAAGGCAGGACTTGAACACAGGCAGGCTGGCTCCAAAGTCTGGGCTCTTAACCACTATGCCTGGCTGCTGGGGCTCTGCAGTTGTGGGTTGTGATTCCAGCTCCAGCTGTGTGACGGGGCAATGTGGTTCGACCTGTCTGAGTTTCAACTGCTGTGTGTACAAAACTGGACAATACTAGTCCTGCCTCATGGAAGTTGTGAAGATGGTAGGAGGAATCTCATGGAAAGCTTTAGTCACTGCATTCTGAGGTTAGCTCTTGGCATTACTTGAAAGCTGTTTAGGCTCTGTGTCCTCTTGACAAGCTACTTGACCTCTCCAAGTATCAGCTTCCTTATCTATAAATAGAGTTAAAAGTCCTATCTCGCAGGGATTCTGGGGATGCTCTTTGGCCTCCGAGCCTTGGGCTAAGCAGCCAATGTTCTGCTTGGTCTTGGGGAAGTCCCAGCGAGCTGTAGTGGGCCAGCCCTGAGTGAAGGGTCCTAGTGTGACTTGGGGGCCCAGGCCTGAGTTAGGAAGTCTTAGCATGCCCCAGTGTGACAATCCTGAGTCAGGGAGCTCAATATGTCTCTGGGGGGTCAGTCCTGAGCCACAGGGTCCCATATGGCTAAGTGGGCCATCCTGTGACAGGAAACCCATGCCCCCCGCACCCCGCAGATTCTCAGCCCTGTGCCCCTTTGCTGGTATTAAATTGCCTTGTGCTACCTGATGGGAAGTTTGCATCCCTTGAATGATAACTGAACTGATGTGGTCATGGAAGGCCACAGCCTGACTTGGACTACTTGCAGAGAAAGAATTCATAGTCCTGTGTGTTCAAACAAACATGGCAGAGCCCTGGACAGCCCATGAACCCAAACAATACTCTGGTAGCTCTGGGTTGCCCAGGGCTGCTGTACTCAAATACCATGTTATCAGGCATTACTCTGGTTTGTGAGTTTGACTCGGGCACCAACGTGCATGTTTGCTACCTCTCTGGCTCAGGGCAAGAAGGTGGAAAGGGAGATATGGGAGTCTGGCCTGTGGCTGAGCTCAGGATGCCCTCCTTCTCCTGATAATGGTGACCTTCTGGATGACAATGTTCCAAAGATTGCAGGCTCTGGGGAGCCGCCCCTCATCCCAGTGGTCCCATCACCATCCTGTTTGACACTTCGCAGCCTGGAGCTGCTGGTAGTGGTGGGGAGGGGGGAGCGATCAGCGGGAGGGAAGAGTGCACGGTCAGCAATAGCTTTATGGGTGGCCACTGGACTGTGAGGCAAAAGGAACCTCCAGGCTCCTCCCCAGCAGCCCCATTCTCTGCCTGGCTGGAAGCAGCCAAGATGGGCTCAACTAATTTATATTAATTCAAGACCATTAATGATGAGCTATCGTCTCTCTTTTTTCTCTTCTCTTTTGCAGCGGGAGGACAATGCTCCGGTTCAAGTGCTGAGTTTTGCTGGCCCCCGTTTCCTTGGGTAAAATAAGCTCAGATGGGAGTCCAAATCAGGCAGCCCCAGATCCTAACTCCCACCGCATCCCTCATCTCCACCCAAACAAACATGTCCCTAGGCTTCTTTTCATCTGCAAATTCTATCATCCATTTTCCCAATGAAGAAGAGAGCCCTGAAACTGTGGTGAAATTCCAGGGCTGATGTGAGAATGCAAGGCTTCTTAGCGACTCAGGTGCACTTGCCACAACCACACAGAACAGCCTTTAAAACAACCTACTCCGTTTTTCCTGCTGTGTCTGAACCTACTGGAGGGTGGGAGAGGCTCCTGTTGCCCTGCTCTGGGGACTCCCTGCTCACAGCATTTATTTCTGACCGAAGTGGAATTTCTCAGTGGTCTTACAAAGTAGAGATGGGACTGCTGGAGTTGTCCTCATTTGGCAGAGGAAGAAAGTGAGGACCAGAGGGAGACCAAACTGAGCCCAGGACTCACGGCTCCTGAATCCAGGGCTACTGTCTCTTGAAACCACAGGGGGAAATTTCTGACTAATTATCTGATAGTAATTATTCTGTTTTTATGGGGCCTTGAACAAGGCAGGCCACAGGGATCCCTGTCCTCAGGGCTGGGTGTGACAGGCACTTCATTTCCAGAGTGCCATGAGTAGAAGTATAAACTGTCACCCAGGTGCAGTCCTCAGAGAGCAGATCAAATGCTTGTTGAGCAAGAGGTATGGGGAGAAGCCATGTGGGCCAGGGACTCGAGTCCAGAGGCCCGACCCGCAAAGCCTCTGTGACAATGCCCTTCACCTCTCAGGCTCTGGTCTTTGCTTCTGGACACTGGGAATGATCTGGGAGATCTCTGTGAGCATTGGCCTTGAGACTCTGAGTGGGATCTTAAGGAAAGGGAAGCCCTTTGAGCACTGTGCCTCAGGCTGGGGCTCCCCGTTGGTCTGAGTCTCAGACCCTAGTCCCAGCTGGGTGAGGAGTGCAGGGGCAAGACCAGGGAAGCTGCCGAGCCCACTCAGTCCTCCAGCTCCTTATGCCTCCCCTGAACAGCGGCGACTTAATTCCGCGGCTCTTGCTTTTTGCTCCTGGTTGGCGATGTTAAACTTGGGGGCGTCTGAAACACACACAAACCCACACAAATGATTTCTCCCAACATTAACATATTTCCTTTTGAAACCCTGTGAAGCTTTTCTCCAAAGTAATGGATTTCCATCCCAAACCCCCTTGTCTGGGCCAAATGTATTCAAATCTGGCCTCGGTTAAGTCAAAAGATTCCTATCGGCCCAGCAGGGCTTCCCTCCTGTTTCCTCGCAAATCAGCATCCTTTTTATTCTGCCCTCAGATCTCTGTGTAAAAGGGAGGCTTTCTTTGCAAAAGTTTCACTGGGACAGACAGACAGACGCGATGTTGCTGGGGCCTTTGATAGCCAAGAACACAAGATCTGACTTCAGGGGGCTCAGAAACTTCATCAGCCGAGGAGGGGGAAGAAGAGAACAGGATCCTGCTGAAACAGCCCTTTGAAATCCCCCAAATGATGTTTGATGTGCTGGTGCCTTTCAGCCTAAGCCATACCTTTGGCATCAAAAGCACCTTTTGAAAAAAAAATTAGCTATTTTTTAAGGCACAGAAGGAGTAAATTTAATATTAAGTCCTAATGGCAGAAGTCTTTGAAAAGGCATTTCTGGACTTGGGATCATTTAATACTCCCCGTGATCTAGCAGCACAAGTTCCCTTCCCTCTCCCCCCTTTAATTCTTAATCCTCCTCTTTCCAAATCTGGAGCCTCTGTGATGGCAGGTCAGGGCCTGGCATCCCGTAGGGGAGCAGTGACTTCCGGTGAGTGGAGCAGGAGTTTCATTCCTTTGGCCACCCAGATCCCCAGCTTTTAAAGCACCAGCCAGCCCCTGATATTTTCTTCTGGTTTTTAAAGGGCTAGTTCAGGCGTGGGGAGGAGATGCTGAAGGAATTGCTGGTGTTGGAGGCTGGAGCTGTATCCTGTTCTCCACATCAGTGCACAGACCCCACAAGGTAGCACCAGCCTAGAGGGCTGGAGTGAGAGAGGCGGGGCGGGCTCTGATGAATTGTGGACCACTTCAGGGCCCAGGGACTTGCCCAGTATATTAGTCCGTTTTCACATTGCTATAAAGAAATACCCAAGACCCAAGATTTGTAAAGGAAAGAGGTTTAATTGGCTCACAGTTCCATGGCTAGGGAGGCCTCAGGAAGCTTACAATTATGACGGAAGGTGAAGGGGAAGCAAGCGCCTTCTTCACAAGGTGCAGGAGACAGAGGAGAGAGAGTGAGAGGGGATGAGCCCCTTATAAAACCATCAGCTCTCGTGAGAACTCACTCACTATTACGAGAACACCATGTGGGAAACCGCCCCCATGATCCAATCACCTCCCCTCCTCGACATGTGGGAATTAAGGTCCCTCCCTCTTCATGTGGGGATTATAATTTGAGATGAGATTTGGGTGGGAACACAGAGCCAAACCATATCACCCAGTTCAGCCCACCTTGGCCATCCCAGCTCAGACTGGCCCAGCTTCCCCAGAAGTGACTGATTTTGGAGGCGAATGCCTCGAACTCCACATGAAGGTTTCTGACCTATCTTGGGAAGCACCTTTCCCTTCCTCTTCTGGAACCAACACAAGCAGTACCACGGACAACTCTGGGCATGCCCCTGTCTGGTTGCAAAGAACTTTGTACCCTGACCTTCCTCTGAAAGAGTGAAGGGGGCCTCGTGGGGGACTAAAGTGAGTTTAACTTTTTGGGATGAGAAACCATGTTTGTGCAAACAGGATCTAGCATTCAGGCAGAAGATTTCTGAGGAAATTCTAGAAATTGCGGGGAATGGAAAAGGAAGGTGTGTAGAGGGACTCCTGGGCTTCCTGTCTGGGGGCATGTGGACACTGGTTGGGAACAGGGAATTTGGGGTGGGTGTGTTCAGCGTGGGGAGAGGGTGGTTGGGGGAATTCCTAGGGGAGTGGAGCTGTGTGGTTCCACCACCCTGGCTACATCATGTCTCACCTAAACCATTCTGACTGTCTCATCCCCACCAGCCCATCCTTCTCAAGGTCGCCTGATGGAACTTTTCCAAGTGCTGTTCTCCTCATATCAATCCCTTGATTAACACCTTCCGTGGCTCCCTATTTCTTTAAGGATAAAGGACAAGCTCCTTAGCCTAGCTGATGAGACTTTCGAAGCTCTAGCTTAGCCTGCTCCTCTCTGTTTCCTGACTCTGACTTGGGCCTTCTGTGCACCTTGAGGAAGCCTTGTCATGACTCTGGGCCTCTGCACTTGCAGCCCCCTCAGCTTATACACCTTTCCTTTCTCTTCTCGACCTGGCAAATACCTGCTCTTTGGTCAAAAGCTGTTCAAACTGCAGTGCCTTGGTGAAGCCCTCTCTTGGGCACTGTTTCTAGTACTGGCTTCAGACATCTTTAACAGTGCTAGCTTCTTGCCTTGTAGTTGTTTGCACCTGCTTTTCCCCTGGTGCCTCTAAAGTCTTTACAGATAAATCCTGGGTCTTGTTAATCTTTGCATCTTTGTCACCCAGAAATCCAACCCAACCTCCCTCCTCTGAGCTTCAACAAATGCTATCATCACCATTTTACAGATGAAGAAACAAAAGGTCAGAGACCTTAAGTAACATGCTCAAGGTCACACAGCTAGTAAGTTGAATACGCCAAGAGAAAGGGTAAGAGAAAAGAAAGTTCTTGCAGCTCAAAGACCATTTTTGAAGCCAGAGCTTTCAGAGATGGTAGATGGCCAAGAGGCAGACTTTCTTCCAAGCAAAGCTGCCTCCCTTTGGACATTTTCTCCGATACAGTGGGGTGCCTGAAATGCCCTGAGGGTGATCTGAGCATCACAGGACCTGGCTGGTGGAGTCTGGGTCTTGAGACTGTGGAAGGGAGAGGAACCTGCAGACAGAGCAGAAACAAGGAAGTACATTCAGCATTTTCTGGGTCCTGCTAACTGCTCATACCTAGTTCTGAGAAGGTGTGGAAGGATGATGCCCCAGCCCACAGCTCCCACTGATTCATGTCGTCATCCCCCTTCCACCCCTAGGCATTAGCCCTTTATGACTTCATATTAATCTGCAGGCACTTATTGCTCTGCAAGGCTGTTTTGACAAAAGTTCATTATCAAGACTGCTAAATGCTTTTAAAGCATTGATTGGGCAAATTATTACATCACTGGGGTAGACACTGTGTTTGAAGATGGATGGTGTTGCTCAGACCATCTGAAATTTTCCTTCTTTTAATTGGATCGATCCCCAGAATAAACGAAGTTTAATTGAATTTTGAGGAAAATTGAGCAGTTGTTTGTGAGTTTCTGTCGATAGGCATTATTTCAATTACATGGTGATAAGTGAGCGGGGGTGGGGCGGTGGTGGTGGGATGGGGTAGGCGGGGGTTGAGCTCCGCTGCATACAGGCTGGATTCAATTTTCCCCGAAGTGAATCCCACTGCTGCCTCTGCTCATTCAGTAAATATTTATTGAAAGTCACATTTGTGCCCCAGCCCAGCATTGGGCCAATTCCCTCCTGGCTGCCAGGTTCATTGGGCTCACACTATAGGTGGCCAGGAGCACAGGCTCTGGAACTTCATGCACCTGGATCCAAATTTCAGCTCATGAGTGATACAGTTCTGGGAAAATTACATACATTCTGAATGAGAGTACAGACTGAGGTCTCAGTTTCTCCATTTGTAAAATGGGAATATTATGGCCCCTATCACTTGGGGCTGATACAAGCATGAAATAAGATTATGCAGATGCCATCCCCCTTTCGCATCTGGAAGGTTATGCAGGTCTAGTTCCATACCAGAAGGAAAGCAGTTATGAACATACACAGATGCCAGACAACGAGGAAAAACCTTCCTGTTGCCGCTGATCTGTCTTTTAATCTCTATGGTTTTAAAATTTAAAGTGGAGTTATTTCCTTTGCTCTTTCTTGGACAGGTTCTCTTAGGCTTACTTCTTTTTCTCTTTCCCCCAAATTCCCTCAACATTCCCCCCCAGCAATAGTTCTTTAATCGTGAATAGTACAGGTGCAGTGTGTATCATGGGTACCGAATTGTCCAGGGAATCAGGGAAAGCTTCTGTGAGGAGGTAACATTTAATCTGAGACCTGAAGAATGAGTAGAGTGAAGGAGCTAGGGTGTGTTTTTTTGTGTGTGTTTGTGTGTGTGTGTGTGTGTGTGTCTAGTGTGGGGAATAGGGGAGAGGGGAGTATTCTAGATAGAGGTAACAGCATGTGCAAAGACCTTGAGGTGGCACGTGAGATGTATGAGAAGCCTACAGCCATACCAGCCTGAACACACCTGATCTTGTCTGATTTTGGAAGCTAGGCAGGGTCAGGCCTGATTTAATACTTGGATGGGAGATATATGAGGAGTTTTCAGCAGACCAGTGTGGCTAGAGCATGGAGAGAAGGGGAGTGTCCAGGTCAGCAAAGGACAGACCACGTGTGACAAAGTGAGGAGCTTGGGCTCAAACCCAGGCCTATAGAACTGTGAGTCCAGGCTCATTCCATGGCCCCATGGCATCTCATAAGTTTTTCTTTAGTTTTTCTTGAAGTCCTGGGCAGATCAAAGCTAAGGGACAATGAGCTCTCCTGCTCCCCAGGTCCATTTTGGGAAGGCAATGGTGGGCTTTGTTGAGGTAGGCTGAGGATCTTCAGATTCCTCAGAATGAAGCATTTCTAAGCTGGACAAAACTTTCTCTTGAAAATCCTGGACTCCTCTTCCAACTCAATGAAGATTCAGAACTGGTAATTGAAGTCAAGCCAGAGCATCTCAGTGGGAGGTGATTTGTTCCTCTGGGAACATTTGCAGTGTCTGGAGACATTTTTGATTGTTAAAACTGGAGAGGAGTGCTACTAGCATCTAGTGGGTAGAGGCCAAAATGTCCTTTGATAAATATCCTTCAGTGCACAGTATAGCACCCTCACACAGAATTATCCAACCCTAAATGCCAATAGTGTTGAGGCTGAGGAACTCTGCCTTAGGCAATACTGGACGGTGACCACTGGCCTTTTTACCAGCTGGTGAATGGAGAAGTCAGAGGTCTCTCTTTTGCAAACCATAGGAAATTTCTTCCCAAAGCTCCTCCTGTGTTGCAGCTGATCTGGGTTCCCTTGACTCCTGGCTTGTCCTGTCTTTGGGGGAAATTTCCTTCACTGGTTTTCTCTACCTCCCAAAAGTCAGCTGTACTTCCTGTCTTTCAATACTGCCTCTGCACTGGTTAAGAGCTTGAAGACTCCACGCACTTCATTCAGTTTCCTCTCTGGAGGTTCAAGTTCTTCATGGTTGCATCTCCCCAGCCCCCATCCTCTCATCAGAGCTAAGTACTTGGATAACACACACCCTGTGCGATGTGGAGTGATTTGGATATTTTCCTCACTTGTCACTAATTGCAAACAATAAAATAAAACATCATATTGCCACCAAGGCTGCATTGCTGTTGAAATCAAGTCCATTTCCATTTAAACAAGTTTGTGGAACACGCTCCTTGGAAACAAATGTGTTTCCCGCACATGAATTCAGATGATGACAAATGGCTTCGTTATTTTCCTCAGTGCGTCTTTCTCTTCATTGGGAACTGTGAACTTCTTGCCAGTGCCTTTGTAACCTCTGGAGTCAGCTCCACTCTTGATTCCATTTCTCCTGGTGACTCCTGGGGATGGGATTCAGAAGAGGGTAGGCTGCTTTAGGGGTCCAGTGTCTCTGGCAAGAGTGTTAAATGAATGTAAAACCTCTAACATGTCATGTCCACACTCAAAACCATGACTACAGAATAAAGGCCTGTGGATTACAGAATAAAGGCCATTCTGCTAATGGCATTTGAGCCCTTTCACCATACAGCTCCTGTCTACCCACAGAGCTTTCTGGTTTCTTCTTCACCCCACTAGGCTTTTCACTTTCTCCCGAATACCGTGTTTCTTTGCAGATATTATTTCTTCTACCAGAAATGCCCTTGCAATTCATGCCTATAAGGTGAACGTATTCCTTTGCATTCAACTCAAACATGACTTCCTCTGGGGAACCTTCTTTTCTCTTCTGGGACTCCCTTATTCTCATATTCTCAAAGCACTGTGTCCACACCTCTGTCGGAGCGTGTTTCACAGAGTAGATTAAATGCATATTTACTCATGTAACCCAAATAAAACCAAGGCCCCATGTGGTCCAGTGCCAGCATGGTGTCATATTCAAAGAATCACATACAGCAATCAAAGGAATTTAGAGCAATTTAAATCTTTTATTGGTATCTCTTAAAGAATGTCAAAGAGGATCCAAATCATAATTCACAGTAACATTTCTTAAGATTTTCTTTCCTCATTTCTCTGGATTTTAACTTCTCCTTCCCTCCATAGCTGCCTAGAGGCTTCTCTTTGTTTCTCTTATAATTAACTCCCAACTAAAATTCTCTCAAGGCCAAACCACTCATGGCTCTTGGCTTTCTAGTTACTCCCCTTTCTCTCTCAAGTCCTTCTTTTTCTCTTAAGTGGTGTTTCCTTCCTTCCCAAATGTAAGTAAAAAAAAAAAAAAATGCCAGGGAAATTACAGGCAGACTCAGAACCTCCCTCTGATGGCAAGAGAGAAAGAGAATCAGAATTGCCAAAGATAAGCCTAACTTTAGCAGTCTGGGAGGTGGAGATGTTGTAAAAATGCTTTTAATTTAATATCTGCTTTCCCCATGATGCTTGTCTGTATCTACTGCTAGAAGGTTGGATCTGTGTGCCTCATCTAGGTCTTGAGCTCTGTGCAGAGGACTTTTTACCCGATATTCACTTACTATTCTTTCCCACAACTCCTCTCACATAGAGAAACTAAAGCATCAAATTATGCAAATTGAAAAGGATACAGGTTCAACTCAGATCCCCTGGTTTCTGTACTGGGGGTGATGGGGCATATGTATACTGTGAGACTTGTTTCAGCCGCCATTCATTGGGGCCTGCCTCCTGTTGGAGTTTGCTTTCTTTTCTTTCTTTTTTTTTTTCATGACTCACACTTATTTGTTTTTGTTTTTAATCTGTGAATGGATAAACTATTTTTACATGTTCTTTGCATTTTGAAACAGATTTTTAATTATACATTTTCAACTGTTTTAATGTGAACATATGAGCAGCTACTGCAAGTGCAGATAAATGTACCATGTTTCCAATTGTTTGTCACAATATTTGCTTTTCACAAAACATTCTGGGGATATGGTCTCCCACATCCACATTTTGTAGGCTGTTTTGGAATTTCTGCCAACGCCGTGGCCACTGTTGTGAAAGCCGAGAAAGAAAGGGTCTGGAGCTTGCACAGTCATTGTCTGGGGTGGGTGGGTTTTACATTATGTCACAATATCTCTGCCCAAGCTGCGTGTACAGCAGAAATGGAGGTCTGATAGATAGAAGGCATCAAATAAACCAACGAATGATGTCCAAGGGGTGGGCTGGGCATTTGTTCATTCATTCATGCATTCATTCATTTACTCAACAAATGATTCTTGCATAGCTGCTATGTGCCTGGCAGTCCAGCTTAGGCCTAGGTTTTTAGGTGGTGAACATCCACACCTAGAAACAAGCACTGACCAGGGGATTTGGGATCTGGCTAATTCTGAGTCATTATCTAAATGATGTGGTATGCAGAAAGGCTGATAGATACACAGAGTGGAGGTCCGAGGCCTAGAATCTTGTGCATGAATGAGGAGTGGTCCTTAGACCTTCCCGTCTATCCCAAGGAGGGAGGAGTACTCCACTATGCCCAGGCAGAATTTTAAGGCATGTGATGGATTACACGGTGGTCAGGAAAATATTTCCTTCTTCCCTCCCTCCTTTCCATGTCCATGAGAGAGGTATGCTTACCTGCTCCATTGAACTAGACTATGCCATGTGTCTTGCTTTGGACTCATGAAGGGCAGAATATACCCCTGCACTCACGGTCAGGGCCCACATACAAGGTACGAGGTGATATTTCCAGCCTGGTATTCAGAATCACACAGGGATTCAGCACCTAAGGGATAGACTCACCTTATACAGCTCAAGGCCACACTTGATCATGCCACCTATATTTGTACTGCCTGTGGCGAGGGCCATTCTACCTTCCCAGGACTTGCCATCATGGGCATCTGCAGGCATTCTATTTGGACTAAACTCCTCCCAGATACCCCAGAAGCTGGATCATGACTCCAGACATGTAGGCAGAGTCCTTCCTCCCACACCCTTGTCTTGTCAAAGCACTAACTCTACTCCAACTTTTGAGGTCAGTTTCCTTCAGGAAGATTTCCATGAATTCCCTGATGAGACACATCTCTCCATATGTATTTATTTAGCATCTCTCAATCTTAGCACTTGTTTGGGAGATTATTCAATATAAATATAACATATAACATTATATTTTATTCATAATATAATTATATGATAAGATCCATCTCCCCTACAATATTATAAACTCCATGAAGGCAGGGGCTAGGTCCCTTTTTGTTCACTATTTTATTCCTAATACCTGATAGAATAGTTTTCATATAGAAGACGATCAATAAATACTTGATGAATAAAGAAACTTTTAGTTTGGTGATGTGTATTTTCTTACTAATTTTATCCTCACTGCAGAGTCTCAGAAAGAGCAGCAAGGGGCAATAATGACAATGACAGCCACGACAGTAAGTGCTACTTACTGAGCTCTTGCTATATGCTGAGCAGTGAGCTCAGCACTTTCCAGGCATTAGCTCATTTAATATTCACAATGGCCCCACAAATTAGGTTCTTCTATAATCCTCATTTTCCAGATGTGGAAATTGAGGCTGAGAGAAGTTCAGTCACTTACCCAAAGTCACACAGCCAGGATGTGGTGAGGCCAGGCTGAGAACACTGAGATTCCATGTTAGTTTCCTATTGCTGCTGTGACAAATTGCTAAGTGGCTTAAAACAATGCAAATTTATAATCTTACAGTCTGGAGATCAGCAGTCAGAAATAGGTCTTCCTGGACTTGTTTCATGGTGTTGGCAGGGCTGCACCCATTCTGTTTTCTTGCCTTTTCCAGCTTCTGGAGCCCACCTGCACCTTCAATGCCATCTTCAATGCCAGCTGCCTAATAGCATTTTCATCTCTCTCCCTGGCCCTCTTCTAAGGACCTTGCAATGACATTGCAATCACTCTCACTCACTCTCCCCATCTCAATATCTTTAATCATATCTACAGCGTCCCCTTTGTCATGTACGGTTTTGGGGATTAGGACGAGGACATCTTCTGCCATGGCTTCCTCTGCTGTGCTGCCTTCCTTTTAGATTCTTCTTTGATTGCCTCAAACAAACTCCAAAGGCCCACCCCCCTCTTTCTGTCTAGGTCCGTTAGACTTAACTCTCAGAGAAGGAACCCTCAAACCTATGGATAGGATGCGTCAGAGGTCTCAGGGCATTCTCTACCCCTTCCTTGGGAGCAGGGAGGCAGGTGGTGAAACCAAAAGGCAGTGGCTCTCTCTTCTGTATCAGCAAAGCGGTGAGGCCCCAGTCCTAGGACTGCAGATTCCTCTCTAGGCCAAGCAGATCCTCAAGGTAACATTTGATATTTGCTGGCTGGCCTCCTGGGCTGTGCATCTTCACGTGTAATTTAGGACAATTAAAATAAAGCGTTAGCAAGCCGTGTTTCCCCCGCAATGACAAGTCTCCAGCATTGTGTCTGAGCAGCTGGGTCCCTTGATCCATCAGAGGCAGCCGATGCCAGCCTCTGAGCTCATGGCTGATCTCCCACGTGGAATGAATTAACATGGCAGATATAATTTACCCGGGTCAACGTGCTTCACCCGGCAGATCCATCTCGGTTCAGGCTCGGGGAAGGCTGACTGGAGCCACCTGCTTGCCTGGCCTTAGAGACCTCGTCTGGGCCTGTGTGCCCACCCCCACCCAGCCTCTGCTTCTAGCTAAGAATCCCCCTCTCCTGCCTAATCACCAGGGGGAGGGGAACACAATCAACTTGGGTGTAAAATTCTAAAGTCCTCTGGAAAATGCAATTGGAACATAATCCTGCCTGTTAACATTTCCTAGTTAATTATCTTCGGCTGTATTTTTGGCATCAGGGCTGAGCTGGCTGTGGCGGGGGTGTAGGGTGGGATCTTCGTCACAATACCAGTTTTAGGAGTCGTTTATCTTGTCTTTTAGACTAATTATCCCAAACTCACCACTAGGCTGTCACACTTACATGCTCCAATAAATGTAGTTTTAAATCAGCTGCTGACTTTGCGGCAGGGGTAGCAGCGTCCCTGGTTCGTGTCTAACTAGGGCCATCCATCTGTAATCATGGCACTGAGGGGAGGTGCCACTGCTCGGGCCTCCATGAATGATCATGCTTATTTATATGCAAATACGTTTGACAAATCAATAATGTATGATTTAGCTGTTCAGTGTGTGTTAGTACTCGGTTGGGCTATTCCAGGTGGGGGTTCCATGGAGGGTCCCTTGTGGCCCCTGCCCCACCCCACCAGGCCTTTGCTTACAGCTGCCCTTCCCAGCTGCCTCTAGCTTCCAAGCTTTCCAAGTTTTTCTCTGTTCAGATCAAGGAACTTACCCTTGGGAGTGTCATTGTCCCTATCTGAGGCTCTGCCCCAGTTAGGACTTTGTCCCGTTCCTAGACTTAGCATATTAATTTGGCAAATATTTCTTGAACACCTACCATTTTATCTCTAGCTACATCTACCTATATCTATGTATAAAACAAACCCTTATATAGCACTTCCTATGTTCCAGCACTGTTTTTGAGTGCTTTACCCATAGTACCATTTAATCCTCCTAATGAGATTGCTACTTTTTTTTTTTTGAGACAGAATTTCACTTTTGTTGCCCAAGCTGGAGTGCAATGGCGTGATTTTGGCTCACTGCAACCTCCGCCTCGCAGGTTCTAGTGCTTCTCCTGCCTCAGCCTCCCGAGTAACTGGGATTATATGTGCCTGCCACCACACCTGGCTAATTTTTGTATTTTTAGTAGAGATGGGGTTTCACCATGTTGGCCAGCTGGTCTGGAACTCCTGACCTCAAGTAATCCACCTGCCTTGGCCTCCCAAAGTGCTGGGATTACAGGTGTGAGCCACTGCTCCCAGCCATGGGATCGCTACTATTATTGGCCCCATTTACAGAGGGGAAAACTGAGACACTGTGTTGTCCAAATTGTCTCTCTACGGTTAGATAGCACCAGCTCTGGGATTCAGACCCAGGAAGCCTGGCCCAGACTCTTTGCTTTTATCTGCTGGGTTTTATTGTCAAGTGCTGTGCTGGTGCTGGAGCTACAGAAGTAAAGAAGGCAGGCAGTTCCTGACCTCATAGAGTGTTCATTCTGGGGGAAAAAGAGCAAGAAGAAAATATAAAGCAATACAAAACAACAACAACAAAACCTATAAAGTACACAACTAGCTAAATAAAATATACAAGTTATAATAATTTCTAGGAATGAAAATGACAGCATGATGGGAATGAGAATGGTGGAGTCAGAAAACTCACCGGGTTTAGCACTGCGCTGTCGGAGGGATGGTCCATCCACAAGCGGGGAATGAGTCTGGCTTTGCCCACTCCTTGGGGCTTCCAATGTGGTGGAGGCAGTAAGACCCTCGGGAGCAGAATCTCAGGTAGTGTTGAAAAGTAGGGGAGAAGGTTTGTAGTAAGAAGGGGGTGAAGGGATCCCAGGTCCTGGAGAGAAGATCTTTGACACAGATGGAGGCCTCATTCACTGCACTAGACTTTACTGAGTGGATACGTGTGTCAGATGTCTTTTCTCAGTCAACACCCCCAACAACCTTATGAGGCTGGTGCTACTATTATTCTTACTTTACAGATGAGAAAATGGAGGCCCACTGATTGTTACCCATGGAGGGTAAGTGATTTGCCCAAGATCATATAGCCAGCAAGTGAGTGGGGGGCTGACCTTTGAGACAGATCTGCTGCCTCTGGTGACCTCTCTCCAGTTCTCTAGCTCTGACTCTAACATTAACTTAACTCTAACCCTAAACTGAATCCTCTCTAGAGTACAGTATATCCCAGGGCTCACTTGGGGTTCTGTCTCCATCTCTCCAGAGCATTATCTCAAACCTACCCAGGCTCGCCCACTATTGAAGGGATGTAACAGACTTGAGGCCCACCACACCCACAGGGCTGTCTTCTCCTTTCACCCTCCAAAGGCTCCCCAGTGCCCTCAGGATGAAGCCTGGTATTCAAAGCCCCTTCTAAGCTCTAGCCAAATGGAACCCTGTGTTTTAGTTGCCTGGCTTCCCATGCACCAAGCTCTGGGCCATTGCACAGGTTGTTCCCTCTGCTGAACACTCTTCCCTCTTCCTCTTTGCTGAGATAGTTTTATTTTTCCATCTCTAATCAGATATCATTTCCTCAAGGATGCCTTACTAGGTTCCCTTATACCAGGCTAGCTGCCCCTCCTTACACCTCTACTTGCCGCATGTGTACCCATCCTCCAAGATGGTCCCCAATGATTCCTGCTCCTGTAGTCATGCTTTGTAGTGCCCTCCTATATTTATTGGGTTTATCCATGTGACAAACAAAATGCGAATGAAGTGATGGATTGTGCCTTCTGTGGGTAGGTCATAAAAGACATTGCTGCTTCCACTTCTTTCTCTTGGATCATTTGCTTGGGAAAAGTCAGCTGCCATATTGTGAGGGAACTCAAGCAGCTCTATGGAGAGGTCAGTATGGTGAGGAACTGAGGCCTTCTGCCAACAACCCACAGCATGTTTCCACACATGTGAGTAAACTGCTTTGGAATGGGATCCATCAGCTCAGTATAGCCTTTGGAAGACAGCAGCCCTGGCCGATATATTGACTGCAACCTTATGAGAATTCCCAAGCAAAAATCACGCAGTTATATCGCTTCTAAATTCCTGACTCGCAGGAACTGTGTTTGAGGCTGTGTCTATTGTTTTAAGCTGCTAAGTTTTGGGGTAGTTTGTTAAGCAGTCGTAAACACCTAGTACACCCAATCATTACGGTTCCCCATTTTTTTTTTTCTCACTCAACTGGAAGGTATATGAAGATGGGGGCTGTGTCTTTTTCATAGTTGTATCCTCATTACTTAGCTAGAAGCCTAGCACATGGCAGAGGATCAGAAGATAATTTTTTTTTTTTGAGACAGGGTCTCACTGTGTCACCCAGGCTGGAGTGCAGTGGCACAATCCTAGCTCACTGTAGTCTTGAACTCCTGGGCTTAAGCTATCCTCCCTCCTGAGCCTCCCAAGTAGCTGAAACTACGGGCATGCGCCACTGTGCCAGATCATTTAAAAATTTTTATTGTATAGATGGCCAGGTCTTGCTGTGTGCCTAGAATGGGCTTGAACTCCTGGCTTCAAGCCTCCCAAAATGCTAGGATCCTCTGGCCTCAGCCTTCCAAAATGCTGGGATTACAGGCATGAGCCACCTCATCCAGTGAGAAAATACTTATTAAGTGAATGACTCCTGTCAGTCTCTTTGAAGGGAGAAGGGGCTGGGCTGGGATTCCTGATTCATCTTCCAGTAAATTCTCAGAAAGGATGGGGCCCTTTCTCGATGGACTATGCTGTTTTCCACCGCATACTAACTTCTGTTCCATCCACATGACTTGGAAAGTCAGCGCGTGATGGCTTGAACAAACTCCCTTCTCTGCAGAAGTTTCTGGGAACCAGAAGGTACAGGCAGGAAGCAGATATTTTGCTGACTTGAAAAAGCACCAGCAGGCTGTGTCCAGATGATAGGGGGCTCATCAGTTCCAGTTAGTGGCTCCCCTCCTGGCTTGGGAGATTATTCTTGCCTCATCTCCTGGACTATTAATGCCAGTTCTCTCTTGCACACATGGCCAGACCTAGCTCTGGGCTGGAGACATTCGCTTCCTGCGGGGCTCATGGCCATGAAATATTCAGTGCCAGCCACTTCCCCTCTCATATTTCTTCATATTCAGAGTGGCCACTCAATTGATATGTAAATAAAGTGCACCAGCACTGAGCCTGTTCCACGCTGCATTATTTAAGCTGCAAAACGATGCATCATCCGTCATGGGGCCCATTGGCGGGACCCTGCTGGGCGCCGGGCAATAAAGCCCGCAAGAGCCTCATCAGAAGCAGCGGGTGGCCTAGTGGAAGTTCATTTATGCATGAAATATTCAGCCAGCAACAGTGCCAGCCTTAAACATCAGTAATTGGGGGGTTTCTATTGCTCCTAACTAGAGCCTCTAAATTATTGCAAAAGACTGGCCAATTTACAAATTACATATATTTGTCATGCTCTTGTACCTTTCCTGAACTAACTGAAATGGCCCCTGTGCTGTGGTTGTTTGCATACTCGCCATGGTGAGCTGTGCCCAGCAGAGCCGGGCTCCTCTGCAGAGCAGAACAGGGTGGAAGCTGCACCAGCCAAGGAAGCCCTGTGTTGCCCATCCATCTCACTGCCGTGATTGCTGGCAGTGCCCCCTTTCTGGCCTTCTTAGTGGGGCCTCCTTGGTTCAGAGGCCAAGTGTCTGAAGCCCAGGGGCCAAATATTCCCCAGGGCTATCCTGAGAAGGGTTGGCTCTGATGTCTGCCCTTGTGGGGACTTGCCTAGTTCTGTGAGGTCAATTTCTCATTCAACAAATATTTATGGAACATCTTCTCTGTTCCAGGCTCTGTGTGAGAAGTTGGGGTACAACAATGAACTAAAAGAGGGGTTGATCCAGCCTTGGATCAGCAAGTTTAGTAGCTTACAATTCCACTTAGATTACTAAATAGTCATCAAGCACTATCCTAAGTTGGAGTCCCCCTAGGCAAACTTTGAGACAGGATTCTGGATTGGGATGTGATGTCATGAAACAGTAGAGGAGACCAGAGAGGTGGGATGGGGAAGGGAAGAAAGTTAATACAGAAAGTGTTAGCCAGCATGGCAACTGAGACTCAGTCCCACAAGAGCCTTCTGAGAGAGTGGAGAACACATCTCAAAGTTATTCCATTTGGGGGGGTCAGGGAGCTGGGGTATTTATCCCACAACTCCTGTTGGTCCCTTTGAAGTACATTTCAGAGAGGCTTCCCCGGCTGTGGAGTGAGAGGGACACCAACAGAGGCAGTTTTCTTGGCACCTTCCCCAGTATCACCACTGGAAACTGGCAGCATCTTGCAACCATCTGGAAAGGGAGTTTTCATTTTTCTCTCTGAATTCTGGCACAGCCCCTGTGTGTGCAGGGCCTTGAGGTGTGCTGGGACAGAAGGCAAGGATGCCCCTGGGGAGGGACAGCCCAACCTGCCCAGGGGGCTGTGGACTTTTCAGGCAAAATGGCTCTTGCCTCAGTTGAGTAGCTGCCCGCATTGGGTGAAGGTGAGAAGGAAGGAGGAAGGAAGAGGGAAGGCACTAATCTCATGACCATTTACAAACCATCGCTAATGATCTCAAGAATGCCTTTCCTCTGGCACCTCTCAGCCTTCAGTCTTGGCAAAGTTTCACCTTCTCAGAGAGGTCTTCCCTGACCACCCATCCAAGTACCATCACCACCCCTTATTCTTTGTCATCTTCTGCCGTTGTTTCATCCACAGCACTTACCACTTACCACAGTCTGTAATGCTCTCAGTTACTTATCTGCTTGCTTTTGCTGTCTTCTCCCACTAGGTGGTAAGTTCCAGGACGGAGGGACCATATCTGTTTCATTCGCTGCTCTCCCCACAGGGACTCATCCAGCGTGTAGCTCACAGAGGGTCCTCAGTAAATGCTGTTGGGTGAGTGAGTGAGTAAAGGAAGGCTGTAAGATAGGTATTGTCACAGATGGGGATAATGAGGCCAAGAGACTCAGAAGGAATTGTCCAAATGGTGGAACCAGGGCTGGAACCCACATCTTGACCCCTGATGTACTCCAGCAATAACTTCCTCCAGCCCCTTTTCCCAACCCCTGGCATTTCACCACGCAATTTTCAGCATTATCCTCTTCCAAATCAAGTCTAGGGAACCTTGAGGCCAAAAGCAGCCTTGAGATACAAAGGAGGCAAGATTCCAAAAGTTGCATTGCCCATGTATGAAACAGCAGGAAGGGGTGGGCTGAAGGCTCCATTCTCCTGGTGGCTGTGCCTGGCAGGTCCAGGGAGAGGTTGCATGTCTGGAAGCTCTGTTTCCTGCCACTCCAGGGACAGATGTCAGGTATTGCTTCCCAAGTCTCAGCTACCAAGAGAATTCAAGCTCTTGAGCAGGAGAAAATACCTAGAAAACCCTTCAGGGCCAAGGCCCTTTCCTGCTAAGCACCTCAGAGGCATTTCCTGTGCTAGTAGTGACCCTTTCTTTGTTGCTCTTTGCAATGGACTGGAAGTTTTTATTCTGCTTTTGAAAAATGAGACAGGTAAGTCCCAGCAAGATTAGGTAATTTTTAAAAACTTAAAAACTTGGCAATGTCAGATTTATAGGAAAGTTCTAAAAATAATTAAAATAATTGCTATTTACCCTGTACCCAGATTTCCTCAAAGTTAACATAGTACCACATTTATTTTATCTATGTGTATGTGCATATATATTTTTTTCTGAACTGTTTGACAGTAAGTGTGGACATAATGCCACTTTGCCTCTAAATATGTCAGTATGCATTCTCTAAAAACAAGGATATTCTTTTACATAACCATAATCACAGTAGAATTTTCAAAATCAAGAAATTTGCATTTACACAGCACTATAATTTATAGACCTATACTAATTGTGCCAGTTGTCCCACCAATGTAGATTGAATGCCCCTGAAGGAGCAGCACTAGGCTGTGGTTGAGGTTAAGGGGAACTCGTTCTAATCCTGCCTTCTTTCCTGTTTAATCTGGGGACTTTGAATAAATAATGTATTTCATCCTACCCTTGTTCTTTTCCTCTATAGCATGGAAGTGATAATAGAACTTTTCTTACAAGATTGTTTCAGAATTAAATGAGATAATCCATGCAAACTCTTACCCCTGCACCTGGCAGCCAATAAACATGCAATAAATTATAGTTTTTGCTATTAGTGGTACAGGAATGCCTAGTTGTATAATGTTATGTGTTATGACAATGGGATTTGACACTGCCTCTGCCTTCTCCAGGGTTGTGATGATGAATAGGCTTGTCTCTACTTCTGGGTCCACTCCCGATTTGTCTGCTCCCTCTACCAGAGGACAGCTGCAACAGGTGCCATTGGTGTCCCATGACACATACCTTTGTCCCATCTCTGACTTCTGCCTCAGTTGCATCTATGGTGGGGTAGGGGAGCTCCCATGTACACTGACAAGGTCCCATTTTAAATGCTTCCTGTATTTCTGAGCTCTCCTTTTTTAGGTCTTGCTCTAAAGCCTGGGGAAGCTTCCTGATCCCCTGCCCAGGTGCAACCTAGAAGTGTAGGAGAGAAAACATCCCTAGTGGGCAACCCTCAGGAGTCCTGAGTAGATGCCCAGCCTCCCACCCTTTGGAGGGACAAGTCTGAGTACCTTATCACAATTCTCCAGAAAGTCCTCTGTGGAAAGGAGCTCCAATTTCCCACAGTGGTAACCAGCTTAATCACTCACCTCGCGTTGGCTCTCTATCCTTCTCTGACTGTCTCCATTCCTCACTGCAGGGATCGCCTCCCAAATAAACTACTTGCATATAAGTTCTTGTCTTAGATTCCGCTTTTGGGGAAACTCAACTTAAGACAACAGCCTTTTGGAGCTTCGAAAATATCTACTAAGTCCCTTGTTCCTTCAACCCAGCTTTCAGGCCCAGGCTCATTGATCCTGTTCCTCAGGCCCTCCTTCCTTCTGTTTTTCCTTGTCCTCTGGATGCCTCATGGTGACAGAGGAGTGCTGCACCCAGGTGGGGCCCTGCCATCATATCTCCCTCCAGAATACCACTGGACCTCACACCTGCTCTCTAACCTTGAGACCACCACCCTAGCTCAGGCCTCATCACCTCCTGGGAGGACTGTTGAAACAGTGTCCTAACTGCCTCCCTTCCTTCCTTGAATCTCTCCACTTCCATCTATTTGACCTGCAGGATGAAGCCTCATTCTGCAGCCTGGCACACAATGTTCTGGCCATCTTCTTTAGTCTCTCCTACTTCTTTGCTGGTTCTGTGTCCTCCAGGACTTCCAAGTTCTTTCAGCTCCCAAACACATCAGGCTATCTCATGCTCCATGCCTTTCCATGTGCTGTTCCCTCTGCCAGGAAAATGCATCTACCCAGTGGGCTTGGGAAATTCCTATTTATCTTCAAGTTTCACCTCAAGCATCCCTGCCTCTTGAAAGCCCCAGAGCATGTCTCTCTCTCCTGTTTATTTATAACACAACATTTGCTGCCCTGAGCTGAAATTGCTCTTTATTTATCTAGACTGGAACTCCTTGAGGGCAGGCCTGAGTCTCACTCACACTGCCTTCCTCAAGCTTAATACAGCACTTAGCTCAGATGTACACCTGGGAGATGTCTGTAGAGTGAATTAGAATGGTGGTATTTTTGACTCAGCTCAAAGATCTAGGATCCTTTTATTCAAGCTCACATGCCTAAGTTTTATATTCATTGGTTTACTACGAGGTCTGGGGGCTGGGAAGCCCTGTAACATGAAAGGGAATCTCAGTAACATTGGTCTGATTCGAACAGAATCATTGGTTGTCATTTTCCACCTCCCATATTTCCCCAGTCTCCAAGTTTGTTCCATTTAGACTGACCTGGCCAACAACCAAGGTGCCTGCTTCTCTTCAATTCCTAAGCTTCCCAAACAAACTTCCCATTAATGCTTGTCTGATGCAAATGTCAAGTGGTCTTATGTGGATGCTATTAAAATAATGAATGCAGAAGGGGATAGATGAACATGGCTGAGAATCGATCTTGGACCCCTGATGAGATCATTAAGAACTGGGGGAATGGAGGGGGGCATCACTCTCACAGGTTGAAATTTCACTAGTGCCTCTTTCTCCCCTCCATCAACTCCTTTCCCCCTTCCCATCCCCCTGTTGATTTATGAGCTGGACGCCCCCCACTCCCCCATCCATTACCCTCAATGCAGGGCTAACTCACCATGGAAAATCTATTTGTGTCAAATGGAATTTTTATCTTTGTCTAGGAATTAATGCATTTTGTAAAAAGATGTTTTAATCATGCTTTCCTTATGGCAAACATTATTGCATGAAAAAAAATATCTGCCCCAAAGACTCATGGTGGTGTTGTGTAGAAGGTGTGCCTTGAGGCAGGGCACAGTGGCTTGTGCCTGTAATTCTAGCACTTTGGGAGGCCGAGGCGGGTGGATCACTTGAGCTCAAGAGTTCAAGACCAGCCTGGGCAATGTGGTGAAATCCTGTCTCTACAAAAAAAAAAAATTCCAGGCTTAGTGGTGCTTGCCTGTAGTCCCAGCTACTTGGGGAGCTGAGGCAGGAGGATCGCTTGAGCCTGGGAGGCAGAGTACAGTGAGCTGAGATGATGCCACTGCGAAACCCTGTCTTGAAAAAACAAAAAAACAAAAAACAAAAAACCAAAAAACAAAACACAAAAATGTGCCTTGGCTCCTTGATGGGGGCCACTTGGCAAGGCATCTAGACTTGACCATACCTGAGGACTATATATTGTAGGGGAAGGAAGCTGCATGGAGGAGGTTTTGGCTGGGTGATGGAGAGGGGCATGGAGGGTTCCTTGGACTCAAGAGCAATTGCCTCTGTTATTATTGTCCATCATTCATCTTGGAATTAAGTTCTCACATCCCAGTAAAATAAAAAATATTTTAATTCGGATGATTTGATTCAGTTTGTAAAGGGTTGAGGAAGGAGCGTGACATGGGGATAAGAGCCACACCTGCACAGGTCCCAATTCCAGCTGCATTACTTCCTGGATGTGTGGTGATGACTCCCTGGGCTGCAGTAAAAATGGGAATTACTCTAGTTACTAACTCCCTGCAGTACTATGAGGATCGAGTGAACAAACATGCATGGAATTGTGCAGCTCATATCTGGCACATAGCAAGCCTTCAAAAATGCTAATTTTCCTATATTCCTTTCTTCCTTCCTCACTTGAAGCCAGTAGACATTAAGTTAAGTTTTAACATTGCCACTTTAGAGCAGTCAGGCACACAGTAGGTGCTCTCTAAATATATGTCGAGTGAAAAATCAACTATCTCTTTGGCTTATGGAGATAAAAATTCTGCCAAACAGACCTTCCAAAGTGAGTTGTAGATTTGCTATTCTCTCTGCAGCCTACCTGGAATTTTTTTCCTGTTCAATCACTCCTTTTTTAAAAAATCTTGCTTAAATTTATTTCTTTTGTTATCTGATATTTTTTGCTTTTATTTCCTTGTTTGCTCATTGCCTGCCTTTTCCACTATGTTATAAGCTTCATGGTGTCCCATTTCTTTTCTACATACCATTGTAACCCTGGAACTTGGCACCTAGTAGATACTCAATAAAATATTTGTTGAGCATATTTATACATACATGAATAAGTGGAATAAATGGAATCGCTTTCTTCTTTGTTGATCCCTGCCTGGTTGTATAGGTGCCAGCAAAGCAATACTGGGCTATTCCATTTCCAGAATGGTTTGTACAAAGGACTTCAAACTGTAGCCAAAGGAGTGGGTGTGGTTGTGGGGGACACTAGTGAGAAGAGGTGCATTTTGATCCAATGTAAGATCTCTGAACACTGCAAAAAATGCTCCTCTCTACTCTCCTTTGATCTGGGTGAAGGGGTGATTTGGATAACAAAGATCAGCTTGCAATAGGGAAATAGACTCTACCTCTTTAGTGAGAGGAACTGCAAAGTCATAAGGCAAAGGGATGGGAGGGCATGGGAAAGCACAGGGATGCGACATGATTCATCTATTACAGCATATCCTGATCCTATATAATAGGGCAGGTGATTTAAAAAGGGTGGTCATGGGAGGCATTTCTGAGGATGTGACATTTCAGTTGAGCTATGCAGGGTAAGTACGAATCAGCTAAGTAAAGAGAGAGGGAGAACATTCCAGGCTGAGAGCATGTGCTCTCTGAGCTCTGAGGTGGGAATGAACTGGATAGAACCAAGAAACTAAAAACAGGCCAGCATGGCTGGAACATGGAGGGAAAGGCTTTAGGTTGAGATGATGTGGAGGGGAGGGTAGAGGCCGGCCGAGCTTGCTCCAGAGCAAACCCTGCTGCAGCAGAAGCTTTATTTGAAACAATAATTATAGCTCTAATTCATAAGGACTCTAGCTAATTGAGCATCTACTATGAGATAAGCCTGGGTGGGTGGGACTCACAGAAAAATGGGGAAGTAGCAGGTGACATGGGTAAGTGACCTCACACATTGAGGAGTGTGATGAACCTAAGTTCAGAGTGCCCTGTGGGTCTTACATAGGGAGCAGGGGTGGGGGCCAGGAGCCAGCAGGGAGAAGGGTGAGCAGAGGTGCCAGATGATGAGGAAAGAGGGTCTTCCCCATGGAGGGAAGGCTCTGAGTGGTCCAGGTTTTTGCAATGAACCACTCAAGGGTCTGCATGGCTGGAATGCAGGGGGTTGTTAGGGCAGGAGCTGGGGCACACCTGAGGGGTTTGGGCTTTATGTTGAGGGCTGGGAGAGCCCCTGTGGCATCTGAGGTGTGGGCAGAGTGGAGTTTGGATTTTACAGAAGGACCACTCCCATCGTGTATGTGGAGTTTAGGGTGGGGACTTGGAGCTGCTGCAGGAGTCCAGACAAATGTGAAAAAGACCCAGGCAACAGCAATGGTGAGAGCGGTGCAGGCCGGGGAGGGGAGTTGTGAGTTCTCTCAGGCCCTGAGGGAGCCCAGAGGAGATTCAGTCTAGGGCAATGGAGGGATGGAAGGGGTTGTGGAGGCTGGAGGGGCTCTCCGGGAACTTTAGAGAAGTGGGAGTGGGCAGAACCTTCCTCTCTCGTTCTTGGTCTCAGCCTCAGATAACTGATGGAAGAGAGTTTCCTAGTTCAGTCCATGACAGTACAAAAGTGAGAAGGGGATGATGGGAGGACCAGAGTGTAGAGGAGGATAAAGGAGCCATGGAAGCCACCCTAGGCAGGGTCCTTTCTGCATGGCATCTAGGACAGGGAAGGGGCTTGAGGAGTTGAGGGGACCCTCAACTCCTGCTCTGTGAGGTTGGGCCAGTCAATCCTCCACCTCTCTGAGCCTGAGTTTCCTCCTCTACAAAATGGGCTTTCATGATATTATTTACCTTTTTCCAAGATTTTGGGGAGAGGATGATGGAATAGTGCATGTGGAATACATAGCACAGCACAGAGGCCGGTGGTGGATGTCATCTAGAAATGCCAGTAGGGCTGCTGCACTGTGCAGCCCCAGGGAACATCTTTTATATGGAATACAAGGTGAATGCTGCCTTCTGAACTACACAATCCAGACAATGAGGATGGGAGGCATGACCTTTAGGGCTAGGTAGCTTTGTGGTAGTCAGTCTTATGGGGTAGGGTCTGGAAGGAGGCATGGCATTTGGAGGGCTACTGTCCCATCCCCACACTGCCCTCCCATTCTCGTAGGAGCTGCCCATCTGTCAAGGACTCAGACTATCAGGCAAGCTGGTGAAGGGGCCTGCAGGCAAGGAATGCTTCCTCTGACAGGGGAGTCCTTCACTGTCGGCGGCTTCACCTCGGTGGGTTAATAAAGCCATCCATCACCCTTCTCCATGCCAGGTATCTAAATGCCTGCTTAATACCACCCTGGGGGGTGGGAGTCTGCATCAGGGATGCTCAGCACCCGGGGGCCAGGGTGCTGGTATGTCAGGAACTGCCTCGTGGTTTGGAGCCTTGGTGCAATCCAGATGCAAACTCAGCTCAGGGTCTCCCTCTGCCTGGCTGGCTTGGGTATGGGATCACGCAGCTTGGGAGGCTGTGATCTGACAAACAGCACCGAAGCACACTTGGAGTAGACACACTGAAGTTCCTGTTTGCCATTTTACTGCTTGCAGAGGACAGATGTCAGAGTAGAAACAGGTATTTGCTACCCAGAACTTCCACGCTGCTGTCCCATGTATCTGCCTCTGACACAGGGTCGGAATGTGCAGGCTTCATGAGAGCACCACTAAGCACACACGTCTGGCTGTTCAGAGAAAGACGTTTGAAAACCACTGGTAGTTGCTTTGATGCCTATGGGAGTTTAATGAGTTTGGGCTCCTGGAGAGGAGGTGAGCATCAATCAAACTACAGGCTCTTGTTTATTGAGCACTCACTATGTGCACTTCTTTGCCTTTACTATGTGAGGAACTGGGTGCAATTATTATTGCCATTGCGCAGATGGCAAGACTGAGTTCCAAAGAAGTGAGTTGTGTATGATAACACAGCAAGAAAACACAGAGCTGTAATTTGAACCCAGGTTCATCAGACTCTGGAGCCTCACTCTTATCTGGGCACAGTTTGCTGGCTTCACAGGCTAAGTAATCATCTTCGCAGTGTACCTAAAATCCTCCCAACAACTCCGTCAATCAGTGTTATTGCCTCTATTTTATCTGTGAAGAGAAGGAAGTTCAGAGAGGTGGTGGGAGCAGTGCAAGGTCACAGGGCCAGGAAGCTCAGAGCTGGGATTCAACACAGTTCTATATGACTCCCAACCTGTATTATTATTTTTTCCCCACCAGGATAGTGTGTTTTCAAACCTTTTAAGCCACAAACCCCTCCTTCCTCCAAAAAAAGAAATCTGATGTGGGATTCTGATATAAAGGGCAGATGAAAGAGGGCACCACCCTGGTTAAGTGGGGACCCTGTTCTGGTTATATATTGCTACATAACAAATCATCCCACAGTGTAGGGGCCTAAAACACAACACTCATTTATAATCTGTCAAAGTTTTGTGAATCAGGAACTTGGATGGGGCACAGTGGGGATAGGTTGCCTCTGCTCCGTGATGTCTGTTGGAAGACTGGAATATGGGCTGGAATCACTCACAGGTATGGCAGAAGGTGCTGGCTGTCAGTTCTCCTTCATAGGGTCTCTCTGTGTGAGCTAGTTGGGCTTCCTCACAGCATGGTGGTTGGGTTGTAATGGCACAGGTAGAAGCATTGCCTTTCACAACCTGGCCCTGGAAGTCATGTGATATCACTTCCCATTTAGGTTTAAGAGTAGTGGAAAAATACTGAATGAGTGCATGGGGCTGAAAATATTGCTGGGCTAGGAATGAACATACCTGGCCGGGGGGCTCAGGAGTGCTGAGGAGCTTCTCCCTCAGTTAGTCCTCACATTCTGGCCCTCCCGGTTTACCTCTCTGCAACTCCTAGTACCTTTCAGCTGTTTCCTGCTTTGCGGTGGGGGTAGAAGCTTCTGCTTGGTTGGGCCCCTTTCTCCTCCTGGTGGCACCCCCTCCTGGCCAGCTCAAAATTAGCCCCCATCTCCAGCTCCTTCAGGGACCTCACAGGCCCAATCCGTCCACCTCCCTCTTACTCAATTTTTGACCAGCTGCTGTATTAGTTGAGATAATTCTGTCAATGCATGCCTTTTGTACCCAGAATGTGCCTGGTAAATTTTTTAAAGAATACCCCAGGCTAACACATCATTACACTTCCAAACTCATCTATCTTTTACTTCGGATTAATTCCTTTTTTCCCTCTCTCTTCACCTCCTCCATAAATCCTGGTGCACTTAATTAATTTCAGTTCCACTATAAGGTCCATAATACAGAATTGTTCAAGCAAACACAAAATTAATTATTCTATTTACAGCCTTCTCATTGAGAGGAGCATTTCATCTTTCATAATTACATTTTGGAACGTCCAATTATGAATTCAGGCGCCTGCTGTTTTGCATAAGGGGACAGTCCCCGAGTGTCCTCGAGGTAGAGGAGTCGGGCTGGTGGCCTCTTGTGCTGTCTGCCACTGACTCAGGCACTGCTGGTTCAGTCCCTGAAAGGCCTTTTAAGGAGACATTGAGGGAGGGGCAGGATGGGAAGGTCTGGAAGGGAGTGGAGCCCAGAGATGGGGTGAAGAGAAGGAGGAGGAGGTAAGAAGGGAAGAGGAAGGGTGGGGGATGTGCCAATTTAACTGAGAACCTATCATGATTAAGAGCTTTTCAAAGGGGACGAAACAGACTTCTTCATCTTACCAGGTTGCAGGGAAGATTCCTGCTTTTCTGCAAATCAGTGGTCCAGGCACATGGGCCCCATCTTATGCTTGGACTTTGCTCTGGTCTCAGATTTAAGCCCTGGAAATCCAGATTCTCTTCTTTCACTCTGACTTTGGGCCATAGAGGACCACTTTGGTGGCATAAGTCTCACCAAGCCATTGGGATTTCAGCCAGGACACTTTCAGCTTAGTGGGAAAGCCACTCTCTCTCCTCCCTAATGGATAGTCTCCACCTCTCAAAGCTTATGGGCCAGCAACAGCTTTTAGATGGGAATGGAACAGACACCAGCTCTCCGTTCAGGGCCCTGCTGCAGATGCCCTGGGGTAGGCTCCAGAAGGCAGCTACTTGACTGCACCATGGTGCTTGACCCACTGGAGTTCTAAGATAGTACAAGAACCCCTGTTTAAAGTTTTTTTTGTTTTGTTTTTAATTAGTTTTCATCTGACCCACTTTTAGATAAAATTAACATATTTGTTTAAAAATAAGTCAAATAATTTCTTTAAAAATTTTATTAAAATAAGGTCTGTTTTGTAAAGTAGGTGTGTTCTGCCGATCCCCAGAGGGGAATGGCTTCCTTCTTCCTTACCATCCCCTGCACACCTCACTTCAAAGCCAATGGAATTTCACCTTAACATAAATAGAAGTGTTCATTTTCTTAAAAAAAAAATCTATTGAGTTTCTGCTAAGTGCTAGATATGACACTGGGCACTGCGTGTTAGGGACTTTGTATATGTTGCTTATTTAGCTCTATGACAGCCACCTGCTATCCTTTAGCGGGGACTGCCTGACACTCGGGAACCTCATCTCAAACAGGTGTGTGCAAGTGACCATAGGAGAGTTGAGTTCCAGGCCTGAGTGGGCTGTGAAATCCCAGGGAAAAACCTTACACCGTGGATACTGTAAGGTGTAGTGGCAAGAGCTTGACTCTGGGTTCAGACTGCCTATGTTTGAATCCCCACTCTGGTACTTGCCAACTGTGGGATCTTAGGCAAATCACTTAACTTCCCAGTTCCTCAGTTGCCTCGTGTGTTAAATTGGGATACTACTACTGCCTCACTGGGCTGTTGTGAGGTTTCTACAAGATTATGTGTGTAAAATCCTGGCTCATACTGGATGGGTACTCACTTAGTGATTGTGTCTCAGTTTCTCCATCTGTTGAATCTGTAAAGTTTGAGTAGCTAAGTGAGAGTGATGCATTTTGGAAATGAGTGCTCTGCCATCATTCCCAAAGGCTGGTACCTGAGGCATGCAAGGACTTCCAGGGTGGGGCAGGGGTTCACATGGAGGGATGTGAAAGGCCCTGAGCACCCACTGCCCCTCCACTTACATTTGTATCCTGTCACTCTTGATTAACCCCCTCCAACAGTTTCCCAGTTCACTTAGAATAAAAACATAATATTTCTGGTGGCCTATAAGGCCAACCAGATCCCATTTCTGTCTGCTCCCCAAGTTTCCTACTTCCTACTTTCCTCTTCATTGTCTATGCTCCAGTTACACTGGTCTCTGTTCCTTGGACTGTTGACATCTTTCCCACCTTAGGGTCTTTGCACCAGCCATTCCCCCTGCCATGCACATTCTTTCCCCAGTTCTTAGCATGACTGGCTCAGTTTAAATGTCATCTCTTCAGAGAACCTTCCCTGATCATCCTACCTGTAAAGCAGCCCTTAGCCCAGTCCTCCTCCTCACATCACCCTGTTTGTTGTCTTCATAGCCCTAATCACGATCTGAAATATCTTGTTTGTTTTCTTGTGTATTGTCTGTCTTCAAACCCCTAGAATATAAAGACCCAAGAAAGCAGGAGTCATGACTGTCTTGCCCAATTCTCTATCCCTTGATTTGTGGTGGGTGCACAATAAATATTTTTTAAGTGAACAATTTACCTGCATCTCCAATGCGACTACAGCAAGCCTGGAAAAATGAAGGTTTAGGAATGTCTTCATTTGTGATTAGCTGTAGGGGAAACGGACCAGGCTTAATTTTTCCTTTAAATCAATTTTCTGATCTTGAGGAGCCTTCCTTCATCCTAACAAACCCTCAAGATGGGGGAGAGCCATTGATTTATCTCATAAGTGATTTTTTTCCAGACCTGCCCACACCGAATAATTACTTGCTTTTGTGGGCTGAGAATGTCTTTCTGCTGTTCCACCTGGTAGGTTTGTTTTGTTTGTTAATTAGCTATTAATTGCAAGGGCTCCTGGGATCTGGAGGTGAAGGGGAGGCCCCAGAGGTGGGTCAGGGGGTCTTGGGCAAGCTAGGACCCCAGACTGGAATGAGGGTGACCTCACTGGGCACTGGGCTAATTTATTTCAAATGGTGTCATGTCTGGGTAGTCAGTGAGCTCCCGGGATGATGAGTGATTTTGCTAATTAAGTCCCGTAAACACTACAGCTTAATTTTCAGCAGTGGGGCTGCAGCTGGTGGATGGGAGCCGCCGGCAGCTGCGACAGAGGCTGTCCTTGAAGGAACAGGCCACGGACGGATGATGGGAAGGCTGAGAGGGAAGAAGGGGTGTTCAAAGGCAGGGACCTCACCCTGGGTGCATTCTTTTCTTCCTCATCCCTTTGTCCGTTTGCTGTCTCTCTAGGCCAGGCCCTGCCCATGGGAATATCCCAGGCTGGTGAAGAGATAATGCCTATAAGTGAATTGAAGGGAGTTTCTGGAACATAATCCCCATGCTCCCATAGGGCCAATCTGGAAACTTCCATCACTGTTTTTCATCTTCCTTGACTTCACCTCCTCTAGACCTCACTTCCATCATCTCTTCCATCTCTAAAGCCTAGATAATTTGTCCCCCAAGCCTTCTACCTCTTGACTGTGCCCACGTTGCTCCATTTCCTCCAGCAGCCCTGCTCCACCCCCACCTACTCTCCCCTGGAAGAACTCAAAAACCAATCGGCAGATCTCCTTGCTGACTTTCTTGGCCCTACAATTCTTTCTCCACACAGCACCTCGCATGGTCTTTCTATAGTGTACATCTGACCAAGTCACTCCTTTGCTTAAAATTCTCTGGGGGCTTTTACTTTCTTTTAGATAAAGGCAAACATCCTTTCCAAGGTCTGTAAGACCCTACTGACTCCTGTGGCCCCATCTCTTACCACTCTCAATTGCACACTTTGGGACCGATTTTCTTCTTCATTTAATTTTTTTTATAACCAAACACATTTTTTTTTTAAACCTTCAGGTCTTTGAACAAGATGTCCCTTCTACCAGGATCACATTCTATGCTCCCCATCATCAAACTTCCAATGCCTTTGCTTGGTTGACTCCCCATGTATAGATTGCAGAAGTCCCTTCGTCAGGGCAATGGAGGACTCAGGCCCTTGCAGATCTGTGTTGGGCTGCATTAGGTTGCGTTAGGCTGACTGCATGGAGGACCCACCTGCGTCCAAGTGCCCACATTACTGTGTGTAATAATGTGTTTATTGTGAGACTCCCTACAGGGGCAGGGGTCATGACTGTCTGACTCATTTCTATGTTCCCAGTGCCCAGCACTGTGCCTGCCATATAGTTGATGCTTAATATATGTTTGTCGAATTGCATTAACGAGGTGCTATGATGGACAGAGTACAGTGGAGTGCAAAACGCAAAGTGATTGTTTCCCCAGAGCAATGGTGAGGAGGGCTGTAAGGACGGACTTCAGAGAGGTGGAGGTTTGGAGTGGTGTCTTGAGAGAAATGGGCATGGGGATGACTGGGTGCAAATCATAAGGGCACCTCTAAAACACCATTTCCTCAGCAGAGTGAGGGGAGTCAGGTGGAGGCATGAGGCGACAAAATCAGCACTAATGATTCAGGGACAGGCTGGGATGGGGGGCAGGAGTGGGGAGGAACCATGTGAGGGTTATCCTAGACCTAGGAACAAGGGATGGCATGCCAAGGTGAGCTGCTGTGCCTCCCTCGCTTCTCCCCATAGCTTGATTTTGGGATGCCTGCTGCCCTCACCTGGGCCACCCCTTGAGAGATGCTCTAGGGTTATCTACATCAAAGGGAGCCTAAATTCACTTCTTTGAGCCGGTTTCCAGGAGAGTACTGGCTTCCCTTGAGGCAACTTGCTTCCCTCTGAGGAGGAAAGAAGTATAGCCCAGGATGCCACAGCCTGTCACATTTCTGTGGCTGTGATGTTGCGGTTTACAAAGTGACTTCAAATGGCAGACTGATGAGATCCCTATAGCTAGGTAGACCTGGGAGGATCTGGCACACTTCCTTTTGGTCTGGGCTGACCCCTTTTCCTGGGATGCTGTTCTGGCTGCTATTGCTGTGTCCTACCCAAATACTTACTGGTGTAAAACAACAACCATTTTATTCTGCACACAGATTTTGTGGGTTAGGCATTAGGAACGGGCATAGCAAGGATGGCTTTTCTCTGCTCTGTGCTGTCTGGGGCCTCAGCTGGGATGACTAGAATGGCAGGGGCTGGGGAATCTATTAGTACTCCCAAGATGGCTTCTGCACTCCGCGGTCCAGTTCCTGGGCTGGGATGGCTGATGGCTGGGCTCACATGGAACTGTCATTGAGAGCACCTACATATGGCCTGTAGTATTGCGGTCTTAATTTCTTACTTTGGCACCCTTATATTGTGATTTTAATTAATTCCTTCTCTTCCACTAACTGATTATATGGCCCTAGTCAAGTTACTTAATCTCTTTTGGGGCTTCAGTTCCTCATCTATGAAATGGGGATTATGATAGTGGCTATCTCATACCACCTTGGTGAGCATTAAGTGAGAATTTGTATGTGAAGTGCACAGAAGGAACTCTCAGTGCATGTTAACGTTATCTCTGCTTCCTCGTACTTAACATGTGGCAGTATATGACTCCAGGTTTCTTTAATCTCTAGGATTTCCTTTTTTATAGAGGCAATGATGGTCCAGACACACCAGGAGATTTTTATCAGACCACGCGACTCGTAAGTCTCAAAACCAGGATTGGAACCTGAATATCTCCCCATGGAGTTTGTTATTCTTTCCATTGTACCACATTGCCCCTTTGGTGGCCATTTGCTTTGAATCAGCTCAATAAAAATGTTGGCTGTGTATTAGTCAGCTTGGGCTACCATAACAGAATACCATAGGCTGGGTAGTTTAAACAACAAAAATTTATTTTCTCACAGTCCTAGAGTCTGGAAGTCTGAGATTGGAGTCACTGGGTTCTGGTGAGGGCTCTCTTCCTGGCTTGCAGACTTCTTGCCATGTGCTCACCTGGCCTTTTCTTGGTGTGCACACTCAGAGAGAGACAGAACCAGCTCTCTGGTATCTCTTCTTATATGGACAATAATCCTGCCAGGTGAGGGCTCTATTCTTATGACCTCATTTAACCTTAATTACCTTCCAAAGGCCCTACTCCAGTATAGCCACTTTGGGGGTTAGAGATTCGACATATGAATCCTGGGGAGAAGGGGGTACACAATTTAGTCCATAGAGGGTTGGTTGCTGGGATGCACCATAACTAGAGTGGAGCACTATCTCTACTGATCTGTTTACTTGTTTCACCAGTTTATTGTCCATCCAGTCATTTAATTATTACCCTTGTGGCCATTTGTCTTCCGGAGGTGCCAACATCAACAGCAAAATATACCTAAGATATTGTACTACAGCAAAGCTGGCAGTATTTAAAAGTGATTATATCCTTGAGTCTGAAGTTTGTTTGGGTTCAATCTCAGTTCTGTGACGGGCTTTATGTCCTTGGATGGCTCACTTAACCTCCTTATGCCTCTGTGTCTTCATCTATAAAATGGGTATAATAATAGCCTCTGCTTCACAGGGTTTCTGTAGGATTAAATGTGATAATATGGCAAAAATTTCAGATTAGTATCATTATCATCCTCACCCCATCTCCAACCCCATCATCATTACCATTATCATCATCATCATTTCTCTCAACTACATTAAAAAAGGAAGCTAGTATTTACTGAGAACATATTGTATGCTAGGCACTTTCATAAATGTTACCTCATTTGATTCTTTCTAGGTAGACATTTGCAGTCTCTCTCTCTCTTTCTCTCTCCTTATATTACTATATAAAGTAACTAAAGCTAAGAGAGTAGAATTGTCCAAAACCATGAATACACAGCTAGTTAGCAGCTAAGACATACTATGAATCTCAGTCTATCTTACTCCAAAGCCTAGTTGATGGAGGAGAAAATGAGAAAATGAAGAAGTATTGGGGAGGATGTTATAAGGAGAGAACATACCTACAAACAAATTTTATTTTTGTCAATTTTTTCTAATATAGTTTATTATCATTTTCTGAAGGAAATTTCAGTTTTCTCTTCAGTTTTGCTTTTTTTTTTGTTCAAGTTTTATATGCACTTAAAGGGTCAGAAGTTCCACAGGATTTGTTACAAACCCCTCCAGCAATTTCTCCCACATTTCACCTTCCCTAGAGGCAACCACCTTCCCCACCTTTGGCAGATTTTGATATTTACCTCTGTGTTTCAACAAAACATGTTTGCAATAGTACTTGTTGTTTCTTCAAGTCTAGGTATTACATCTTGATTTCCCACCATGGAAGATGAGGATTTAGCTTTCTTTCCTTTACCTGTCCTACCACACTTCTACATCCTTCTCACTTACCCCATCCTCCCAGTATAGTTATATCATAATTTTATATTGTAATTTGCTAAGACCAATTCTTAACACTTATATTGTTATTGCTGTGTAAACACTCTTCACAGCTGAGCAAGGTAGTAAACTATTATTACTTTTCTTTTCCCATGCAACTTTTAATTTCCTTGAAGCTAGTATTTTTCTGTTTGGTTTTTGAAGCTTGCTTTGCTATTGTTAATCATTAGTTTAACCCCAAACTCCTTGCTTGTTACCTAATTCACCTATCCAGGCACTCAAACACGTCAGATATTCTGTCAATCTCTTCTTCTGGATAAGTCCTTCCCAGTGGCTGTGGCTTGCTCCAATCTGGCCTGGTTGCCTTCTAAGCCTAATGCACAGCTGTTGACCTGGGGCCTCCTTCCACTATCCCACCGGAAATTCTCTGTCCTTCACTCCTGAGTTATATTTCTTATTTTCTGAATCTCATCTTCCTCTTTCTTGTCTTACAAACTCATTTTGGTGGAGCACCTTCTGTAATTGTGTCTTAAGAGGAGGTACCTGAGAGGTAAAATATTTAAAGACTTCTCATGTCTGAAATATCCCTATCTTATTCTCACACTTGATGAATATTTGGCTTGCAGTAGATTCTTTTTTTGTTTAGAATTCATTTTTCTTCATAATTTCAAAGCCATTATTTGGTAACCAGCTTCCAAAATAGCCCCCATTACTTCTCTTCTCTGATATTCATGCCCTATAGAGTCCCCTCCTGCATTTAATAGGCATGACCTGTGTTATCAATGGAATAGTGTAGAAATAATGGCCACAAAAGACATTGTGGCTTCTGACACTATGGCTTGTTTTCCTAGGATTACTGTTTCTCAGAGAAGCCTGCTGCCATGTCATGAGGACACTTGGCAGTCTTTTGGAGAGGTTCACATGGTGAGAAACTGAGGTATCCAGCCACAGCCAATATCAACTTGCTGGCCGTGTGAGTGAGGCAACTTGGAAATGGATTCATTAGGCCCAGTCAAGCCTTCGATGGCTGCAACTCTGGCTGACATTTCAATTATAACCTTAAGGAAGACTCTGAGCCAGAACCAAAGAAACTGTATGAGATACATTCTTAAAAAAATTACTTTAAGCTGCTAAGTTTCAGGTTAATTTGTTATGTGGCAATAGATAACCAATACCTACTGTGCCATTGTCTTCTAGTTGAGAAGTCTGAAGCATTTCTGATTTTCGACTCTTTATTCGATCTCTTTTGTTTTGTATTTTTCTCTAGAAGCTTGCAGGATCTTCCCTTTGTATCCAGGGTTTGCACATTTTCCTAACATTTCATTATAATATGCCTAGTGTGAGAACATGTTCATCCTCTCTATCAAACCCTTTCATTGGAAATTTATATTCTTCACTTCTGGGAAGTTGTCTTGAGTAATTTTGGTGACTTTCTCCTTCCATTGTCTCTGCTCTCTCTTTCTAGAACTCCCATCATTTGGATGCTGGTCATCTTTGACTGATTCTCTAATTTTCTCATCATTCCTTTTCTATTTCCACATCTTTGTCTTTTTTCTCTGTCTTCTGGAGAGTATATTTATATTTGGATCCTTCTTTTGAGTTTTTATTTAAACTCTGCTGCATTCAGAATTTCTAAGGCATCTTTTTATGTGTGCTGAATGTTCTTTTTTATATTATTTTACATTTATTTCATGAAATCTCTTTTGTTATCTCTCTGAAGATATGTGCGTTTGCATATACATATGTAACAGCTTTATTGAGATATACTTCATACAACATGGAATTTACCCATGTAAGTATGCAGTTCAATGGTTTTTAGTATAATCACAGAGTTGTGTAATCATCATCACAATCAATTTGGAATATTTTTGTCACCCCAAAAAGGAATTTTGTACCGTTTGGCTGTCACTCCTCAATTTCCTCCTCTCCACCCCTGCCTAGGCAACCACCAATCTTCTTCCTATCTTTGCCTGTTCTAGACATTTCATATGCATGGAATGACATTTCTTCATTTCTTAAATAGCATAGTTCTGTTTTTCCTAGTTGCTCCCTGCCCTGCAGTCATTTCCTTTGATCTTCCAGGTCAGGGGCCTTCCTCAGATGTCTGTTAATCCTTGGAAGTTTGTTCTGATTGAAAAAGGAAGGATAAACCAGCTGACTGTCATGGGTGGGGCTTGCTGACTCTGAGCTTCCCCACAGGGTGACCTGTTGCTTATTTGGTGGAGCATTGTCTGAGGTCATCATTTTAAAATCTCTTTAGGATGGTCAGGTTCTTAGATAACATTATTTTAGTCTCCTGCTTGTAGGTAAAATTTTGGCTGTCAATGCTTTGAGAATTGACGGAGAGAAAATCACGGGGAGATGTCAACATTTAATGCGTGAATGTTCACTTGATTCCATGTTCCATAAGGAACCCTGCTCTCAAGAGTGCCTGGTCCTTTGCCTTAAACTCCCTGGAGAAAAATTCTCCACTCATCTGCTGAGAGGAGGGAGGGGCAATTGCTTCCCTGTGAAAGAGGGGGAGAACATCTAGTGATCTGACTGCTTTTAAACATATTTTACACCAATTTTGTTTATATTTATGCATCAAACATTTATATAACCACTACTGTGTGCCAGGTACTTTTCTAAACTGTTGATAGATTCTCCTTCTTTGAGAATGTCTCACACTCCCTACTTGTAGTGCTCCCCGATGCCTCTAATTCCTAAGCCTTTCAGAAATTCCAGTGAATCAAGTTGTTTCTCAGCTCTTCCACTGCTGGGTTAGGATCCGGTCATTTCATGTGTGTCAGTTTGGGCCCTTCAAGAAGTAGACACCAACGTGGAATTAAATACACAAAAGCTTTACTGGGAAAAACACTTGTGAAGGAAAAATGGGGAGAAAGCTGGAGGAGGCTGGGAGAGCTGTCAGACTATGATGCATGTCTAACATTTTGGAGGAGAGAGGGAAGGGAGGAAGATTGGGTAGAAAAAACTATTAGAATGCTGCGCTGTTCCAAGAAAGTTTCAGCAAAGCTGATGAGGCATTCTCCAGCTAAAATCATCTGTCAAAGGATTCTCATGTCTTCCGACAACGGACCTGCCTTACTATCTCAGCTGTGCTCAGCCAGAGGCTGGGAGTGAATGTGGTGGTGGAGTCAGAGCATAGCACCTGGGGCATTTGATCAATTACACTGAAGTTGGAGATCTGAAAGGCACGTTCTTGTGGTTTCTGCATAGCCATGTCAGGTGTGCTAATTCCTCCCCAAACTTCCAGTGAAACAACAGCAAAGGGATTTTCTTAAAGGGCATAAGCCACAAAGACGAGGAGAATAGGAAAGGCAATAGCGACAAAATTTTGGAAGCTGGATATATATTTTCAGTCCATCATGCTTACCCAGACCTCCTTTGAGATATTTATTTTTAGTCCTTCTTGTTCTTCAATGGATGCTTTCAAGAATACAAATTTTCCTCTGAGTACTGCTTTGGCTTCACCATCACAATAAGCATGGCAAGTATGTAATCCTTTCATTTCACGGCATGTACAGCTACTTAGTGACAGTGGTATGGAATAGCCTACATAACCCGAAGCTTTTATGTCTGGTTATGGTGTTGTATAAATTAATGGCAAGGGCTATAGTACATCTGCTCAGAATGGCTGACCAGAACAAATGGTCGTTTCATTTCAGTTCAACAAATATTCACCGGGCTTTACCAAGTGCCTGTCTCATGTTAGGAGCTGGAAACATAGAATGAACCAGAGAGATGTACCTTGACTGTAATCACATAATACACTAAGTGCTATGATGGAGGTAGTACAAGGTACTGTAGCAGAATACACGGTGGGCCCCTGGGGTTCATGGAAGACTTAGAGGAGATAGTGGAGTCCTAGTGGACAACTAGGAATAGGCCAGGAGATGTGGGGTAAAGTGTTTCAAATAGAGGAAACAGTGAATGAAGAGGCAAGATGTGAAATGTCAGATTGTATTCTGGAAGCTCTGAGTTGTTCAGTATTATTGGCACATAGAGTCAAGTAATAGAGGGGTGAGACATGTGGCAGGCCTGACGTTAAGGCCCACAGATGATTTAAGGAGCTGGGACTTGTTCTGAAGGCAACAACTTAGACATCCATTTCTGGTAGTTTGGGTAGTTCCCCAAGGCTGCCATTAGTCCTCTTCCCAGTACCCCAGGTCCTTCTTGAGATTTTGCAGGTGCTGGGGGTGTGGGGCTTGGGTGACCATGGACACCTTCCTACGAGGGTACTCTGTTAACATTTCACCCTGCTAGATGAAGCTTGTGCCATCTTGTCCTGATTCCCCTTCCCAATTGTATAGCCCAGCAATACCATCCTCTGACTGGCATCACTTCTTTCTGAAGTCCCACATCTATGGCTGCTTAATTGTGCTCCACACTCTACTTTGCAGGAAGCAGGAAGCTGGGGAACCCCTGCAGACCCCAGACTCTGCCATCTGGCTTTGAAGGGAAAACATTTGCTCAGATTTTCCCAACTACCCCAGGAATCACCCGCTTAGGAGAAGGGTGTTGGGGAGGGAGGTGTGATGAAAGTCAGATGGATCTGGTGCTAATGCTGGTTGAGGTGCTTACCTGCTGGGTGACCTTAGGCAAATGCTCTCTTTAACAAGCAAGCATTGGACGATGCCCTCTCTGTGCACAGCCATATGCTGGGCTCTGAAGGGACAAGACACTGTAGGGGAGAAAGACAGAAAAGAGGAGGACTTAGGATCTGTGTAAACCCAGGGAGACTTAAGCCCTCGTGACACATTATTAATAAGTATACATTATTATGGCTCTTCAGTGGAAGAAGTTGGGGCTTAAAGAGATTACATAGCTTGCCCAAAGTCTCTGTAGCCATACTCCCCTGTACTGTAACCACTGTTCCCAAGGTCTGCCCAATAATGTGATAACAGCAACATCACACAGACCCACTCCCTCTGGTCATTGCCAGCTTCCTCCTGCCTGTAGAAGGACCAGAATTACTGGTGAGCCTGTGGAGATGAAGAATGCCCCAGGCCTTCAGATGGACCCACCTAGAGAGTGTAAGGAGGCTGGCTTGGTAGCCTGAGATCATTCCAACCCCTTTTCTTTCTTCACCTGCAGGACAGGAACTCCCATGTAGGTTGGGTGGTACCCACAGTCAAGGTCTTTGGGAGGGCCACTGGAGCCTCTCTTCTCAGCAAATCTGAACAGTGGGGCTGGGCATGTGTGCTAGGCTGTCAGGAAGAGTTATATCCAGACAGCCCCTCGGCCTGCCTGCTTTCTCCTCCGCAGTCCCCTCCTAATTCATTTTCCGCCTTTAATGTACTGTTGTGGAGCTTCCTCTCCCATTAGGGCCTGTAATGTGCACCGATTCCCTTCAGCTTGACTGCCTTTAATAGGCAGCGTAAATAGAATTTAGTGTGGCATGCACTAACATCTCTATCCATTGTCCAGAGATTAAATACTTGCCACCGATGGTTCATGCATCATCAGCCTCGAGCCCAGCTTCATAGCTCCCAACCAAAGGAGGATATTAAATTAATTTGCAGGTTGCTTTAGCAAAACCTAACAAAAAAACCTCCACAGGAGGAGAGGGGAGGGGGCAGGATGCATCTGCTCACCATCAATCATGGGGTGGGAGTGGGAGTTGTTAGGAACCAGGAATGGGGCTCTTGTCCATCTCAGGCTGGGTCCTTCTTGGGGGCCACACTGCTTGGCCGTCTACTTCCATCTTAGTCCCCAGGCTTTGGCCCATGGGCAGCTCTTCTCTCAGCTTTGGAATCAGCTTTCTGTTCTGACAAGTAGAGTGAGTGATGGAGAAGGGGGTGTGGGGACTGTGGAGCTTGAGTCCAGACCACAGGGGTGACTTCTTCCTTTTTAGGGGTGTAGCCAAAGGACAACAGGTAAAATGCCCCTGTGGTCCCAGTTAGGGAGACCTCTGAAACCTCCCTTTGAACCATTAGGGTCCCTTTGGTGTCCCTTCTTGTTGGGGCCCCAGCTGGGTGGGTGTGGGAGGCAGGGGGTGAGGGTCAGTGTAGGCCTTGCCTCTGGGATCCAGTGGGGGAATTTACTGCCCTTTTTGTATCAGATGATGTTGTCTGTGTCGTTCACCACAGTCATGTGGGGAAGATCTGCAAATGGACAACGAGGATCCAGGTACAAGGGGCTTTGGAAGTCCAGATAGCAGCTTGTGCTGACTTAGGGGATCACAGTGGTCATGGGGGAGCAGGTCATCTCTTGAGTTGGACCTTCAAGGATAAGCAGGAGTTAGCTGTCGGGGTGGAGGGGACAGGGTTGTTCCAAGAGAAGGGCTTGGAGGTGTCTCCACGCATGGCATTGTCAGAGAACACAGGGAGTGCAGTGACTGGAAGGCATGGTGAGCATGGGGAGAGACTAGAGGTGAGGCTGGGAGGGGAACTTTATGTGGAGACACTGGAGAACCATGGGAGGTCTTCATCAGGAGCAGGAGAGGCTCAGGGCCAGGTCTGTGCTCTGTGGAGACCATTCTGAGACAAGGAAACATGGAGAGCCCTTGCCTGAGTCAGGGAAGACGGGGCTCAGACTGTGATACCAGTGGAGACCAGAGAACGTTAGTACCAATCCTGGCCTGAAAGTCTCTGGGACAAAGGATAAAAAGATCCCATCCCTTATCTTAGTTCTGGCATAGCTGGGAACAATAAAACTGAGTCTTTGTGCTCAGATGTGCTTTGAGAAGAAATGTTGAATCCAGGTCCCTGTCCCGCGGGCCCTGTCTGCCCAGAAATAAGGCTCTGGACGAAAGGAGGCAGGTAGGAAGAGTTTGGCTCACTTGAGCATAGTTGGAATCTGGCCTCTCCTTTCCATTGAGTGGGTGGTTTGGGGGCTGGCCTTTGGACAGCAAATGGACCAAAGGGAGTCCATTTGTCCATTTGCTGGGAGTTCCTCTCCTACCAGGGTTAGGCAGGCATGGTGGATACAGGACAAGCATGCCACCACCTTCTAAGTCATTGCCCTGGCAGACATCACTAATCAATCAAGCCACATTTCCCCATGAGGGGCAAAATCCCTAGGATCCTTTTCAGCACAGACTGTGTAGGACCACCAAGGATGACCTGAGCCTGATAAAACCGATAGAATCAGCCAATTATTTAACTTCCAACCAGGGTCTTGTGTCTTTGCAGACCTGAGTAGGCATGGTGCTCAGATCTTAGCAGATTTTTCCAGTCTGTGGTTCTGCCTTTCCCTACATCGTGGGAATGTAGTGGGTCTCATGGCAGAGGCTTTTGAGGCAAAGTGGGTGAGGAGAGACCTCAGCAGTGCGTAAGACTCCATTGTGGGCTGCCAATTCCTCCCTGATGAACTCCTCCACCAGTGACCTCCACTTGCGGTGGTTTATTAATAGCTTTTAACATGATCATTTGGACTAATTGAAAATGGGAGCAGCGCTAATATGCCCCTTACATTTCATTTCTTTTTATTTAAAAAAGATGCTAAAAGCATTTATTGAGTAGTTTCTGGGGAAACCTAATAAAAAGGTCTCCCCTCTTGCCATTGCAATGGTGTGGTCTCCTGCCAGCACCCCATGCAGGGGGTTCTCATGGTTCATTAGTGTGATTTAAGGTGTCCAAGCGGCCCTGTTATAAAGCCATCACTGGGAGCTGCTCCAAGACATCTCTCACTCATGGCAAGCTCCACCTGGTACTGAAGGTGGAGAATGGATAGGACAGGATGAGAGTTTTTGGCTGGCATCCTTTCACCATACCCAGTCTGTGGACTGTAGTGTGGGCACTGCTATGGGAATAAATGGGTTATCTCCCACCTCCCACCCCACTGTTCTTCTGTCTTATTGGCTGGGATTAAAAATCATGGAGGAGCAAGATCTAATTAGCCTCATTTAGGATTACTGCCCATCTCTCAGTCAAAGAGGACAGATGTGCTGCTCATTCTTCATTTTTCCTCCCCTTCTTCCTAGTTTGTTTCTCTGCCATTCTCTGTACCCCAAAAGACTCACCCTTGGACTTGCCCTGTGGCTTCCCATTGAGTTTGGCCAGTGGGAGGTATTGGCAGGAGATCAGAAGGTGGAAGAGGAGAGAGGATGGGATCTCTATTCCCTACTCCCTTCCTGCTTGGTGTTACACTAGTTCTAGAGTCATTGACCCCATCTGACTCTGTGTCCCTCTGGACAGGCTCTCTCCATAGTCGCATTTCTCCCTTCAGACCTAAGGTTGGTGCTATGGTTTGGCTGTGTCCCATTCAAATCTCATCTTGAATTGCAGCTCCTGTAATTTCTATGTATCACGGGAAGTACCTGGTGGGAGGTAATTGAATCATGGGGGTGGGTTTTCCCCTTGCTGTTCTCTTGATAGTGAATAAGTCTCACCAGATCTGATGGTTTTATAAAAGGGTGGTTTCCCTGTACATGCTCTCTTTCCTGCCACCATGTAAGATGTGCCTTTGCTCCTCTTTTGCCTTCTGCCATGATTGTCTTGGGCATTTCTTCATAGCAGTATGAAAATGGACTAATACAGGTGGTAACTTCTTGCCACTAGGGCTAGTTTTGGGCCAGTGTTTGTTTCCTTAACACTGTCTGCACCTCTGCAAGTAGTCCCTTCATTAAAGACTTCTTGGCCTTCGATTTCACTTCTTACACACTTCCTTGAAAGGCAATCCTTTGATGTCATTATTCAAAGAAAGGAGAATGGATGCTGGATGGCCCCCAAAGGTTCAACTGTCCTTTAGATTCTCGCCTTAGTCTTGGCCACAGGCTGAGCCACAGATATCTGGCCTCTCCTTTCCATTGAGTGGGTGGTTTGGGGGCTGGTCTTTGGCACACTCTGCTTCTGGCCAATGAGTAAAGGCTCTGCTTATCTGAGTCCCCATTCCACTCTTGGTTCTCTGGCCCTATCCCTAGCATGGGATCTTGTGCCTGTGGTCCCAGCCAGAGGTGACCCTACGTCCCTATCAGCTCCTCCACAACCACTTCACAAAACCTTCACCTCCATATATGGCTCCTTCTTAGAACTTTTCTGAGAAGGACTGATCTAGTCTGTACTCCATTGAGCTTACCATACTAGATGCCAGAAGCTGTTTCCAAAGGCACATCACCTCTCAAAGGATCAATGTTTGCCCTTGACAAGGCCTCCTGTAAAACTCCGAAGGCCACTGGCAGCACTGTCAGAATAAATTCAGGGCTTTGCAAGGGGATCCCTTTGAGGCCAACTGGGCTATGGATGAGCTTGTGGCTATTAACCAAGTAGCCACAGCTCAGGCTGTGCCTGAAAGTGTGTGTGCTCTTGATAAGAGCTCTTGAAGGGAGGGGAGAGGTTACCGAAGGAAAGCTCTCTGGACTCATTCAGATCTTCCAGGGGAAGAAAGTCCCTAGGACCCACATCCAGATCTCACCTTGTCCTGGTTGGGGGAGGCAGCTGATGACAAGCTGAGGACCTTCTAGAAGCAGCCAGATGCTGGGTCAAGCCAAGCACCTGCTCTGTGCTGTACCAGACTCTGGAGGTAAATATGGACTTGGACTTGGATACTGGCTATTTCTAACCTGGCAGTGACTTTGAGGCCTTCTTGGGTCCTCAGTATCTTCATCTGTAATAGATGTAATAGAACAAATGTTCTCTATGAGTCCTGAGATTCTGTAACCTAAGTTTCTCAATCTTGGCACTGTTGGCATTTCAGGCGGGATAATTCCTTGTGGAGGACTGTCCTGTGCATGCTAGGATGTTTAGCAGCATCCTTGGCCTCTATCCATTAGATGCCAGTAGCATCTTCTCTCCCCAGTTTTGATAATAAAAAATGTCTCTAGACCTTGCCAAATGTCTTCCAGGGAGCAAAACTGCCCTAGTTGAGAACTACTGACTTAAAATAATGGTTCAGAATCACCATGTGGCTGGCCAGGCCTTTCACCAGACTCTCTTAGACTCCAGCTTGGTCATAGGCATTATGATCCTCATTCTGAGGCTGGGGGCATGGGCCTGCACTATCCTAGCTCCATAAGGTAGTGGCATCTTATCTTCCAAGCCTTTCCTGCTCCAGGGATTGGGCTCTCATTTATTCAATGATCCGATAAAGTCTGAACCTGACAGCTGGAAGCCCAGCCGTTTGGAGTGAGAGAGAGACCCAAGGAGTCTAGGGACAAAGCCTGTGTGAAGAGGGTTCCAAGGGAGTATGGGGAGAAGAAACTGGGCTTTAGGTGACCAGGAGTGGTCACCTCTTGGTGTGCTCTTGGGTGAGTTACTGAACTCTTTGTGTCTGAGTTTCTCATCTTCTCAATGGGGGTGATAATGGTAACCTCTCTCATAGGATTCTTAGATCAGTCAGGATTTTGGCAGGAAACAAATGGCACATCCAAAAGGATTTCTCTAAAAAGAACATTATAAAGGGACAATTTTCAAATTAAGGCAAATTAAGGAAATAGAAAGGGATGGTGAGGCATACCTTGGTTAGCAAGAGCAGAAAACGATGACCCCCTCCTCCTGCCAGACTGAAGGGGCAAGGGAAGGAAAGGTTGTTTCAGGAGGCCTGTGAGAGTGGAGTCTTGGAACCCCTCCTCCATGCCCCATTCAGATATGCAGCCGCAGAGAAATGCAGTCATGGCTAGAGTCACAACTGGTGGGCTCCCAGAACCCAAACTACAGCTGGGGGTGAGGGAGTGGGGGGTGATGCAGCAGGTAGAGGTCAGCTTCCCCTGCACAGAACATGGAACACGGCAGAGAAGGTCAGAAACTAGAGCTGGGTGCAGGATGGGAGTGGGGCAAGAGGAGAGCCACCAGCAGTTGTTAGGAAAACGAATGAGTGGATATTTGTCAAATCCTTAAAACAGTGCTCAGCATGTAATAAGTGCTTGCCAAATGAAACCCTGTGCTAGACTCTGCGGGGTACAAGACATAGTAAATAAACTTCAGCAGCCCCTCCTGGGTCCAGGACAGGGCTCCTCTATGGAGAGGTCCCAGGCTCTTCAGTTTGTGTCTGTGGAGGACTAGTTTGGGCTGACTGTGGTGTGGCTCCCCTTGGGAGACTTTTGCCTAAGCAGCCCCTGCCCACCACCTCACAGACACATCCAGGGGAAGCCCACCCTGAGCCTCCCTACCCTGAGCCTCTCTACCCTGAGCCTCCCTACCCTGGCCTGACATCGCCATCTGGCTTCAGCCATGGCATTCCCTTGACTCCCCTGGCTTCACGTCTCATGCCCTTTGGCTATGACTAATCTGGAACCAGAGGCTGGGAGGCCTGGAAAGCCCTGCCTGGGGGGAAGTAGGGGGCAGCTTTTGTCTTCCCCTGAGACCCCTCAGCACTGAAGTTTTCATAGTTCATGGAACCGATCTTCCTTTGCTTTTGTGGGTCCCTTCTGTGTAGGCCTGCAGATATATAGGATGGTGAGCCCCAAAGGGGCTCTGTGGGACCTGTGCTCCTAGCTGCCTTTAGGGATGCTCCATTAAGGGACTCAAGGCCAGAAGAGTTTGCCATAGAGGTGGGGAGAGGCAGAGGGGGACAAGGAGGCAACATTTCATGAACTTCCACGCTTCCTTTGTCATGGCTCTGATTGCCACGCTGGCCTGCAGGTGGAAGCTGGGCTCCTCCCAGTCCCAGGAACCAACCATCTGAAGGGATCTGGGGGTGCAGTGAGCTGGGCCAGAGTCCTTTTCCACTTGGCTCTGATGGAGGATTTGCGGGGTAGGGAGTGGGCCTGGGCTGAGCTCCTAGGGCTGGCACAAGGAGGGAGAGATTACTAGTCCTCTCTCCAGCCCATCCATGGCTGGTTGCCCATGTCCAGGGGGTTCAAGGGAGCCCTGGGTACTCTCCCAGCTCCAGCGTGTACAGATACTCCACTTAGGTTTGCTAGAGAAAATATACAATGCCCAATTAATTTGGATTTCAGATGAATCATTGTTTAGCATAAGTATGTCTCAAAGATTGCATGGAACATACACTAAACAGTAATTTGTTATTTATCTGAAATACAAATTTAACTGGACACCCTGTATTTTTTTTTTCCTTTTTTTCTTTATCCGGCAACCCTGTCCAGTGCCATCTCCAGCCTCCACCTCCTCCCTCCACGGGTCCCCAGAAGTAGGGGTTTTACTGCATCTTGTTCCTTCGTGGTTCCCCCGTAAGTGAAATCCAGGATCCAAGCTTGAAGAGCTCTGAGATGGGGCTGTTTCAAACCCATGAAGCCCCCAGGATGAGGGGCTGAGCCATGGCTCCTATTGGCCTTTGTTAGGGTTAGGGTGGTGAGGTTCATGAGTGGGGGCTGGACAATGACTGTGATAGCACAGCTGGCCCCCCACACTGCAGCTGGCCTCAGGGACCCATGATTTGAATTGGGCATGTGCAAACCCTGTGCTCAGCACGTGACTTGCTTTGTTCCATTTCATCCTCCCACACTGCAGCCCCATGAGGCTGGGGTCCATAGTATCATTTTGTAAATGAGGACACCAAGGCACAGAGAGGTTAAGGGCTGGGCCAAGTCACACAGCTAATCTATGCTAGAGTTAGGGTTTGACCCCAGGGCAGAGCTCTCAGCTGCTGTCCCACACGCTTCCTCTCCTGGGTCCTGGCCTTTCCTAAGGGTGTCATCAGGCCTGGGTCGCTGGGTGGAGGGGGCTACAGCTCGAGAATGCTGCTGGCTTGGGAACGTTTTCCACACAACACCCCCACCCTGCCGCCCCCACCCCCGCCCCGTGCAGCTGTGTAATGAACCCACATCTGTTACCACCACATGTTGCTCAGCGCTACGCAGATGTAAAGTCTCAATTTTTCTAATTAGCAGGAACACGAAGTCTATCTTAATTTTCTCCTCCCCTCCCTCTAATAAACGTGATATTAACAAGGTTACACGTCTGCATTTTTGCTGGGTGTAATTGAATCAGGTCGCAGATTTGATTAGTGGGTGTGGGGCGCCTGGGTCTGGTCAGGCTGAAGGGCTGGGGGAAGGAAGAGGCTGCATCCCAGCCCTGGACCAGCCTTGGGATGGACAGAAAGAAAGAGAAAGAGGAAAGCGGGAGGAGAGAAAAGGGAGGGAGACAGGGAAAGAGACAAATAGAGAATGTGAGGGAGAAAAAGAAAGACAGAAAGGCAAAGATGGGTAACAGAGAGACAGAGAATGAGAGAGAGGGAGAGGAAAGGGAAAGAGAGAAAGAAAAAAGAGAGTGAGAAAGAGAGAGACAGAAAGTAGGAGAGAGACGAAGACACAGTAAGATGGGAGAAGCAGAGACAGAGTGGAGAGAGAGAAAGTCAACCCCCACCCCACCCGCTCTGCCATAAACACACAGAGCAAGTAAATGAGCAAGGGACAAAGACAGAGGTAAAGACAGAGAAGAAGAGTGGTAAAGGGACAGACAGAGTGGGAGTGGGCAACACCTTACCCTGCTCAGACCTTCCTGCAGAGGTACCTGCGCAGGGCCTCCATCTGAGGGCTCAGGGCGGGCCTGGATTGAGGTGGGGCTGGCAGTCACAGACCCTCCCAGCCTGCATTGTCCTGCTAAGCCTGGGGGCTGCAGGCCTGAGTTCTGGTCCTGGCTCTGAGTGACTGAGGCTCAGCCCGTTCCTCTCTCTGGATGTCAGTTTCTCCATCCGTAAAACGTGGTCAGTAAGTCTCGCTCCTTGGTTGGGGGAACCCCAGCCCACCTTCCCCTTGGATTGGGAAACCTTGGAGGGAAAAATGGCGAAGCCCCCGCCACTTACAAAAGCCTCATGATTCATGAGCCCGCTGAGATGGTCTCTGGCCTCTTGCCAAAGGGCGCCCTGGACAGAGCCAGGTGAGGAGGTTGTAAACCAGTGTCTGGAATGGGACCCCCTTTCCCCCAGTGGGGTCCCAGGCCCCACAAGCCCATTTCAGCCACAGTGTCCCATACGGGCACTCCCACATTCTCACTGGCTCCCCACTGGGTAAGCCCAGGCTCTGAGTCATCCAGTCTCTGCTCCCTGCCACCATCCCTCTCCCATCCCAGTGCCCTCGGGTGCCTGGTGCTCTTCCACGCCTCCGCACCTTTGCTCCTGCAGTTCCCTATGCTTGGACTACCCTTCCCCACTTTCTCTGTCTTTTCCTCTGACAAGTCGTAACTCAAATGTCATTTTTACTGGGGACCTTCCCTGATGGACTGAGGGACTATCTCTTCCTCTGTGTGATCCACACTTCTTCCCTTTTATGTATCTGAGTGCTCTCTGTGTGTGTGTGTGTGTGGAAGTGTGAGCGGGTGTGTGCATGCACAAGTGACGGTGTGTGCAGGAGGAGGCCCGTGGTGGTTGCAGCAGCCACGCCAGTGACACATTCCTGCTGTGACAATTTCTCCCGCTGATGACTCCGTCCCCAGGGCCTTGGGAGGCGCTGAGAAGCTTCTTTCAAGGGGCAGTGGCTTTTCCCCCCTTGCTTAAATGAGATATGAATAATTGATTCACCTTCTGAATAATTAATCAGATATTCAATAAGTAAAGTAATTGTTTGGCACATCCCCCAAGGATGTCCTGGCTCAGCTGCTGCCCCACTCAGGAGGGGAGGCTGGTGGGGGTTCTGGGCCCATAAGGAGACCAGTGCCAGGTGGGGGAGGATGTCACCTTGTCTGACACTTCTGGCACTCCCCTGCAGCTCACTGACCCCTGGGAGGCACTCCTAGGCTTCATATGTCGGCCAAATTTCGGGTCCTACAGTCCTTCCACCCAAGTTATCCACGGGTCTGCCTTCTTCCCTACCCCTCCCAGCTTTGCAATGGGCACCCTTCATCTGTGTGGGGCAGCACCACCTGGACACCATCCCCTCCAGGGATGCTGTGGCCTGGGTGCTGGCAGGGAGCGGGGGCTGCAGTGGGCCTCACTTCTCTGTTGCCAGCTCCCCTCACCTTCCCCACTAGAGTAGGCCTGCGTGGCATTGCCCACTTTCTATGCTGTGGGGCAGGGCTCCTTAGAGGAATTATGAGAGGAGGGTTACATAGGTGGTTCACCAAGGGCCACTCTGTCCCATTTCTGGAGAGAAGCTCTGGAGAAGTGCCTTTGAGTTGGGTCCCCTGTGGGCCTCTGTGGGCTTGCCCTCTCCTCCAGAGAGCCATCTTCTTGTAGGTTCCCTGCGTGACTTTCCACCCACCTTTCAGACACCCCCACCCACTCTGTCTGTAGGCCCCATCCCCTTTCCCTGGAGTTTATTCCCCCACACTGAGTCTGAGGGAGTAGCTCCCCTGGCGGCTTTAGTCAGCAGTGACGGCCTTGAATGCTCCAGTTCTCACTGCACAATTTGGGGGTGCTTTGGGGGCCCAGTTCTGTCCTCATCTGGGTGGGCTGTCCTAGTGGGGTATCCTTTGTTATTTTCGTTATGAGTGGCAGGTACTTCTGTGTGTTAGACCAAGCACATATACACATGCCACACACACCACATGCAAACTACACAAACACGCACATTGAATGCACGCAAGCACAGAGACACACGTGGACACATATGACAACCATACATAGTACACAAACACACACCCCTACCCACATAGATATGCACACCACACACACAAACATACCACAGATGTAAACAGACATATCACATACATATCACCTAAGCACACCCCCATCTACACAAGCACACGTACACCAGCCACAGCTATAAGACCCCCTGCCAGAGTATCTATGTTAATCTTCAGAGTCAGAACAGTAAATCTATAAAGAGGAAGAGGTTTTCCTACCTGCCTCCAAGAGCTCCTAGTAAGTCACAGGACTGTGGAGAGGGGGTTAGATCTTTTCCTTCATCTTCTTCACATGCAACCCATGGTATGTATGCACATGTGTATGTGTTGAATGGCACACATGTGTGCACACACGCGTGTGAGTGTGCATGCATGTGTGCAATATGTGTGCCCACATGTGAATGTATGCAGGTGCACACATGTAGCTATGTGCATATGTATAAGTATGCATGCATGTGTGTAGGCGTACATATATAAGTGTGGGTGTGTGCACGTGTGCATACATGTGTAGGTGTGTGTGTGTGTGTGCACATGCATGTGTTTAGGTGTCTTAGTCCTTTTCCACTGCTTAAACAAAATACGTTGAACTGGATAATTTATAAACAATAGAAACTTATTTCTCACAGTTCTGGAGGCTGGGAAGTCCAGGATCAAGATGCCAGCAGATTCGGTGTCTGGTGAGGACCCATTCCTCAAAGACAGCACCCTCTTGGTGTCTTCACAACGGACAAGAGACAGAAGGGCCAGGCAGCTCTCTGAAGCTTCTTTCCTAAGGGCACTGATCCCATTCATGAGGGCAGAACCCTCACAATTTCATCACTTCCCCAAAGGCCTCATCTCTGAATACCACCGCCTTGGGATTTATGTTCCAACATGTACATTTTGGAGGAACACACACATCCAAACCATAGCACTAGGTTTGTGTGCAAGTGTGAGAATGTACATACACATGCACACACCAAGCCCCTCAGGGCTGGAACAGCCCAGCAGCTTGACTTGCCTTTCACAGGCTTCCTCTGTCCTGCTTCTCTCTGGCTTTCTGTGCTTCCTCCAGGGCAGGGTGGTAAAGGTCACTGGTATCCCTGGTGAGTCCCCCTGACTGCACTCCCACATGGACTGGGTGTGTCAGGAGACTATAGGTGGGTGACTGGCATTGGGCATGGAGTTCCAGAGCATGGAGACAGAGGGGCAGCTGGGCTGGGGAGTGAGTCAGCAATGGGAACCTGCATGAGGCACCCAGGTTCCAGTCTGGGTCCAAAATGGAGTATCCAGTATGTTGTGCATTTAATTATCTGACAAATATTTTTTGAACATCTTCTGTGTGCTGGGGGAATGTTTAAGTCTCTAGGGATATAGCAGTGAACAAAACAGAGGAAAATCCTGGTCTTGCCTTTTTTGAGACAGGGCTTCACTATGTTCCCTGAGCTTGTCTTAGATCCCTGGGCTTAAGTGGTCCTCCCACCTCAGCTTCCCAAGTAGCTGGGACTGCTGCTACTACTACTGCCACTGCATCCAGTTCCTGGTCTTGTTTTAGTGAGGGAGACAGAAAATAAATGAGAGAAATCCGTAAAATATATAGAATGTTGGACAGTGATCATACTAAGCAAGGAAGGGCATATAACATTTTGGGGCAGGGCAACAGTTTAGACAGGGCTGGGAATCATCCAGGAGCCACACAGAACAGAAATCACTCTAGGGATTTCAAACACTGTGGTTCAAAAGCGCTGAGGAATTTAAAACAGGGAATTGCTTTCACTGAGGGAAGAGTGGAGACTCCCAACAGGGAATTCGAGACCCCTGGAGATTAGCAACAGAGAAAAGTGACCCCCACTCCTAGGCCTGCAGGGATATAATTTGGGCTATAGCCATCCCCAGATGGCTTTCAAGGGTCTAGTGCTACTGGTGACTTTCACCCTGGGAGCAGCTTTAGGGTGCCACTGGGTTCTGACTGAAGCCCCGTAGGTGTGCCCTGTCACACATCGTTTCATCTCTTTGAACCTCAATATCTTTATTAGGAAAAAGTAGATCGCAACACTGACCTCACAAGTGGACCGTGAACATAAATGGTTCTGCATACATAGCTAGGGATTTGTCCCCCCAGCCTCAAAGAAATGTCTCCGAGCCTGCCACTATGGGCCAGTCCTGGACAAAGGATCTTTCTTAGCATCAGATTGGCTGGAAAGTCCTCAAGGCATACTTGGCTCTAATTTCAGATTCACCTGGCTCTTTCCATGGGAGATGGCAGCCGGCGAACCAAAACAGAGCCATGGTTTTCCAAGGCACTTGGTGTTTCTGCAGCAGAGGAACAGGGCGAGTGGTCAGGCAGTCCTGGTGGATGCTGAGGTTGGGTCCTATAGAAGATGTGATTGATGTCTTCCCCTCAGATACCCGTGGTCCCCCCCATCCCCGCATCCACTTGCTGCTGCGGACAGTTCCCTTTATCTCTTGCTTAAGAGTCTCTTTTTTCCCATGCCTTGGGGCTTTCCCTGGTCCCAGAGGAACTTGCTCAGCCTCCAACAGGCCCCACTTTGAAGTGTGTGTCGGGGAATAATGCCCTGGGCATGACCATCAACCCGCCCTTAGCTGGCTTTTCTCTCTCACTTTTGCTTTCTGGGCTCACCTCCCAGTCAAGAGACCTCCTTCCAAGGCCTCGTCTTAGGGACTCCATTTGGGAGGATCTCAAGCTAACACCAGCCTTGTCTGCTCCAAGTCTGAGTTGAGGAGAGAGAGGGTCTTGAGTCGGCCCCTTCCTTGATTCCATCTCATTGTGTTACTTCTGAGAGTCCAGATGCCATGTGTTCTGCCTCTGACCCCGGGAACAATCTCAATGCCTGAGACAGCAGAGTATTTTTGTATCCAAGCTTTTCATCACCATCAGTAGAATAAAAATCCTGTGTGTTTGGTTTGAAAGATTATGGTCAGTGTAGCTAAGACAAAATCTGCATTCCCTAATGTTCCCACAGGCTTTTTCTCATTCAAGTGTCAGCAGAAGCAGTTCTCAATAGTCCAAGTTCCTAGGACACTGTTAAAACTCTCCCAACTGTTTAGACAACCTATGCCTGGCAACTTGTCTTGTGCCCTCTGATTTCAACTGGAATCTACTGGTAAGATTCTCAGTGTTCACTTCTATAGTAGGTTGCTTCTCTCCATTGTCCACCTGGCACTGCCTCTTTGTTGGGACTGTTGCATGTGCCTGTGAAGTTGTCATGCTGCACAGCTCCAGAGAGTACCATTTCCATAGATTTGTTGTGAATGACATCCCTTAGACTTGTGCCGTATACAGCCTGAACAACTGTACACAGTGGCCCTGCTTTTGAAAACAGTAGGCTACCTTACTATGCTCTTTGGCTGCTGTCTCTACCCACTTCTGGATTCTTGTTCTGCCATGACTCCTGGTATGAGGGTAGGATAGCAACCTGAATTCTGATGAATGATCTTAGTCAAAAGCCCTCCCACCAGTATTTGTTGTTAGTAAGCATAGCAGGTGAGAGGCTCAGAGGAAGAGGCTCCAGAGGCTCACTGGAGAGGTCAGGAGGAACCTCAAGAAGGCATCCCCAGTCCCTAGATGCTGAGCTCGGGAATGCTTCCTTTAGGACTGAGCTTTCAGAGGCATCTCACCTGCTGCAGCGAAGCCTCAGACTCCTGGCTGGCTGCCTTTCTTGGGTCTGGGCTCTTTCCTGGCTCGCTGATCTCTTTGGATCCCAGAGGCTCCTGGTGCAGACTTGCTGCCTGACCTTTCTCAGATTTGCTGAGGGCCAGAAGATGAGGCCCCTGGAAAGATTTAGGGGAAACGTGGCTGTTTGAACCTTTTGGAAGCGAAGAATACAGAGAAAGGCGAGTAGCAGCATTTAAATCCGAGGGAGGAAATGCCACCCAGGACCTAAGCTCTAGGTTATTTATGCATGTTCAGAAATGGCTTCATGCATCCAGGTGCAATCCAATGATTTGTCAGTGAAGGCCTCCTCAAGCCCCCTGCCCCCGCCCTTGCCTCTGATAACATTTACAGTAAATCTATTGCACTGACCATTAAATCCAAGGCCGCCTCAAGCGATCGCTTCAATGGGGTGCTGACAGGCTGAGAGTTAATAATGACGCAGACGCTAACCTGTTTATTGATTTGCTTTTTGTACCCTTCATCCTCGCTCACTCCTTTTCCCTCTTGGAGGAGAAATCTTGGAATTAGTAATCAGGTGACAGCCTCACCCTCCTTCTGTTCCCAGCCATGTCATCCTGCTTAAACTCTTGGAGATAAATTACCGCTACCTCCCCGGCCCCTGCCAGCCATTCACTCTCCAGTTACTCAGCACAAGATGCCGCATCTGTCACTGGAGCCAGCAGACAGAAAAAAACATTAACACAGACATGAAAAGCTTTTAACTTTGACAAGAGGAGCGCAGGAAAGTTTTATATTTAGCCCCTCCAGCAGAGGCCACGGTCAATCCATTAGGGTGGCTTGTCAGACTCAGGGTGAGGTGGGAGAGGGCTGGGACCGGGGGCTGGGAGGGTGTGGGCGTCGCAGGCTCCGGCTTGAGGAGAATGGACATGTGCCCAGGACACCCACTGCCCCTCCTGTCCCTCAGCTCAGGAAAGAGGGAGGCAGGACAATTGGACGGTGAAGTCATTTTAGGAACTTGGGGAAGATTGGGCCTCTGTTTCTGGTGAAAATAGAGATTTTAACCTCCATTTAAAGATTTCAAGATGTGGGGTCGCATAAAGCTGACCCGTTTTGTGACCGTGGCATTGCCAACGTCCACAAAAAAAGAGGATCTTTTTATGGAAGCCTCAAAAAGTAGCAAAGAGAGGCTGGCTTCACAGGAGGCAAAACTTAAAAAAAATTCATTTTCTCCCCAAAAGCCAATCATTTCAGGCTGAGAATGATCCCTGACTCCTCTTCTTCCGCCTCATCTCCCATTCACCCACACACCACCTCCCAATTCTTTCTCAAACTGAGCCCTTTCTGGCTCTGGCCCCTTCTCTCCCTCTCCTAAATCTATCCTTTTCTCTTCCTCAAGAAAGGGTTTTAGAAGTAAAGAAATCACATGTTTCTCAGCATTTTCACCCCCACCCCCCCCACCGCCCCACAACTATCCCTGTGTCTGTCTTCAATCTATGCAGCAAGGGTTAGCGTTCTCAGCATGCTGGGATGGGGGAGAGATGATAAGTGCACACCTACAAATATACATGTGCATTACTGCTCCAGGACAGGAGTGGCTAGAATGGCTCTGTGGAAGCAACAGAACTTGAACTTGCCTTAGAGGAAATACAGGATTTTTTTTTTTTTTTTTTTTTTTGAGATAGAGTCTCACTCTGTCGCCCAGGCTGGAGTGCAATGGTGTGGCAATCTTGGTTCACTGCAACCTCTGCCTCCCGGGTTCAAGTAGTTCTCTTGCCTCAGCTTCCCAAGTAGCTGGGATTACAGGCATCACCACCATGCCCAGCTAATTTTTTATTTTTTAGTAGAGACGGGGTTTCACCTTGTTGGGCAGTCTGGTCTCAAACTCCTGACCTCAAGTGGTCCACTCACCTTTGCTTCCCAAGGTGCTGGGATTACAGGCATGAGCCACCTCTCTCAGCCTACAGGATTCTTTGAGTAGTGTTTGCAAGTGGTGTATGGAGGGGCTGGGGTGGAGGCTCCAGGTTGGATCCACAGCGCAGTCCAAGCTCAGGCAATGCCTTTGGTGTGCTTAAGGAAGAGAATGTAGCCCGCTGGGGCAGAGAACCATGTGGGTGGAGACCAGGATGTGGGGACGCCTTCAGAATCTTCCTTAGGCTGGGCTCCTCCCACAGCAGCCTTGACAGAAGAATTCAGGTGCAAGGGGTTTATTTGGAAGGTGATCCCAGGAAGCGTGGGTTGGGAGTTGTGAGTAAGACAGGGAAGGAATGGAAGCCAATATAAGGTGAATTAATGAGCAGGTTGTTGCTTTGGGCAACTGGGACACCATCTTGCTGGGGACTGCAAGGCAGAACACACCTCAGAGTTGCCCTAGCCCTCTGCCACTGGGAGGGATTAAGCTGGAACACTTAGTTGCTAACTTCCTCCCATCACTGGTTGAGGGCTGGTCTGGGGTGGGAGGGACATAAATTCTCTGGTTCTTCTGGTCTACCCTACCTAGGGCCAGGGAAGATGCGCAGGAGAGCATCTCAAGTACTTGCAGTAAGAAGCTTTGATGTTTACAGACACAAGTGAGGCACCAACAGCACTGCTAGAAAACTCCCAACCATCAGAAAATGTCTTCCATCCTTCAGACAAGCAACCCCCTGGAAGGTTTTGGAGCAAGGGTGGTTTTTGCTGTCCATAGTTTCTTGGGATGAACTTGCAGCAGAATGAGAGATAGTATACTGATGTTTCTTCTCCACAGACTGAGTCATATTCATCTTTCTATTGTGGTGCATATTTTACAGGGTCTGGCTCATAGTAGGTGCTCAAAAAATATTGAACATGACTTCATTAATGTCACTCTTTTTGCATTTATCTCCTTTCTTTGAGTTTAAGAGCTTGTGGAGGGCAGAGAGTAGGTACTGGTAGATTTTTACCTTCAGAACTGAGCATGGGGCTGTGTACAAATTAGGGGTTCAGAGAGGGTTTGTCAAAGGAATGAAGAAAGAAAAATATTTAGGACTTTTCAGGGGACTCGGTAAGTGGGTTTGAACCGATAGGCCCTATGGATCCTCGCCTGAAGCTATAAGAAGGAGGATGCCTCAGACCAGGTAAACTGAGGGTCCTTTCTCAGGCTGTAGGGAAAGGACAGGGTGGTGGGGGAGAAGATGGATTTGGATTATGGGAGTGAGGAGGGGCTAGGGCAAAGGTGAGCTGCACACAATATATGGACTGTTCAGGGAGCCCTGACAGTAGGAGCCAGAAGCTCAGCCCCAGATTGAGATGGAGTCCTGGAGGCAGGAGATCAGCTGTGGATAGGTGGTGCTGGAAGCACCATCCTTCCTCCCTGTCTCCTTGATTCCCCTCATCTTCCTTCACCCAGCCTCAGGGTCCCAACCAAGGCTGGCAGGATCTGGTAGGCTCTGACTAGAGTCTTGCATTTTTAATACGGACTCAGGATCGCCAAGTGTGGAGACTAAATCCCCCCCGGAAGGCAGTCATTCCTTCTCAGCAGCAGCTCAAACTATCCCAGGAGCTCCTGGAGAGGCTTTTCCCCCCAACTTCTCAGGGCTCAGGCAAGTGTGGAGATGGGGGTTTGTCTCCAGAATACGTTAGCCCTGTTACAGTCCTCTCTATGGGGCCCAAACCTGGCTCAGTTTCTAGAAGAGACTTCTCCAAGAGCCCCAGATGGCAAGAATGGTGTCTATCCTGCATGGGAACAGCTTCCCCTGGGCAGGTGAGGGTTCCAGCCACAATAGTGTTGGAAGAAGAAGCTGTCTGGGGCCCTGCAGGCTGAGATATCATTTCCCCAATGCCAGACGAGGTGAGTCCTTGGCCGCCGGACAGGGCATAATAGCTCTTGCTTTGTGTATGGTGATAAAGGCTGAGAGAAATTAAGCTGGTGCAGATCTGTGTCTCCTGTAGCAGCCACAGTTGCTGAATCCGCTGTTTCTGAGAAAGTGAAATTTCAGTCCCTCTGCTCCCTCTTATCAGCGGGGCTGACAGGGCATGTGGGGAAGGCTCAGCCAACCTCCCATGCCTCTTGGTAGAAAGTGGACATTCTTGTGCAACACGTATCTACACTGATGTGGCCAGTCTGGCTGGTGATGTGGTCTAGACACATGTAGACCTTGGTGTGAGGGACGCTGCAAAGAACTCCTCTGTGTGCCCACCTGACACTTGGCTGCTGCTACAGTCTGAATGTTTGTGTCCCTCCACTCCTCAAATTCATGTTTAGAAATCCTAACGCCCAAGGTGATGGCATTAGGAGGTGGGGCCTTTGGGAAGTGATTAGGTCATGAGGGTGGAGACTTCATGATAATCCCATGAATGGGATTATCACCCTTATAAGAGGGGTCCCAGAGAGCTGCCTTACCCCTTCCACCATGTCAGGACACAGGGAGAAGGCACTGTCAATGAGGAAGTAGGCCCTCACCAGACACCCAATCTGCTGGCACCTTGTCCTGGCACTTCCCAGCCTCCGGAACGGTGAGAAATAAATTTCCGTTGTTTATAAGCCACCGAGTTGATGGTATTTTGTTACAGCAGCTTAAATGGACTAAGACAGCTGCGTTGGGAGTGGGCAGGGGGAGGGTGCGGAGGGGGATAGTTCATGCCTTGCCCTCCAAGGAAATGATGCTGCTGCTCTCTCCCTTACCTCCCACCTCTTATGACACAGATAAGAACAGTTTTACATTGGGAAAGGTCAAGATGCAGAGAAAATGGGCTAGAGGGCTGTGGACAAGGAGGCAGGGGAGAGAAGAAGAGTCCACTCTGGTGAAGTGCTGAGGAGGCTTTTGTGGAGTTTGGAGTTAGGTGTGGATGGAAAACGCTGAGGCCTTGCCAGAGTCTGCCATGTGTCTACCCAGTCCCAATTCCTCTATCTCCTAGGCTTGCAGCTTTCCTTGCAGCTAGATGGGGCCATGGTCTGATTCTGGCTGATAGACAATGGATGGCAGTGATGTACACTGCTTCCAGACCCTACAGCTCCCCATGCAAAGCTCCATCCTCTCTTTCTTCATCTGCTGGCTGGGTGGAGAGGACTTTAAGGATTTCGGGAAGGCCAGAGATACAGGTGGAAGTGCTCTCAGCCCTGAGCCATGACCTGGAGGAGAACGATTAAGCCAGAAATACCCACATTGCTCTCTTGCAGTTCATTCATTTTTTCCCCTCATTCACTTATTTCCCAGTTCTTGATGAGTGCCTTCTCTCTTCTAGGAACTGGCAGGGGAGGGCATGGTCCCTGCCCTCAGATATAACTGGAGTGTGTGTTTATCAAAAGAGATGCAGAAAGAGATAAGACAGGGGCTGGGTCTAGGGCAAATGGAAAGGGGCCTTGGTGAGCATGGTGAAAAATTTGCATTTTATTCTGAATGACAGTGCAATGCTACTGAAGAATTCAGGCAGAAGAGTGAGGTGCTCAGAGCTGCCTTTTTGAAAGACCCTTTGGCTGCTCTGGGAAGAAATACCAGAGTGAGCAAGAGAAGGGGACCACTTACGAGGGCTGTTGTCACATTTGTGTTTGCTCCTGCAGCATTTTCCTCTCTTCCATTCAAAGAATGACTCCAATCTTTGAGATTCCTTATCTCAGGGGAGATTGGGAACTGGGTTGGGTTGAGATAGAGAAGCTGCTGGAAAACAGAGAACGTCTCAGTGAATTTTCTGAAAACTCCAGTTGCCAAACTTTCAAGTGTACAATTTTCGGAATCTATACTTACAGTGAGGGCAGTGGTTTTCATGCTCCAGACTTTTGGAATCTCTCTCATTTGCCTACATTTCTTGGAGATTAGGGATAGGAACTCTTCAAGGAAAGTGGAGTAAATAAATAACATACGCTTTGAAGGTAGATAGACTTGGATTTGAATCCTGCTCCATCACCTTTCCAGCCTTGTGACACAGTGTAAATTGCTTGGCTTCTCTGATTCTGTCTTTATAAACGGGGTTGTAGTAACGATCACACAAGACAAGGCACGGGAAAGCCACAGGCTCACAGTAAAGTGCTAATACAGAGTGATCTACTCTCTCCTTCCTTTCCTTCAGCTTGGGTTGGAGGCATGAGATTTGGCCATGAGGCCACTGTATACAGAGCCTGGACTTTGATACTTTATACTGTAGTCTAAAAGCTCTGGAGGATTCCTTTGTTGCCTCAACTGGGTAAGGAAGGTAGGGAGAGTGAAAACAGACAGTGAGATGCAAAGTAGAGAGAAGACCACAACACTGACCAGAAAGACAAACCACTCCTGAAAACTAGCAGCAGAAGGTCTGTGTAGAGTGTGCCTTCGTTATGGGCTGAAATGTGTCCTCCACCTCCCCCAAATTCATATGCTAGAGTCCTAACCCCCAACCCAGTGCCTACAAATAGGACCTTGCTTGGAGATTATGGTTTTACAGAGGTAATGAAGTTAAAATAAGATCATGAGGATGGGCTGCAATCTGATATGACTGGTGTTCTTACAGGAAGAGGAAATTTGGATATGTACAGAGGGAAGATGATGTGAAAAGGTACAGAGAAGATGACCTTCTACAAGCCAAGGAGAGGCATCAGAAGGAACCAAACCTGCACACACCTTGATTTTGGACTTCCAGGCTCCAGAATGGTGACAAGATAAATTTCTGTTGTTTAACCATCCAAATCCTCCTTCTCCTTGTGCTTACCTGTCCTCTCTTTTGCCCCCAAAAGACCCTCCAGCCAGGTGTCTACATCAGCCCCTGTGACACTTTGGGGGCACACAGATGTCTTCTCTGTCAATCCTTTGAGGTCAGGAACGGTGTCTCACTTGTCTTTGAATCCCCAAAGCCTAGCACAGTGCCAGATACATGATAGGACCTTCAGAAATGTACCAGGCCATTTACATGTGTTCTCTTTATTCAACCCTTAGAGCAATGCTATGAAGCAGACACTATTCTTATTTCCATTTTATAGCAGAGCAAACTGAGGCTGAGATAGGTTATTCAACTGCCTAATGTCATAAACTAATATAAGTCAATCTTAAAACTGAAGCTTTCTGACTCCAGTTCTGACATCATTCTAGATCCTGCTGCCACTACATGGCACCACCCCCAGACTGTATGATTTTTGCCCCCAGAGTCTCACCTTGTTTGGGGTTGGACCCTCTTCCCACTGTGATTTATTTTCTAAGAACCTGAGATTTAGTAGAAAGAACAAGGGTTTTGAAGCAAGGGTGTGAAATTTGAGTTTTGCCTCCATTACCTGACTCTTTGGACTGTACAACCTCCATGATCCTCAGTTTTCCCATCCACCAGTTTGTTGATAGAATCTGATTCTCAGGTATATGTACCTTAACGTGCAAATATTTTCCTGAGAAAACAAGTCACAAGCAATTGTGTGATTCCATTCTTATAAAAATTATTAATAATAAATGTTGATAAATATATAGTAAAGTGCCTTGGGTATATCCACCAAAGTATTAATAGTGATTGTCTCTGAAGGTAAAATGGGGCATTTTCACCCACAATATTGTTTGATTCTTGTCCCTATTTTGTGGTCAAGGAAACTGAAGGTTATGTAACTTGTCCAAGGTCATGTATGTAGGGTTAAAAATTTTTTTAAAAATAAAATAAGCATGCATTATTTTTGAAATAATAAAAGCAATAAAAAATAAATAAGATGAGTTGAAATGGCTTGCTTGAAATTGCCGAGTACAGTGCCTAGCACTTAACTTAAGGTCTCAGTAGTTGTTGCATGTTTCCCCACAGATGCAGACTCTTCTCTAGGAAGCAAAGGGAGAAGAGCTTGAGCACAGAAAGCCACAGCCAGACAGAGGAGAAAAAAATCAGAGCACCGTAGGGCTCCCACCTGATGGCTGGGGAATAGCAAAGGAGCCTTCAGTCCTGGAATCCCAAAATAGTCCTGTTTCTTGACCTCAAAGATTTTAGAGAAAACCTTTCCTCCCATGGGCTCTGGGTAGAGCACTTGTCTGGGACAGAGAGGATATAAAACGCATATCATCAGATTCCTTGTTAATATTAATCTCTTAATTCCCACCATCTTGTCTTAACAACAAGGAATGGAATTTAAAAAACGATCTTTGGGGCTGGGCACGGTGGCTTACGCCTGTAATCCCAGCACTTTGGGAGGCTGAGGCGGGCGGATCATGAGATCAAGAGATGGAGACCATCCTGTCCAACATGGTAAAACCCCGTCTCTACTAAAAATGCAAAAAAATTAGCTGGGCATGGTGGTGTGTGCCTGTAGTCCCAGCCATTCAGGAGGCTGAGGCAGGAGAATCACTTTGACCCAGGAAGTGGAGGTTGCAGTGAGCTGAGATCACGCCACTGCACTCCGGCCTGGGAGACAGAGTGAGACTCTGTCTCAAAAAAAGAAAAATATTTGGAGGATAAGCTTTTTTCAATCTCAGGGGTTCACAGCAAGCTGCTAGTGCATATAAAGGCTTTTGCCAATTCATTCTTGGTTTGAGCCCTGGAATGGCAGGCGTGAAGCGGCCCTTACTAAGACAGCAAGAATCCCATGTGTCTCTGCTACCCCCATACGCAGTCACAATGATGAGCTGGATTATCCCTGCTCTTTTTCAATGTCAAGGTTTCAGCAAGAGGTCCTACAGTAGTTTCCAACATTTTGGACTTCATGGACCAGGGAATATTAAAAGAATATTTTGAGGACCAACACGAGGCTGCCAACTTTTTTTTTCTTTTTTCTTTTACTTTTTCTTTTCTTTCTTTTTTTTTTTTTTTGAGATGGAGTCTTGCTCTGTTGCCAGGCTGGAGTGCAGTGGCATGATCTTGGCTCACTGCAAGCTCTGCCTCCCGGGCTCAAGTGATTCTCCTATCTCAGCCTCCCGAGTAGCTGGGACTATAGGAGAGGGCCACCACTCCCAGCTAATTTTTGTATGTTTAGTAGAGACAGGGTTTCACCATGTTGGCCAGGGTGGTCTCCATCTCTTGACTTTGTGATCCCCCTGCCTCAGGCTCCCAAAGCGCTGGGATTACAGGTGTGAGCCACCGCACCCAGCCAGCTGCCGGCTTTTTATTTTGCCAAGTAAGGACATGAAACAAAAAGAAATCAAACAACCATATTGCAGCAGAATCGTTTTAATGCTTCCTGCCCATAGGAAGGGCATGATTTCAAAGAAAAGCCCATCTCAAGAAAAGGTGGTTAACAGTCATGCAAGAGTATAAGACATTTGGCTCGTTTGATTGTAGACCAGCAGTACTTTGTGGCAGACATTTGGGAGTCATGATGTCATGGCTAAGGCCTTGGGATGAGGTCGATCTGGCTTCAAAACATACCTGAGCAACCTATTTGCTTTGTGGCCTTAAGGAAGCTAAGAGACCTCTTTGAGCCTTAAACTTCTCATCTACAAAATGGGGAAAATAAGACTGCATGACTGTTGTAAGGACTGCTTGAGTTAACTCATGGAAAGTGCCCATGCACAGGGTGGTCCCTTGCTTAGATAATTGCTGAATCCATGTTCATTCCCTTGACTTACTTTTTTTCTGACTAAAAAATTATTAGAAACGTGTGAAGATGCAAGGAAATGAAGGTACCATAGTTATGGCCTCTAGAATTCTGGAGGAATTTCTTGAAAGTTTTAAGTAAGACTTTGGGGCTTAAGTGAATATACTCCACCCTCCACTGGGCATCTGGAAGGATAAGAAAAATGTAGTGATGGGAGAAGGTTCTTGGGGTCTTGGTTGTTATTTCATGATGTGGCACTTTAAAATGGGACATGAGAGTGCACCACTCAAATGTTCCCAAGAATCTTATCCTAGGTAGGTGATTTCAGTTCCACCCTATCTCCTGAGCTCTTACTCTATATCCAACTGCCTGTTAGATATCTCCATTTGGATATCTCACAGACACCTCAAACCAGTGCCACTTTTCTCTCTAAGCTTGCTTCTCCTCTGTTCATCTCACATCAAATGACACTACCATTCACTTACTCTCTTAGGCTAGGAATTCTCTTATTCTCCATATCCTGCCTTTCCACCTTTCCTACTTTCATTCCCCAAGGCCAATCAGGCACAAGGCCCAGCCTTACTAAATCTCTCTTGAATCTGTTAACTCTCATTAATCCCAGTGGCCCTTCCTTAGCTAATTGTTTCAGCTTTCAGATCTCCCACCCTAAATCCATCACTGCCACAGTGATTTTTCTAAAGCCAATCATATGGCTCTCCTGCCTAAAAACCTTCCATGGCTCCCCATCACTTCTGGGGTTAGAAGAAAGCACCCTAGCAAGAAAGCACTCAAGATCTGACTTCTGTCCCTCACCCCTGGCCTTTTGACACAGCTCTCCCCATATGCATCCATGGCTAAAATCATTGTGCTAGAAAATCACTTTTCCTCTGAATATTAGGAGCTCTCTCGTGAGCCAATGCCCTTTGTCTCCCCCTCTTGTCCACCTGGTGAACTTCCTATCCTTAAAGATATAACTCAGAAGTCACTTCTGTGGCACCTTCCTGACTGCTCTTCTACCAGGTAGAGAGAGCATTCTCCCTCCGTTGAGTCTTCACAACATTTTGTTTGGATTGCATCCTAGTAGAATACAGTAGTTAACAGAATGAGTTTTGTGGTTAGCTGAGGTTCGAATCCAGCTCCAGTGCTTGCTAGCGCTGTGAGCAGATGATTTAACTGGCCTAAGCCTTAGCTTTCTCAGGTAGAAAATGAGGAATAATAATATTCGTACACCTATCTCCTAGGGCTACTGTGAGGATTAAAAGAAATAATGCATCTAAAGCACATAGCACGGTGTCTGCTACAAAAGTATGCTCTCAATAAATATTAGCTATTATAATATTTTATTATAATTACTTGTGTACCACCCATCTTCCTCACCTCCCTCATGCTCCTAGCCCTGAACTCCTTAAGGGTTGAGCCATATTTTATTTATCTTTGTGCCCCGTATCTAAGCAGCCGGCTCAGGAACTGTTACAAAATAGGCACTCTCTTTTAAAATTTTTATTCATTTGTTTTTCTCTTTTGCTTTGTTAAAAAGTGTTGTGGAGGAGGAGGTGAGTAGAATCATGAGAGGAAAGGCTGGTAAAAAAACAAGGAGAACTTGGCTGATTTTTGGAGGCTGAAAAGAGCTGTATTCATTGGTTGACGGGGGAAAATACTGTAGACTTGGGAGGAGCAGGAGAGCTTCTATGGCTCAAAACATACCTGAGGGAAGGAGGACAGGGAGGGAGGGCAGGAGCAGCAGCAGAGTGGGGGTGTGGTGTGAAATCCCTTCTGGGATCCTGTAGGAAAGAAGGGGATCTGGGGGCCTAAGTTTGGACAGTGATAAAAACCAATGCCCTCTGGGATCCTAAGTTTTCCATGACTTGTATCCCAGGGAGGTGAGAACTGCTGGATTTGTTCCCTACCTACATCTAGGGTGACCAACTTGTCTTAGTTTGCCTAGAACTTTCCCAGTTTTTGTACTAAAAGTCCTACATCCTACAGCTCTTTATCACAGGCAGCCCAGGATAGTTGATCATCCTGTGTATAGCTGTGGAGGGGATTAGACATGGAGAAGATAAAAAATTTTATCAGAAATCCAGAAAGATCAATCACAGATTTCCTGAATCTTAGCAGATGACAAATGACAGAGGTCCCATGGTGTTGTCTTCTAAAATACACAACCTTGCTCTTTTCAGGGTATTCTCCCACCTCTTATCTCATTTGATCCTAATAGGTTTTTAATTATAAAAATATTATATATTTATGGAAACATATATAAATGTTATGCATATGTATTAAGTGCCAAATAATGTACATATTTATGCTTGATTACTTAGAAATTCATATTTTCATTTTTCCCCTATTACTAGGTGAACAAGACTATCACAAAAATGGCATAAAAGTGCCTAAAACTGGTGAGAAAAATGGATTTTCACTTAGAAGCCAACCATGATCAATTGGTAGAAGCTGCCTACGATGATACGTAGAAATGTTCAAAGGCAGCCTCTGGGCTTGGTGATGCAAGAGCCATAGTTGTTTAGTAATGTCTGTCATGAATAAGAGAGAGATAAATGGCAGTAGGAATATTACATATTTGGTATACATAGTTTAATGACTGAACACACTTAAATTTTCAATGCTTTCTTCCACTTCTTCAACCAGCTTCCTTCCACAGGGAACTGTACTTTCTGGTCAGATCTCATGATTCTTGATCTTATTCAGAAGTTGTGGCCATTTCTATTTTCCCTGGAAAACTTTATCCTAAGTCACAATTCTCTTCTTTCTCGCTTTCCTCTTTCCTATAAATGAGCACCTACATCTCTTCTTCTTTTTGATAGTTGTAGCTTATTGACTCATCTTTTCACTAGAGTCTTGGCTGACTGGCTTCCACAGACCTTCCTTTGCTGCGATATGTTCAGAAACTTAGAGGTATTGCTAGCATGACTATACTTCCTTTTCATCCTGTCCTAGGCAGTGGCTGTCTCTCCCAATAAAATATTTAAATTGTCTTTAGTCAATTACTAGTTAACCTTAACTCAACAATGTTTATTAATCATTTATGTTGTTCTATTTGCATTCCATCTTACTTTGTCCATCTTTTCTTGTGTTCTGTTGTTTTAAAATATCCTCCTGGGGAGATTTTTGATTTGGTTATGATGGGACTGGATTTCCCTTCTTGCTTTAAATAATTAAACACCCAAATAAATTAAAGTTTTCAGATTTTAGATGTCAGATAGTGCAGGACAGTATTCCTTACAGAAAGGAAGCAAATGAGGTGAGGCCTATGATTGTTTCGGATCATTTCCTGGAGAGGTCTTCAAACTAGTTCAGGGAAGCAAAACCCAGTCAGAGACCAGAGATTTCACTGAGTTGAGAAGACAGAGTTTAGATTTCAGGGAGGCCAATTTTGCTAGAATTTTCAGGGAGAAACTACTAGAAAGAGTGAGAGAGAGTACACATATAGGGGTGTGTGTGTGTGTGTGTGAGACAGAGAGAGAGAGATCGATCTTGATTACAGAAGGATTTTTTGAATCTTTAATTGACTAATGATCTGCAAGTATGTATAAGGAAGCTACCTGTGGCTGGGGAATAACCACTGGAAAGCAATAAGCTTTATAACTCATATAGGGCTGGAAACAGTTTGTGCTTCCATCAGCCACAGTGGAAAGAATTCCTAATATACATGGATGAGGAAAACATGAACTATTCCAAGCCCTGTATGAGCTATAAAGATTGCTATACCCATTTCTTTCCAGAGGAAAAAAAAGAATGAACATAAGAATTACATCATACTTCTTGTCAGAAATCATGCAAGCTAAAAGATAGTAGAACAATATCTTTAAAGTGCTGAAAGGAAAAACAAGAAAACTGTCAACCTAAAATTTTATACTCAGCAAAAGTATCTAGTGAAAATAAAAATGAAATAATGACATTTTCCAGGCAAACCAAAGCTAAAAGATTTTATCACCATCAGGTCATCACTAAAAGAAAGCAAGTTCTTTAGGAAGAAGTAAAATAATAGCAAATGTAAATTTAGATCTACACAGAGAAATAAAGAATACCCAAAATGGCAAATATGGCTTTCTTTCTAATTTAAAACATTTATCTAAAAGATAATTGACTTCTCAAAAACAACAACGATTTGCTGTGAGGTTTATAATATAGAAGTAAAATCAAGACAAAAAACACAAATAGGAAAATGGAAGACTACTGTTGTAAGGTTCTAAAAATATACATGAAGTGGTGTAATATTATTTGAAAGTAGACCATGATAATTTAAGATGTATATTTTAAACCTTAGACCAGCCATTAACAGAAAAAAACCCAACAAAACAAAGAGGCTAAGCCTAGAAACAAAAAATAAAGATAAAATGGAATGATAAAAAGTACTCAATTACTGCAAAAGAAGGCAGAAAAAGAAGAAAAAGAAGCAAAAAACAGTTGGGACAGATAGAAAACAAATAGCAATATGGTAGAGTTAAACACACCTATATTAATAATGTCATTAAATGTCCATGCTCTGAACACTCCAATTAAAAGGCAGAGATAATGGGTGCGGTGGCTCATGCCGGTAATACCAGCACTTTGAGAGGTCAAGGCAGGAGGATCGCTTGAGGCCAGCGGTTCAAGACCAGCCTGGGAAAAATAGTGAGACCCTGTCTCTAAAAAAAATAGCTGGACATAGTGGCATGCACCTGGAATTCTGGCTATTTGGGAGACTGAGGTGGGAGGATTGCTTGAGGCCAGGAATTCAAGGCTGCAGCAAGCCATGATCATGCCACTGCACTCCAGCCTGGATGACAGGGGAGACCCTGTCACAAACAGACAGACAAACAAACAAACAATAAAAGGCAGAGACGATCAGACTGACTAAAAAAGCAAGATGACCCAGCAATATTCTCTCTACAAGAAACCCATTTTAAGTATAAAGAAACAAATAAATTAAAAGTAAAAGGACAGAAGGTATTTCATACAAACAGCAATTAGAAAAAAAGTGAGTAGTTACAACAACATTCACAAAGTAGATTTCGGAGCTAGGAATATGTTTTAGTAACTTCTGCTGCTGTAACAAAATACCATAAACTGGGAGCTTATAAAGAACAGAATTTATTAGTCACAGTTTTGGAGGCTGGAAAGTCTAAGATCAAGGCACTGGCAGAGTCAGTGTCTAGTGATGGGTCATTATTTTCTGGTTCATAGATAGCACATTCTCACTGTTTCCTCACTTTAGTGAAAGGAGTGAACAAGCTACCTTGGGCATCTTTTATAAGGCAATAATTCCATTTGTGAGGGCTCTGGCCTCATTACCTGATCAGGTCCCAAAAGGCTCCTCTCCTTATACTATCACCTTGGGGGTTAGGATTTCAATATAAAAATTTTGGGGGGACATATGTCTTCAGACCATAGAAGAATATTAGGAGATAAAAGAGCCATTTAATAGCAATAAAGGAATCTATTCTTTAAGAGCTCATAACAATCCAAAATATGTATGCACTTAATAACAGATCTTCAAAATATTTGAAGCAAACATGACTAGAACTGAAAGGAAAATAGACATAGCCACAGTTATAGTTGGAGATTTCAATATTATTCTCTCAATAATTCATAGAACAAATAGACAGTAAATCAGTAAGATATATAAGATCTTAACAACATAATCAACCAACTTGGCCTAACTGATATTTATTAAGCACACCACATAAAACCAGAAGAATACCAGATTCCTTGTAAACTTAAACAGAATATTCATCAAGATAAGCCGTATTCTGGGTCATAAAACACATTTTAATAAATGTAATAGAATTGAAATTATACAAAATAGTTCTCTGACCACAAAAGAATTAAACTTCTGGCCGGGCGCGGTGGCTCACGCCTGTAATCCCAGCACTTTGGGAGGCCGAGGCGGGCGGATCATGAGGTCAGGAGATCGAGACCATCCTGGCTAACACGGTGAAACCCCGTCTCTACTAAAAATACAAAAAATTAGCCGGGCGTGGTAGTGGGCGCCTGTAGTCCCAGCTACTCGGGAGGCTGAGGCAGGAGAATGGCGTGAACCCGGGAGGTGGAGCTTGCAGTGAGCCGAGATCGCGCCACTGCACTCCAGCCTGGGCGACAAAGCAAGACTCCGTCTCAAAAAAAAAAAAAAAAAAAAAAAAAAAAAAAGAATTAAACTTCTAATCAATAACAAAAAGATATCTGGAAATTCCCAAAATATTTGGAAATTAAACAACACATTAAGAATAATCCATAAATTAAAGAAGAAACTTAAAAGTAAAAATTTTAAACTGACTGCAAATAGAAACATCCAATTTTTGGGATGCAGCTAAAGCTGTGTTTAGAGAGATATTTATTGCATTAAACACTTATATTGGGAAAAAAACTTTGAATCAATGATGTCAGTTTCCATTACAAGAAAATACAAAAAAGTAAATTGAACTTACAGTAAGCAGGAGAAAGAAAATAGCAAATATGAGAGCAAAACCCAATGAATCAATAGAGAAATAGAGAAAAATCAATGAAGCCAAATGCTGGTTCTTTGCATACACTAAGAAGGTTAATAGACTTTTAGCCAGACTGACCAGGAACTTAAAAAGAGGGCATCCTATGGACATTAAAATGGCAACAGAAGAATGTTATGAACAGTTACATGCCAATAAATTCTATAACTTAGACTAAAGAGACAACTTTCTTTAAATATACATACTCCCAAAACTCACACAAAAATAAATAATCTGAATAGCTATATATCTATTAGAGAAACTGGCTTCACAGTTAAACACCTTTTCACATGGAAAACACCTTTTCACATGGAAAACTCCAGATCCGAATGGCTACTGTGAAACATTTAAATAGTTTTCTACAAACAATTCTACAAAACATTTATGAAAAAAAATAGCGACTTTACACAAACTCTTTCAGAAAAGATAAGAGGAAGAAAACCTGTCACAGACCATTTTATGAAGCCAGTATTGTCCTGAAAATGAAATCAGAAAAAGAGATCTTACAGGAAAATAAGCCCACAGGCCAACATCCCTCATAAACATATATCAATAAATATTTAACAAAAATTTAGCCAGTCAAGTCCAGCAATACACAAAGAGAACAATATATTATGGCCAAGTGGGGTTTAACCTAGAAATGCTATTATGGTTTAATATTCAAATATCAATCAATGTAATTTACCATATAAATCAGAGCTAAAACTATAAAACTTCTAGAAGAAAACAGGAGAAAATCTAAGTGATCTTGGGTTAGGAAAATATTTCTTAAATAGGATGCGAAAGTATGAACTACAAAAAAATAAACTAGACTATCAAATTTAAAGATCTTTGTTTTTTAAAAGACACTTTCAAGGGCAAAAGCTTCGAATAAACACCTTATCAAAGAAGATCTGTGAATGACAAATAAGTATATGAAAAGATGTTCAACTCATTAGGGGAATGCAAATTAAAAACAAAATGAGTTACCACTACACACCCACTGGAATGACTAAAGTTAATAACTGACAATACCAAGCACTGAAAAGGATGTGAAGCAACTGGAACTCACATACATTGCTGCTGGCAATTTAAAAAATGTTCGATTCACTTTGAAAACTGTTTAGTATTTGATTCTAAAGTTAAATGTACCTTTATCCAAGAAAATTTACCTAATTCAATTGTAGGTGTTTACCCAAGAGAAGTGAATACAGTTGTCCATAGATTTGTATTTAAACATGCATGGCAGCTTTTTTTTTTTTTTAAATAACACCTCCCAAACTGGAAACAACCCAAATATCCACCAGGTGGTAAATAAACAAATTATGGTACATCCACACAATGGAATACTACTCAGCAACGAAAATGAATGACAAATGCAGCAACATGAATGAATCCCAAAAGCTTTATGCTGAGTGAAGGATGCCATACATAGTAGAGAATGTGCTTTATAATTCTATCTATATAAAATTCTACAAAAGTCAAAGCTGTAGAGATAGAAAGAAGATCAGTAGTTTCCAGGGGCCTCTTGGTGGGGACTGATAACCTCTTGGTTTGACTGAAATGTTTTATATCTTGATTTTGGTGATTTTTACATGACTGTATTCATTTGTCAAATTTCATCTAATTTTACCAGTGAAATTGATAGATTTCCTTTTATGTAAATTATACTTTAATGTAGACAATCAATTTTTTCTCCTTTTCAAATTCAAATTTGATTTCTTTACATTTGAGCTCTTCACTTTTACCCATCTGAAAATAAGAACCACCACTATTGCAATTTACTAAAAAGTTACTATTTGCCGGCAACTGTGCTGAGAAAGTTACATATATTTCTCTCATTTAATTCCATCTTCTGCTCTTTCACATGGGCATTTCAATTTTGAGGGTTTTTAAAATTTAAATTTTGAGGTTTTTGTAAACCATTTCTCTTCAGAGGACTGGCCTTTTCCAGTCTGCGTTCATGGACAGATGTGATTAGAAGATTTTTCCCTTAATTGATGCCAATGTTTGTCTTCTTATCCTGGAAATACTTAATAAAAAATCATAGACTAATATTCATGTTGAGCACTTACTATGTGTCAGGCACTGTGCTAAGTGTTTTATAGATAATATATTGTTGAATCTTCATTACTGATGAGGAAACTGAGGCTGAAAGAGATGAAATGATTTGCTAAGATGATCCACTGGAAAATGGCAAATCTAGGATCCAAAATCAGGTCTTTTGGATTTGCCTTCCTGTTACTCAAAAGATCTCTTTTTGTCCCAGGAATGTACTCCCACGGCCTTTGACTTTATCCTTACCTTCCTCTGTGCTCCATATTATGCACATCAAAAATCTTCCCGGTACTATTAATGCTTACCCCCACTGGTGTGCTGGAACAAACGAACAAACAAGCAAAGAAGCCCACCCCAATCTGTAGCGTTTTCCAATTTCCCAGGTGTAAATGCTTCCACCATGGTCAATTTCAAGCTTTCAACTTATTGTCCCTAAACGGGAGTTGGAGAAATACACGTAATTGGGTTCTCTCAAGCAGGTATTAGCTGGCACCAGCTCACCACTGCATTGTTCACTTGAAATGCTTCTGTGCATTCTGTAGGATCAGTGCCTTTGTCATATGCTCTGAGAAAGCTTCCCCAGTCCCTCTTGGCTGGTTTAGGATAGGCTTTAATCAGCATTTACCACCACGTTCTCTAGTGATGGCTTTCTGCTGTGCCTACTCCTCTGACCTGAGAGTTCTTCAAAGGCAGCTTTGAGCCCAGCATCTGGACACAGCATACATCAGCCAATGTTTACTGAATGAGTAAATGAACCAGGGATTCAAATCCCTTCCATGGCTCCCGATTTCCCTTAGCATGAAATCCAAACTTCTTACTTTTATAAGGCCTTGCATGATCGGGCTGCTTCCTCTCTCTCCAGCCTTATTCCAAGCTCCTCTTCCCTGCCTTCACTACACTCCAGCCTCCATGGCATCCTTTCAGCGTCAGCCACATCAAGTTCTTATTGCCTTGAAAACTTGGCACATCTTTTCTGTGTGCCTAGAATCCCTTTCCCCCAGTTTCCACAGCTGGCTCCTTTCCATCCTGCAAATCTGTTCTTATTATCTTCTCCAACATTCCAGCTAAATGATCCACATCACGGTGCTGTGTTCATCCTCATTCCATCTTTCTTATTTTGTAATTACGTATCTATTTGTCTATTTCCCATATATTACCTATCTTTCCCACTAGACTATAGGCACCATGAGGGCAATAATTGTATCTGTTTCTATCACTCCTTGTACCTAGCAATACCTCCATTAATGTTTGTCAAAGAATTATGTGTATAGTTGAAAGGTCAGTGTGGTTTCAGAGGTTGATGAACAAGCATATGCATTGTGGAGGGAAAATTATTTCTTCATCCATTCATTCATTCACACAAAAATTTATTGTCCTAGGTTCTGAGCTGCATGATCAAGGCACAGAGGAAAATCAGATGCTGTGTTCTGTAAGAGGCTCACAGTCTAGCAGTGCAACAAAGGCTTTATTTGGGAATGTACAATGTGCAGTGGGGCATTGGAGAAGAAGAACCTAAGTCTACTGGGGGAGTAAAGGAAGGCTTCACAGGGTTGACTCTTGAGTTAGGTTTTGAGGGCTGAGTAGGAGTTTGCCACTTGGGCAGGTTGAGAAAAGCTGTTCTAGGTACAGCGGTGTGAAAAACACAAAGTGTATGGGGTAAATTAAAGTAGTTCAGTGCTGCTAGGGTGTAACATATGAAGGGAGTGATAGAAGGTGAGGCTAGAGAGAGAGGCAGGAGCAGCCATGAAGGGCTGTGTATTTTGTCCTACAGGTAAATTGAAGGGTATTGAACTGGGGGATAATAGGACCGTATCTCTGTGAGGTGGCAAGAGGAAAGGAGAGAGTGGAAGGTAGTAGACAGTTAAAGAGTTTTCATAAGCCTTTCTGCCAAGTTGCTCTCCTGCCTAAAGCAGACCTTACTGATAGAATGCTACACTTTTCCCCACGGAGCCTAGATTCTACCTCAGAATCTTTTTCAACACAGCCTTCCAGGCAGGGACAACCAATCAGTAGGACTTGGCTCACTGGACGTACGTTGTATGTTCTTCTTGCACTGCATACTTCTGGGGACTCTTAACAGCTCCGATATGATGACTGTAAGAAAATATTAACTCAACCAATAATATTTTCACTTTTACATGAGATAACGCCTTAACTCAAGAGTGTATAGCTCTAATTGTGAAATTTCTGGCACTGGAAGATGTAGGAGGAAGTACTTTGAAGGAACCTGCTAGGTCCTTGTAAAAGTGTCCGTTCTTTTGTTGACTTTGTTTGTAAATATAAAATATTGTTCCTTTGTCCCATGTGTACACAGGAGATATAATTATCCCACTTTCTGAAGGTGACTGGTTTCAGAGAGACTGATAAAAGGCAAGTTCTGCAGGGAAAGAATATGAGTCTTAAAGTCACCCAAACTTATCTTCAAAACACTGCTTTGCACTTTTCTGATTTTAGGAGGCTAGCAAACATTTCCTGAGTACCTACTCTGTGCCAGTCGTGGGCTAAGCACTTCCAGCTTTATTCTATGGATGGGGAAACTGAGGCTTAGAGAAAGTAATTAGTAACTTACAAGCTGTGAGGCTTTGGATAAATTCTTAACCTCTCTAATTTTGCATTTGTTCATTTGTAAAATGTGGCCGATAAAGCCTACCTGCTGGGGTTAAATAAGACAATACTTGTGAAAGCACCTAGTAGCTGGTAGAGGCTCTCCAGTGTTATCTCTTTCTTTCCTTTTCTTGGCAGAAAGGCTGGCTGAGCAAAGAAAGCCTCAGTTTAAGGTCCTCAGGGAGAAACATGTCTTTGCTCTGGGCTCTGAAATCCCTGGAGCCCACAACTTAATAGACTTACAATTGGTTAATTTTCTCTTGACATTGATCAGCAATGGGTCACGTCTGGCACCCGCTGGCCTGGCCCTGAGGGGGAGCCACAAGATGCCTGGCCTGGCCTCCCTAACCAGAAATTCAATAACTTTTTCATATAAATTGTTCGTAAGAGAAAACTTCTTGTTTTCAGCAGTTGTCGCTGTTTCAGCATTTTTCTGTACGAGATGAAAAACTTTTGCATTGAGCAAAATACAGATTTATGGTCAATAAAGTGAAGTTTAACAGTTTATAGAGGCTATACTTTCTTTCTTAAAAACTGATATTAAAAGCCATTTTTCCCAGTCTTTGTAAAAATGGTTCCTCTATCAATCAGGATCCCAGTTTGTTTAAATGATAGAAGGATTAGGAAAAACTCTCTCATCAGAGGGCTTTCAAACACATGCCCCTCATCGACTTCTGTCCTAGGGCTTTGGATAGATTGGGGATATTTCTTGAAAATGGAGACAGTCAAGCTGGAAACCAGAAGTTTCTTGGAGCCAGGGCAAGCTGAATCTCAGATGGGGCGTGAAGAGGGGGATGCTCCTCTTTTATCCAGTATCTCTCTGGTGTCATTTATTTACTCAGCAAATGTTTGCTGAGGACCTACTATGTATTAGAGCCTGAGCTGGGCACTGGGATGACAAAGATATGCTTCCTACCCTCAAGGTACTCACTATTGAGGAAGTGAGTCAAGCAGGCAGACGGTGACAGTGGAGTCAGGAGTGGTTATTAAAAAATGTTGAGGAAGAGCACCTCACCCAGACTGAGGGCATCTGTGGCGACTTCCTGGAAAAGGTGATGTCTCAACTGAGTCCTGAAGACAAGTGAGAGAGGTGGCAGCCAGGGAAGGAAGGGCAGTCCAGGCAGAAGAGGCAGCAGGATGGGGTAAGAGCTGGTCTCCCTTCCAGGATCAGTTTTCTCCAGGGTAGACTAGGAAGCCGAGGTTTGCCTGGCAGCTGCTCCCAGCATCCCATTCATTTGCAGCTCCCTGCTCCGGGCTCCTCCTGGCTGCTCCCGGCTGTGCCATGGACCCCTGCTCATCCCTGGAGTCTGAGAGGTGTGTCTGTATCAATGCGGGGCTGTTCTTCACAGGCGCCAGAGTGAGGAGACCATTCTTCCCTTTCCTGCTCTCTGTAACTCCGTTCCTTTTCTCCTGCCCCCCCTACAAGGCTGTCAGAGGATGGTAGGCTTTACCGAAGTGTTGGTGGAACCGGACAGAAATAGCAACATAGGATAAAATATTTAAAATTATGTAAAGTGTGACTGTCCAGGGAGTTCCAGAAAGAATAGCGTATCAATAATAAGAAGGGTGCTCTGAGGGGGCTTCTGAGGCTTGCTCCCTTTCTTAAGGTCTATTCCTTCCTTCTTGCCATTTGTATTTTATTTTATTTCATTTTATTTTATTTTCGAGATCGAGTTTCACTCTGTTGCCCAGGCTGGAGTGCAGTGGTACATTCTCGGCTCACTGGAACCTCCATCTCCTGGGTTCAAGTGATTCTCCTGCCTCAGCCTACTGAGCAGCTGGGATTACAGGTGTGTGCCACCACACACAGATAATTTTTGTAATTTTAGTAGATTTGGGGTTTCGCCATGTTGGCCATACTGGTCTTGAACTCCTGACCTCAGGTGCTCCACCTGCCTCAGCCTCCTAAAGTGCTGGGATTACAGGCATGAGCCACCATGCCAGGCCTATTCCTTACTTCTTGTAAGAGAAAAAAGTCATTCTCTTTAAGTCTCTCTAGAGTCCAGTACCAGCTACTCCCCATGTTCAGGCAACCCCATATCCCTGATCTGAGGACACGGAATTCCCCACTCCCACCCCCATGAACGCCACACCCACTCCCACATAACACTCATCTAACAACAACTAGTAGTTCTCAGAGATACAACTGCCTAGCTCTTTCCTCATTCCAGCACATGCTGCACAGCTTTCCTGGCTCACAGAGGGGACAGCCCTTGAAATTTTTGTGTAGAACTCTGTAGCCTCTCTTTGGTTCCTTCTGCTTTCAGTCTGGCCAGGGCTTACCAGTGCCTGAAAAGGGAAGGCCCCATTGCTGGCTACCTCTTAACCGTACAAAGACAGAGGCTAAAGCTCTGAAATATAATTTACTTTAGGTCAGTTTAAATTCTTAGGGGAATTTCTTGCTCCCTGAGCTGAGAAAACTCCTAGGTATTGATGGGATGGCAGGATGCTCTTCCAACACCATCCAATAGAGATGGAATGTGGGTTACACATGTCATTAAAAAATTTCTGGTGTTCCAATAGCCAAGATTTGGAAGCAACCTGAGTGTCCATCAACAGATGAATTAGATAAAGGAAATGTGGTACTTACATACAATGGAGTACTACTCAGCCATAAAAAAGAATGAGATTCAGTCATTTGCAACAACAGGATGGAAATGGAGGTCATTAGGTTAAGTGAAATAGGCCAGGCACAGAAAGACAAACATTGCATGTTCTCACTTACTTGTGGGATCTAAAAATCAAAACAATTGAATCCATGGAGACAGAGAATAGAAGCATGGTTACCAGGGTGGAGGAGGGTAGTGGCGAGGTTGAAGTGGGAGGTGGGGATCATTAATGTTACAAAAAATAGTTGGAATGAATGAATGATACCTGCTATTTGATAGTACAACAGAGTGACTGTAGGCAATAATAATCTAATTGTACATTTTAAAATAATGAAGAGTATAATTAGATTGTTTATAACACAAGGATAAATGCTTGAGGGAATGGGTACCCCATTTTCCATGACATAATTATTATGCATTGCATGCCTGTATCAAAACATCTCATGTACCCCATAAATATATACATCTACTATGTATCCACAAAAATAAAGAATAAAAATAAAAAACCCAGGGATAATAAGAACCTGCACATTAAAAACAAAATTTCTAGTGTCCACACATTTAAAAAAGTAAGAAGAAACAAGTGAAATCGATTAATCAAATGTGAATATAAATTAGTCTAAATATCATCACTGAAACATGTAATCAGTAAAAAATTCCCAGTGGAGATATTTTGCATTCTTTGTTTTCATACTGAGTGTTCAAAATCCAGGGACCATTTTACTTACAGGGACCCAAAATCCAGGGACATTTACACTTACAGTACCGTTTGATTTAGACTAGGCACATTTCAACGTGCCCAGTTGCTCTGTGTGTCTCATGGACTTGGATTTGGACAGCAACAAGATAGAGTCTAAGTACCTGTGTGTGCACAGGCTATGGGGAAGAGGGAGGGATGCGGGGTGAGGAGAGAGGATATCTAGAAATGAGGCTTCAGAGAGATACTTTTGCTGTGGGAAAGCATTTGGACTTTATCCTGAAGACAGTGGAGCAGATGTAGAAGGGTTTTACATAGAGGAGAGCTGTGATCTGGCTCACATTTTAGAAAGATCTTCTGGCTTCCCAAAGAGAGGATATTGGAGGAGGCAAATAAGTTTGAAGGCAGGAAGATTTAACTGGGAGAATTGCTTCCTGGAGAGAAGGGAGGCTTACTGGGTGTGGAAGGAGGTATCTGGATTCTAGACCTGTGAGGGAGGTAGAACCCACAGGACATGTTGGACGTGGGGGTGTGAGAGGGAGCTGGAGTCACGGATGACACATTCTGCCCTGTGCAGTGAGGTGGATGGCAGTGCCATTTACTGAAACACAGAACAGGAGGAATGCCCAGGTTTGAGGGTGGAAGATGAGTGGGGCAGTTTAGGACATGGGAGTTCGAGAGTCCTTCACACATCCAAGCAGGGGGGTCCCTCAGGAAAATGCACCTGGAGCTCTGGAGAGAAGCGAGAGTTGGAGACAAGGATGGGCACCCACTGGTTATGAGGGATCCCAACAATGTCTCTGACTCCAGTGGGCCTTTTGAAGGTTTCTACCTCCTAAGCCTGTCCTGAAAGTTGGTAGTGACAGCAGTGACCTTATGGTGCATAGCACAGAGTCCTGAACATGCTGGGTGCACTGCAAATGTGAGCTGTCAGATGGTGATGCTGATTGTATGGGGTGCCTCCTGTTCAGGCCCTGCCTCCTAGATGTTTGCTTTCACTCAGCTTGGCCATTTGGCAAGTGAGACAGGTGGTTGGTTGGGGGGAACTGGGGCCTGGAATGAAGGGACCCAAGCTGAGGCTGCCTCTGTCTTGGAACCCAGCAGTGCATTGGCTCCTCCAGCCTGAACATCAGCCTCCTGGCCTACACTTGATTCTTTCACACCTTAGGTCATTCACTGGCTTCCACTCAATTTTAGCTCTCCTTGCCCTCAAATCCTTTACTTGTTATTGGGGATGCTCTACTACACTGCCCAGACCCCTCATTCAGGAACGAAGGACTGATTCTACCAGCTGCTGGAAAGTTGTCAGCTGATAGCTCTCAGCTGTCAGCCCTCTCTAGAAATTGCCCTGGCTGAAGACCGTCCTAGCATCCAAGGTCACACCCCTTCCCAGGTCAGCTCACATCCAATGACCGGTCAAGGTAGGGCTATAACAACCTGACCCACTTACCCTAACTTGGGATGGCTTTAACGGATCGTCCAGCTTTAGAGCTCTACTTGGGATCAGCTGTGACTGCCCTGTTGTGACTGCATTGCTGTCTGTCTCTCCCTCTGCCCATTCCTGCTGCCTTTCCCTGTAGGTGTGGACCCAAGAGCACTCCCCAATAAACTTGTATTCAAATCTCTATCTCAGGGTCTGTCTCCTCGAGAACTCAGCCTTCGACACTTAACTTTGTCATTAGTTGCACCCATGAAATTACAGTCTTGGTCAGATGCTATTGGTAAATACTCTCTCTCTCTCTCTCTCTCCCTCCTTCTCCCACTTCCTCTCTTTCTTTTTCTCTGACACACACACACTCTCTCTCTCTCTCTCACCTAATCTTAGGCATTCACTTATTTGGCCACTAGGTTTCATCTCTGGACATCCCATCACACTGCGCTATTCTTAAATGTATCTTCTTGCTCCCTTCTTCCCACCCCATCTCCGTCTCTTTCTCTCTCTCTCCTTTCACAAGATTAAGCTACGACCCATAACAAAACAACTCTTAAACTCTAGATTTTTTTTTTCCTTTCTCAGAGTTCTGTGCCCCCTGCAAATTGGGCCAGAGTCAGAAGAGAAATCTTGACATTCTCAGCATTGGTCCCCTCATCCGTCTCATCCCCTCTGACGCACCCTGAGCCTGTGAGGTGGAAAGGGCATCTGAGGGCTGTGTCCCTGTAGTCCCTCAAGCCGGGCCTTGGGGGGCGGGCTAAGATTTCTGCAAGGATCTCGAATCTGAAGAGCCTAAGTCGTAGCTCACGTCCCCACTGAACAATGAGGCTTGATGAACGGGGTGTGATGTGCAATTGCTGATGAATATCAAGCTGATTCCCTATGACTCTCAACGTGGTGCATGTGCGAGTGCAAAGCTGTGTTGTCCCGGGAGGGCTCAATATGAGCTCCAAGTTTCCCAACTTCCTGGACTCAAAATTGATGTGTACAAAGGAAAAAAGGAGAAGATGCAAAACCCGCAAAGCAATATTTCCCAAGGCGAAGCCTGACATTATGACCGCCTCTTTAAGCACTTGTATTGCATATATATATATATTTTTTCCCCTCAACTGCATCTTCTGACTGACAAAGCTCTTTCTTGCCAAAAGCGACCGTTATAAAATTATGACTTGCGCATATATAATGTTTGTGTTCAACAAGAAAACAGAAATGCCACCTTATTTTGTGGTTACAGCTGCACAATTCACATCCGGCAAGATTGATCATATTAAGGTTATGCAATCATCTAATTGCAGAGACAAGCCTTGAGTAATAACCCCAAATGCTCGCACTTCAATCTGCACAGCAGAGTCATTGCCGAGTCCTGATTAGCGCCTGACAGCGTTCGGGCACCATTATCCGCTCTGGCATTGTCTAAATCTCCATTTCCAGCCGAAGCAATCTACCCACTAACTGATCTATGACAAACAGGCCCATAACAGCAAAGCTGTTTGGGTTGCAGATACATATCTAACAAAACATGACTCTTTGGGCTGTTTCCAGCTTTTTGTAGCAAAGTTTTCCCCTTTCCCAGGAGAAGGCAGCCTCTTCCTCTCCCATTCCGTTCCCTCCCCTCCTCTCATTGTCAGGAGGCTGCAGATGACTAGACAGGGAATCTGTAAAATCTTTATCAAATTAACTCCTACTTAGATCTCAGATTTAGGCCCCAAGGTCGCTTTCTTAGAAAAGCAGCCTCTACTCACCAGTGATACACAGAATCCCTGTGCTTTTTCTCTGTAACACTTCACATTGTTTGCAACCATGCCTGTAAGTCCTATGGGCTTCACTTTCAAACTATATCCAGAATCCAATCACTTTTCACCACCTTCATCACCAGGGCTCATGCCACCCACGTCTCTCCCCTGTATTATCACATCACTGTCCTCTCTGGCCTCCTAGCTTTCTCCTTTGTCCTCCATCTACTCTACAAACTATTCTCAACTGAGTCACAAAGTACTTTGTAAAAATGTCAATCAGATAACAGCATTCTACTCAAAACTCTCTAATTCTTCCCTGTCTCACTCAGAGTAAAAGCTGAAGTCTTTTCAATGGCTTTATAAAGCCCCACATGATCTCACAGTATCCTCTCTCTGGCTGCATTGCCTATCTCTGCATTGCCTAGCTCTTTCTAACCTTCTCATGCTACTCTAGCCATGTTAGTCTCCTTGCTCTTCTTTGAACACACCAGACACACTCTGGCCTCAGGGCCTTTGGACTTGCTGTTCCCTTTTCCTGGAGCTCTCTTCCTTCAGATAATCTACATGGTTTTCTTCCTTTCTTCCTGTGGTTCACTGTTAAAATGTCACTTTAGCAGACACCTTTCCTGGCTACCTTATCCAAATGGTGAACCCTCCCCACCCCAGTACTCCCTGGCTCCCTTACTGTGACGTTTCTATAGCAGATACCTTCCTCTAACATACTGTACTTAGTTATTTTGTGGATTGCCTTTTTGTCCTCTCTTGAGTGTAGAGCAGCTCTCTCCAATAGAGCTTTCTATGCTGGTGGAAATGTTTTATATCTGCTCTGTCTAGTATAGTTGTCACTAGCACATGTGGCTATTGAGCACTTGAAATTCAACTAGGGAGACTGAAGAACTGAGTTTTTAATTGGATTTAATTTAGATTTAAATAATCACATGTGGCCAGTGGCTGCCATATTGAATAGCACAGGGCTAGACTCTCTGTTCCACAAGGATGGAGATCTTCTGAAAAGGAGTTTAGAAGCATATGTCATAAGCCTTAAAAAATATTCACAGCCTGCCGGGCGCAGTGGCTCATGCCTATAATCCCAGCACTTTGGGAGGCTGAGGCGGGCGGATCACCTGAGGTCAGGAGTTCAAGACCAGCCTGACAAACATGAAGAAACCCTGTCTCTACTAAAAATACAAAATTAGTTGGGCATGGTGGCACATGCCTGTAATCCCAGCTACTTAGGAGGCTGAGGCAGAAGAATCGCTTGAACTCGGGAGGTGGAGGTTGTGGTGAGCCGAGATCACACCGTTGCACTCCAACCTGGGCAACAAGAGCGAAACTCCATCTCAAAAAAAAAAAAAAAAAATTCATAGCCTTTGACCCAGTAATCTCCCTTTCGAAATTTATCCCAAGGAAAAGTTGTGTGTAGAAGAATGTTCACTCCACTGATACGGATAATAGTAAAAAACTGTAAATAATCTAAAAGTCCAGCAACAGGGAATTGAGCAAAGCAAATATGGTGCCCATATGATGGAAATTGAACAACTTCTTAAATGAACATAAATTAGTAATTAGTGACATGGACAAAATGTCTGTGATATCTTATTGAATGAAGAAGCTAACAAAACTGTGTTTATGTCACAATCCCAATTTTAGGGAAAGTGTATATGATACATACAGTGATTAAAAAAGAAGAAAATCTACAGATGGAATTTCCTGTGATTTTTACTTTCTTTGATATGTTTTTCTGTGTATTTCACATCTTCTGCAATGAATGTGTATCACCCAATTATCAGATAAATGAAGTAAACCTAAACTTTTATTAATAAATAGTTTTCACCCTGTATTTCTGATTGGACATTGCCATTTGTAGCTATAGAGTATGGGAACAAAGCTGATGTGAGCCCTTTGCCCTCCTTTTCAGTGATATAAGTCCTGCCCAGGCTGCTGCTGAGTGTCAACTTCTCTTTTTAAGAGATTCTGTTTCATTGGTTCTTAATTCCTTTTCTGAGCTTTGAGCAACCACAAGAATGTCCTAATTCTTCCCCTTCCCTCCTAGAATGTGGTGCATGGGGAGCTTTGTCCACCTTAGAGACGCACAGTGATCAGTGATCACAGAAACTGCCAGCTTTGGGCTGGAAGACTCTTGAGCAGATGACAATCCCACTGAGCTCAGTGACTAGCTACAGTTTCTTTATGCGAATGTAAGCTCACACAAATATATTCTCACCTCCTTCCCTTTTTACACAAAGAGGTACATACTGCATACTGTTTTGAACCTTGCTTTTCCTACCTAATGAGCTCAGTGGGGTTGTCATCTGCTCAAGAGTCTAGCACTGCATATCTCCTTCTGAGCTTGGATGACTTTGTTCTGGGCAGAAGCATCTTCTCCCACTCAGAGTCCTGATGGCTCATCTGGACCTACTGAAGCTTTTGGAAAAGTCCTTCCCTGTGTGCACTGTGGCAATGCCATTCCTTGGCCTGGAGACCTTCGTGGTTTGGTTCCTACTCAACTCTCCAGCATCATCTCTCACTGCTGCCCATTTGCACATACACAATTCCTTGGGGGTTCCCTCAAAACCTACGTCTGTGCCTTTTCATAACCAGTTCTCCTGCCTGGAATTCCATTTCTGCATTGGCTATTGCCTCTGTTCTCCTGAGAACAATTTCATTTCTAGAGTTACTTTGTAGTTCAATGCAACTTGATAGAGCACTTACCTGTCTCATGGACTGTGCTTGCAGGGAGCACGAAGGAGAGGAAACAAGCATTTGCTAATTCCTTGCAATGTGTTAGGCACTTGAGAAAAGGCTCACAGTTGATCAGAGGAGACAGACAGGTGAAAGGGTCATTACAATGCAGCATGACAAACATCTTAACTAAAGTATAGACAAGATGATAAGGGAACAGTAATTTCTGCTGGGATGGGATGAGCAATGAGTAGTTTCAGGGAAAAGGTCAAGTTGGACCTTAGAAGGGAGATAATTTTCGTTTTAAGTAGCTACCTAGCTATATGATAGTGGACAAAACTCCTTGCCTCTCTGAGCCTCAGTGGCCTTACTTCTAAAATGGATATCATAACTCATGCTCTGGCCACCTCCCCAGGCCGTTTTTATAGAGTCTATAGTATAGAAGGTGTTGTTGATGTCTCTTCCTTGGTATTTTCTGTTCCAGTACATGTGACTCTCTGCCTGAGTGCTGGTGGGTCAGGCGTGCTATAGAGTTAATGAGGATCTTAGGCCAATGATGGATGGGAGTGGGTAAATAAATACCCCAGTTCCCTCTCCCTGTAGATGGAATAACTTGGAGGAGCACATCTATACTGGCTCCTAGAGGTTTCCAGGAAGTTGGAGTCCTACTTACCCAAGGTGGTAACTTTCTCGACCATGCATCCTTGACTGACTTCCTTCCCCTCCCAGTCTCACTTGCCCAGTCCCCTACTGGTGCTTCCTGGGACCACCTCCTAAATATACTACTTGCCCTGGAATCCTGTTCTCAGATTCTGCTACTAGGGCACCCAACTGGTTTCCTATGGAAATGTGAGACATTGTTCCCAACCTCTCCCTCTGACATGCCCTGCCCCTCTCACCCTTCCCCTCTCTTTCCCTAATTATACTGTGTTTTCATGCAGGCTTGGGTTCATGATTATGACAAAAAAAAAAAAAAAAAGCTTTTGGAGCACAAAACCCCCAGACAATAGGAACTCAGAGAACACCTAGGCTCAGCAAAATGCAAAGAAAGGGTGGATTTTATTTTACAGTGTGTGTGGGAGCGATTCTCAGCGGCTGCCACCTAACGCCAGTCCATCACCTCATTAGTTCTCCAGCCCTGGGACATTTGGAGTTGGCTGCAGTGGGGGTGGGGTGGGAGGGTGGGGGTATGATGGGAGCCAGATCCATGTGTCCTTTGTCGTATCCCCAGTTACTTCAGGCTGGGATGAAAAGAAGGTCTATGCGTCTGGCCCTGCCCTCCCTGCCCCTCCTCCGTCCCAGGCCAGGATTCCCCTCCTGGGTGGGGCCTTTGGAGAAGGGGCCCAATCTGTGGCTCTCACTCTCTGGCATGGGAAAACTGCTGGCTCAGCCACCCACATCAGCTTCTGCCACTTAGCCAGCTCAGCTTTCGCAGCCAACCTCTCCCAGCCTACTCCCAGGGGCCTAGATCTTTGGAATCAATTAGAATCAACAGGCACTAAGCATCTCCATGGACAGTCGTCGGTTTGCCTTACCTCACAGAGTGGAAAGGGTATGATCCGCTTTCTTCCGATGAGGAAACTGAAGTTGGAAAATAGGCATATAAAAATCTTGGCTGGCAGAACTAGCCACCCAGAAACAGTGCCCCCTTGCCAGAGAGGGAGCTGGCAGGACCCAGCTCCGCATCACCTTCCAGCACCCGCTTGCTGGAACCTCATTTTCGAGGTGGCAGCAGAACGTGTGGTATTCCCACCAGCACCAACATCTGGGGCAGCGGTGGAGGTGGGGCCTTTATTAAAATGCAGTGACTCCATTGGCACCAAAATAAACGTGACATTTATCAGAACCTGCTAAATCTATTCAGCGCTTGCTTCCTTCGGAAGCGCAGGGTTCATGCCGTGGGCCTGGAGAGAAAAGGTCTTTGCTGGTGAGAAAAATGAGCTGGTAAGATGGGAAGTAGAAAGAGAAGAGGGAACATTGGAAAGGGCAGGCTGAGAGAGGGTAAGCCTCAGCCTTGAGTCACTCTCTTCAATGCCAGTGAATCCTCTGCTAAGGGAAGATAATGATGGTAAGGTAAAAGTCAGTCATGTTGGAGAGGATTTCTGTTGCCTGATAAGGAAATCAAACAAAAGTAATCCACTCAAACCTAAACCAGATTAAACTAACCTTTATGGAGCTCCTAGAATGTTGCTGGCATTTTTACATATTTCTCACAATAACCTAGCAAATTGCTTTTTATCCCTATTCTACATACAAGGAAACTGAGGCACAGAGCTGCTAGGTAAGGCACTCGAGATTACTCAGCTAGTGTGTGGCATTCATGAACTGTGCTCTGCCACACCTGGGTGGGGCAACAATGATCTCATAAGTGTGGTTTGGAAGCAAGCACTTGATTGGAAGAAGAGAGACAGGGGTCTGAGTCCAGACTTACTATTTGGGTTTGGAAAGTCTCTGCTCAGTAAAACATGGTCCTTAAGTTCTCTTGGTTCTGATCACCTTATGCATGAGCATTTGTATGCTCTTGGTCATTGGCCATGGAAAAATCCCAAGCCACCATTCCCAGATCTCTTGCCTGGGCCCAGGTCTCTGGAGTGTAATGGGAAGCTGATGATCTGTTTCTACCTAACAAATGGAAGCAGCATAGGGAAGCACTCTGGTTGCCTGGGTTCGAATCCCAGCTCTGCTGCTTACCAGCTGTGTGACCTTGGGCAAGTTACTTAACCTCTCTGAGACCTTACTTACATATTGTTTTTTGTCATTGTGAGCATTATGAATAATAATCACAGCAAATGTTTACTGAGTGATTATTAAGTGTCAGGCACTATGTCAAGGGCTTTACATGCATGATTTCATCTAATCCTCACAATTACCCTATGAAAAAGTTACTTTCATTTTTCTCATTTTAGAGATGAGGAAACTGAAGCTTAGAAACTATGTTCTTAGATGTGATATATCATGATTCCCAGAAAGCAGTGGAAAGTTCTATTTCTTGCTTCTTTCTGGTCTATGTGTTGCTAATTCCTATGGACCCCCCAAACAGCAGACCCAGGAGAGGAGCCAGGAAATGGGAATAGAGAAAATAAAACAACTTCATCTCAGGGAGGAAGTTATTTTATTTTTCTTTTTAAAGACCTGATGCCCTGCCAGACCAGAGCTAGCTAAAGCTGTTATTTCAGAGGGGCTCCTTCTCAGGACACCTCAGACTACTCTGGCACATTTTGGGAACCTTTTTTCCTGGGGCCACTGGGGGCTTCAGGTGGGTGGATGAGCATACAGTTTGCCTAAAGAATAGTTGCTGGGTCCTGTGAGCCTTGCTGTGAAGCTGTCTCTTAACCAGGCATCTGAGAGACAGTTTATAGAGAGGAGTTCATGATTACGATTAGAACCTGAATTACCAACCCTTATGGGCTACTCCATGCCTGGTACCACACTAGAAGTCTTTGCTTAGTGATATCATTATCTTCCCCATTTTTCAGAAGTGGAGACTGAGGCTCGATTACCCCATCTGCAATGGGCTGAGAGCAAGAGTGTAATCAATGACCTTGTCCTCTCTTTCCTCCTTGCCAGCGTCCTTTCTTACCCTAAATGGTTAACAGTGAGTAGATCAAAAACAAGTGTTAAGTGCAATCATCGCAGGACAGTTAATACATAATTGCGTATTTTTCTAAACAAGCTTAGAAGCTTTTTCATTGACCTCTCTGTGGCCCTGTGGTTTTGCAGATAAATTCTCTTCCCTTTTACACTCTGATTTTAATTGGGAGCAATGGCTATGCCGCTATCGCTCTTGCAGCCCCTACTCTCTCAGGGCTGTTCCTGGTGAGTGTGTGTCCTGGCACAAGCTCACCCAGCCATGAGATGTGTGTATGTGCCCGTGGGCCTCTCTGTGGCCATGGCAGAGTTAACACACTGCAAATCCAGACAGATTCTGCTGAGAACTTCTGGGTGAGGGTAGGGATCCCCTTGGGTGTAGGGAATAGCTCATGTTGGAAGAAGGAAAGAATTGGGAGTTTCCCTTCATGGAGGCTGATATGGTTTCGCTTTGTGTCCCCACCCAAATCTCATCTCAAATTGTAATCCCCATGTGTTGAGGGAGGGACTTGGTGGTAGGTGATTGGATCGTGGGGGTGGTTTCCCCCTAGATGTTCTTGTGATAGTGAGTTCTCACGAGACCTGGTTGTTTGATAAGTGTCTGATGGTTCCTTCTTTGTTCTCTCCCCTGTCACCTAGTGAAGAAGATTTCTGCTTCCCCTTCTGCTGTGATTGTAAGTTTCCTGAGGCCTCCTCAGCCATGAGGGACTATGAGTCCATTAAACCTCTTTCCTTTCTAAATTACCCAGTCTGAGGCTTTTTTTTTTTTAATAGCAGTGTGAAAACGTACTAATACAGGGATCATTCATTCATTCTACAAATATTTGTTTATTGAGAACCTTCATGTGCCAGGTTCCCTGGGGAAATAGCCCTGAACAAGGCAGATCTGGTTACAGACTGGCCAGGAATTGTTCTCAAACTATATTTAGTATTTCAGCAAGTCGCCATCAGGCCACCCAAGTTACCTAAAGAACGGAGCTTTGCTTGAAGGGGAAATTATACTAGCTTGGTGGGGTCACCCTACTGGCCAGAAAACTCTGGATGATTATGAATATTCACAAATGGAAATGAATGAATGATTACTTAAAATATTTAGGGTGTTGTTAGATAAACTCTTTTGAAATATGGGTACCTTGGTGGAGGTCTGCAACGGGTTCAGTTTTCACCATAGGGGATCCTGGTGTCCACCTTCCTCCTGTCGTTTTCCCCAGACTATATGCTTCCTGGCAGGCCTGTGGTGGGGGCTAGGCCTCCTCAAATGTTCCTGCTGCTGCTGCTGTTAGCAGTAGGCAGTGAGAGTTAGGGGGCTCTTGGGCCAAAGCTGTCCCCGATTCAGAAGCCTGTTCCACTCTCATTCCATTGCAGGTTCTGACTCCCCTGGCTTCATCCTCCAGTCCCACTGCCCTGTTTTCCTGTCTTCTTCCACGTTGCTGGACCCTGGATCTAGGCCACATTGAAGCCACTGCACCCCCTCCCTCAGTTATATTTGGGGCCTTTGCTATGTCACAAACGAGGTCCTCAGTTGGGAGCTCAGTGAGGTTGGCCTCACCTCTGCAGCCCCCTCCCACCAGTGCTGCAAACTCCTCAGACACTGCGGACAGGGAGAGGAAGCCTAAGGACCAACATTCTCCCAGCCCTGTCTCTAATCTGCTGCATGCTGAACCAAGTAGAAACCTACCCCAGGAGACCAAGGATGCAGTGTACTGGGTGCCAGCCGGGCAGGTGAATAATTGCAGGCCTGGTTGGGTGGTGGCTTGGCCCAGGTGTCTTAAGAGATCAGGGCAGGGCTGGGTTCCATGGCTGCCAACTGCATCCTGAAAGACTGAGGATCTTCCTGGACTCAACAAAAGGCCTTATCTCATCCCAGGATATGGGGCAGCAAGGCTGAGGCATGAGCTCTGTCTTTGGGATCTACAGGTGAGCATTAAGAGTCCCAGTTCTAGTGCCCATTGGTCTCTGTCCCTGCAAGTCAATTTGTTTCTCTTTGAAGAGAAATGCACCCCCTATTTAAATCACAGAGTCATGGATGAGGAATTTGGGGGTAAACTGTGGAGGGCTGTGTGCACATGAGGGAGTAGTGTGTCGTTACGGTCATGTGGTAGAATAGGTGAGCTCTGGAGTCACACTGTCTAGGTTTAAACCCTGGTTCCACTACTACTGTATGACTGCAGATGAGTGACTTAACCTCTCTGTGCCTCAATTTCTCATCTGTGCAATAGGGATAATGATGGTCTCTAATTTATAGGGTAGTTGTGAGGATGAAAAGACTTGAGTTAATTCATGTAAAATGCTGAACACAGTGCCTGGTGCATAGTGTTTAGGAAATAATGATGATGGTGGTGGTGATGGTGGGCTGGTGGTGATGTTGATGATGAAACAAAGAAAGTATATAGATATAGACCCTGATGTCTTTGTTAGTGGTGAAGGGCACTTAACCATTCCAAATCTCCTCCCTGCATCTTTGGCTTTCACCTTACTCTGGCCAGGTGGGCAGCTCATTGGGAAGTGAATGACAAGCCTTACCCCATAATGGATGGCTTTGGGGAGGCAGCGCCAGGCAGGTCCCAGCCAAAGGAGATGTGAGGAGGACCATGCTCCTTGGGGCCTGTTTTCCCTGGATTCTCTGCTGGGTCAGTGGCTGGTACTGAGCCTGTGACCTGTGCTGAGACCCTCAGAGAGGCCACTCTGCCTTTCAGAACCAGCACAAAGCCCCCTGTGCAAGTACCAAGCTGGGATAATTGGGGCATCATGGAGCCAAATAAGAAGAGCTTAGGCTTAATCGAGAATTCTTCTGCCTACTTGATAATGAAGAGTTGATCTGGGCTGACATCTGGGGAAGGGTTCAGAGTGCTTTTGATTATGAAGTTTTTTTTTTTTTTCTGAGATGGAGTCTCACTCTGTTGCCAGGCTGGAGTGCAGTGGTGTGACCTCAGCTCACTGCAACCTCTGCCTCCCAGGTTCAAGTGATTCTCCTTTGTGTTTTAAGTGGCAGAGGAAGAGCCTCTGGACTCCTCAAAGCAAACCCTCTGTGGTGTACACTCTTTTCCATGAGGCCTCATTTCCTGAGGAAATGCCTCCCAGTTCCATCTCTGGCCAGAGAGTGGCTGCCAGATTCCCGGGCTTGGGTGACAAGAATAAGACAGCGGTCTTGGAGAAAGAAGGGACTGATTGGGGGTCCTGGAGGGAGGAGGGACGGACACATTTTAAGTTCCAGGGACCACTGGACTATTCCATTCCCTTTAGATGGGCTCCCTTTGGCCTGCTCCAGTTTGGGCTGGGTTTCCCCGCATCTCATCACTACCTGGGTGGTAGGCACCTGCCACTCCCTAAAGACAAAACAATGAACCATCGTGAGAGCCACAGCTCACTTGCTTTGAGGGCTTTGTAGGGGATGGGGACTGTGTCCCAGGCTCTACCAACATTATCACTTCATTGACATACTATTCATCTGCCAGCCTTTTGCCAGTTTGGCTTGAGTCATAAGAAGGTATTAATTACCCTGGGGTGTGGAAGCCAGAATTTCTGCCCAAGCAAGAGGGGGTAGTGTTGTCCAGGACCGGAATGCCCATCCTGATAAATCCCTCCGCCCCCATCTTCCCTTCCTCTTGTGCCTGTAACTGTCCATCCAGACCTCTCCTTTTCGTGGAGTCTCGCTTGGCCCCAATGTCTCTGCCCTTCTGTGTCTCTTCCTGTCTATGGGCTCTCTGCCTCGTCTCTGTCCTGACTTTGGTCATCAGACTTTTCCCCCTGCTGTCAGTGCCTCCCCTTGGGTTCTCTGCAGGGACAGGAGGCACTTGGTCTGCTGAGATCAGCAAACGCCTCATACTCCGTCCACAAAACATCAATTGTGGTTCCTCTCTCCCCCCTTGGAGGCCTCCAATTGCCTCATGTCAGTTCCTGAGTCCTCAGCCCCATCCAGGTTTCCTGAGAAAGTTGGTGTTGTGGTGGTCCCGGCGGGTGGGTTGGGCAGTGGCTGGGCTGGATTCTTATGGGAAAGCGAGTGTGTGTGTTCTCAGCCTGTGGTGACACAGCCCCCACCTCTCATGGGCCCTGCTGCCTACTCAGCCTCCCTGGCCACAGACCACCTGGGTCGCCCCACGTGGAGAGAAGTCAGGACCTGCGAGTGAGGGAAGGGGAGGGCTGTGGTCCATGGAGGGGCACTGGAGTGAAAACCACGCATTTCCTCCTGGAATGTCCTTTCCTGGGCTCCCAGCTTGGCCCAGGACGCAGGGAGGGGTGAGAATCAGTGCCTGGGCTTCCTCCATGGAGCAGAGAGAGCAACACTTGGCACCGATCACTGCCCTGGCTGTGTGTCCCCTGGTCACTTCCCTCGCCTCTTTGAGGCTCCTGCCCTGAGCTGCAACAGTGGTGGGAAAATACTGGAAATGTGATTCTTTTTCTTTCGTGTGCTCTCTGAGCGCAAGCTGTGGCGTTATGTAGGTGTGCAAGAAGGGGCAGCCTCCAATTTCTTATCTTGCTTTGCTCCTTCTTTCCTTCGCATCAACATCAAATTATTATCATCAAGAAGCTCCTGGGTCCCAGGCCTCCCTTCTAACACATGCAACACAGGGGAACTGTGCCACACGAGTAAGACAAATCCTGGCCTTCCAGGAGGTCTCGGTTAATATAAACACAACGACAACAACAACAACAACAACCAAAATTAGAAAAAAATGCCTTACAAGCCTGGGAGCTTGTCAGAAATGCAGAATCTCAGGCCTTGTGGCAGACTTACTAAATGAGAATCTGCATTTAAATAAGATCCCTGGGTAATTCAAATGACAGTAAACTTCAGGTCTTGGTGTCTAGTTCTGGTCCTAGTTTCAACCTGGCTTCACTACTTACCAGCTGGATGATTCGGGGCAAACTTCTCTGGGTCTCGATTTCCTAGTCTGTAAAATGAGGAGGATAATAAAAATGTATGCCCTGCAGTCATTGTGAGAATTACATAAGACACTGTCCTGAAAGCAGAAGCTGGGAACCCCAGGAAACAGCCAGTCAATGTGAATGTGACCAGAGGTTGTAGCTGTGTGTGGTTTCTGCAGCCCTCTGGCCTTATGGATTTCTACTGATCTTTAAGAAGGACTGAGTCTCTCACTCACATATGGCAGTAGTCCCAGAAGGGGTGAGGTTCACAGTTCGTAGAGCCAGTGTTCCTGAGTTCAAATCCAGTGTTTGCTTTTTACTGCTGGGTGACCTTAGGCAGGTCACTCTCCTTAGCCTTTGTTTGCCTACCTGTAAAATGGGGCTGTTGTGAGGTTTGCCTGAGCTAGTATAGGCACTGAGAACTCATAGTTAGTGAGTGCTGGCAACAGGTTTCTTACAATCCTTGCTTCTCTTAGTCACCTCTAGCTCCTGTTTCCTGATTTTTCTGATTTCTCACCTTTATTCCTCTTCCCTTTGTCCTGGCCAATCCCTGATGTCCCCAAAGCAGAGGGTGATCAAATGTCCAGATATGCCAGGGATGGTCATGGCTTACGCATGTTGTCCCATTGTGTTATCTCCCCTCTCACTTTCTGAAGTGTTCCAGTTAGGTGACCCTATCAAAGCCCCCCTCATGAAGGGAAGTTGTGTTTGCAACAGTTCTTAAAAAAAGGTTTATTGAAACGTAATGAACTTAGAACAAATCGCACATATTTGAAGTGTATACTTTGAAAAGTTTTGACAGATATTCGCTTGTGAAACTGTCACCACAATCAAATAATGAATACATCTATCACCTCCCAAGTTTGGGAGGACTTTTAATAGAGACCCAGGTGCAGTGTGGCAGGTCACACAATGGGGCCGGGCCAGCCCAGCCCAGTTGGTAGCACCATGCTCTCAGGAGGTCTAAGGCCTTCCCAGCCCAGGGAATTCTCAGCTTGGCCATCTCATTCTCCTTCTCCAAACATCTAAAAATACCCATGCAGCTCTTCCTTTCTTTCCCAGCCAGTGGTTCTCAAACTTCTGTGTCCATGACAGTCATCAGCACTGTTTGTCAAACATGCAGATTACTGGACCCCACCTTGCAGAACCAGACTCTCTGGGAGTGAGTCTGTGACACTTCATTTCTCACGAACATCTCAGGTGACTGATGTGAATATCAAGCACATCCTAGCTATGTCCCCCTTCCTATTTATTTATTTATGTATTTATTTAAGATGGAGTCTTGCTCTGTCACCCAGGCTAGAGTACACTGGCACAATCTCGGCTCATTGCAATCTCTGCCTCCCAGGTTCAAATGATTCTCCTGCCTCAGCCTCCCAAGTAGCCGAGACTACAGGTGCGTGCCACCATGTCCAGCTAATTTTTGTATTTTTAGTGGAGATGGGGTTTCATCATATTGGCCAGGCTTGTCTCGAACTCTTGACTTCAGGTGATCCACCCACCTCGGCCTCCCAAAGTGCTGGGATTACAGGCTTGGGCCACGGCGCCCGGCCCCTTTTATTTAAAATAACCTAAATAGTGAGGGATTGATAGTTGCAGCAAACCACCATGGCACATGTTTACCTATGTAACAAATCTGCACATACTGCACATGTACTCCAGAACTTAACATAAAAAAAAAAACTAAATAATTCATCAGAGTGTTATGCTAAAAAAAGAAAAGGTTTCTCCTTAGTGGAATGTATCAGTTAGCTTGTGCTGCAAAACAAAGCACCTAAATGGGAATGGAATGTCAGAGATGGCCCCTCATTCTCCATGCCCTCTCTCCACGAGGTCTCCCATCATCTAGGCATCCAGTCCAAGTTCTTTGCAGTACAGCATCTGGCTTACCAGGGAGCAAAAGCCAAAGCTGCTGGGCTTCTGAAAGGCTAACCTGGAGTGGGAACACTGCAACCTTCACCTGATCATGTTGATCAAAACAAGTCTGAGGAGCAACCCAGAGTCAAGGGGAGGGAAAACAGACATGCTTTCTTGATGGGAGGTGCAGCAGGTGTGTGCAGGGATGGAATTGTTGGCAGACACACTGCTGCAGAGGAATTCTGCTACCAGCTGTTGAACTACAGTTCTCCTCCTTCACTAGAGTAACTGTTATCAGTATTATTCATAGTAGTGTCTGGGCTATATAGAAGGGACTATAATAGAAGGCAGGCATTGCTACTTCTGTCTGGGGAAGGAGAGGATGGCTCCACTGCATAGGTTAAATGAGAAGTGACTGTGTGTGGAAAGTGAGGGGAATGGAATCCAGGAAGAGGGACTGGCAAGAGCAAAAGCCTGGGGGCCTGAGACTATATGCATGTAAGACAGCAGGGAATAAAAAGGCCACTCAAGGAGGCCTTTCAGGCTTCCTGGTGTCTGCAGGCCTGAGGTTCCAGGGATGACCAGGGTGGAGAGGGTCTGCAGGGGCGTGCCAGCACTGTCCCCCGTCACTGTACCTCAGCACAGACACAGAGAGAGAAGCCTGAGGTTCCCACCAGGAGAGGCCAAAGGGCGGGGGTCTCAGGCATGAGAGGGTGGGACCAACTGGTTTCTGGGGAGCGTGTCTAAGCCATCACTCTTGAACTGTTCAGGGCAAGGCAGCTTCGTTTTCAATAGCATTCTCCTCACTTTCATTTGTGAGACCAATTACAGAGCATTTTGCACCACAATTACTGCCGTTAAAACCTCTCAGTTCCATTTGGTGAATTTTAGTAGTAATTGAACAGAAGAAGCCATCACACAGGAGGCTGTCCTATTGAATCTGCCCAAGCACTGAACTGTGAATTCCAATCCTCCCAAAGCAGTCACATGGGGCCCAGGTGGAAGCTGCCTGCTTCCCTCCCCTGGGGATTTTGCCCTGGCCCATGTGAGAGATCAGCTATACATGGAAGGGTGATGGGAAGTGCCTCCAGCCAGGGACAGCTGTGCAGTACCAGATTTTAGGGCCTAGGATAGGGATGGGCTGGGGTGGCAATTTCAAGCCTTGGGAACCTGAAAGTTTTGATATTTCAGAGTTGGGAGCGTGACTGGATTCACGCCTTCATTTATTATTTATAGAACAAACACTTCTGTAGCACTTACCGTGTACTGGCCACTCTTCTAAGTGCATTGCAAATATTAGCTTCTTTAATCCTCATAGCAATGCCACAGTTAGTCATCTTGTGATTGTTCCCATTTGATGGATGAGGAAACTGAGGCTCAGAGAGGTTAATTAAATTGCTCGAGGTCATGCAGCCAATAAATAGCGGGGCAATTTTACTCCAGGGTTCCTCTTCTTGTTTTCTTTTCCTCTTGTGGTTTCCTTCCTTGATGTTTAGGGAAGGCTTATAAGAATTCCTAAGTATGTCAGAGGAGCTGAATGAAGGGAACTGGCAATCCCTAGGCTGTGGTGACAAAGGAGAGGGGTAACAGAGCTTGGAAACCTGCTTGATGGTGGGAGCAGGAATCCAAGCGAAATCCTTAAGGAGGAGGAGAGACTTAGGGGACAGAGTTAGGGTTGGGTGGTCTAGGGGCCACTCCTCACCCAGAGGCTCTGTGCCCAGACCCCAACCACAAAGTTCGGGTTTTGTTTTAGCAGAAAAGGCCATATTCCCTGATCTGTGTGATAACTGTTTGTTCCAAACCTCCAGCAGACATGCTGGACCCCTGAGTGAGGACAAAGGATGGTAAGCCATCTCTGTCTCCATTGCTTCTGATTCCTTTGTAGATTTAAAGCCAGATGAATCAGGACACCAGCTCTGTGCCTTGAACATTTACAGATGAGAAAACTGAGGCTCAGCAAGGAAATGCCATTTACCCAAAGTCAGGTGGCCAATGTATGGGAGGGTCAGGCTTCAAACTCAGTTCTGTCTGATTCTCAAATCCTTGCTCTATTCATTGCACCCAACTTCCTGCTTCATCAGGACAGAAACAAGCCACTCACACAACCGCTGGGGATGGACCCAAAGACATCATCTGTGAGGGCCTCACTAACCTGCTATGGGAACTGTCTGTCTGCTGCCCCTACTCTGCTGAATTATCTTTAAATCCACCCCAGGGCATGGTAGGTCAGTTAAAAACAGACAGGGCCATGCTGGAATCTCAAAACCATGGCTGGAAAAAAGTCCTTTCCTTGAGCTTGGGAGTTTCTGCTTAAATCCTTCCTGGGTGACTCAGCCCCTTCTTGAGTAGCCTAGGCTGGCTTCACCTCCCATACCCCACTCTGGGGAGCACTGTTGAGGTCAGATTTGGCTAAAAAGGAACAGGGGGCTCTTTTCAGGAAGTGGCAGGAAAGCATTTGGGTTTGGTCTTTCCTACTACCTAAAGATGGTAATCCCACCTGTTTCCTGTAACTAGCAGGCCAGCCTCAAGTCGGGAGCTCTGCTTGGAGTTTACCTCTGTGATAGTTGGCAGGGACTGGGCCAGGGTCAATGGCTTAGGGCAAGGCTGCCTCTCAGGGCAGGTAAAGTGCCAAACCTCTGTCATTAAATGCGGGGTCTCTCCAATTTCCTTCTCCATCCTACAAAGGCACATTACAAAGATAAAGTGCCAAACCTCTAGACTCTGAAGTCTAGCTTGGGAAGGTTAAGGGACAAAAAATTTCCCCTATATCTTCAGATCAGTGGTTCTCAAACTTTAATGGCATCAGAGTCACCTGGAAAGCTTATTAAAACAGAGACTGTGGCTGGGCGCAGTGGCTCACGCCTGTAATCCCAACATTTCGGGAGGCTGAGGCAGGCGGATCACCTGAGGTCAGGAGTTTGAGACCAGCCTGGCCAACATGGTGAAACCCTGTCTCTACTAAAAATACAAAAATTAGTGGGGTGTGGTGGTGGGTGCCTGTAATCCCAGCTACTCAGGAGGCTGTGGCAGGAGAATCGCTTTAACCCAGGTGGCGGAGGTTGCAGTGAGCCAAGATCGTGCCACTGCACTCACTCCAGCCTGGGCGACAGAGTGAGACTCTGTCTCAAACAAAACAACAAAACAAAACAAAACAAAACAAAACAAAAACAAACAGAAAACCAGAGATTGCAAAGCCCCAGCTTCGGAGATTCTCATTCAGTAAATCTGGATGGGGCCTGAGCACTTGCATTCTAATAGGCTCCTAGGTGATGCTGATGCGGCTGGTCTGGGGACCAGACTTTGAGGATGATGACTTTGGACATTTTTCTGTTGACTCCTCCCTTGTGGGGTGTGCCCCAGCAGGCACTGGGCTGTATTCCTACTCCACCACATGCTCCAGCTTGCTGCCGGTGGCATGTAGGGTGACAGCCAGGGCCAGGGAGGATCAGGTAGGAGCATCAAGCTGACGAGGAATTTGTAGAAAGAAACCGGGGACAAGCTACAGATGATTATTGGAGGCAGCCATGATGCTCACCACCAAGCAGTGACCAAATCGGAGACAAAGACCCCACTGAGGGCTCTAGAAAACTCTTTGGATGCAAAGCTGGAAGGCTGTGGGGAGCAGTGGAATGAGTGCATACTTTGAAGGTTCTGCCACTTTCTGGCTGTGTGCATGTGTGATTTTGAGTAAATTACTTCTCTCTCTGCCTCAGTTTCTTCATCATTCAAGTGGGGTGAATACTACTTTCTATGATTGTTGTCAGGAAGTAATTGAGATTACAAATGAGAGTGCACTTGGTACAATGCCTGTCATTAAATGCAGGAATGCAGGGTCTCTCCAATTTCCTTCTCCATCCTACAAAGGTCATTATACTGGCTTAGCATGACTCCCGTCTCTCTATCTGCTTCCACTTGTCCTCTCCAGCCACTGGACCATCAGCCTACATTATCATAAAAAAGAGCGAGATTTTAATTTGTAGAATGTTTCTTTCTTTCTTTTTCCTTTTTTTTTTTTTAAAGAAAAGCCTAATTAGGAAGCCCGTTAAATGCCTGCAATTCCAATATAATTCTATTAAATTCTCCCTGTAAAGTTAATGTTACAGACTTTTTAACAGATGTTTTAATTAGGCATTGTTATTAAAGAGAATACTGTAGAAATTAAAACCAGACCCTAAATGGGGGAAGAAAGGCAGTTTTCTTGTGCTGGGTAAATGGTGGCAGCCGCCCAGCAAAGAGCTGTTGGCAGCGGGTCATGAAAAACATGCACAAAAGGAGAGGGAACGCTTGGCGCAATCCGCATTGCTCAGCAAGAGGGAAAAATGCCTGCGCCTGGTCCGCTCGGCCAGCGCAACCTCGAGCCCAGCCAGCTTGGGAAACAGGGAGAGAAGCTAGGAAGGGTAGAGACCCCCTGGCTCAGCTTGACAGGTTTTGGGGTCTGTTCCTATTGTGGTCGTTCCATTTAGGTCCATGTCCTCTGACCCTCCTGGCAGCCCACGAGGCAGAGATTACTCTTACCCATTTTACAGATGAGAAAACTGAGGCTCAGAGATATCTGATCATCTTCCCAGGTAGACATAGGAATAGACAGAGCTAGAGCTCCAATTCAGATGTCTGGTCCAGAGTCTGCCCTTTTTGTGGCACCATACTGGGTAGTCCAGCCAGCCCCCACTGTGGGCTAAAAGACCTGATTGTTTTTTGAGAATCAGCTGACAGCCACCATCTAGAATTCTTAAAACCAATGGTGGTTTCTGCATTCGTTGCCACTGGCTGTGCCCTTCTACCTGGAAAGCAACCTCACCTTTGATGCCAGCCAAGTGAGGGGTTGCCCAACGTGTGGCTGGCTCAGGTAAGCCATCCTGCCACTGGGGATGGGAGTCATTGATTGTCATGGAGACCCCAAGTGAGACATCCAACTCCATCTGAGATGGGCCACCCAACTCCAGATGGCTCCTGTAAGGAGGCAGGAGGAAGAGGTGAGGTTGGAGAGACCTGGGTTCGAATCCTGTCTTCTTTGATAGCAACAATGAAGCCACTGGCTGATGTTGTGGGCCTCCACTCCTGAGTCTGCATTTTGCTGTCTCCTTCTCTCGGGCATTGAGCCAAGGGCCTGGGTGAGAGTGAGCGCTCCCAGGAGGCACCGAGGCTACTGAGACACCCTCTGGTGCCTCTGGTGACATGTTCAGATTTGCCTTTTCCAGGGGCTAATTTTCCTGTCCGTTCTCCAAGGCTGTCAGCCTGGGATTATTCAAGTGATGTTTATTTCTGTCCTGTGACCCAGATAGATCTGCCACGAGTACTTTCGTGAGAGCTTGGAAGGAAGAAATGACTGAAAGTGGGACCACTGTGTGAGTCTTATCCCTGGGACCCCTCCCAGGAAGCTCTGCAGACTCCTGCTTGTGTCCACTGGAGCTGCCACCCATTTCCCTCCCCTCTTGCTGCCTCTGTTGTCACCATGCAAGCCATCCTTCTGGGCCATGGGGAGGCCAGGGGTGCCTCTTGCTCAGGATGGTCTTTCTTGGGGCTGTTACTATGAGATCCCCGAGGTCCAGGCAATGTACTCCCTGACACTCAGTAGGTGCCCCATAGTTGCTAGATGTTGAGGGATTACTTCATCCCCCAGTCTGGGCCTCCTGAGCCTTTTGTTTCAAGGACGTGGAATGGGTTTTCTCAGCCACACCTCTTTATAGGCAGGAAGGTGCTATGAAAAGCCTGCTCCTGAATTCCAGTCTCGCCTCTCACTAGCTGAGTGAGCTTGAGCAAGTGGCTCAGCCTCTCTGAACCTGAATTTTCTCATCACTAAAGTGGGGAAGGTAATAGTGTCCAGGCCCTGGGATACTGATGAAGATGAAATGGGGCAATGTTCCTGAAAGCATCCAGTGCATAGAGGCTGGTTATAATAGGGGGTGTGCAGTGCAGTTATTGTATGTGTGTACATGTGTGTGCATACACACGTGCACACAAAATACATACAAAATGCACATCATGGCCCCCAAAGTTGGTCACATAAGTTACCTCTAGAGAATGGGTCTGAGGGTTGCTTCTCTTCTCTCCAGTTTAAATGTTTTTTAAACCATAGCCCTGTATTATTTTTTAATTAAAAGAAAAAAGCAGCAAAATAACCAATGCAGAAACTGCTGGTGGTTTTGAGAACTCTGGTGAATGGGAATCAGCTAATTCTCAGACAACAGTCAGGTCATTTAGCCCATGGGGTCGGCTGGCTGGGCCATCTCTCTGGTTGGGGCAACTGACCCAGCTTTGGGCCCTGAGCAACTGAGTTTGAACCCTGGCTTTGTGATTTATTGGCCACATGACTTCAGGTGAGCTTTCTCAGCCTCAATTTCCTTGTATATAAAATGGGAAGAACAGAAACTACCGGTAGGGCTGTTTTTGGGGAACTGAGAATGGGTGTGAGGCATCAGGGCAAGAATACATATGCCAGATAGGTAGCAATTCTGATGACCCTTGGGCTTTCCCATTGCTGCCCCTCCCCCAGGAGGCTGGAATTCCATGCCTCACCCCGAGGTCAGGTGAAGGCATGGAAGAATAACTCTGGGCCACTAAATCTGTTGGGTGTTGTTCAGTCTTCCTTTTACTTGACATCAGCAGCATCCGCATTGCCAACCCCTCGGCTCCTGAAACCCCCTCTTCTTCCCTTAACATTTCCCAAGTCTTCATGTGAGAAGGGAAGGAAGTGGGGGCTAGGCTGGCCTATGTGAGTCCCACGTAGCTGGGTTGAAAAACTGTGGGAACTTTCCTCACCGTGAGAACCTGCAAGTGTAAGTCATCTGGAACAATCCGCACTTCCATCAGAAAGGATCTGGTTGAATAAGTCGCACAGCCATCCCCAGAACCCCACAAACATGTTACAAGTTGGACCGTGTCTTTGAGACAGGTGACATATTCCACATCAGATTAAGTGGAAAATAAATAATTAGAAAATAGCATTTATCGTATAATCTCATTTTTAAAAAATATAAGATAAAGCAATCCTTGGAGTAGCAGAGATTAAGAACTTTTCTTCTTATTTAATCTGAATTGTAAACTTGCATTAACGATATCAAGAACTACAATGACAATCATAATAAAGTTTTAAAAAAATATGAAAAGCAGCTTTATTCATAATTAGCAAAACTTGGAAGCAACCTTCAGTAGGTGAATGGATAAATAAACTATGGTACAACCAGACAATGGAATATTATACAGTCATAAAAAGAAATGAGCTACGAAGCCATTGAAACATGGAGGAATCTTAAATGCCTATTACTAAGTGAAATAAGTCAACTGGAAAAGGCAACAAACAATGTGGTTCCAACTCTGTGACATTCTGGAAAGGGGAAAACAATGGAGACAGTAAAAAGATGAGTGGTTGCCAGGGGTTAGGGGAGGAAGAGATGAATAGGCAGAGCACAGAGGAGTTTTAGGGCAGTGAAAGTACTCTCTGTGATACTATGATTGTGGATACACATCACTTTTCCAAATTCACAGTATATGCAACACCAAAAGAGAACCCTCATGTAAACTACGGACTCGGTAGTAATGACATGTCAATGTAGGTTCATCAATTGTAGCAAATGTACCACTGTGCTGTAGGATGTCAGTAGTAGAGGCTGGGCTTATTAAGGGGGTGGGAGATACATGGAAACTCTCGTACTTCCTGCTCAGGTTATTAAAATATGAAAGGACCTTGCTCAGTCAAGTGCTGAGAGGGGTGAGTCAAGGTGCCTGGGAGACTGGCCCAGTTGGGGGACTCCAGAGAGCATCGGGAGGCAAGAGCTGAACCTGAATGGTGAGCCTTAGGGGCACATGGCCAAGCCTTCTTCCCCTCCCTGCCAGTCCGTTGCTTGTAGCCCTCTGTGTAGGGCAGATGCCATTTAAGACTGAACTTGAATCCCAGCTCCATCATCTCTGCTGTGTGACTGTGAACAAGTGACCTCATCTCCCTAAGCCTTGAAGTCTCAACCTGTCAGTTGGGCATAGTGATGTTCCACAAAGTTGATGTGAGTTACCTGAGGTCTCATATGTGAAATGCCCTGGATAGTTCTTGGTTCAGAGCGAGAGCTGAGGTCTGGGTGGGGCTGTGTGAACCACCAGTGTGGGGAAGGTGGGTAGCCCCTTCCTGGCCTGCCAGCCTTGGAGCCCCTGAAAGGTTCCCCAAATGCTCTTCCAGGTCCAACCCGAGTCCCTTCTGTTTGATGGGTATGTGTTACACTCAGCTCTGCCTGTCATCTGACAGAAGCTTCAAAGAAGTCTCTTTCAAGTTCTACAGTACCTTGAGAGAGGTACCAAAATACTTTATGTGGCATGGAGGTCCACTGTTTCACAGGGGGGCACAATGAGACATTTCTGAGCAGCAAGCTGCCCTGTGCTGAGAATTAGGTGGGGTTTTCTCTTTTTGATTCATGCTCTTCTCCCAGCTGAGGCTTGTTTTCCTTGAGACCCGAGACCCATTTTTCTGCCCTCAGTGATGCCCTGATCCAAAGGAACACAGCTTTACTCGCCTTTCAGGCTATGCATGAGTCCAGGGTCATAATGGCCTTAGCTGGGCCCCAGAAAGCTGCAGAGAATGCTGCCCATGCCTTGCATTTGAACTAACAGAGGGGCCAAAGCACAAATCCCTGGCTTGTGTCAGGTCCAAGAGAGGTGAGCTGGCCTCATGCACATTAGGTCACAAGGAGAGCTGGTGAAAGATGCAGATCCCTGGGCCTTACCCTCCAGGGGTTCCAGTTCTGGACGTCTGGGATTCTGCTTCTTAAACCAGCTCCTCATGTGATTCTAATGCAAATATCTCCATGACATTCTTCGAGTGACACTAATATAGTGGATATTGCAAGGGCTTAGACCTAGGCAGACCTGGACCTAAATTTTATCAGTCATATTTATTCACCTTTTTGAGCTCCACTTTTTGCATGTGTAAAATGCCCTTGTTTGAAAATAACACGATGGAGTATTTTTTAAGTTCCAGGCATAATGGTAAACCCTTTGCATCCTCTCTTTTGATCTTTATGGTAGTCCTCAAGTAGGAACTATTATTTTTGAACTCTGGAAGCCTCACTCAAGACCACCCACCTCCCCTTGTTTTTAACTGTGATGCTGAGTCTCAGTGGAGTTAAGTATCTGTAGAGTACATATCACAGTGCTGGGCTTATTGCAGGTGCTTGATAAGTATTCACTGCCTCACCCCCAGCCAATTGCCCCAGCATTGGATGGGTTAGGAGCTGTCAGGGATCTGACATAGGAATGGGGCTTGCAGGGCCTGGAGGGGCTCAGAGTCCAGGGGCCAACATCAATCCATCAGTGAGAATTCACCAAGGCTATTAAGCCCTGGTGGAGGTGACCCCAGCAAAGGAAACAAGACATGCATCCTGTGATTGCTTTGTTGGGATAATTTTCCCAGCGAATAAAGAGAGAGAGGAGGAGCCTTCCAGATGGGAAGCCCTACAAGGGAAGGCTCAGCAGGGAACTGAGGAAAACTCCACTAGATTGGGGAAATCTCAGAGTCTGTGATTCTTTTGGATTTTTCAGAAGTCATCCTCTCTCCTTGCTCATCCCTGCTTAGTCCAGTTAAGCCTCTTCTAGGGAAATACTGCATTTGTGTTACTGATAAATGAAGATGGGTTTATTGACACAATATAAAGCCAACTCACTTTATCAATAAAGCAAATCATACTGAAAAGAGCAAAGACAGAAAAATGAAAATTAATAAATGAAGTTTATTGTTTTACAACAAGTTAGGTGTACACTTTCTCACCCAAACCTTTCCCCGCTGAGTTTTAAATACTCTACCTAAATCCCCTGGGTCATCCTATGTTAAGTATCCTGTGTGTTTCTGTTAAGAACTTCAAGGTCAAAAGGCAAGTGTCGGCTTTTCTTTGAGCTGGTAATATAGTCTTTCATTCATCCAACAAATATTTATTGAATGTTTACTGTGAGTGAGGCAATGTTTTGGGCACTGAGGATACATCAGCCAATAAAATAGGCAAAAGTCACTGCTTTCATTGCGCTTATATTCTAATGGAGGAAAACAGAAAAAAACAACAAAACAACAATAACAAAAAAACGCAGCCAGAACAAACATTAGGAGAAACCAGGTGAAACATATACGGGAAGTCTCTGTACTATCTTTGTTGCTTTTCTGTAAATCTAAAACTCAAAAACACAACAAAATTATGTGTGTGTGTGTGTGTGTGTGTGTGTGTGTGTGTATTTGATGATAAATGTAATGAATAAAATAAATTGGGAAAGGAAATTTGGGAATGCTCTGGGGCAAGAGGAGGAGCTGTAGTTTTTAAAAGGCTGGTCTTTTTGAAAATGTGACATTTGAGCAAAGATTTGAAGGAGGAAAAAGAAGAAGCCATGGGGATATCAGGGGAAAGGATGGTAGCGGAAGTGATAAGTGTAAAGTCTCACTGGTCCTAAGCCTCAAAGAGGGCCTCCAATGACTCCAGTATTCATGTTCTTGTGTAGTCCCCTCCTGACTGAATAGGGCTGACATGTGTACCCAATAGGATATTGTGGAAATATGGGTTCCATGGCTGGGTCATAAAAGAGATGATAGCTTCAGCCTTTCTCTCTCTTGGATCACCCATCCTGTGGAAAGCCAGCTGCTGCCTTGTGAGGGCACTCAAGCGGTCAGTCCTATGGAGAAGTCCACATGGGAAGGAACTGAAGCCTCCTGACAACAGCCAGCAATAACTTCTGAGGTTTGTGAGTGGGCCACCTTGGAAGCAGAGCCCCCAGCCTTCTAATGGGTATAACTGCATTGACATTTTGGGCGTAATCTTAGGAGAAACCTGGGACCAGAATAACCTAGCTATGCCACTCCTAGGTTCCTGACCCACAGGAACTCTGAGACTTTTTTTAAAAAAAGAGTTTCTTGTTTTAAGCAGCTACTATTTTGGGTTGTATGTTACGTAGCAATAAATAACCAATACAGGTGTTGAGGTGAGAACATGCCTTGTTGCTTGAGGACAGCAAGGAGGCACTGTAGTTGGAGTGGAGGTGTAAGGGTGAGAACAGGAAGATCTGAGGGCAGAGAGTGTGAGTCAGTTTCCTCCTGAAGAAAAGGCTTCCTCTCTCTGGGTATTATTATTATTATTTTTTCAGCAATTTGCTCTCCTGAGTGTTTCTCAGGCCCAGGCCTTGGGAACCAGTTTGTGATGTTCATTTTCTTCACTGCTGTCATCTTCTGAGGTGGGTTTACAACTCCTCTTCCCAGGAAGTCTGTGGTGGTGTTATCCTTCCTGAAGTGGTTTCAGTGATACCTCATGCTGAAACTTGGCCAATGTCTCTTTGGGCATTTTTTTTTAAAGATCAGATCTGTTTTGGTAGAGAACCAACATAGATTTGAACAAAAAAGAGAGAAAAAGAATTTGATTAATTGAAAACAAATTGCTGTTCAGAGATGAATTCACAGAGGAGGTAAGGTTTGAGGGAGGCTGAGAAGTGGTTATGGGTAGTTGAGCAAAGGTGGTGGGTAAGGAAACAAATAGCAGAGACAGAGGGTAGGAGAAGGATCTCTACTTTCTGGGAATTCAACATCATTTGTGTGGAGATTGGGAAGAGAATATGGGGGACAGGCAAATGGAGGGAGGGGAGAGGATGCAGGGGCTGGTAAGGGAGTTGTGGGTGCAGGACTCAGCCTAAATTGTACCATGTAGGCCCGAGGCTCTCCTGTTGGGGAACTTCCAATCCTTCAGGGTTGGGCTGTCAAATGCTGGCACACCTGAGTTCTACTTAGGATTGTTTTGATTGTAAGGGTCAGAAAATCCATTTCAAGTTGGAGTTAGGAAAAAAGAGAATGTATTGATTTCTGGAAGTGAAAAGACCATGGTTTGATGTAATTGGGGATTGATTTCTCTCTCTCTCTCTTTAGGTCTTGTCTCCTGCCATTTTGGCACCATTCTCCCTTAGGCTCTCCCCTTGTGTTTCCAACATGGTTGTTATTATTTTTTCTAGGGTTGAATATAGCAGAAGAGAGTAATTGTGTTTCCCCCAGCATACCTGGACAAAGTCTTGCTATTTACCATAATTTATGATTCAACTGGCTGTAGGGTATGTGCCCACTCCTAGGCCAGCCACTGCTACTGTGAGTAGAACTTTGATTGGCCAGGCTTAGACAATGTGCCAGACCTATTGGAACCTAGAGACTAAGAATAGGGGTAGCGTGACTGCCCAGATGGAAATCAGGCTGATGCTACCAGTGGGTGGGTGGGTTGTGTGACAAGATGCAAAGAGGCATGCTTAGTAGAACAGTCAAGGGTGGCATTTTATGAGCATATAGGGAGCAAGACCAGGGCACTAAGTCTACTCAAATTGATATGTGGTACCCATAGGTCTCTGTTAAATAGTCAGCACAGGTATGTGCCTTTATAGATTCTGTGAGGTACTGTTATACTATAGTCATGATTGCACCATCATTATTATTGATTTGTTTTATGCTATTTTGAATCTTTTAACTCCTTTGAGTTAGGGTAATGCTAGCTGCTATCACAGATAAAGTGGAAAATATTATTGGCCTCAAACAATTTTCCTTCAAGTCCAGAAAGTGAGTACTCGATTGACGGTGCTGGCTCTCTGTTCCACAGATCCATTCATGGATTGAGGCACCTTTCGTTTTATGGCTCCACCAAGTTCTTGCAACTTAGAATCCTTTCTTCCAGCTAGCAGACAAGGAAAGAGAAGGTGGGGCAAAGGCACCTCTGCTTGGAAGGGAGAGGCATATACCTTTCACTCATGTTTCAGTGATAAGAAGTAGTCATGTGGTTCCGTCTAGTGCAAGAGGGGCTAGAAAGTGTCATTCCGATTGGGCAACCATGATCTGACAACCTCGTACCATGGAACAGGAGCATGCATTTTTGGTGGGCAGCTAGCCAACTTTGCCACAGCCTCCAAGTATATGGTCCCAAACTGTAGTTTTTAAAGTTACAGAAAAGAAGATATGGAGAATTACTGCCTAAGGTGACATCAGGACCACTGAATGATTTTTAGGCAGAGGAGGGACACATCAGATCAGTCCATGCTTTGGAAACATTAAGGAGATGGTGGTAATGGAATAAAAAAAAAAGGAACTCAGGTCCCTGTTGTCCCCACTTCTGGCCCATTTTTGAGTAGGGCAATACTCAAGGGTGCCTTGCATTTATATTCCTACCATGTTCTGGGGACTCACCATGTGCCTTTTTAAAACACTGTCTGTTGACTTCTTAGCATAGCTGAGAGGCAGATACTATTATCTGCAATTTACAAATAAAAAAATGAAAGTTCAGGGAAGGGAAGTGACTTGTCCAAGGTGTGCTGGGCCTTGAGCGGGTTGTCACTGAAGCTGCTGATCTGTATTGGGAAATGTATTTAGGGACTTGGTGGTGCCAAGCATGCAATTGCCCTGTGGCATGGTGTCTTAGAGAGCAAAGGGGTCCGAATACCCAGTGGTGATAGGGCCTGGCTGGCAGGTGGATTTCATAACCCTTTGCACCTGCACCTCCACTGGGGGCAAAGTTTTAAGCACTGTGCATCTTATTTAGTCACCTCCAAGTCCCTAACAAAGATGCTCTGTGAGTCCCCTCATCAGCTCCCAGGAATCTGCTCCATGGCTCCTGGCCCTGCTGGGGAGGGGGACCATAGACCTGCTCCCCAGTCTAGAGAAGCCAGTTCTGCTGACTGGGCAGATGGGGCCCACGCACTGGGACCTGGGGAGATTGAGAGGAGAAAGTGGCTGAGCACAGCTCTGCGAGGCCTGGTGATTTATGAGGAGCAGCTTCCGTGGGCCATCTGGACCAGGAACTTCAGGAAGCACATCCTGTGTGGAGGCGCAGGCAGCGTGGGAGCCCTGCCAGGGAGGAGGAGGGCTGCAAGGGAGCGGGAGAAGGGAGGGGATGGGAGGCAGGAGTGGGGCAGAGGCAACGTGGAAAGAGCCCAGGCAGTGAAATCAGACAGATCCAGATGCTTCCACTTGCAGAAACTTTGGGCAGGACCTTAATCCCTCAGGGCCTCAGTGTGATTAACTTTGAAATGGAATGACAACATACCCTCTGCACTGTGGAGAAGTTTAAATGGATCATTGCTTTTATAAGTACCCAGCCCAATGCCTTGAAGGAAGGAAGTTGATGTTATTGAGCATCTTCCATGTGCCAAGCATTCAGTTAGGTGCTGGGAATACAAAGATTCTCAGAGTTTGTGGTCTAGTGGGGGAGGCAGGCTATTTGGAACATGTGAGATATTTACAGTGAACTCTGGGAACACAGAGGTGAGAACCACAAACTCTGCATGGAGGTGATGTTTGAACTGGGTCTTAAAGCAGAAATAGGAGCTAAGTGGCCAGGGAAGATGTGGCAAAGGGAACAGCCTGAGCAAAGGCATGCTACACCACTGTCAAATGTTGGTTCATTCATTTATAACTCCAGCCCTGATTGCTCCACTGAGCTCTGGACGCATATATCGAACTGCCTACTTGACATCTCCATTTAGATTCAATGGACACTTCAAACTTAGCATGGCCAAAACAGAGATATTGGTCCTCCTGGTCCCTACCTCCCGCCACCCACACTCATCAATTTTCTTCCTCCCAGGTCTTCCTCTCTCGGTAAATGACCCCACCATCCTCCCAGTCGCAGAAGCCAAAAATCTAGAAGACATTCATCCATCTCCATTTCCCTCTTCACTGTATCCAGTGGTGCCAAATCGCACCACTTCCTGTGTGTGCTTCATTCTGAAATTGCATAATGTTGTGGTCACATCCCCAAACTCAGCCTATCAGCAAATCCTGTCAGCTCTTATCTCCCACATACATCTAGAATCCATTCGCTTCTCTTCATCTCCACCACTACCTCCACAGTCGAACCCACTGTGGGATCCAACCCAGACAACTGCAATGGGCTTCAAGCTCATTTTCTCATTTCCATGTGTCTTTCACAATCCAGTCTCCTCACTACTGCCAGAGTGGTCTTTACAAAAAGGCTATCAAATCACTCCTTTGTTGAAAGCTTTTATCACACAGTTATTTTCACAGTAATTCCATATAACCAGTCACCCCAAAACTCAGTGATGTATAGCAGCAAGCATTTATTTCCTGTTCATGTGTCTGAGGGTTGGCTGAGGCTCAGGTGATCTAGGTAGGGTTTGGCTCTGGCCTGCAGGTTGGGTCCAGCTTAACGCTATATGTTTCCCATCCTTGTTGGATCAATGGCTACCTAAGGCATTCTCTACTCCTGGTGAAAAAAGAGGAACATTAGAGGGAAAGCCCATTTGTGCAAGGACATTCCGAGCCTCAGCTCCCAACACATCCACCACCATCCCATTCCTCAAAGCAAGTCATGCGGCCAAGATCAAAGTCATAGAGAAAGGAAGTACACTTCATCACCATGAGGCCATAGCAAACGTGTGGAGAGATAATTTATAATAGTGGGATAAAGAATTGGGACCAGGCTGGGCATGGTGGCTCATCTCTGTAATCCCAGCACTTTGGGAGGCCAAGGAGGGAGAATAACTTGCGGCCAGGAGTTTGAGACCAGCCTGGGCAACATAGCAAGATTTTTGTTTCTAAAAAACAAACAAACAAACAAAAACCAACAACAAAAACGCCAATTAGCCAGGTGTGGTGGTGCACATCTGTAATCCTAGCTACAAGGGGAGGAAGGTTAAGGCGGGAGGATCACTTGTACCTAGGAGTTTGAGGTCACAGTGAGCTATGATCACATCACTGCACTCCAGTGATACCCCATTTCTAAAAAAAAGAATTGCAACCAATAATTCAGTCTTCAACAGACGCCTTTTGTGGCTTTCTATTAAACTTAGAATAAGGTCTAAACTCTTCCCCCCAGAATCTGGCTCCTGATATATCAACAACCTCAACTCCTCCCACTTTTGCCCTTCACACATGTCTCTTGAGCCACACTATCTTCTTGGCTGTCCCTCAGACTTTCCAAATGCTTTTTCACTTCAGGACCCTTGCACTTGCCATTCTCTGTCTGCTCCCAGATCTTCACAGGATGAGCTCCTTCTTGCCCCCAGATCTCAACAAAATGTCACCTACACCCATGAAGCTTGTTGGAGATACAGATGCCTGGGCTCCACCCCTAGAGATTCTGAAATGGCAGGTCTAGGTGTGGGTTTCAGGAGCCTGTTTCTAACAAGATGCACACAGTCAATACCAATGCTGATGTTCTGTGGACACATTCTGAAAAACACTGCTGTATAATAGAACCATGTCCCAGGAATACTGGGGAAGAAGTGGAGGGTCATAATCTATTGGGGGGTCAGGGAAGGTTTCAGAAGAGGCAGTGGCCGAGTCAAGGCCTGAAGGATGTGGCGAAGGTCATAAGGCAGACAGGACTGTATGTCTTGGTGTTGCCTCATGACTCTGAGCGCCTCTTCAGTGGGTCAAACTAGTCTCCCTGGATCTCAGGCCCCAGTCAGCCCAGACCCTTCTGGCCCTCCCTCCACTGACATTATATATGACCACCATGCAAGCTTATTCAGACAACCAATTCCACAGGAAGTCTTAGAAAGCTTTTTCTCTCTAAATGATCTTTTTTAGTGTCTGTCACCCAGAGTTGTAGAGATTTTATATCACCTATGAAATCCTATTAAGATTTTATTTCCTTATTTTCCTTTTATGATGACTGGGATTTCCTTCCTGAGAGAAGGCCTCAGGAAGTGGGCATGCCTTGGTGGGAGCCAGGCCTGGGGCAGGTGGGTCACTGGGGCAGCCTCAGCCTCTGAGGCAGCATAGGCATTCAGAGATGGAAGCAATATTCAAAGTCCTGTGGTTCGTTTTCTACCCAAGATACCCAGTCTAGAGCATCCTATAACTCAGGAAAGACAGCCATGGGGCTGTGGAGTCAGGAGGCCCAGCCTAAGAGTCAGAGGATCTGGTTAAGACCTTGCACTTCTTGGAGGGATGGCAGGAGTTAGAAGCTGCAGTAAGCCAGGATCGTGCCAATGAACTTCAGCCTGGGTGACAGAGGGAGACCCTGTCTCTAGTTAAAAAATAAAGTTATCCAGGTGATTCTAATTTTGCACCAAGGTAAGACTCTCCTTTTAGGTACATTCAGCGAGTCATGGACCTACCTCGAAGCTTACATTTTCCCACCTGTCTACAAGGATATCTTGAAAGCATTTCTGCTGAATGGATGCATGCTTCATTCTGGATCCAAAATGTGGAACCCCAGGTTGGGGTTAAACTTAGGGTCACATTAACAAAAATCATCCAAGTTTTACTGGTTCTAGCCCCATTTATGGACCTATGAAAAGTTCTCCCAATTTTGCTGTGGAGCCCCTTATACGTTTAGGAATAAATCTCATTCCCCACACAGCAGCACTTGCTACATTCTGTCTCTCCTGCTCCTCTTTTCTTGCTGACCCCTGCGGCCCATAGATCACGGTAGGGAACCTCACTACTTCCACCTCTGCTGGTGCTCCCTGCAAGAATGCAAATGTCCATTGTGTGCTGTGCAATATCCCAGACTTTGGTACCATTCTTGGCATCCCCATTGATTAAAGCTGCATTGGGTCTGGTGCAGAAGTGAGAAGTCCAGGCTTCCTCTCTTGGGGTCACACTTTGTCACAAGGGCTGCTGATGCACTGGGTCTCAGCAAGTCTGTTGAGAGCTCACCCTCACTAGTCTCTTCCTGAGGCCTCTCCCTAGAGGACCTGGGCATGAGTTCCTGGCCCAGGCCCAGGATATGAATAGTCCATCGTGGCTTCTCGAGTGTATGTTTTTGCTCTTTTCACTCCAAATAAAAAGAAACTTAACTGATTCCAACCCAAACTGACTTGTGCAAAATCGCCTCCTGGCTAATCTACCCCAAAAATTTCCCTCTGAGCACAGTCCACTCAGCAATCAGTCTTAGAAGCCCAGGCCCAGCTCAGTCCCGTACACGGATTCAACGCAGGTCAAAGCCGAGAGTGCAAATTCCAAGTCTGTTTCATTTCCCTGGCCTCTCAATTTAGCCCCATCACCTGAGGAAATAATGATGTTAGTAGCTGCTCTTTATTGAGTGTTTAGTCTGGACTAATGTGATGCTAAGTACTTTCTGTGGCTTATCTCATTTAATTCTTAGCAAAAGTCTTAGATAGTGGGTGTTATTATGATCCATTTTACAGAGGAGGAATCAAAAGATCAGAAAGGTTAAGTAAATTTCCCATTGCCACTTAGCATGTAGGTGGAGGAGCTGGAACTTGGATCTAGGTCTGTATGACTCAGATGCCCCAACTCATGGCCTGGCTGGGTTGTTCCTACAGAATCCAAGTAGATTTCTGATGTTCCTTTCCCAAGGGCTTGTGAATCATCTAGAAAGTAAGCAGATCTGGGGACTTCAGGAGTCTGGGTCAAGATGATCGCTCCATGTTTTCTCCTGAAAAATCAGATGGCATTGGTCTGTCTCTCTTGTCTTTCAGTTTCTTAAATTATCCACACTCCCTCAAGAGTCTATTTAGACCAAGAACTCAGAGTTGAATGTCAGAATTTCACAGCCAACAGTGCCCAGAGAGATCACCAAGTTCACCTATACACCAGAGGAAAGGAAAAGTGGGCTTGTCTAAGGTCATGTAACGAGTCCAGGGGAAGCTGGGTCCAGGATGCAGAGTCCTTCTCCCACAGCCTTGCCCTCACTGTGTGGCCTTGCATAAATTTCCCCTCTCTGAAGACTCAAACAGACAGACATCTCAGTTAAACAGACAGAAGCAATCTCAGTTAAACTAAGCTTTTAGAGCAGCAGAGCCCTTTGACAAAAGGGAACTTGTAGTGAGATCTACTCTAACAGCTCAAAGCCAAGATGGTCTATTAAGTCAGGGGTGTGTATAAGACTCATTCTTCACCTTGTCCTCTTTCCCCATTTATCCTTAGGCACTTCTGGGAGTGCAAGGTACTTGCTGTTGGCAGTTAGAAAACCATGGGCTTAAGCAGTTTGAGAGCATTGAAAGAGAACTTGATGGAGCCAAATCTAAATCTAATTATCATGCTGACCAATCTCAGGAGAGCCCTCTAACAAATGATGTTAGTAAATGGTTAACAACCAGCTCTCTGAAAAAAGAAAAGTCCTCATAGCATGTGCCTATTTCTTTGGTGTAAATACTCTAATAATGGCCAACTTTGTGAGTTACCAACATGATGTTAACCAGCTTGCAATTTTCCTGAAAACGTAACAGTTGGCTCTTGGGAGCTGATATGAACTGACTCCAGCAATACTACAGCTTCCAAATCTTCAAATACTTTGCAAGATTTGGATTTTCAAACTTTGGTAGCAGGCTTCCTAGGTATCAGATGAAAAAAATGGGTAAGAGTGTACAGATAACTTGAATATCGCATTGATAGGTCTTTTTCTGTTCTATTATTGCCTCTGTTTCGTATCTTGATGGAAATGTTGCAATCTTTACCTTGTTAAAGAACAAATAGAAGTGTGACTTGTGGTTCACAATCCATGAAGCTGATTTTACATAATTTTGACAGTTCTATCACATTTCTCACAGTTCTGATTCTTTTCCCCTCCAGGGATGGTATGACATTATGTTGGGATAGTGTGTTGGGTACTGTTCCCCTCTGCTCCTTTCTGGTAGGCTACCTTCTTCTTTCTGGGTTTACACTTGCCTAAGTTCAAAGCTCTGACATACGCACCTTATAAATTTTCCCTGCCCCCATCCTGATATGCCTGGAGGAGGGGAGGTTGGGACTCTGTGGTTCTAAATCTCTCCTTGGCACATGTTCTCAGGCATGAGTGAAGAATCAGTGATTCAGTTTGAACAGAGAAACTGCAGACAGATGTACTGTTTTCACATCTGGCTACTTGGAGGTACAGCTGCACTTGGCCACCCACTCTTTTTTGCACCTGTGGGGGAGGAATCATTCCCTTATTGTGCTGGTGTTTTTATCTACATGGCAGAAGATGCTGAGGTCAGATGCTCTGAGATGCCAGGCAGGCTCCAGGGTGCTGGGGAGATATTTTCTTAAGTCTGGGTGGGCTGGCACAGAGGTAGAAGGGTGGCGGGTAGAAGGTATCCCTGAGTACCCTGGTCAGCTCCTCACATCAGCTGACTTGGTTCATGAGACAAAGCACAAACCCATTTTTATTTCCATGACTCCAATTGCACCTCTGCTGGGGTTAGGAAACCCATTCCCCGGATGGCACTGAGCCAGAAAATTAGCAATGATCAATGAAAGGGGAAGGATGATGAAATAAAAGTGGAGTCTCAATTATGCTCTAAATGAGCAAGGCGATGTTAAGTCTTCAACAGAGGAGGGGCCGGGGACTGGAGGAAGGAAAAAATGATTACGTGGAAGAATTCAGTGCCCCAGTCTGGACTTAGCCATTGATTTCCTATTCCAGTTCCATAGATGGACCATAAAGGCCTTGCAGAGTGCATGGACTCCCCTGCCATATTTCTCCACAATCTGCCTAAAGTGAGTTCCTCCACTCTGCTTATCTGTCCAGCAACATCGGATCCTGGGTGGATCTAAGGGAACAAATGTCTGTGGGTATTATGTTAAGGATTTAAAGTTACCAGCTGCTGGGAAGTCAAATTTGTGGTTTCAGGGCACAAGATGATTCTGTGTGAACCATGGTTAAAGCTGCTTTTGTAAAATTACACAAGTAATTGGTTGTGTTCATATGAAATGGTGGGCTGAAATGTTTCTATGAGATTTTAGTGATTTTTTTTAACAACAACAAAAAACCCAAACTTTTTTCCCTTAAACTGCTAAAAGACAAAGTAATTGATGTTGAATTTGGTGACTTGCCCTGAAAAATGCAATCATGGGGACAGCCTGTATCAGACATTTAGAATGGAAACCAAACGTTTTCTTGCATGAATATCCATAACATAAGACTTATCTCCCATCTGGCAAAACCTCTTTCTGTAGAAATGTTCAGAGTGGAATTGCATTAATAAGTAGACATCAAGTGAAATCTACTATTTATGCACTTTCAATAGTCTCTGTAAACTGAGTTGCATGCCAGCCTTGTATCAATAAACATCTCTACCTGCAGGTTTTCAAGACAGATTAGCTGAGAAGAGCCATTATGGGATGAAAGAGGAGGGCACGCTGGGAGAAGAATGAAATGAAACATTCACCCATGCAAATGTTTCCTCCCTGGATACTATTTGGATTTTAATTTCTTTTTTTTTCAAATATAAGATAAAATACAAGATGTTGGTGCTGTTTGGAGATAGCCCACATCTGTACAGCAAGGAGACAATTCTCCAAAGTGCAGCTCTCAGTGGGCTATTTATTTAATTCGTATTGGTTTTGGACCACAGCCTGTAATGAGGAAAGATACGGATGGAGGCAGCAGATGGCGGTTGGAAGTCTGTACCTTTTTGAACATGAAAGTACAAAAGGGTCGTGCATGTATTGAGGTTTTAGTGAAAATTCAATAACTTTAGCTGCAGACACTCTGCTCCAGAACACTAATAAAGATGGGAGAGCTAATAAAAGACCCGAATTCGAGCTTCTTAGAGATGAAAGCTGGAGTGGTGCCAGGCTCAGCTGCCCTGATGTTGAAGAATGCCCTGGTATGTTTTTGCACATGGGCCAATTGAGGATTAGGTTGATTTTAAGGCGTCTGTCAACAGCATATGAGCCCCAGGGACCTATGAATGCCAAATAGGCCCTACTGAAATGGGGTTCATTGAAGGGGGATCAGGGATGCTTGAATTTCCTGCCAGCAAATGCCCTGATAGACAGGCAGGCCAGAGTTAAAAACAAGAGGGTCCTCCCCAAAGTGAGACATCCCTGCATTGGGTCTTTTGGTCTTCCTGAAGCACAGTGGCGTGAAGATCTCATCAATGAGCTCTGGTGTGAGCGAAAGGGCCAAAAGCCTCTAAGAAAGAGCCAGCAGCTAGCAAAGAGCTGTAGCGTGGGAGGAAAGGGCTTGGCCTTGGCAGCATGAAAGACTCTCCCTGAATTATCTAACTACATCCTCCTCTCCACCCAGTACTGTCACTTTCTATGCTCACTTATCTAAAACCACACCCTTGCAAGTGGCAGATTCAGAGCTTGAACTCAGATGGAAGGCATGGATGAACAGCATGGTCTGAGCCCAGCCAAGCCATGTGGGGTTCATATCCTCCAGCTCCCAGAGGAAATCAGAGTTCTGGAAAAAGAAATCTGAGATGGGGCTCAACTCACTGACTTGCTCTGTTATTAGGGTTGAACATGTTTGCAGAGGGCTTTTTGAGAACCATCTTGAAATCAGCCCACAGACTTCTCAGCTGCAGGCTGATGCCCTCAGTTTATACCGGGTTTGATGCTTTGCTGACAAGTTTGGCCACATTTGCAGAAGGCTGCCTGAGAAACATCTGTTTGAGAAGCTCAGTTTTTTTCCTCTTTGGGCTAGAGATTCTCAACCTGCATTAGCTTTGCCTGAGGTCTGAATCCTAATTAGTGGGCTATAATTAGCATTGATTATTGCTACAGTGCCAGGTATGGTACATGGCACATTACTTCTTGTGTTGCAAGTTGTCCTAATAACTCCAGGAGATTGGTGCATTACTGTCTCCATTTTACAGATGAAGAAAGTGGGGCTACCAGCTGTATGATTTGGTCCCAGGTCTGTGTAAATTCTAAGCTCGTGCGGTTTAATGCTGACTAGGGAAGCTGTACATTGGGTCCCTTCTGGAAGGATGTGGAGGATGCACTTGGCATTTTTGCCAGACTCATTTCTGTGGGCTGAGATACACATGTGCAAGGTTAGACAGCTGGACCCCAGGAGGTGTCACTGCACCCAGCTCTTCCTCCCAGCCCGCTCTTGGAATCTGCAGGCTCTACTCTGGGCCCTTTTTTTCTGCCCTAGTTGCCTTCCTCTTCTCTGTGAAGTCCTGGAGCCTCTCACCCAGCAGAGCTGACCTGCCTGTGATAAATACCATTTAATTACAGAACAAGCTTTTCTGCCATTTCTCTCAGCACGGCTTCTATTGCTGAAGATTAAACTTCATTCCCACACCACTGAATTACCTTTTTAAACCTATTATTTCAATGTGATTAACTTCACTTCTTTCATTTAGCTGTAAGCAAAATCTTGTTTACAAGGCAAAAAAAGTCTTTGCCTTAATATCAGCAATAATAATACAAACGAACATTGCAAGAAAATAATTTATGTGAAAAACAGGAAAAAATGGCAGTGATACACGAGGTTCCTCTTCGATTAATAAAAAGGAGGAAATATTTAAAAACAATTTATCAAAGAAATATATGCAGTTCATACATCATGCATTTGCAAAGAATATACTAATATTCATTCCACAAATAGCTGTGTGACCCTGAATTCTAATTCTTTTGTGTGTGACAAAATTTGGGTTGTGGTTAAAATCCAGAGCTGGGTTTGGTTAACAGAGTGCCAAGACTGGCCAGGCTACTGATGGAGAAAGAGGCCTGTGTTCGCCAGACACCTGCCATGTTCTCTCTTTTGAATGTGGCCAAAGTGCATCGGAGATTTTTAGAAAAGGTTATTACTGCAAGCCTGGGTGAGCAACCTGAAACCTAGGTTGGTTTTAAAGGCAGATTTGCATCATATCAGTTGTGCCTCTTCTTTTCAGGATTGAAATCCAAACCTCTAGAAACCATAATTTTATTAAAAATTGCAAAAGAGAGAAATGCTTGGTGATTTTTTAAATTGTTTTTATTGGAAGCAAACCCTGGCAGAATGTTTCCCAAAAGTTGTCAAGGCCGGGTGGCTGTGGGGAAGTGGTGGCATCTGTCACTGCAGTTATGCAAATCCTCTCCTGTTAGGGCCAGAGCTTGGAGGGGGGACACACGGCTGCGTGTTGGCAAAACAGACACCGTATGCTACCACCCGCGCTTCTCCCTAATTTATTTTTACTGTTTTCTTTTATGGTCTTCCACTAGATGCACTTCCCAGGGAGTTCCTTTACAGGGCAATGCAGAGAAATCAGCATTTACATCATATTTAACAGTTTACAATGAGTTCCTCCACCCACACATAAAACAACGTGCTTTTATAAGGAAAACATCGATGTGAGAATGAATATTTCCACATATGGGGTACTCATTTAGCTGACGTTTAGACTCCTTGATGGTTTAAGAGGAAAAATGGAGTTGGCAAAAGGCTTTCCAGCTCAAGCCAGGGTGCCCAGCCCTCTGCGCCCAGCCACGGAGATGCTTTTGGGAGAAGTGGGCTGAGCTCGATTTGCAGAGGCAGGGCTGGGGCAGCGGGAAGCTCCGACCCTGGATCACCTCTTCCACCTCTTCCTTCTGGTCTGTCTCTTTGTTGCTTACCCCTTATACCCCTCATCACATTTTCTTGACTTCTCCCTTCCCTCCCTGCTTTTCTCACTCCTTTCTTCTCTCGTCTGATTAACCATGTCTACTGAGCACCTACATTGATCCAGGCTATGACCTGGGAGCTGGCATGACAGAGGAGAGTCAGACACTCTAAACTTTTCTAACTCATGACTTTCAGGCATATAAAATATGCCCATACATACACAACCAGATGGACTGACTTTTCCCTCTTAAACTACATAATGTTGAAATCATTCAGGAACCCCCGGTGATGGTGACCTGTAATGGCCCAGATGAGGGACAACAGACACTGACCTGGAGTCTAGCTCTGCCATCACCATGGTTAAGGCATCCTCTCTTTTCCCTGTTAGCTCTCAGTCTTGTTCTACCCAGAAGTTGTTGAGTACTGATTGTCAGGAACTTTGTTTACATATTCTCGTCTCATCCTCAAAACAACTCATATTATCGGAGAGAGAGGCAGAGCAGGAGTAGAAGCAGGTTTGGTTGCTTGCCACGCAGGCACTGGCCTGCTCCATGCTGGGATTTGCTTCACTGCAGCCCATGCAGACCTTCCCAGAGCTGCTCACTGTGTCTGTGGGGACTGCTGGGTTTACACCCTACTTCCTGTCTCAGAGAGGGGCTGTGTTAGAGGGGTGGGAGGCAGCAAAGCAGACAGAGCTATCAGTCCCTGAGAATGGGGGACCACTTTCTGGGGAAGCCACATCCAGGGATGCCCCAGTTTGCCCTCCAGTGGGTACCAGTAACTGAAAACCCAGAGAGTGCTGGCTTCTTCCAGGGTGGGGACACAGTCTCAGAAAGGCTGGGGGAAGTGCCAGAAACCATCAGGGCAGGTTGACAGATGTGTTTCTAGCATCTGCCTCGCTCCTGGTGCTTGGCAGATGGGGTGCAGGGACCAGGCAGCTGAAAACCTGGATCCATTTCAAACAGCTCCATTTCCCAGGCTCAGAGCAGAGCATTTCTGCAGGGCAGCCACGAAACCAGTGCCACAGGGTGTCCCCAACCAGAGAAAGTTTCACTAGAATGCAGCATAAGCCTGGTTTTGTTGAGAGGGAATTGTGGGGTCCAGTGAGCACTCTCTGGCTTATGAAATCCCTTGCTTCTGCACCTGTCCTTGTAGCTCTGCAAGTCACATTTGGAGCCTTCGGACACCTGACAACTTTGAGATATGCCCACTTACCAGATGAGACTGTCAAGGTGAAGGCTGACTTGACCTTCCAGAGCCATGCTGTCCACTTAAGTAGCCACTATCCCCAAGCTATTCAGAACTGACTTATATTGTCAGTATATTTAAAATACTCACTGCATTTTGAAAAAAAGAAATAAAGTATCTCAATAACATTTTTATATTGATTACATGTTGAAGTAATATTTTGGATATATTGGGTTAAATAAAATTTATTATTAACATTAATTTCACCTGTTTTTACTTTAAGAAAATGTGGCCACCAGAAAATTTAAAATGACATACAGAGGTTGCATTCTATTTCTTTTGCACTGTGCCATCCTAGAGGGCAGGCCTTGTAGCATCATCCTTAAAGACATTGTGCCTGTGTCACCAGCAAAATTTGCCCAGGAGCCCTTATTGCGGATATTGCTAGGTCCTGGAGGCATGGGCCATCCCTTCCCCTGTTGCCCAGAATGTGAGAACTGTGTCCTCAGGGACCCTGGTCAGCCGTTTCTGAAGAGCAGTGACTGCAGATGCAACTTTGGTTACTCCTGGAAGTTTCTGCTGATCTGCTACCCCTGGCAGCTAGATACAGCCCCTGTGCTGGGTCCCAAGGCTCATGGCTGCTCCCTCTAGACCCAAAGACAGGCTCCAGAGGAGCCTCTTGGGGGCATCCAGGGGCCTCTCTTCCTGTTCCTTATGGTGGCTGGGCTTGTTCCTGGCCGACCCACAGGAACTGGGCTGCCCTACCTCTCCTGCCTTGTACCTCCTCTGCCTTGATGGGCTGCCAGGTTTTAGGCGGGTGACCCTGGAAGCCGAAGCAACTTTGGGAAGCACAGAGGAGGGGACATCTTACTGTAGCCACCTCCATCCTGAGTAAACCTAACCACCCCCCGCTCGCCACCCACCACCACAAGGGGCACTTTTTCAGCTATGGGCAACATAAAACATCCTTAGGGCTATGGGAGAAGTGGGGACAGGGTGCTATCACTTTGTTCAGTGTCTCAGCCCAAACTCTCCCTTTAAAGATGAACTCATCCCTTTAGTTAAAGGTGCATCCTCTTTGGACCCTCCAAGGGCCCCCAGAATTCCCCATTTTCCAGGAAAAGCTCACCCTTTTGGAGGTGGGTGAAGACGAGCTTCATCTGCATCCCCCTCCTTGAGTAGATATTTATGGAGCACCTATCTCTTGGCAGGCACCTTACAAGCACTGGCCACACAGTAGCAAACGAAAGCAGCTGCACCCTGGCCTCTCAGAGCTCCCTCTAGTGGGGGAGACACGTGCTAATCTAGAAATCACACCCAAGTCTCCTTACAAACACTAAGAGCTGCTTGCAAAGGATGTGAGAAACGGATCCAGTCTTGAGTGGAGGAGGTTGGGGTCAGGGAAGCCTTCCCTGAAGATGCAATATTTCAGCTGACATTGTATTTTGAAAGCTTTGGTTTTCTTCCTATACCACTCCTAGGAAAGGATCTTGAGGATCGGATGAGGCTGGAGAACAATTACCAGGGTGGCCTGAGGCAGAATTTTCTGGAAGGAAAACTTTAATGAGAACAGAGAAAGAGATCCAGAAAATCAGCACGTCTTAGCATTAAGCCTTAAGAGTAAGATCAGGCTGCAGCTGAGAAAGGAAGGGAGGGCTGAAATTCACAGTGGATTGAGGCAAGAGGTTCAAGGCCAAGGGGGGTGAATGGTGATGGGGTGTGGGCCTCCCTCCCGGATAGAGCTCCTGCTGTTGCGGTGATGGCTTAACAGATCTGTGCAGGGTTGCATATTGCATATTTGGTGTTTTGATGGAGCCTCTGTTTTACTGGGTCTCATAAAAGCTTCCAATGATAGAGTATGCCTGATGCGGAACCCAATGCTGGAAAGAGCCCTGAACCACGAGACCTGGTTCCAACCCTGATTTTGCCCCCTACCCACTGTGTCACCTTGGGTGAGCCCTCTCCCCTCTCTGGAATACAACCTCCTCATCTATAAAATAAGGGGGCTGGACTGGGTGACCTACAAGCCCACATGCACATCTCGGGTTCAGGACTCTGGGAGTCAATGACGTGCTTGGCTGAGCCGTTCCCAGTTGTAGCCAAGAGGTCGAGGTTCAAGCCTGTTATGAAGCTGCTGCTTAGATGCTGCCACTTCTGATATTAATTTCTTTTCTCCCCATGAGACATGGAGGGCTTTATGAATGACTCCAAGAATTGCCTCTGGCCTTGGGGACGGAAGCTGGCCCTGAAAGCCAGTGGAGCTGAAACCCTAGAGCACCTGTACCCCAGGCTTTTGGTGAATTGACCCAAATCATTTCTCCTACGAGCAAGCTGTGACTGAACTCTCAAGAACAGGGAGCTGGTGACAAACTTTCATTCTGATTGTCCCCAGAGCCATGCTCTGCTTCATTTGAACCTGGAGCAGAGAAAGCCCTGATTTTATTGGAAGTACAAAGTAATGGATGTAGGGTTGTTCTGTTGTGAGTTAGAATCCTGTAACCAGTGGACTAACTCTGGGTTACCTCCATGAGCCTTAGTTTCTTTATCCATAAAATGGAGACAAAGAAGTCACCTACCTTCACCAAATTATAAGGAGATGAAAACGATCTTGTTATCTTATATCATATGCAAGCACCTGGTAAAATTTAAAGCTATATGAAGATTATCATTATTATAAAATAAAAAACAACATTAAAAATATCCCTTCCAGATGAAAAAAATGTATCTCTAGAGCTTAGAGGTGTTAATGCTAATAAAGGTATCCTTCCTTTGCACAGTACTTTAGCTAATAAAGCAACACTCTATGTTCATTATCTCATTTTATTCTCACCAGGACTATGAGGCAGGTGTCATCACTGCTATGTTTCAGATGGGCAATAGCTCATAAAGGAGAAGTAGAATGCCTGAAGTCACAGCTACCCGGAGGGACATCAACCCTAATCTGATTGCCTGTAAGTGGGGTGTTTTCTCACCATCTATGTTCTTTGGACTGGACATACAACTCCAGCATTGCCTCTCCCTTGCAGTTCTTGGCACGGCCACTGTCCTTTACTGGTAGATGTTGGTCACTCAGACCTGTGACCCTTTGCCTAGAGGGGCTTTGAGAGTGGACATGCACCCCTCTTTTTACATGGTCAGGAGGAGCTGGCTTAGAATAGCTTTGTGGGAGACTGTTGTCCAGGAAGCTACATGTTAGCTTCAGGCTCAGGTGAGTGATGGCCAGAGCCAGGATAGACTCTTCTGTGCCCTGCCTGGCCTGAAAGGCAGGTGTGGAGGGAGGCGGGCAGCCTGCAAAGGTGAGAAACTCTATGGAACGATATCAATCACCGGCTGATGTTCCAATAAGAGGAAGATCCTCAAACAGGCCCCAATGCCACCCGACAGATACTCCCTTATGTCTTCCTGCCATTCCCCAGGCCAAGGGCCATGCACTAATTCATGCTAAAACTTCAGCTCTGCTCTTTAGAAACTCACATTCATAGTATGGAAAAGCTGTCTGGGTGGCTACTGGAGATCTGCTAGCATTAAAGTTTCTGATTCCTTTCCAGCTAAAAATGAAAATGTCTTTTTAGGGGGAAAAATAAATAAATCCCCGGAAACAACACCTTATCAGAATAATAAAATTAAATTATAACAGGGCTGTCAGTGACACAATATCTGAGGGTGACAAGATGTAATCTCAGTAAAAACATCGGATCTGTCTGTTTATAGATCTAATAAATTATGTTAGAATTGTGCTCTTATAAATCCAGGCTGTCGAGGAAACCCAACAACTAATTCATCAGTTGCTCATCGAGAGGTCTGCTTCTCCGTTTCAATTGCTCACCATGTAGATAACAAGGAGCCTTACAGACTGGCTGGTTAAATGTCATTTGTTTCAGAGCTGTAACACGGCACGGATCATTGCTCACACATCGTCACCCAATTATATTAACCTGTGCAGCAATACGGTGTAATGACATGACATTAACACAGCCACTTCAGAGGGGCGACAACTTTCCTCCTCACAGAGGCTGAAGCTGCCGGCTTCTCCCCAACCTCTCCCTTGTCATTTAAATGCAAAACAAAAGCTCTTGAATGGAAGGAGCAGAGAGTCAGTTCTCTCTGGATGAAATTTAAAATATTCTATGCTTTATCCTCTGTGAGCTATGAGGGGCTTGCCTGCTGAGTTTTTTGTTCAGCAGCTCAATTTTCCCAAAGGACGAGGTTTCCACCCTCCTCCTGAAAGTCACAATTTTTTTTGTCTTCACGGGCAGTTCTGAGATTGCCCCCAAAATAAGAAATAAGGAGATGACTGAATTGGGGGATGAAAGGCACAGAGAGAGCCCTATTTACAGAGGTAAATTACAAGGCACAGAGCCCTTCTTGGGATTATGGCATTTTGGTGTATCTAGTTTCTTTTTTCTTTCTTTCTTTCTTTTTTTTTTTTTTTTTTTGAGACAGAGTCTGGCTCTGTCATCCAGGCTGGAGTGCAGTGGCGTGATCTCGGCTCACTGCAACCTCTGCCTCCTGGGTTCAAGCATTTCTCCTGCCTCAGCCTCCTGGGGCATGCACCACCACCCCGGTCTAATCTTTATATTTTTAGTAGAGACGGGGTTTCACCATGTTGGCCAGGATGGTCTCGATCTCTTGACTTCGTGATCCCCCCATGTCAGCCTCCCAAAGTGCTGGGATTACAGGCGTGAGCCACCGTGCCGGGTTGGGATATCTAGTTTCTTTTGTCTTCTCGGAGATATAAGGAGAAGACGAACACGCCAGTTGATTTCAGAGCCTTGTGTTTCTCATTCTTGGAACTACTGACACTTGGATTACCGTTTGTCATGGGGGTCTGTCCTGTGTTGTGGGATGCTTAGCAGCATCCCTGGTCTCTACCCACTAGATGTCAGTAACATTTCCCCACCTGTTGTGAAAACCAAAAATGTCTCTAGACATTGCCAATTGTCTGCTCGGGGGCAGAATCGCACCCTGTTGAGAATCATTGATCTAGGGCAAAACTTTTTACTCTATAAATCTCCAATAAATATTTACAGAGCACCAGGTCCATGCTGGGTTTGGGGCCCTTTAAGTTGCCTAGAAATTTCTTCATAAAAGAGAGGCCTGTCTCAGAACTCCTAAAGTCTCTCTCCTCTGCAGACAGAGAGGTGGCTATGCCCTTCAGGTTTTTCATGTTGAATCCCATCTCCGTTTAGTAGCCCTGAAACTTTAGGACTCTTGCTTCATCTGTACAATGGGGATAATAACAGCACTGACATCACTGACCTGTTGTGAGAGTTACAAGATTTATGCAGGCAAAGTACTGAAGGCCTGGCACATAGGAAGCCTTTGGTACTTGGTTTAATTTTCGTTAAAGTTCACTCATCAAGGATCCTGTGGATCCTGGGGACAAGGAGTTAGCCCAAACCTCAAGGACAGAACCTGGCCAGGGGTTAGGGACAGGCAAAGCAGGTCTCCATAAGCAGAGCTCCAATCCCAGTAAAGGAAATCAAGGAAGTAGCCCATGAGGACAGACTATGCATGCCTAGAAGAGGCTCGTAGGTACCAGTGCTGACCATTTTAAATCAATCAATCATTTAATCAACCAATAGCATTTTTATGTGCCATGTGCTGTTATTAGTACTTCTCAAATATTATATCACTTACACCTCACAATAACTATCAGAGAGATTCTATCACTTTACAGATGGGGAAACTGAGGCACAGAAAGATTTAGTAACTTGCTCAGTGTGGACCTTAGATTTGTACCCAGGCAGCCTACTTCCAGAGTCCACACTTTCAGCATCCATCTTTTTTATTTTTTTGAAGATGGGGGCTCACTCTTGCCCAGGTGGAAATGTAGTGGTTACGATCATGGCTCACTTCAGCCTTGACCTCCCCAAGCTCAGGTGATCCTCTTACCTCAGCCTCCCAAGTAGGTGGGACTATGGGGGCATGCCACTACGCCCAGCTAGTTTTTGTATTTTTTGTAGAGACAGGGTTTCACTGTGTTACCCAGGTTGGTCTCAAACTCCTGGACTCAGGTGATCTGTCCACCTTGACCTCTCAAAGTGCTGAAATTACAGGTGTGAGCCACTGTGTCTGGCCCAGCACACATCTGTGATGGGGATAAGAGAGTCCCTGCTCTGCTCAGGGTTAACTTAGGGGTAAGGCAAGTGACATGGTTTGGCTGTGTTCCCATCCAAGTCTCATCTTGAATTGTAGTTCCCATAATTCCCGTGTGTCGTGGGAGGGACCTGGTGGGAAGTAATTGAATCATGGGAGTGGTTTCCTCCATGCTATTCTTGTGAGTAAGTTCTCATGAGATCTGATGGTTTTATTAGGGGCTTCCCCCTTCGCTTGGCTCTTATTCTTCTCTCTCCTGCTGCCATGTGAAGATGGATGTGTTTTCTTCCCCTTCCACCATGATTGTAAGTTTCCTGAGGCCTCCAAAGCCCTGCCAAACTGTGAGTCAATGAAACCTCTTTTCTTTATAAATTACCCACTCTTGTGTATGTCTTTTTAGTAGCATGAGAATGGACTAATACAGCAAGGTCAGAGGTCTGGGAAGACTGAGGCAGAGAGCTGCCCATCCCCTATTGTAAGCTTGTCTCCCTGTTTCTCTTTAAGTTGGTCACCCCTGTTTTGTCTTCCCTTCCTTTCCACTGAAATGTTTATGGAAACACACAAATACTGACATATTTAATAGCACCAGGATCCCGGAATAGTAATCTGTGATATGCATCTAATTTCCTTCAACCAAAACAGATGAAGTATTGAGGCAGAGGGTGGGGCCAAATAGGGAAAAGGCAAAAGGCAGCCTCAGTCTCCCCAACCCCAACCTGTATCTATATCTCTAAATGAGTCCTTCAGAGAGAAGGAAGCATTCCTCACCCCTACTCTGTGGGAATTATGTTCTGAGGAGGCCAGGGTTCTGGATTCCCTCACTCCACCCTAGCAATGCTCTTCCAGCAGTTCAGTGACCAGCACTCTAATGTCACTGGGGTGGAAGTGCATACAATAGGTAATGGCCATGTTGGGATGTGGGTCTGGCTTTGGGAAGGAGCTAATCTTGAGACAGACACAGGCATTCGGGGGTTGGAGTTTGAATTTACTGTTCACACAGATTCTTCAGGAGTATGTGACCTTCTTATAGTAACATGATCAGCCGGCTGGTTTCTGAGACAGCCTCACTCCCTGTGAACCATCGGAGTTATAGTAAATATTAGACTAAAAACACTGGAAGTTGTAGAGAGAATTGGAGGCTGTCACATGCGCCAGCTCTCTGGCATAAGTTCTGGGCTTAAGGATTCAAATAGCACCTAGATGGCCAGCAAAGAAGAAGCGAAGAAAGTCTTATTTTTAATTGTAATTTTTTTTTTTTTAGCAGAAAAGTCCTATGTCTAGGCAGACTTGTCTTTATTTTCTTTCTTTTGTTGGATCAGAAATGAGTAAATAGATGAAAAAAAGAAGCACATGAGGCTTTAGAGAAAATCGGCCTCATAAAACAGAGAACACGGTACTCACAACGTAGAGGAAGAACTTACTTTTAAAAAAGATTGATGATAGTAAACTGAAGAACATTTTAGAACACATCTGACTTGTCCTTTCCACAAAATTCATGGAAATATGTAGTTTATGATACAAGAAATAAAAATAAGATGATGATTCGTCAGTGTATGACATGAAGGGAGCAAGCTGAGAGGAGTTAGAAATAAAATAAGGTAAATGAAATTCATAAAGATGAAATATAAATAAGCAAAGTTAAAATCAATGTTAGATGCAGCACAGAGCAGAATTGGCAAGGTAGAAAATAGTCAATACTCACTTAATGTGTATGCCTCTATGCCTCAATGTCATCATCTGTTCAGTGGTGATAACCGTGGTGCCTGCTCACGGAGCTGTTTGAGTAGTAAATGACATAAAGCATGTAAAGCTCTTAGCAGAGTATCTGGGATGAGGTATGATTTTAACAAATATTAGATATTATTTTTATAATTAAAAACAATATAAAAAACTAATGTGATCACCAAAAAGTGAGTTTTTAGAGATTTTAAGTGTGCATTTGAACTAATAATAGTGAGGTAGACATTGGACTTGGAATCATAAATCTTGGATAAACTTGAAAAACTCCAGCAGACTATAGGAGAAACAATAGCAAAGAGATTAGGTACATAGAGAACAGAGAATGGCACTTAATAGAGTGCCAGCATAGAGATCACTGCTGTTCCTAAAAAGAAGACCAGTGTGTATATTCTTTTGTATATAATAAATACTTTAAAATATTTCCCTCCAAAATTTCAAAATAAAAACAAAATTTTAAAAGAGATCAGAACAACAAAAGAAGTAACAGTGGAAGGTGAACTAGGAGAGAACTTTCTCAACCTTAAGAAAAATTTTAATATTTTATTGAAAGGTCAGTAATACATTAGGAAAAATAAAAAAAAGAGATCAACGTTTAGCAAAACGAGTGTTCTACAAGTATTTTATCCTGCTTTATTTTTCCTTCATAGCATTTATCTCACATACATAGGGGTGTGTGGTTTGTTATCCACACATTGATGAAAATTCCATGAGGGCAGGGACTTTGTTTTGTTCATCATTGTATCCTCCATGCCCAGATCAGTGCCTACCATATAGTAGGTACTCAATAAATATTTGTTGAGTTCATGGGTGAATGAATACTGACAGGTCTACTATAACGGGATTCCATAGACAATTTAATTTGGGAAGCTTTGCTTATCATAGCTCCCTCTTGGAAAGTAGCAATGCTCAATGTGTGTTTTCCCTGGAACCCCAGCTTGGGAAAGGCTGACCTGTGTACACATTGGTTAACAAGATTCTCCATGATCTGATCCTCCATTATAACTCTCATCTCATCAGTTTCTTCTTTCTCTCTTGCTCATTCCTACTCCAGCCACAGTGGCCTCCCCATTATTCCTTGAACATATCAGGCAAGCTCTCAGTTCAGGATCTCTGCATATGCTCTTCCCTCTGCCTGGAATGCTCTTCACCAGAGAGCCACATGGCTCACTCCTCAGTTCCTTCAGGTTTTTATTGGAATGTTACTTTATTAAGTGTTCCCTTAGGACCCTATTTAAATGGTCATGTGTCCAACTCCTTATGCCTTTCTTCAGCTTTAACATTCCTAACATGTGTTATCATCAGAAATTCCCTATAATAGATAGTCCACGTCATATTTATTCATTTTGTTTATCGCCTCTCTCCCCCGCTAGCCTGAGAGGTCCCTGAAGGCAGATCTTTTTCTCCGCTTTAATTCTCTGTTCTTTCTCTCTGCCTTGATTCTCTGTTCTTCATTCTCTCTGTTCCATTCATTGCTGTGTCTAGGTCAGTGCTTTGCACACAGTAGGTGCTTGACAAATATTTGTTGAATACCTGTATTAATAAATGAATGACCTCTACAGGCATCTAGGAAGGAAACGATCTTCCCATAAAGGACAAAGACCAGATTGCTTTCAGACTTTGCCACAATTCTGAAAACTGCAAGATGATGGGACGATGTCTATGGAATTTTGAGAGGAAAAGGTAATGACTCAATAGCATACAATTCCCAGTCAAGTTGTTCAATTGTGAAGATAACAGAAAGATATATATGCAAAGTGTATCATTTATGAGCCTATCCTAAAATACAAAAAGCCAAGCAAATAAAATTCTTGAGGCTATATTACACATGAATGAAATGAATCAAAGTTGAGGACACAGAAATGGGTAAATCAACATAAAAGTCAGAACAGTGAACATTAAGATCAGTTAAACATATCTATTATTTTAATAACCATAAATAAGGTTACCTAGCAATGCAATTATATGAGAAACAATTCCTGGAATAGAGGAACATAATATAAACAAACATAAAATTAAATATTAATAATCTGGGTCTACAAATTCTAGATTATATTAATGAAAACATGCAAGTGGGTTAGGAATGGATTGGGGGTAAATTTAAAAATGCTTTTTTACTCCTTTTACAGAACAGTCATCAACAAAAATGATTTAATTCATTACATTAATTAACAGAAAAATACAGGTTCAAGTACAGTTTTTACCAGGAAAAGACAATCATTTATGGGAATATAAGAAGGTTTTATACACTGCAATCAGCCAGAGAAGAAAAAAATCAAAGAGAACAGAGTTTATGGGAATATTTTTGCATACTATTTCTAGAGCTTTTTATATTTCAAACTTTTTCAAAATTTAGAAAAACAGTCATAGTCTTGATGAAAAACAAAACTAATAGCAAACAAGCACAAGAACAGTATAAAATAACAATGCAGCAAGATCTAGAACTCTGGGTTTTTGTTTATTTTTATTTTTTATTTCATTTTTTTTTTCTGTAGACCTCCTCTGTGGATCTGGGTCTTTAAATAGAATAAAATTTAATGCAAACTATAAAGGCTTTCAAATTGGATTAAAGTAAGCAAGCAAGAGAGTGAGCAAGCAAGCAAACAGAAACCACCTACAAACTTTGTACATGATTTAGACCTAAGCCAAAATGGCATACAAGGACAAGATAGACTCCAACGTAAAAGACATTTTTTTTTTTTTTGAGGCGGAGTCTCGCTCTGTCGCCCAGGCTGGAGTGCAATGGCACTATCTCGGCTCACTGCAAGCTCCGCCTCCTGGGTTCACGCCATTTGCCTGCCTCAGCCTCCCGAGTAGCTGGGGCTACAGGCACCGGCCACCATGCCCGGCTAATTTGTTTTTGTGTTTTTAGTAGAGAGGCGGTTTCACCATGTTAGCCAGGATGCTCTCAATCTCCTGACCTCATGATCCACCTGCCTCAGCCTCCCAAAGTGCTAAAGAAGGCAATTTGGCCAGTCACAGTGGCTCACACCTGTAATCTTAGCACTTCGGGAGGCCAAGGCAGGCTAATTGCTTGAGCCCAGGATTCAAGACCAGCTTGGGCAATATGGCAAAAATTCATCTCTATAAAAAATAAAAAAAATTAGCTGGGTATGGGGCATGTGCCTGTAGTCCAGTCACTTGGGTGGCTGAGATGGGAGGATTACTTGAGGCTCCGAGGTTGAGGAAGCAGTAAGCCATGATTGTACCACTGCACTACAGCCTGGACAACAGAGTGAGACCTTGTCTTAAAAAAAAAAAAAAAAAGAAAAAGAAAAAGAAAAAAAGAAGATAATTTTACTTTGATAAGGAAGCAATCCATAAGAAAAATAATAGTCATCTCCTAATGCTATTCCTCCCCCCTCCCCCACCCCACAACAGGCCCTGGTGTGTGATGTTCCCCTTCCTGTATCCATGTGTTCTCATTGTTCAATTCCCACCTATGAGTGAGAACATGCGGTGTTTGGTTTTTTGTCCTTGTGATAGTTTGCTGAGATATACCTAATGTTAAATGGAGAGTTAATGGGTGCAGCACGCCAACATGGCACATGTATCATATGTAACAAACCTGCACGTTGTGCACATGTACCCTAAAACTTAAGTATAGTAAAAAAAAAAAGGGGGGGGGGAAAGAAAAATAATAGTCAGGAATCTTGATGTGCCAAATAACATAACATTAGGAAAAAAGTGATGAAACACAATAATAGCAGAGCAATTTAACACAGACCAAAAATATAAATAAGGATACTTATGAGTTCAGCAATATGTACTTTGACCCTTGGAAATTTAGGCAAAATTTTTCCAATTTACTCCCACTTCCATGGCTCAGGGCTGTCAAATGCTTCCTAAAACCTCCTGACCTCACCTTCTCCTGCTTCTCTTGACTTCCTTTTTGTTTCTGTGATGTTTAAATAGGAGGTAGAGTCTGGTCCCACTGTTTTGGTAGATTATTTTCAGCCTAGCAGTCCCTATGAATCCAAATTAGTTTCCCTGCTTTCCTTAGAATTCTGATAAACAAAGGCTTTCTATCTCTTTAGGAAATTATTGTTGATAATGCAATTTTTTCCAAACTTTTTTGAATGTGAATCCCAATATGTAGAACATTTTGAGCATAGAGTTTAAATATAAATATATTTGTTAATTATTTAGACATACCACTGAATTAAAATATTGACTTCTGTGCTTTTTAGACTGATAGTCTCTATCACTTTCACTATGCACTTCTCTGTTTAAAACCTTTTCAAGTATATGCTCCCAATAGTGCATATTATTAATAATATTAATCTTCTATAATACTAATATAAGATACATGAAGCATATACAAAAATAGAGAAGGGACATGATGAAAATAAATATTGAATGCAAGTTTTAATGTTTTCCTTGTACTCTATTGGATAATCCTGTGTTCCCCTCTGTGATGCACAACCCAGAGTGGAGACTATATTCTAGAGAAGAAGCTTCTTTTCAAGAACTCTTGATATATTAATACAAATTGTTTACATGATAGCTAAAAAGAAAAAAAATCAATAATTTCCCCAAATAAAAGTTATATGTTAAATTCTCTAACCACCATATAATAAAAATAGGAAACAATAAGAAAAGGTTAGAGGAAAAATATTTAATTAATGGAAAGGAAAACAAAACCTTTGAGTTAGAAAGAACTTAAACCAGCAGACATGGGATAGTTAGACGAAAAGAATGAGAACATCATTTAGCAAACTTTTGGGATATGGCTAAAACTGGACTCAAAGGTAAATACATTTCCTTAAGTGAATTCACTGTTAAAATGAGAAAGAATAAAAAAACAAAGAACAACTTACATAAGAAATTAAGAGAAAATGTATATTTTCAATAGGTAAAAAGCAATAGGTAAAAAGGTAGACAATAGGTAAAAAGCAATATTCAAGGACAAATGCAGGAAGTGATAATTTAGAAATGAGAGAAAAAGGCTGAGTGTGGTGGCTCACGCCTGTAATCCCAGCACTTGGGAGGCCGAGGTGGGTGGATCTCCTGAGGTCAGGAGTTCCAGACCAGGCTGGCCAACATGGTGAAACCCCATCTCTACTAAAAAACAAAACAAAACAAAAATTAGCAGGGTGTGGTGGTGCATGCCTGTAGTTCCAGCTACTTGGGAGGCTGAGGGAGGAGAATCACTTGAACCCTGGAGGCAGAGGTTGCAGTGAGCCGAGATGGTGTCACTGCATTCCAGCCTGGGCAACAGGGTGAGACTCCATCTCAAAAAGAAAATAATAATAATAATAATAATAAGAAGAAATGAGAAACAATACAATTTACAACTAAATGTAAGAGAAGTTCCACAGATGTCAATAAAATCTCTTGCACAACTAGCAAGATGGTCAAAATATTACTACAAAACATTAGAAGTGAAAGGGGGTATTTAACTTTACAGAGTGAGTTTTTAAGAATGATAAACCAATAACCAGGTAGTTTTATAGGTACATCTTTTCTAAGTTATAATACAAATATTTAAATTTCATGATAAACTGCTTTAGAACATAAAAGGGATAGCAAAATTCTTATAATTTCATACCAAAATTATATAAAGACAGAAAACTTGAGACCATTCTTACTTTTGAATGTAGTAAGAAGGTTGTATATTTACAAAAAATTTAGGATACTAAATCCAATCTTAAGATAATAATTCACCATGAGCACACAGTTATTTCAGGACTGAAAGATAGCTTAATATTAGGAAATCTATATTAAAAATTAAGTTTCTGTTTTTTACTGTGTCATGCAAACATGCCTGAGTGAATTTCCCCCAAATTGTGAGGGTGTGTTTGAAATTGTTTGCCCTAATATTGTCTGTTTCTGTGGTGTATAAAAAAAATCACTTTGTGGGAGTGAGAATCTAGACAGACCTCAAAGAGGTTATCAGTCATTCTTCAGAGCAGCTGAGGGCAACAAGAGGCTCATGGTATCCATATTTAGCCGTTACAACTCAGAGGAAACAAATGGTGGCTTCATATATGAGTCCCCATTGAAAACCACAAGGGCAGACACTCCAAATTACTGGCATTAATTTGTAATCAAGCTGCTTTTCACATGGGCAATTCCTTACAGTGTGTTACAGGGAGAGAAACAGCAGAGATATGCTTATTTAACAATGGTCAATGATTTTCTAAAGTAATGTCAGTGGAGCCAAGAAGTCAACTATTATAATGTAAGAATAGGACAAATGTAAAAAGCAATATTATCATCTTGATGAAAATTATAAAATAATTTGATAAGACTCCATATGTACTTCTGATTTTAAAAATCTTAATTAATATGGGCTTAAAGTCTCTACTCAACAAAATTTCTGCCTTACACTAACAGCCAAAGCCATAGATACTAGTTAAATACAAAAGGCATTTTCATTGACATTAAGAATGCCCCTTATCCACGAGAGGCCTCATTTCCCCAGTTGTGATAATCAAAAATACCTCTAGACATTACTGAATGCCCCCTAGGGGGCAAAATCATCCCTGCTTGAGAATAACTAATCTATGTTGAGAATCACTGTTTTAGAAATTCTAGTAAATGCAACGAGACAAGAAAAAAATTACAACTTGTAACTACTGAAAGAGAGGATTGTAATTACTTTCAGAAGGTGTGTTTATCATCTTCAGAAACTTAACAGAATTAACCAGAATTGGAAGTAATAAAAAGAGTTCATTAAGGAGGCTGAATATGGAATAAATATACAAAAAAAATTTATCCAAAATTCAAACAACAACCAGTTAGAAAATACAATGGACAAAGATTTTATTTCAATAACAAAAAATAGAAAATCCTAGGTAATAAACTTACCAGTCTATGTTCTGGAATACATATGAAGGAAACGTACAATTTATCAAAAAAGGTGTTCTTGGATCCACCTCCAAGAATGATCTTTTCAAAATGAAAACATGTTACTGATTGCTTAACACCGTCAATGGCTTCCCATTGTCTTCAAGACAAAGACCTAAGTTTAAAACATGTCTCTTCTGGCTCCTGCTGACTCATGCAGAGCTTTCCTTCTGCTCACTCCCTGGGCTTCAGAAGGACCCAAAATATTTGAACACAGCACCACATGCCATCCAATTCTGCTGTTTTTCAGGTGTATGCCCCAGAACTTTCATCTTACACAACACAGTTTTCAGCTCCATGACTGCCCCATCACTCTTCTCTCTATATATTCCATTAACCAATCAAAGTTTCTCCTTAAAGTAGGGATCTGGATCTGAATGCAGTACACTGAGTATAGTTTGACCAGAGCAAAATTTTGTCCCCTCCTTAATCTTAATATTTTACCTATTTATTAACATAGAAATACATATGGACCTATATTTCATTCCTGGCTGTACCAATTATTAGCAAGACATGTAACCTCTTTGATCCTCAGTTTCCCCTTCAATAGGATGATGATAACAGTACCTTCTAACAGGGCTGTGATATTAGCTATTACCTAGCACATGTTCTTTTCGCTTTTTTGTGTCCCAATTAGTCACATTCCGAGTCTTCCACCTTCTTTTTTCCTTCATCCCATGGCTATTGTTCATGACAATATGACATCCTGGCTGGATTGTCATTGAAGCTGACTGGCTGGGCTCCTTGCCTCCATCTGCTCCCCTCAAATCCTCTTTGCAGAGTGATCTTTGTAAAATGCAGGTTATATAAAATAACTTCCCTTTCAATGCATTTGATGGCTCTTCAATGCATCCCAAAAGTTATCTGCAGTTGGGCTGCATCTACTTTTCTGGCATCCTCTCCCACTCTCTCTCTCTGGGTATCCTATACCCTAGTCTGGCTCATCAGTTCCTTCTCTTGCAAAACCATCGCCTGAGAAAGGAAAATATTTCCATATGGACATTTCTGCTCCAATTGCCCTCTTCTAGAGGATTTCTCAACCAAGACAGAAAAGAGTACAGCAGAATGTCTTCTATTGGAGCTACACCAGAGAGAGGGACCAAGGAAAGGCAGGGGGCTGGCCAGGACAACAAGCTGGATTCAGGTGGGCTTCTCTCCCAGAGCCAGGGAACTGGCCCTGGGGCTCTGGAGGCCCCATTTATGAGCACAACAACCTCCCCTCACCTCATTGGTCACAGACACTTCCATTTCATGGTCAATTGACCATAATTTGAATTATGTAGGAAGCTTTTATTTTGCATGCAAATTCCAAAATGACTCAGAAATCTGTGGAGAGGCCTATGTATAAAAGACTAGGAGTTTAAGTCTGAAAGGTGGGAAATACTGCATTTTTTACATAACCATCCTTACCAGCCCCAGCACACTCAGAGGGTGTAGTGAGTAGCAATTATTGAGAGAATATCGCAGGTAAAATGTCTGGCCCATAGCACATACTAAATATTAGTGGGTCGAATGGTTTTTATTTTTTTAGCAAGGTCATTTAGCTAAATGTATATCTAAGACATGTTTATATCTTAAAACACTTTGCATATTAATGCATTTACAAATTAGAAAAAAATGGTTAGACTAAGAGTCTTGAGGGTTTAAAAAATTTTTATTTTACTGTGATAAGATCACATAATATGAGATCTAACTTCTTAACAAAATTTTAAGTGTATAATACAGTATCATTAACTGAAGGGACAAGGTTGTACAGCAGATCTCTAGCACTTATTTATCTTGTGAATCTCCAGTTTTGATTTGGAAATTCAGACTCCAATTTAAATAAGAGGATTTTAGCCTTAGATGGTGTAAGTTTCTCCCTCTTCCTCCCTTTGCCATGGCTTAAGCTGACAAAGCAAACTCCAGGCAGAATGGCTGCAAAGCAGGCTGTCCCAGGTCTGACCCCATGAGCGGCTCAATAAATGGTAGAGAGGCCCTATGGACAAGAGGTTCTCAACCTTGATTGCTCATTAGGATTACCTGGGCAGCTTTTAAAAGCCTTGATTCCCAGGCCATCTTTCAGGCAAATTGAATCAGAACCTCTTGGGGAGGTGGGGGAGAGAAGACAAAGGACTTTTTCAAGCTCCCCAGGAACTCCAATATGCAGCTGAGGTTGAGAATCATCATTCTACTGGTGCCAAGACACTATAGTTTTCCTTTTGCTTATAAGGCCCTTGTAAAAAAAGACTTCCCTCAGTGTCCAGCCTTCTGCCTTCAGCCATGTTAGGACACAGTGTTCCTCCCCTCAGGAACACTCCCCTCAGAAGGACACAGCATCAAAGCATCGTCTTAGAAGCAGAGAACAGCCCTCATGAGGCAACAAGCCTGCTGGTGCCTTGATCTTGGACTTCCCAGCCCCCAGAAATGTGAGGAAAAAATTTCTGTTCTATTTAATTCTGTTCTATGTAATTTCTGTTCATATATAATTCTGGTCTATATAATTTGTGTTCAGACATTCTGTTATAGCAGCACAAATGTACTAAGATGACCACTATGACACTGTCTTTAAGGAGAAAGAAGGGACCTAAGGTATGCCAAGAGCCTGCTATTTATTAGACTCTCTGTGCTGGGAAATTTCCCTACACTGAATCCTCATAACCACACTGTAGGTATTATCATGTCCATTTTCAGGTGAGGAATCAGCAGCTCAAGGGGTGAAGTGACTTGCCCGGGGTCACTTAAGCCCGATTAAGTGGTGGAGCCAGGAGATGAAGCAGGTTTGTCTGGCTCCAAAGCTGTGGTCTTTTAGTTCCATCAAGTTGCCAATCATGTCATGCCTCAAGTGGGTTTTTGGCTATTAGTTCCCTACCCTAAAGCTGAATGGAATGGTGTTTATGCTCTTCTCTGTTTCCAGAGGGGAAAGCGTGAGATAAACAAGAGCTGAGATACAAGGACTATCATGCATCTTTGTTCCTGATCTTAATGAATCTTCTGTAATAACTTCAGGACTCAAGACATCCACATTACATGCAATCCTGCATGTACACTCATGCACAAACACCTTCACTCATACACAGAGATGTGCACTCACATGCACAGATACCTTCACTCGCACACAAACACAGATATACATATATTTACATGTGGTCATTAAACAAATTCCTATGGAGAACCTATGATGTACCAGGCACTGAACAAGTATATTTACCTGATTATACAAGGAGATGGCTTGTTGAAGAAAAGGTTAAATGTATAAACTCTGAAAACATATGACTTGGATTTTGAGTCCAGTTTCCCAGCTGTGTAAACTCAGTCAAGTCACTTAACTGGAAACTTTTTCTTTTCCTGCCATTATTATTATTATATATAAGAATTTTTACATGCATCTCTCTGAGTGTGGAGTGAGAGGGAACAGTTTTCAGGCCAGTGTCCTCAGAGTCTCTCCCTGAAGTCGGTTGAGGCTCCCGTGGCGGCAGCGGTGTCTGCCCTGATCCCTCTCATGCTGAGGTGTCAGCTTCCACAGGGATCAGGTATCAAGCCAGGACCTGCCAAGGCCAGCCAGAGGAGACCTGGAGGCTGGGGGTGTTGGTGTGGGTGTGTAGCAGGGTGCAGGCATGAGCTTGAGCTGCCCCCACCTCGACTCTTCCTGATTCCTTGAGCAGCAGGGGCAGGCATGGGCATCCTTTCTTCTCCTTGGAATTTGCCTCGCCGCTCCCAGGGCTAAGGCCTTGCCTGCAGCCTCCTAGACAGACAGACAGACAGACAGATGGACAGCCAGCCAGCCAGACATCTCCAGGGAGGTAGCCCAGTGCTATGGTTAAGAGCATGGGCTCTGGCCTTGGACCCACCTGGGTGACTCTCAGCCTCCCTCTATGCTTAGCTCACAGCCTGGTGCACAGTTACAGATCTCTGATGTCCAGTGATGGGCATACATTCACTTGCCTTGTTTTAATATTGAGGCTTATTCAGTTTTCTTGGCTTTAGTCCTTAAAAATAAATCAAAACTGATTTAGAGAATGTTTGGGCTTATCAGAAAGTCATTTTCCCCTGGCTGTTCTTAGCAAGACCTCGCAGCATCACAGTGGAAACAAAGTATGCTAAATTGAACAAACAGATGGACATGGGCCCTATGCCCGGAATCACTGGAGACCCTTAAGGAACCCCTTTGGTGGAAGAGCTGCACCAGTGTTGGACTGAGGAGTCAGCAGACCTGGATTTGAGTCTGGACTCCAATACTGTGCAACCCTGGGTAAGTTACTTAACCTCTCTGAGTCTCAGCTTCCTTTTCTCCACTTTGAGTAATGGTCTCAAACAGTGTGTTTTAAACCACTTACTTTAATCTGCTGTCTCATGTCCGAACCAAGGTCAAATTCCCCTGTCGGGGATGTTCATCATAATTATTCTTTCCTCTATAGGCCTCATCCCTATTGTTGCCATATATTTGTTTGGGGGATCATTTGATTACAGTTTATTTCACTTGAATACAAGCTCCATGAACAAGAACCTCATCTGACTTGCTCATTGCTGTAAATCCAGGCTAGCCCAGGGCCTGGCACATAGTAGGTGGTCAGCAAATATTTGTCAAATGATGAATTTAGGAGTGGCCAAACTCATCATCCAGTCAGTTACAAAAAGTAGCTTGTGTCAAGAGTCACTGGGGACATCATGTCACTAGACAGCCCAGTATAACTGCCTCTGTGCCTCCAGGCTGAGCTGCCTCAGACAGAGCAAGAGAACGCTAGGGAAGTCAAGCTTCCTTCTATCCTGTAGGGTCATTCCCATGGGGCTTAGTGGGAAGTCTGGGCTTGGTGACATTATGTGTGGGCTCTTGTCTTCCTATGTGAGCCCTGCAGGGAAGGCAGTGTTTCCAGGACAGAGCCTGGGTCTGGGAGTTGGGAATCAGAGCCTTGCTGACATAGCTTCAGGACCTAAGGTGGCAATGCAGACATCTCTGATAATAGTGCCATACCACCCAATTGTCATGAGGATTCAATGAGATCATGCAACTGAAGCATCAAACAATGGTAGCAATGATAGGGATTATAGCACATTGAATAAAAGAAGAATCTCTGAGCCCATAGTGTTAGCGATAAATAAATAAATACATAAATAGATGGGGAGAAGGGAACACTCTCCTTTACAGTACAATGTCACTCAGAAATGTAGAAGACGTGATGGATTTGGAAAAATCACCATTTTGCAACCATCCTAGTATAATTGATTTAGGCAAGAATTATCGATAGAGACTAAAACAAGTGCAAGGATACTTATATCATCTCACAGTATCTTCCCACAAATCACTGATAAATCACAAAGGGAAAATAATCTCTTTATGGTGGAGAAACCAGGGGTGACCACCTTAACCAAGTGATTGAAGTCAACATCACCAATGGGACAAGTAGAACACATTGAGAAGGATACAATATCACTTTTGTGGTATGTAAGCCAAAAATGCGTGACTGGAATCTAATCATGAAGTATCATCAGACAAACATAAACTGAGTTATCTTCTACGAAATAACTGGCTTGAACTCTGCAAAAATGTCAAGGTCATGGAGGGCAGAGAGAGGCTAGGGAACAGTTCCAGAATGGAGGACTCAAAAGAGTGATCCTGAATTGGACCCTAAACTGAGAAAATAAATGGCTATGAGGAGCATTCTTTGGAGAACTGGCAAAATTGGAATATAAACTGTGAACTAGATAACAGTACTGCATCTATGTTAATTTCCCTGTCTCCATCATGGTACTGTGGTATGTAAGAAAATGTCCTTGTTCTTGGGAAATTCACCCTGAAGTCTTCTGGGGCTGAGGGGGAAATGAGATAAGCCAAGGCCTTGGCTCCTGGCTTAACTAGAGACTGATACAAACAAAGCTACCTTCTTGGGTGTTCCTAGGAAATATGCCCCTCCTGGAGGAACTCAGCCATTTGAGGAGAGATGAGGTGCTGCTATGCTCTGCAGACAGAGGTGAACTGACTACAATTAGCCCTCAGAGCTATGCCACCAACTTAGCATGACTAGGGAATGGGGATTCTTGGTCGTGATAATCCCCAAAACTTCCCTCCCCGGCGCCATCAGCTCCCTGTCACTCAGAGAACGGGCCAAAGACATAATGTTCTTCTGTTTATGTACCAACCGTGCTCCCAGTCAGAACCCGCTAGAAAATACATCCAAACAAAATTAACTTGACAGGGAAATGGATATTTGAATGAAGCCTCTGCTTAAAACAATAATTTATCATGTTGCATCGTACATCTCTACAAAACCAGGATCACGGGTGGCTTAGCTGAAATGAGGGAATTCATTACTCCCGAAACATCTCTGGGACTCATTTCACAGGAGTCAGGGGTTGTGGGGAATGAATGAGGGAACAGACATCGACCAAGCCCCCCACATGTGCCAGACAGACACTGTTGAACTGTTTTCATTTATAGCCTCATTGAATCGGCACAGTTATCCTGAAGACAATTATCCATGGCCAACCTCATGAATGAGGAAATGGAGACTCTTGGAGTCTGAGGGCCCAGCTTGAGGTCACCCACCTAGGACATTATGGGCCAGTGTTTTGAGGTGGTAAGAGTCACCATTACCCTTATCAAGGCCAGGATGGGATACCTCACTCCCTGCATAGCTTTCTGACCTCCTGAGCAAGCCATATTTTTATTTGTTGGTATGAGAAACCACAAACCCTGTCCTGGCCCCAGGACACATACACCTCCTGGATGCTCTTACAGATGTCCAGCAGATGCTGGATAACCACAAGTGAAGTGGAGTGGAGTGAGGAGTCCCAGTTAGAGAGCTCAAGAAGGTAGTTCATGTTATTTACTCAATCATTTACTCATTCATTCATTCATTCATTCGTTCTGCAAACACAAATTGAGTTCTTATTATGTACTTAACACTGGAGATATAACATGGAGCTTAGAGTCTAGAGTCTCAAAGTCTGGTCCCTGGACCAGCAGCGTCATGTGGGAACTTTTAGAAATGCAAATTCTCAGGCCCCACAGCAGACCTATTGAGTCAGAAGCTCTGGGAGGTGAGGCCCGGCAATCTGTGTCTTAGCAAGGCCTCCACGTGATTCTGATGTTAAGGTTTGAGAACAACTACACTCAAGGGCACATAAGACGACAGGTTGTGATAACAATTGGGACAGAGGTACTTGACAGCTTGGGGCTCTGACTGTTGTAAACAGAGCCCAGAATTGCATAGAGATGTCCTTGTCACTTCCATCATGTCTGGGCATCTGGTCTTTTCTTGCCCCCCAGACTATGCAAAAAGTGACTCACAGCCTAACTTAGCCTGGGTACCCTGGTCTTGCTAGGAGCCCAAGGATGCCTTGTGGGACTATGGTGGGGACAGCTGACAGGAAGAGAGTCAACTGGGCCTCAAAATAGCAAGTTCCTTCTTAGGTCATATCTCCCCTTCATTGAGGAAGGATATTTGTAAGTCAACCAGAATTTGCAATAATCAATGTTTCAATTTGGTGGCATAAAAAACTGGGCATGGGGTTTGAGAAATACTTGGGATGATAGTTCACAAATTTTAGTGTGCAAACAAATCTTACAGGGAGTTTGTCAAACACTCAGACTGCCAGGCCACACAATCAGATGAGTCTGGCAGATCTCGGGGAGGCCCAGAATCATATCAGCCCCGGGTTGATCTCAGGGCAGGTGGTTGGAGGAAGACACTTGGTGAAATGTAGTCTTGTGAGATATGCTCACAGGGGCCAACTGTCAGCTTGAGCTACATGCCCAGGCTTCTAACCCGACCACCCCTGGATTCTGGACACCTGGAGACAGGTTTGTGGTTCAGTACGGTTTTCTCGGAAGCTGATGAGTAACTATTCTCATCTTATGGGTGATATCAGGGATTAGAAAGGACTTTAGCTTGGCTGGGGAGCGGTTAATGGCCCTTTATGCAGCAGAAAAACAATGAAGGCATTCTCGTTTTATAAAAGTCGCTTTGAAATCTAATTAGACTATGGAAATTGAGATCTTAGTCTATTTTTAAACAGAGCATGAGTTCAGCAGGAATAATCAATGCTGAAGCTGTGAGCTGCCCGTCAGCCTTTCACTGGGGCAGGCAACAAGCTTCCTTCTGGAAGTGTCCTTGGTAACAGGACAAGTAGATAGAGAAACAAGGGACAAGAATCGGAGACAGATGAGGGCTCTACCTATGCGCGAACAGCTAGGGGCAGAGATGGGGAAGGCCATGAAATCTCCAGACCCTCTCAAATGTCCCCTCTGACACACCTGAAGGCAAAGAGTAGGTAGCTAATGTGTGGTTGGTGTGTGGACTCCTCTGTTGGATTAGAGGAAGCAAATACATCTTATTTTGACTGTCAAGGATAGCTGTGGGGGTGGTTTTGCAAAAAAATGAATTGTTGGAGGCAGATCCTAAACTGAAGCTTAGCCCTGCTCACTGACTGTGTGATTTGGCAAATCTTGAAATCTTTCTAAGCCTCAGTTTTCCCATCTGTAAAATGATGGTACTAGTACTGACCTTAGGAATGCTTAAATGAAATTATAATAGCAATCATAGCTAATATATATTGAGCATTTACTATGTGCTTTATGTGCACACATTATTTCAGTTGGTCTTTACAACAATCCTATGAGGTTTAGGGAGGTAGAGGGGGCTTGCCTTATTAATGCAAGGAAAGCATTCAGGATAGTGTCTGGTACAGAATAGATACTCAATTAATATTCATTTCCTTTCCCCCTCCCAGGGGATGTTAAGGAGGCTCATTTTTGGAGAACTGAGAACTCTCTGCTGCATTTCCCCAGCAGGCAGTGACAGCCAATTGCTTAAGTCTCCTGAGCCATAGCAAGGGTTGCAAAATCACTGGTGGGGTATTTCTGATCCTGGGACTGTCAAAGGCATAGCAGGCAGATTTGTTGACACCTGCATGAGCCAGATTGCATAGAACCCAGAGACACTCATGTGACAACTGTGGGGACTTGTCCCAGGAACGTCCCACCCAGATTTGCCTTCCTTGAAGAAAAGTAATGCAAAAGGCCATTTTTCACTTTTAAATAGCTTTCATTCTACGTCTTAATAAATGCACGTTTGTTGATTTGTGTAAGCATGATGTGGGAAGTCTGCAAATGGATGTAATCTACACCCAGGGCACATGTAAGCACCAGCGAGCACTTTTGAATAATGAATCCCTCCCGTAAAAGACGGACGCTATTCATAATAATTCCTTGCTTTTCTCATTTTGCTGCGTACAGTAGCGATTAATCAATTTGCAATGTTATGTCACCCGCAACAAATTGCTAGCACCAAGACAAATTTATTGCTTTATGATAAAAGAACTTGTTTAGGTAGAAATAAATTAAATTTGGGGGCTTGTGATTTGGGTTTGATGTTCATATAGATGACCCATGGAGAGTGGGCTGGGGAGGTGAGAGGTCCAGGTGATTTCTCCCTTGACCTGGCACCCAAGAGAGGCGTACAAATGCAAGAGGGTGTTTGCTCAGTTACGGACCCAGAGACAGTGCAGCTCTGATGGGAGAGAGTAATGCCGAGAGCTTGTGGTAGTTCTCGGGAACGTCTGCCGGGCTCTCCGTGTCAGTCAGTGTAATTTACAGCTTTTAACAGAGAGATATGGACAATCAGCAGTGCTCAAGGGAAGTAACCCTCTTCTCCTTCTAGGCTTCTCCTGAATCCTAAGATCCCAATTTACCTCAAAGTGACAGTGAAAGGAACCTACATGATCAGAACTGGGAATGAGGATCAGAGGTTAGAGGGTCGGAGAGGTCCTGATTCCTTTATTTATCTATGCTTCTGGAATATTAAATATCGCAGAAAAATAGGCCCAAATGGTATTATCAAAATTGTGGTGTAATAAATATTACATTTAGCCAATGAATGCTTTTAACATGCGCACACAATTTAATTCTGTATAATTATTGCCGACACTGTCAAATCTTCAATTTGAGGCCTTTCCTGGTTAAAAAAAAAAAAAGCTGGACTGAATGGATGTTGTGGTCCCGGCCATGGCAAGGGGGATTTGGGGACATGCATTCCCATTCCTCTATATCAGATTAGTAGCAAAGCAGCTCAGGGAAGCACTTTGCCTGAGGACCCAGAATCAGGGGGTGTCACAGTAGCACTGGGCTTCCAGGACGCCACACACGTTTGTCATTAATTTATACTCCATTAATTTGGAATCTGCAGTGGAATCAAGGGTGGATGCATTAATTCTGCCCTCTCCCAATACACACACACACACACACACACACACACACACACACACACACACCACTCTCAGGACCAGGGCTTTTTCTTAAGCCATCTGATAGTCTAAATGATTTGTGAAAAGCAGGTTTCAGTTAGGAACAACATCAGTTCCATTGCCCATGGAAATGGATTTCTCTGCCCCAGCTCATCAAAATCCATTCCTTTCTGCTCTTAAAGCAGGCCCTGGGATCACCTCCCTAAATGCCTTGATACACCCTGTCCAACTGCCAGGGAGAGAGCCCCAGTGAAATTTTAGGGCCATGGACTCTGTCATCCTAGTCTGGTTTCAGCCTCGAGGGAGGGGGGTGTGAAGGCCTGCTGCCTGCAGAGGCTTCTGCAGCCTTTCTACAGGATCTGGGCAGTCTCTTGGCCGCTCTGAAACCCGACATCCACATCCAGAGCTTCATGAACAATGCGGGGCAGAGCACTGAAGCCCTCTGGCAGCACCCTTTCCACTGCCTTGTGGCCAGGGGGGCCCACGGCAGCCTCCGAGGGTGCTGGACTCACCTGATGACGGCTTCTTTTATTGTCTTCCCTTCTGCTTGCTTGCTGGGCTCCAGCAGGCCCAAGTTCCCTCATGCGCCTGTCCAGGCCTGCCCAATCCGTGGCCACCTCCTCAGCTGGTCCTGCAGAGGCTCCAACCCTGTTGGGGCTGCATATCCCCTGTTCGTGCTGCCCGCCCGCTGGCTAATTCTGATTATTTCTCCTTCTCCTTGCTCTCTTGGGCGCCTTTATTCCTGATCGTGCATTTTCTCTGGACTCAGGATTAAAAAAACCCACGCTGCTAATATCCTTGTCAGCCTTTTCCTGAATCATTGCTGTGCAGCTCCAAGGAGCCACGGGCCAGTGCCTTCCGACTGACAGACTCCGTCCCTGGGCCTTCCTGTCCTTGGGGTCCTGGAGCTCTCTGTCTGGGCCTCCTTGGCCACTGAAGCAACACCCAGAGGCCAGCATCCTCTAAGAAATGCCAGCCAGGGTTGCAGATGGAGCCAAGAATTGAAAATCTGGCCGAGTCTTTCCATCTCACAGGTGATTTCTCTCAAGCACCAGATAATTTTTAAATTTTGAAGTGCTTTTCTCCACATGATCTCATTTGCTGTTATTGCCCCTGTTTTACAGATGAGCAAGCTGAACCTCAGAGGGCTTAGTGATGTGCTTGAGGCACAGCTACCAAGGATCAATGACTGAGGTATGGGGTAAATAATCATTTCTATCTGACAGATGAGGAAACTGAGGCTCACGTTGCTCAAAGGGCTTGTCCCAAATCATACAGCAGTAAGAGGTGGTGATAGAAGTGGGTTTCAGGCACTGCAGCCTCCAGGCCAGAGGTACAGAGTCAAGCTCTGTTGCCCACACCAGCCCTGGTCACAGGGGCAGTGCCCAACTCTGGACAGGGGTCTGTTCTGCATTGTGCATAAAAAATCAGGTCAGTCCAGCAGGGAAACACCCACCAGGCAGTACTCAAGAGCCCCAAGTCCAGGAGTCAGAGGTGGCCAGGGGCTGTCCTGGTTACTCCCATCTCCTCCTATGAACACAGGGCTTGGTGGGGAGTTTGTGTTTGTATTTCGGGGGAAGAGGCTGGTTAACTCCTCAGCCCATCATGCTGCTTGGCCTATCTCCAACTGCTCTGGGGACGACAGACTAAATATGGCTAGGTGGTAACAGGGGTTTCCACACATTCTGGTTCAGGTCCAGCCCATAAGAGAGACTCAGGAGGAAGGTTCCATGTAGCAAATGCCCCTTCTTCCAGGCAGCCCTTCCTGACTCTTCAAGACAGAGCAGACCCTTCCTTCCCCGTCCCCTGGAACCTGCTTCTGTGAATCATGACATTCCCACTGATGGGACCAACTGTTTCCCCATCATCCTTCACCTCAGCTGAATCATAGGCATAAAGACCTCCACAGGTCCATAGATGCTAGTCCTGGGACTAGCATTTCTCCTGGGACCAGCCATGGTCACTCATACACATGCCCACCCACCCTCATCCTCACAGAGAGATACAACTGCAGAGAGACACTGTCCCACACATCACTCTCAAATGCTGTGTGGGCACATATGTGCACATGTACACACACACGCACACACCCCTGCAGACAAGCACAGACCCACTTAGAGACAAAGTCTGTCCATGTCTATGCATAGACAGGCATCTGCTTCCCTACACCCGGTATTCTGTGTGTCCTCCTTAGAACAGAGGCCACGGCTGATGGCATGGCCTATGGGGATTTGGGATTTGGCTTGCTCAGGTCTGAAGCTTCTTGGGTGGCAAGCTCTAATGCTGGGAACTTCTTCCTGGACTGGTAGCCTATTCCAGCTGGGGCCTCTCTTTGCCCTCTCTTCCAAGACAGCCAGCCGCAACTATCTCTAGGTAGAATCTGCCCGCATGCACTCTGAATCAGATAAGCATCCTTCTTTTAGGCCCCTGGGGCCCTGTCACCACCAGCCTTGCCACCTCGGCACTTTCTCAATAACTCACAGAGGTCAGCTGTTGCTCACTTGGAGATTTTTTTTCCCCTTCTCCTCTGATGCTCTGCTTTCCCTGAGAACAAATACCTGTCCCTGGGGCTCAATGGATCAACTGGCTAAAAGAGGAAGGATAGGTCAGGGTCCCTGCTGACATCTGGCTTGTGCCCTGCCACAAAGGTACTGTGAGTCCTAAGAGCGGGGCACAGTGATGGAACACGGATCCTGGAGTCTGACCAGCTTGAGCTTAAACCCCAGCTCTGTCCCCTCTCAGCTGTGTCACTTTGGACTGCCACTTGACCTATGCAAGCCTCGATTTCTGCTTCTGTAAAGTGGGCATAGCCATTTGAATCTTATAGGATTGCTGAGAGGCTTAGATGAGGTTAAACACATGTAAAAAATACTTAAATGACAAGTGCTCAAAAAATGTAAGTGAATGACTATTATGGCAACTGAAGTGTAATTGAATTGTTGTTACAGCAATTGCCCTACCCCTATCTTCATGGCCTCTTAGGCCCTGTGAGACTCAGACAAGTTCTGAGCAGTGATTCAAAGAAGGTACAGCCTCCAGCCTTCAGCAGAGGAGGCAAATGAAAGGGTGGCAAGGGCCTGGGCCTCTCTTGGAAAGCAAGAAAGAGCTGGGACGGGAAACAGCTCCCTTTACTGACATGGGCTGTCTCTAGGAAACCTGTCACCAGTCAGTTACTGCTTGTAAAGCCCAGGGGATCACTCTTTTTCTATGAAACCAGGAGGGAGAAAACTCATGGATAAGGAGCCCTACCTAGATAAGAGCTTCATCTACACTGATCATTTTCACATATATTATCCCATTTAATCTCAAAACAATTCAGCAAGGAGGAATTATTACAATGAAGGAGGCTGAGGCTCAGAACAATAACATGGCCTGTAAGTGACAGGGCTGGGGCTTGAACCCTCAGTATCTGACTTCACATGATGGGTTGTTCCCCAGCGTCCTGGCCACCTTTAGAAAGTGAAAAGCAGAAAAAGTGAACAGAATGGAAATGATGAAACCAGCTTCCTTGTCCTCAGAGGCAAGATGCTGAACAAATCCATCCTGTAAGCAATACTTACAGCGAATCTTACTCCACAGAACAATTTAGACAAAGACCTAGTTTATGCAGCTGAATATGAAATATGGCTTGTGTCTTAAGACATTTGTATAAAAAGACTATTCCTTTACTGTCACAGCCTCAAAACCACCTCTTCTGAGAGTACTGCTTTCTTACCTGAGGATGGCCCATCAGGGTGATCTGGAAGGCAGAAGATGGGAGTTTTTCTGTGAACTCACTGTGGTGGGGGTGGTCCTTGGGTAAGTTTCATTCTGTCTGCACCCCAGTTTCCTCTTCTATAAAAGGACATGGTTTTCTGGGGTGATTTCTCTGGGTAACTTCTAATTTCCCCTAAACCATGGCTATATTCTCCAACGCAGAACTCATATGAGATCAACAAAGTATGTTTTTCCAACTTATGAATTTCTTTACTAGAAAATCCTAATGAAGGCAGACCACTTAAATAGCATTTGGTTAATGCATTTAGAAAATCCAAGAATAAATTCACATCGGGTATAGAGGCCTAGGTATAAATGGCTGCCCCCTGTCCGACTCTATGACCATCAGAAAAGAAGAACTTTTGGTTTCTGAAGCCTGTGTCCTTGTCACTGATTTAAGTCCTGGCTCTCCTCCATTTAGAGAAGGCAGCAAGGTTCCTGGCCCGAGATGAACTATTCACCTTTATCCCTGTCTGTGGTGACTGAAAACTTTTGCAGGATTCTTCCTTCTTCCAGAAAGAGAAGCACTGGGGGTGGGGAGGACATGGGCAGCAGGTTTGGCCCCCTGGCTGTCCCATGAGGGCTGCTGCTAAGGAAGACACAGGCCTGGAAGTGGATTCTTATGGCACCTTCTTTGGTGGGGGGGGCCACGGGAAGGAAGGGCATCAGCATCTGGCTACTGCTGCCAGCAAATCTGTGTGTTGACAGAGTTGCTCCCGCATGTGTCCTTTTAAACGCTGATCCCTGCTAGGGATTCGAGATGACCGACTCCGTTTGCCAAATGCAAATGCATTAACCTTACAATTGGGTAATCTAATAAAAAGGATCAATGGTCTGATTCGGTGCTTATGGAGTCATTTACTGCAAGTGAGAGCAATTGAGCCAGGATGAGCAGCGTTGGGGAGCCCAGAGAATGGCTTCAGGCGGCCATCCCCGCTGACTTCCCCAGGCGAGGCCCACTCTGCCTGGAGGGGCTGGGCCGGGTGGTCAAGGGAATGAGGAGGGTGTTATTCATTCATTACTGCCACTTTAATCACTTAGAAGTTCAATTAAGTATAAATCATTAGTGGTATTTCAAGTTACTTTATCCAGGCCTGTGCGTAACACACTTGACTGGCGGTGGGGAATTTTCTGTGACTAGATTTAGCATGCGACTGAACAAGGCAGTCATATGGGTTTTTCTGCTATGAAATTGATAAATGAAGCGGGCATTCGAGGTACAGCAGTAATTTCTGTGGTGCAGTCAAGTGCTCGCTCCCTTGTCTCCTCTAGCAATGAGGGCATGGGCCCCTTTAATATGGCAGCTTTCCCCTGGGGGTCCAAAGGCCAGGCTGGGCTGCAGGCCTAGGGTTTATTTCCTTGCAGAAGTTCCCAGAGTGAGCCCTGGTTCATTAGCAGGAATATACCTGGGAAGGAAAAAAAAAAAATAAAAGGAGAAGAGGAAAAAGAAGGTTCCCTCACCCTCGTTCACCAGCGCTGATGCTGTCATGATTTTTTTCAGAGTCGCAAGCAGGTAGTGCTGGAAGGACGGAATCGGGCTATCTCGGCAGCTCGTTCCGACTTCCCAGGGATGCAGTTGTCCCCAGTGGCCAGCATCCCTGTCTGGAAAGCGTATTTTCTCCTAATCGGTTTTACAGCTCTTTTAAAGTAATATGTCAGATCATTTTCCCCATATACATAGTTAATGAAAGTAACCCTACAAATTCATTTTAAATAGATGGAAGTTGTTATAACCCTGATCCAGAATTTATTACGTTCATTACAATCTTGCTGAAGTAGGTAATGTAATGGACTATTACTTTTATTATCTTTTTAATCCCTCAGAATTATTAGGAACTGACTAATATTTGGCATCACCCTGTTAATGTTTAAACAGAAATTGATACTTTAATTCGTCTAGTAAATGATGGGGGCACTTTGAGTGGAAACAAAAGCCTGATGGGATTTATCTAGATCAGTCCCAAAGACTTTTAAGTGGGACTCAGGGGTCTGAATGCAATTATTTCCAGGCAGGGTATCTTCATCAAGTACTCAGAAAGGACAGAGGAACAGAGATGGCGATAGTGACAGAGAGACCCAGACGGACTCTCTTGTCAGACAGCAACAACAACAAGGCAGAAAAGAGAAAGAGAGACAAATTCCACTCATACATTCACGTGTGAATTCTGATTCACAAAAAATTAGAGTTCAAGCTCTGATTTGGGCTGATAACTCCAGCAATGAGCTCTATGTATCTTTTCCTTCTTGCCCTTCATCTTCCCTTCCCCTTCTCCCCAGATTAAAAAGATTTTTTTCTTTATAACCATCCCTCTGTTAGTAATCAGCTTTATGGCTAAGAATTCTCAAGTGCTCTAGAATTCGTGCGTTGCCGAGACAAATGATTGGGCCACATTCTCCTAGTGAGGAGTGGAGACCCTGTTTGCTCCTTAAAAAATAATGATGGCTGCTCAATTTGCAAATTACCAAATCTCACTGCGCAGTGGGAGGGGGCGGGAGGGGGCATACTGTTGTGTCTATTCAAGAAGAGGCTGTGTTTACCCTCTAGAACTCCGTTTCCTGCCGGGCGGGTGACAGGTAGGATTTAGGAGAAATTGATCTCTTGCACTTTCTAGCTTTTATAGGGCAAAATGCAAAGCTGGTTACTAAAAGAAAATTGTTTTTTAAGTAATAAAAATCTATTAGTTCTAACAGGATGAGAGGAATAAAGTACTTCCCTTTCTGGTTTGATAATAAAAGACATTCAGGAAAGGAAAAGCTGTCATCTTGAAAGGCAAGAGTGTGTTTTTTAACAAAGAAAGCTTCCAGTTAGCAAAGTCATTAATTAGCACAGAGAAGCTCATTAGAATTTAAAGCTGCTTTACTGCGTAGTGTGGCTTTGCTCTCTCTAAATGCTCGGGGTTTCCAAAGCAAGAAAAGTATTGATTAAATTGACTCAGCATGAAATGTACCCCATTTGTGCCGACCCATAAAGAGGTGGGCTTCTCGGCTTTCTTAGCAGAAGAACCTGCCAGGTGTCCTGTGAGCTGGGCCCAGGTGGGTGGGCTGGGGACAGCATCCTGCCTGCCTGTATGCTTACTTACTTTGAGGGACCGACTGACTGCCCATCATTCGGCAAAATCCCGTTTTGATCAATGGAGGGGAAACCTGCCCTTAGTTAAGTTTATTCCCGATGCCTTACAAATCTGATTTTGTAAATGCTGATTGCATTCGTCAACGCTGAGTTGACAAGGGCTACACGTCATTTGGGGCTTGATAAAGAGACTAAGAGGCAGCTTCTCAGCATGTTTATTTTTAATAGACATAAAAAATGAAAACAAAAACAGGCTTTCTCACTCCTTGGAACTCTCGTTGACAGAAAAGTACTGAGTACACAGAAGTGGCGACGGGCAAATGGAGATCCTGGAAAAGGAGGTTTTCTACCAAAATATCCTTGTGAACATGAGGACAGCTTCGAAACTGAGAAAGAGTGGGCTCGAGAAAGCTCTAATGCTTCTTTCCCTGACACGAAGTGCTTCGTGCAGTGTTTGGCATCAACATGTCGGAGCCGTGGCAACGTTCTCCGTGCATCCCCGCTTGGGCGTCATTTTGTGAGTACGACAAACCCCATCAATTCTTACCTCATCTATTAGAAATGCAGCATTGTGAATGGAAGCAATGTTTTCTGGGGCGCATCATTGGAAATGAAAACTCCTTCATTTTTCTATATCTTTACTGAATAGACCTAACCCTTCCCTTCAGCTTCACTGGATGTGGATGGCCCTAAAATACTCTCATGCAGACTATCAAGAGAGAAAGAATGTTGCTTTAAAAGCCAATTAGAAAATATTCACAACATATGTAGCAAAGGGCTAATGTTCTTCCTATAAAAAGAACACTTTCAAATGGATAAGAAAGATATTAAGATCTCAAAAGATAAATGAGAAAAGGGTATGAAAAAGAATTTGCAAAAGAAATTCAAGTAGCTAATATTTAGTGAACACTTACTATATGCCAGGTATAATTTACATGGGATTTCTCATTCATTCTTTACAAAGAGCCTATGAGTTAGGTGTTATTATTCTCATCCCTATTAAAAGATGAGAAAACAAAATAAAGCTTTGAGAAGTTAAATAATCACCCCAAGATCACGCATATTGTAAGTGAGGGGCCAGGATTCAAAATCACTCAGCTTAATCTAGCAGGCAGGGGCTCCTAACTGCTTTGCTGTAACCTCACAAATCCACAGATACAATTGTAAAATAAGGTTTTTTTTTAAAGTTCATGCTTACTAGTAAACTAAAATATGTTAATTGAAAACAATCAGAAAAATTTCATTATCAGAATAACAATAAAAAATGTTAATATTCGGCTGGGTGTGGTGGCTCATGCCTGTAACCTCAGCGCTTTAGGAGGCTGAGGCAGGCAGATCACTTGAGGCCAGGAGTTCAAGACCAGCCTGGCCAACATGGTGAAACCCCATCTCTACTAAAAATACAAAAGTTAGCCAGGTGTGGCGGCATGAGCATGTAATCCCAGCTACTAGGGTGGCTGAGGCACGAGAATCACTTGAACCTGGGAAGCAGAGGTTGCAGTGAGCTGAGATCGTACCACTGCATTGCAGCTTGGGTGATGAAATGAGACTCTGTCTCAAAAAAAAAAAAAAAACAAAAAAAACGGTTGAAACAGATATTCTTAAATATGAATTACAATTTGACAATATCTATCAAGAGTCTTAAAAATGTACAAGTCATTTGACGCAGTAATGCTATTGTAAATAATTTATCCCAAAGGAATAGAAATGTAAGCAAAGATTTAGGCACACAAGTTTGTGCCTGCGGACATTAAATGCTCCCACATGAAAAGAGTGGTTAAGGACCTTATGGTCCACCCATTCAACAATATTGGTAACAATAAAAATGATGTTGAAGAGTTTCTAATAACGTGGGAAATGCTTATGCCAGGAGATAAAAGCAAGATATAAAATTCCATGAATAACATAAACTGTGTAAAATATGGTTAGAAATAAGAATGGGAGAAAAGGAGCAAAAAAATGTAAACCAGGAGGTGTTCTCTGTGCAATGGGATTATGTGTGACCATGTCTTTTTGTTATAAATATTTTCCGAATTTTCCACGGTAAACATGTTTTATTTATCATTGGTGTGGGGCAGCGGAGAAGAAATCCTTTATGACTTTTAGAAGTCGACGTCTTAACTTGAATCTCAGACCTAATGGGAAGGAACCATGGGACCTCAAAGTACCAAATTAACCTAAGACACTGGGCGTATTTTTTCTCTGAAAAAGATGCCCGAAGACAGCCCTATGTGTTCTTCGACTCTCTGAGCCTTCCCCTCATCTGTAATGTGCCAACTCCTGGGGTTATTGTGAGATTACAATGTGGGTAAAGGCCTTAGAACAGTCCCAAAGTGTAGGTATTCAAAAGATATAAATGGTAATAATAAAGTAATACACTAATTACGGTCACTGCAGCTGTTGTTTTGTTAGTAGGAAGGAAGAGTTGAGCATCTTGCAGGCACCAGGAAGTGTATACAGACTGGCTTGTCCTGAGAGTGCTAAAAGCATCTTTTACTGACACAGTTCCAGTCCTAGATCTGAGCTCTTGGTGCCACCCAGTCTTTTGTCCGCTGCTGCATAGGCAAAGGGGTGTTCTTCGGATTCGGATGTGCGCAGACTTATAGGTAGACCCTTCTTCAGCCTGCCACATCCTGGGCACTTTCTTGGGGCCAGGAACTGTGCTGAACCTTCTCATATATGGATTTTCCCACCCATAACTTTGAGAAGCAGGTTTCGTTAGCATTTCTGCTTTATGGCTCAGAGACTACTAGACGTCAGTATCATGGGTCACAAAGCCAGAAAGTGGCAAAGCTGGAATCAGAACCTATGTTGATCTGAATTCAGAGATGTCAGAGATGAAGATCAATAATGGCTGAGAACACAGGTTCTAGAACCAGAAAGACCTGGAGTTTGGACTATCTGTGTGGCTTTGAGCAAGTAATAAAAGTGCCTCAGTTTGTTCATCTATAAGATGGGACTTAGAGAGCTTGTATGTTGCACCATTATTTTATGAAACACTAAAAAACAGTCAAATCATTGCCAATGAAACCATGACATAATACTTTCTTATCACTTAGAATTTTATTTTTATACTTATGAAAAGAACTTTCAGGTTTATTTAAACATAGATGTTTGTCACAAGACCTTTGTATACATACATGAAAAGAAAAATATAAGTGAAATAATTTGTTTAAGGTATTCCTAAAACTTCCTCATATTCAGAGACGAACTCAGCATTGTCAATGTCCATGTTTTTCAACAGACTATCATCTGCTGTCACATTGCAGGCGTTTGTGATAGCATTTCTTTAAAAATCACTCCTCTATTGTCCTCAGGATTTTAAGCTGCAAATACTTGTTCCGCAAGTTTTGATGTGTGTTCCCAGATATGACCGTGACATCAAGACTGCTGGCAGGCTGATAGTGATTTTAAAAAGCATCTCAATTTCAGAGGTGTTAAAATGGGAAACAGAAAATGTATGTCTTAGAATTGATGAAATACAATAGCTACCATATAGCGTTGTTAGGAGAATTAAATGAGGTCATGCTGGTAAAGAACTTAGACATTAGACTGGACACAGAGTAAATGTTCAATATCATCATCATCATCATCATCATCTTTATTATATTGCTATTATATTCTGTTCTCTGAGATGTACTGGATATATATGCAGCTCTGTAGGCTCTGTCTCAGAATTCTGAGTCAACATGCAGTACCAAGACATTGGACCCTGAACCACTGGGGTCCTTGCAATGGCTGATGATGGATGAGACACTGGACCCTGGGGTAGAGCCTGCCCCCTCTCCTTCTCTGTCTCCCTCTCTCTGCATGCTTTGCGAACCTTCTCTCTCTCTCCCTGCCTTTCCCTGCTTTACTTATTTCTCTGCTCCTTCTCCTTATCTCTGTTTCCCTTTCCACCCCCTCCCCAGCTCTTCTGCAAATAAATGGCCCTGTCACTCTGGCTTTCTTGTAGGTTTAGAGTGAATGGAAGTGTCTTTTTGAAAAGCTTGTTTCGTCTGACATTCCTTACCAGCTCAGGAGCAGGGTCCTTTGCACTCCCCTCTCTTCTGCTCAAAGATCTACTTATTTAGTTAACAATTTACAGGGCTGCCACTAGGCCTTGAGAGCTCCACCCCACAGGAGAGGCAGCTGGGCTGTGCCCTCTGGAGGAGGCCTATTGGCAGGCTTGGAGGGGTGCTTCCGTCCTGCCTCTAGTGGTTGTAGGCGAGCTGGCTTAGGACCTGCCTAAAAAGAAACCATTTATTCCCATTTATGATTCTTTAAAAAAGAAGTTCACAGCTTTTATGATGAGCCTTATATATGCATTTAATGACATTAAAGTATTTGATTATGTGCATTAAGAAGAGGTCTGAGAGCTCTCTGGTGTCCTTAGTTTTAAGTGTATTTTAACTGCCTACAATGAAAGGAACAAGACAAAAAACGAGCTGTGGCAGCATCCTCATAAATTCTGAGCCATAATTGACATACTTTTGCTGGCACCAGGAATGGTCCAGGCAGGTAGACACAGAGAAGAGGAACAACAGAATTTCCACTTTCTCACTGGCCTGAGTACCAGAGGGAAAGCAAGATCAGCCATCCCTGCAATACTTTCTCTTCAACCAGCATCTCAGCCAGGGATGAGCAGAGACTGGGACTGACATGAACTGAAGATCCCACTTTGTACCCAGCCTGTGCCAGGTCCTTTACAATTACTTCTGTGTTTCATCTCCAGATGCAGGTGTCTTTAGCCCCATTTTCCAGATGAAGAAGCTGAGCCTCTGCAAAGTAAAATAACTTGCTCCAAGTTGGCAAATGTCAGACCTATTATCTAAAAACAAGTCTTTCTGATCCTGGGGCTTCAGCCCTTTGCACAGGCGCTGGATCTGGAGCTCCAAGTGACACACATTTGGGGAATAGTTAATAGACAAGGAGAAGGGAATAGGTACTGAGGCCAGGGAAGCATAGGCCTTTACAGAAAAGCTTCTTCCTCCCGTTCTCCAGGCCCCAGCCCCTTGGAGGCGTGCATTGCAGTGGAAATGGAATCAGGACAGAAACAGCCACTTGAAATGAACTGCGCCCAGACAGGCCGCCATGGTGGCGTGATTGATACTGGAGCATGTAGGTGTAATGAAACTGATGCTGGCTTCTCTGCACCTGTGATTTATTGAGGACAAATTTAAGATGAGAAAGGGCCCCATACCAGGAGCTGCATCTTCCCCTCCAAGGGAGGGTGGTCATCCATCACCAGCCATTGCAAGGGCCCCTTGCAAGCGGCTCATCAGATGAGCCAATAGTCTCTTTGTTGGGGTTCCTAACAAGTGTTGGATCAGCAAAAGTCTATTTATGCTGGTGGACCTTTCAGGACCAATTTGTAGTGGGTCACTGATTCTGCTGGGGTATTATCTTCTTTACTACTCGGGCCAGTTGGGGAATGCAGCAAAGATTAATGGTTTTGGCTGCTGACTTGCTGCCGCAATCTACTGCTTCTGGACCAAAGATTAAGTTTTTTTGTGTTTTACCAGAAAGGGCCCACCTTGTGTACGAGATGCACTTTGATTTACTGACTTGCTTATGGAGAAAGGAGTCATGGAAATGTACCTGGCTGTGGTAAGATTTTGGAAGATGGCTGTGAGGTCTGGCATCCATGTTGTTCCTTATTCCAAGGACCCAGACAGGGAATGGGTGGCTCCTGAGGCCAGTGTGGGTCCTGTGGCCCTGGGGTCTGTGGACTGAGGAAGCTGACTTTGAGCTCACACAATATCTTTGCCTTGCCTGGCACCCAGCAGCTGCCTCTGAATTCAGAGAGGCAGACAGCACCCTAAACTTTATCATGTAAAAATTATGTTATGGAAAAAAATAGTTACAGCTTTTCGTTTTTATTATGAAAATAGCATATGCTCTTATAACACATTTTGGAAAAAAAATTCAAGAAGCAAATAAAACTACACATAAGCCAACTGCACAGTGATAGGACTGTTAATATTTTGGCTTACATTTTAATCTAGAATTTTCACAGTGCACAAATATATGCATGTTACTTTACACTATTAAATGTATACTGGATTTTTGTGGGACTTTTTTTGCTATATGATTGTATCATCCACTTTTTACAATGAACATTGTACCATAAGCTTATTTTAATAAGCCATCCTTTTGTTTTTTCTTCTAAAGTTGGGTTTGCTGCAATATCTCCAATGCCAAAGGTCTGTTCCTTTATTCAGCAAACATTTGCTGTGTGCTTCTCTGGATCAGACGCTGTGCTGGGATCACAGAGCTGAGTCAGACACAGCACTCCTGAAGTGCAGCTGCTGGAATCAGCTCACGGGGCTATGCATGTGCCCTGAGGGGTGCTTCTGACATGCATTTCTTAGAAGGGCCCAGGACACTGCACATAGTTTGGAGGCAGGGGCCTGATACCACTGACCCCTTCCAGGTCCCTGTAGAATCACAGTTCCAGAGGAGGAATTACGCATTTTGTTCTGCAGGAGAGGGACCTGCTATTGGCTTTGGATACACCAGCTTAGCTTTTTAGAGTGAATCGAGATCTGAGGGCTAAATCTTTCTGCAGGGGCAACAGCAGCCCCATCTTGGAAAACTGAAGAAAGAGCCCAGTAGCCCCCAAGGGACTAGCCACCCAGGGCAGTTGCAGAAACTTCCAGGGAGATAGTAAGAAATGCCAAAAAGAGTGTGGCCTTGCGACTCCAACAGATCTGAGTTTGAATCTCCTAGCTGATGACCTTGAGCAAGTTGTCTTTCTGAGAGCTTCGTTTTCCTTATCTGAAAAATGGGGCTTTTCCCCCACCAGCTACTGGCCTCTTGTGGGTGTTCACCATGTGGAAAGTCCCACGTGAAGAGCTGGTGTTCAGCCCGGACCAGGCCCATTTTCCGGATGCTGTGCTGACTCAAATAGATGGATGGGCTCTAATTGTTCCAACAACACATCTGAGTTTCGCAGGGCCTTTCCTTGGGAGCCTTTGTCTTAGGGCCATAAATCACTAGGCAACTGTCCCCACGGTTGGCTACGACTTCCTTTGCCCGACTGAGGCTGGCTGAGGGAGGGAGGGCTGAGCTGAGCACAAGCATGCTTTTCACCATTGGTTTTTAAATCTCTAATTGGGAGTATTACTTACTCAGCGATTCTGATGGTTCCCTTTGTAGTAGCCTCTTCTCTGCCCCAGGGCCGCCTTCTTCCCTTCCTCTCCACCCTAGTCCCAAATTAAAATTCTTTCAGGAAGTAGAACATTTTCTCTAGTGCTCTGACATGCACACGCACTTCCCCCATACCTGTCTTGATAACTGGTGGAGCATTTGTCATCTGGCCTGAGGCCTCTGTGTCTATATGACATGTTCTGTGTATGGGAGAGACATTTCTCTTGGTTCAAGAGCAGCGGTTAACAGCCCCAGATGTCCCCCAGCCTGTGAGTCTCGCTTCCCACTCTGCTGTACCTATTGTATACTGAACACTCCTGAAAATCCCTGGCTCCTTTCTGCCCCAGGACATTTTCTCTTGCCTTTCTTTTTGCCTGAACGCCCTTCCCTGGGCTCTTTACATGGCTGTCTCCTTTTCATCATTCAATTCTCAGCTTAAATGTTATAGAGAAACCTTCCCCGACCGTCTCTCACTCCAGAACAAGTCTTGTTTGCCCATGTTAAACTTCTTGATGGCATGCAATCCACTTCCTACCTCAGACTTTTCAGGGTTTGTGAAGCCGTATCTGCGTAATGGCAGATTTAACAAGCGTTTGACTCTCCTGCCTTCACCATAAGTGCCAGAAGGACAGGATGATCACCTTTGTATTCTCAGTTTCTGGTACATCTCAGTTTCTGGTAGGCTCTCAACAAACAGGTGCGTTGACTGCACAATGAACCGATGGATGGATGATGGATGAATGAATTGGAGAGTGAGTGAGTGAATAAACAACGGAATTCCAGAGTGGTGTGCAAAGGCTTATTTTCCCTCAGGTGACCTGAGAATGCATGAGGGGCTGAGTGCCTTCCCAGTCCCATCTCTGTGGGGCCAAACCTCACTCACTACCAATGTTTCTGAAACCCGTACCTACAGCTCTTCATACTTAGTGATCTGCCTTCATCCTCTGCCCTCCTTTTTAGTTTAAACTTTTTATTATGACATTTGCCAAACATACAGAAGAAGAGAAAATCACTATAAACCTGCATGCACCCTTGACCCCCACCCCCTTGCTGGAGTATTTAAAATAAATCACAGACATCATCTCATTTCATGTATAAACATTTTAGGAGGTATTGTTAGTAGATAAGGACTTACAATTTCTTTTAACATAACCACAATATCATTATCACATCTAACCCAATGAAAAAACCAATTCATTTAATATTTGGTAGAGATTCAAATATTCCCAATTGTCTCAAAACCTCCTTTTTACATTTAGTTTGAGTCAGGCTGTAAACATTGCATTAGACTGATATGTCTCTTAATCTTCTTTATAACAGTCCTCCCTTTTTCTCACATTTAAAAATGTGATTTATTTCTCTTTTCTAAATGCCATTTGTTTCTTGATGAATTTTGGTCATTCTCCTGTAGATTGTTTCACATTCCAGATTCAGCTGAGCGCCTCCTTGTGGTGTTGTTTAACGTGTTCGTCCATCCCCCGTGTTTCCTGGAAATCAGTAGTTTGATCCAGAGGCCTGATCAGAGTCATATTCGATTTTTGGCTAGAAGCCTTTGTAGATGGTGTTGTGATGGTTCTTGTTGTATCACATGCTAATGTCTAGTTGTCTCTCCTTTAACAGTGTTAAAATTGATCTGTGGCTCACCCTGCCCTAATTAACTCCCAACTCCCTTCTCTATTTCCATTGCTATATGAACTTGTTTTGCAAAACAAGTCAGTGGAGAGCATTGATCATATTGAGCAGAAGTGGGAGCAGCAAGGTCTGATGGCAAATGCACTAGCAGAGAGCATAGGGACCAGGTAAGAGGGTTAATTTCTTTGCATTTCAGTTTTCTTGAGTGTAAGATTGGGCTAATAATAGTAGCTTTGAGAACTAATATATGGGAGAAATGTTTCATACATAATCATCAACCCTCAACACTAAGTGCTTAATGTGTATCTACTCACTTAATCCTCCCAACAATCCAATGAGGTAAATGCTACTATTAGTCCCATTGTACATGTGAAGAAGAGCAGACAGAAGGGTTAGGCAACTTGCACAAAGCCATATAGGTAGTAAATGACAGAGCTGGGATTTGAACCCAGGGAGTCAGGCTCCAGAGCCTGTGCTCTTAAACACAGTGCTGTGTAACATCTACCAAGTCAATGAGGAGCTCCCGGTTTTTCTCCATGCAAGATGCTTGTCAAGTCCTTCCCAGGAATGAGTACCTGTTAATTCTCACCTTAAGATATGTGCAGGGGTGGAGTAAGGCAGTCCCCAGTGGCTGGAGGGGTTACTGTGCTTTATTCTGAGTTTTCTTACAAAGTCATATTGTCCCCCACCCCCAACTGCTGTTGGATGGGCCAGAGCCAGCTTCATAAGCTCACAAGCTGGAGAAGGGTTTGGGGAACATAAGGTCTCACCCTCATTTGGGAAGGATTCATGTCTCCAGAAAAACTCTCTGAAGCCCAATGAGGTTAAGTGACTTGCCCAAGATCACACAGTAAGTTTGCCACTGAGCTAGGGTTAGAACCCCAGACTCTCTCAAGCCTTGGGTGATTGGGTCTGGATACCTGGGTCCTTCCATGCTTGGTTAGAGGGAGTTGTATGTCTACTCCCCATTCCCAAATCCTCTGAGTCATTTTGGCCAGAACTCCTCTGGTGGTACAAAGGGACAAACCTGCCTGCTGAGATTGTGCAGCCATTCAGGGCTTGCCTGGCCTATCACAAGACGTTCCCTTCTTGGTCACTATTGTAGATGTCTGGGCCTACTGATCTCATGCTTCCAAAGGCACTCTGGAAACAGCCCTTTCCTCTCCCCTGGCTTCAATCTTGAAGCAAAATCAAATAAAGGTGCAGAGCAAGAATTCGAACTCAGTTCTTCTGACTCCAAGTTTAGAAGGCCAGAAGTAAAGTAAGTCCATGATCACTGATGCCAGTGCATCTGCCATAACTACAGCTGTACCTTCCAGATGGGAAAGTGAGGCTAAGAGAGGGGTAGGTAATTTAATGCACTCACATAGCCTTACCTACAGCGTGGGCTGCTGCAAAGGAGTCAGGTGGTTCCTTTTGTGACCCAGGAGGTTCAGAGAGTGGTCTCTTGCTGGGTTGCATGTACATCCTGGCCTGGAGAGTACCTGGTGAGCTCAGGGTGCCAGAAACTGGGGCTGGAGGGGTTTCTGAGCCTAGGAAAACAGCCTATGGTCTGTGGGCCCAGCTTGTCTGATTACAAAGTCCAAGACAATAATTGAAGGTGGCTTTGGGTTCCCTGAGTAGGATCTGGCGCCGACGCCTGGTGGCTCTGTTGGCGCCTTGAGCCCTGGGCATTCGCTAATGGATTGTGGCTGATCCCAAGACTGATTGGCAGCCGGCCCCAAGGTCCTCAAGGGAAACCTGGAAACTATGGTCTCCAGCTTGGAGACACTCTCCCTTCTGGGAGCCACAAGGGGTGGGGGGAGCTTGCAGAAGGCCTAAGGCAGAAGTTCTTCTGAGCCCACGGGATGATCCCTCTCTTCCCAAATACTGGGGTAGAATACGAGGTGAGGTTCCCACACAGTGAAATACGGAAAGCTGTCAAAATGCCGACTGCTCATTTCATCTCCTTGCTGCTTCCCTGCCCCACTCTCCTGGGCTGGCCAGCACTATAGCCCCCCACCCCTGTCCAAGCAATAGTGGAGACAGTAAGAGTGCTCAAAGGTTTTCTAAAATAGCACATAGGGATGGGAGTGGTCTCAAAACAAGGGGGAAAACCTTTCTCAGACAAGCCAGGTTACCATCATTCCCAGAACAGAGGAGAGAGGAATTAACCCTTCTGGAGAGCTCAGAAGACTGAGGGCTTTCCTGCTGTCTGGGAAGGGCTTTCCAGATCAGGGCACAGCACAAACAAAAGCAGAGAGGCATAAGCTTGCAAGAAACAGCACAGTAGAACTGGAAGGTAGAGTGTTAGTGAAGGGAGGATAGAGGGGCAGGCCTTGAAAGCACTGCAAAAATCTCAGACTTTACCTGGTGGCAGTAGGGATCCATTGAAGGTTTTAAAGGGAGGGCAGAGGAGAGGAACCTGGAATCTTTTCATAGTCGTGGCTCTCTTATGCCTGATTAGTCAGGGCAAAAGGCAAATACAAAACGGATGCATCTGACCTTTTTCTAGGACACCCAATATTTATGTGCTTTGTGCATCACCCAAATTTTATTCATTTACCAAAAGAGTGTGAAAAAGGCACTTTAGGAAACTGCTATAAATCCAGTGCAAGTCACCATGGTAACCTGATTAGCAGCTAAATTAAGTTCATGATTAAGAAGAAATAAATAAAAATAACTCTCCTCCTTGGCTGGGGCTACCCACTGTGCCACTGGCAGCCAAGCAGATGCTGAGGCTTTGGGAAGCAAGGGTATAAGCCTGGGCCTGGCCCCCAAGAGAAGTTGAGGTGAGGGTGGGAGGTGTTATCTGCTGCAGAGAAGCGAGAAGCTCAATTGTTAACATTGCCTGGGGGTTAGTGAGTCCCCTGGCAACCAAGCCAGGGAGTGCAGGCTGCACATCTGAAGGCTAAAGCAATGGCTTTCATGACAACAACCCATGCTCTCTAAGGGTGTCTTCTTGATGCGCCTGGGACACATTCCTTTGTCCAAGCACCAGGTGCATGTATTGCTGTCTCTCCAGTGCTATGCCCTCCCGTGCTGGGTGCTGACATGACTCAGACCTGGTTTTGGTCCTAGAGAGGCTGAGTTTGGTGGTGGACACAGATATAACAGATGCTCTGGGCAAAGTGTCTATATAAGGTGCTATGGAAACATGGGCCAGCCAGCAGGAAGGCTTCCTGGAGGAGGTAATGCCCAAAAGAAAAGCACATGTGTGGCTGCTGGAGAGTGCCTATTTCAGGTGAGCATTCTGGGCCATCTGCTTGGGGCTGACTGGCAGACCAGCCTGGAATGAGCTGGCATCAGCCCTGATGAGACCAGAAAAGCCTTCTTGGGGGTTGTGCTGAAACACATCCCAGGGCCCATAAGCAGGAGAGATGGGTGCAAAGAGAGAAATGATCCTCCCACTTACCCTTTCCAAGCCTCCTCCTGGCCACAGCAGTCCAGAGCAATAGTTAGAGTCAAACAGCCTTTGAATCTTTCCTCTGTCACTTGTAACTTGTGGCCTCTGGCAAGGGACTTAATTTATTTAAGCCTCAGCCTACAAAATGGGGTAATAATGAAGATAGTACCTGTCTGTTAAGGTTATTGTGAAGGACTAAGTGAGATGATGCAATCTAAATATAATCCAGTCCCTCACATGTAGAAAACACACAATAAGATGTTTGCTTGGCTAATTTCATTACCTGGGGAAGTCTGCCATGACTGGGTGGCATGATCCTGGTTGCAACTTTCCTAGAGCAGTGCTGCAGTCTAAGACTCTTCCTTCCACATCCTCCTTCCTTCCTCCTCTCCTTTCACAGGGGCGAGACCAACATCACGGTCTGAAGGCTCTCTCTGCCTCCTCTTGCCCTTTCTTCCTTTATACTTCACAGGTGTGTCCCCCAATCAATCTCTTACACATAGAATCCTGTTTTGGCTTCTGCTTCTCAGAAGACCCCAAATGACACAGAAGGTCTTGGAGAAGAGTCCAACAGGTGGGTGGTAGAAGAGGTAGAATGGAGCCCCAGCAGCAGGTCACAGAGGTGTCTATAGGTGGGGGGGTGCAGGCCTTCAAGGACTCTGGTGAAGAAGTGCCCAGTCTCTTTTTGTGTCCTGCCCTCAAATGTGGGTGTGTGTTCCTGAGTGTGCACAGTCCCCGAGCATGCTCTCTTGTTGCATTGGCCATAATGTAGTGAAAAAGATCTGTTTCCATCAGAAGAGGATGAGCACTCAGCCCTGAGGAAGTCCTTGGGCATAGTAGATGCTCAGTCAAAAACAAACAAACCAGCAAACAAACAACCCCAAACCCTGAAAAACTGAGCACTACTGGGACCTGCACCAACCTTAAGTTTTGCTTTGGACCAATTTTGTTTTCATTTCCTCGTGCTTTGAATTGCATAATGTTATATCATTTAACCTTTTTAACCCTTTGTTTTTGTGACAGAGACATATATTCACAGACATGTGTACATCTTTATGCCCACACATAAGGGTAGCAGCAGCCTTGCTTCAGAGGCCACACCTTCCAGGAAACCCTTCAGCCTGCCGTGTCTTAGCTGATCCCTCTGCCATCCCCTTGCAGAAGGAGCTTGGAGTCTCTCAGCTCAGCTGGACTAGATGAATCTTCTCAGGGTCGTCTTCTCCCACCTCTGGCTCCCAGTTCCTTCCCCCAATCTCTCCCTCCCTGCTCTGTGAGATCAGCGAAGCTGCAAACCCAACCCTTACATCAAAAGGGAACTTGAAAAATACTTGGAGCAAAAACTGCTAACTGTGCATCCTTGCTGTATGCTGGCGCTGATATTAAATCAGGAAATGGCACTGAACAGCCGCTCCGAACACAGAAACAGGGGTTGTCAACACAGCAACCAAAAGCAATCTCTAACGGGCAGAGGTGAAAGGGACCTGGCACGGGGCCGGGAGGGGGGCTGCAACCCAGGAAAGAATTCCTGAGCTGAGTGTGTCTGTGCCACCTCTCCAGTGTCCAGAATGAAGCCTGGATCTCTGTCCCTGGCATGGAATGCACCTTGTCTCCATGAGGGATGAAAGATAATTAAGCATGTTGCTTAAATACCTTTGAAATTCTCCTTTTTATTTCCATACATGTTTACCGAGCACCTACTATGTGCCTGACAGTCCAATAAAAAAGATGCCTTCCCATGTGGAGATGACCTTCTAGCCCTCAGGACAGAACTCTGACCCTTTGACATGGCATTCAAGGTCCTTCGAGTGTTGGCTCCTGCGGAAGCTTTCATCTCTGTTTCCAGCCTCCCTGAAATAGCTCCCCAAGGGCACGAGGCAGTACCTTTGCTCCATGCCTTTGCTTGGACTAGTCCTACCACCAGCTCTTCCTGCATTTCTGTGTTTGGCAAATTTCTGCTCAGCCTCCAAAGCCTTAACCAAGTGTCACCTTTTCTCTGCAGCATTTTCTGCCACCCTCCCCATTTCTTCTAATAGAACCAGGGATCATTTACTTGGGATCCAGCAGCACTGTGGACATACTGCCATCACAACACCTTTCATGTCACAATGGCAAGGTTTGCACTGTCTTGGAGGAGAGGAAAGAAGCCATATTCATCCCCGAACCCTAATCTCCCAGCACTGGTTGTAAAACTGAAACAAAAATGAAAAACCTTGATGAAATTCGTTGTTGGTGTGGCTATGGGGAAACAGATTTTCCATTTCTGATAGTAAATGAAATAGGTACCATCTTGTTAGAGGCTAATTTGACATTATTAACACTGAAAATGCACACATCTTTCAACCCAGCAATTTTATTTCTTGCTTTCTAGAGGAATGTTTGCCCATGTGCCGAAAGGCGCATGTAAAAAGCTGAGTTGCAGCATTGTTTGCAATAGTAAAAGATTTGAAATTGCTTAAATGTCCATCAATATGGCCTGGATAAAAAACTATAGGGCATCCATTGGATAGAATGCTATGCATTAGTTAAAAAGAAGTAGATTTCCATGTATTGACCAAGCATTTGCTGAGTAAAAATCAAAAGCAAGCTGTAGCTCTAGACATAGATGTTAAAATTACATTGCTGCATTTTTTCACAATGAGAATGTGATCTTCTGTAATTTGTTTTAAAAAGAGATTGAATGACCACAGCAGCTCCTGGCTGAATGGAGACTGGGCTTTGACACAGCCAATCAGCATTATTTCCTCCACCACTCCCAGGCAGCAGGTCCCAGGGCAGTGGGAGGGTGCCATCTACTTCCCCTGTACCTGAGAAGTTTGCTATCCATGTGGTGATGAGCATGTAGTGAGAAGCTGGAATTCTGGGCCCTTGAAGAGCATCCAGACAAAGGAGGAAGAAAGCGAAAGCAGGGAGGCCCATGGGGTGGGATAACTCAAATCATGCAGATTTCTTGAGTTAGTCCTTGGCCTCAGGAGGAAGAAGGAGGGATTGGTTCAGGAATGACTGCTAACTAAGGGAGAGGAGGGGGCTGGAGGGTGTGCAGAAAAGGCCTGACAATTCACAGACCTCACACTGTAAGGAAGATCAGCCTTTGCCTAGTTATTAATTTCATTTATTCATTCATTTATTCCACACTTGTAATTGAGTTCCTCCTGGTATGGGCATTGCACTGGCTACTGAGGACACAGAGACAACTCCACCTCCTGGAGACTTCCTCTGGAGCTCATGATCAAATTCCATCTAGTTTCTCAGAGTGTGTTTCTTGAACTCCAGGCATCGGAATTACCCAGAGAACTTATTAAAATGCAAATTCTTGGGCTCTACTCAGACCTATAAAATCAGACTGTGGCTCACGAATTTGTGTTTGTAACCCATTTTCTCAAGTGTAAAACATTTGGACTAGCTGACTATATCATTTCCTTGAATGTCCCTGTGTTATTTCCTAAGGCCTCTCCCAAACCTGAGGTCTACCCTGATCCAGGTTGAAGAAAGATGGGATGGAGGTATAAGCTTTGCCCTATGACTCCAGTGTGTAGGATTTCCCTAGAATGACCAGGACCTTGTCCTTGCTAATAGGCTTTTCACCCCACTCCCATGCCTAGGTACACCCAAGTCCCTCCAAGGCCTGGGAAGATCCATAAAACATGTCTTCTAAGTTCCTCAGAAACAAGAGATTGACTCATTGTAAGCAGGGGAATGGCATATGCAAAGGTCCTGTGGCAGAACACAGCTTGGGCTGTGGAAGAACTTAAATAGATCAGTGTGCCTGGAGCATTGTGATGGGGGATGCAGCAAGATGAGGTGGGAGAGGGTAACAAGGGTAGACCATCCATGGCCTGAAGGCTATGTCAAGGAATTTGGTTCTTTTTCCAAGTGTTAAAGTGATTTGTATTTAAGCCAGGGGGTGGGAGAGGGGGAATTATCAGATTCATATAAAAACTATTTCTACTGCCCTGTGGAGAAGCAGAAAGTCTACAGCCAAAGCCTCTGCAATCCTCTAATGAAAAGATAAGGGTGGCTTGGATGAAGGTTAAGGTACCAGATGAAGAACCAGAGAGATCTGGTGGATCTCGCTGGTGGAAGGATAGAGAGGCAATAGTTAGACTATGGGAGGTGAGGGCCTCAGCCCTGGGGAGCAATAATGAGGTTTCAGAATTCCTGACACTGGCTCTGGGGTCATGGGTGGGGAGGTGTAGTGGGAAGGGAACTGTCCTGGTTATCATTCACTGCACAGTGGCTTTGAGTAGCAGTGAGCTTCTCATCAGCACTGAATCATCTCTCCCCTCTCTTTTTCTCTGTCTCTTTCCTTTAATATTTAGGGATGTATGAATACGGACTGAAGGTCAAACTCAGACCAGAGGCAGGACCAAGGATCAGAGGCCAGGCTGATGCCAAGGGTAAAGGACAGGATGAGAGGACTCTGCAAAATTGTTCTCCTTTGGCCGGTACCCCTGCCTTGGTTTCTCTCCAGCCCCACACAGTCAGGGAAGAGAAAAAGGAAAGAGGTTTGACTGCCACTGACAAGAAGGCACGTTAAACACTGTCCTCATAATCAAATTATTGGCAGGGACTTGACACTTGGTAAAGGTTCAGCTGTGAACTGAACAGTCACTAATCCTGTGGCAGCTGAAAATCCTGACCCAGAGAACAGGTGGAGAAGCACCGTACTGACACCAGAATCCCCAGGATGCTATTCAGTTGACACAAAAACCACACGCTTCATAGTATTCAGAGCACTGGACTTGGGACCAGAAGTTCCAGCTCATCACTGCTGTATAACTGTAAAGAAATCATTTAGCCTCTCGAGCCTCATTCTTTGTGTGAGATGGAGATAATCCTACTCATCTCATAGGGCAGTTGTGAGGACTGAATGAGTTGAAATGCAAAATGCTCTTAAGACACTGTGATATATCTGCATCCACCCACTTATCTCCCTGCTTACCTATCTCTGTAAAATAGGGATAATAATAGTTACTACTTCACAGAGTTGTAAGAGTTGAGTGAAAAGGTGAATGATGGAGGCTGAGGTGGGCGGACCATCTGAGGTCAGGAGTTGGAGACCAGCCTGGCCAACATGGTGAAATCCTGTCTCTACTAAAAATACAAAAATCAGCTGAATGTGGTGGTGTGTGCCTTTAATCTCAGCTACTTGGGAGGCTGAGGCAGGAGAATCGATCGAACCCAGGAGGTGGAGGTTGCAGTGAGCCGAGATTATGCCACTGCACTCCAGGCTCCAGCCTGGGCAACAGAGTGAGACTCCATCTCAAAAAATAAAATAAAACAAAGCAACAACAACAACAACAACAAAACAAAAAGGTGAATGACAAAAGGCTTTGCAACTCCCTGTACAAATGAGAGTGACTATTATCAAATATCCCATCTGTGTTGGAAGCAATACTGCCCAGTGGTTATCTAATGCAGGCTTGTCCATCAGAAATAGAATGTGAGGCACATGTGTAATTTAAAATTATTTATTGGTCACATTAGAACACAGTAAAAAAAAACAGTAAAATAGTTTTAATAATAATTTCCTACCCCTAAGTGTGTGTGTGTGCTCGCGTGCACATTTCTGCATGTATTGGGGTGTTGTCCCTGGTCCCCAGGAGACACAGCCAGGGTCTTCACAGTCAGTGTAACTCTGGCTCCTTACTGGGACCCTCTGAATCTTCTGGTTGCCTAAAGACCACCAGGACCCAGAAACCCAAGAATAGCTTTTTAGAAGCACTGGGTTGGAATCTGATAGCGGTTGTATGGGGCAAGGGAAAGTGGAAGTGATAGCTGCCTTTGGGAAGAGGAAAAGGAAGAGGAAGGGCAAAAAACAAAAACAAAAATCCCCCAGAAAACCCTCCTGTCTCTTTTTGGGTCCCATAGACTTTGGGAGGATCCCACGGAAGGGGAGCAACATAATACTTTTCCACTGAGCCTCACAAAAGGTGGCAGAGACCTGAGGGCTCCTTGGAAAAGTAGGTGACACTACATCTGGGTGATGCAAAGGCAGAAGTCAAGCTCCTGCGGCGGGCGGGAGGTGGGGGTCCCCTGATTCAGGACCCTCCCTGGCACAACTTGCCTCTGAGGCCCTTGAGACCACTGGCCTCTGCTTAGCGACTCCGCATAGTACGATCCGGAGCCCACCGAGCTTTGAAGCTGGAAGTTTCCCGCTCCTGCATCCCGCGTGCTGCTGCGCCTCTCCACCAACACACACGCGCGCGCAAACAGCACACGCACGAACACACCCCTCCTGCACGCCTCCAACAGCACCCATGCGTGCACAGAGACGCCTTCTCGCTCACCAACCACCTGCAACCCTCAGGGAAATAACGCCGAAGGTGAACGGCGCACCTTCGGGCTGAATGAGGATGCCAGGAGTGCCGCTCTGGTTTGCAGGCGCACGGGAGGACACGCCGCCGGGCCTCTCTGGAGTTATTCCCTCGGCTGAGTGGGGGCCAACGAGGGCAGCGCGGCAAACCTCACACCTGGCGGCTGGCTGTGGGCTCCACGCTCCCTTAGGGAATAAACTCTTCTCTTACTCCTACTCCGAATGCTCCAAGGCTCTGCAGCGGCTCGGACCCTGCAGAGCTTCCTCCATCACCATTTGTAGCTAAAGAATCCCGAGGCGGTGCGTCCCAGAGGCATAGCCTCTGGCCCAACCTGGCGTGGGTAGAGAGGAGGTCACTCTTGGGTAAACACCTTAAAGGGAGTTTTGGCAACAAGCTGTTCACTAGAGGGGCTGTGGCTGCCGCAAAAGCCCCGACTTTCCTTCAGCGTGCCTTGGGACTCTGTGCACTGCTTGCGTGTCTCCTGGCCTCCCTTTACTTCTCCTCGACTCTTCACTTCTTCCACCGTCCCTTCTTTTACTTTTTTTCTTTCAGCGTGTCGGACTCCCAGTCAATAGGTATACAGCAGCAACCCCTCACCCTCCTCACCTCAACCCTGCCTACGTTTTAGGGATAGGGTGAAGACTGCGGGTACTGCTGTGTATCCATAACGGGGAGCCGAGCCTGGCATGCTGATCCAGAGACCCCAGAGATGAGAAGCGGCATCCCGCGACAGCAGTAGGGAGTTGGAGGCCATAGGGCCTGGGGCTCCAAGTCAGCGCAGCAGTAACCGGGGTGGGGGAGGCCAGGCCACGAAGTGGGGCCGGCTGCGCAGCAGCGGCCTTAACTCCTCGGCCACCTGCATGTCTCCGTCATTCACCCACAGCCTGGCAGGGGTAGGGCTGTTTCCAACTTTTTTTTTTGGTGGGGTAGGTTGGGGGGTGTGCAGAGGAGGGAGTGGCTAAGCTGGGAGAGGGGCAGAGAAACGGATTTGGGTGGGGAAGTGAGCCTGGGGATGGACAGAGATACCTCAGTCAAAGCCCAGGCGAAGGGAGGGACCACAACAGAGACAGAGGCACAGGGACAAAGAGGAGCGCGGTTGCCCAGACAAAGCCCGAGTCCAAGAGACCCTGAGTCGGAGGCAGGCCGCCCGCAGGAGAAGAGGAGGTTCAGAACCGCAGACCTGGGGCCTCAGGAATCCCCAGGGCCTTAATGGGCCACGGAAGTCTTCGACGGCCAGTGTCAGGCAGAGCCGAGGGGACGTACGGGCGGGGGTGGAGTGGGTCACAGCTTGGCCTGTCCATCTTGGTGCCCGCGCAGAAGTCCACAGTGGCAGAAACACTCTGGGAGCCACAGGTCTCTTAGGACCCTGAGGGAGGGTGCTACCAGCTCTAGTCCAGTCGGGACCAAGAGAGTCAGGCGTGCCTGTCCCGCCCTGGCCGCCCGAGGCCGGAGCCATACATAGTCTGCACAGATCCGAGACACCCGGTCCCGAGTGATCTGGAAACGAGTGTGCTCTCACTGCGTTCAAACAAGACGAGGACATTTACAAGGTGCGAGTCCCCAACCCCCAGCTTCTGGCAGGGGCTGCGCGGCGGCACCGCCCAGGCTCTCTCTCCAGGCGGCCGACTCATTTCTGCGGAGAGCATGCTTCTCGAAGAGGGTTGTAGACGCGCTCTTCCAGCATTTAAGTTGCCACCCCACAAGACTGAGTTAAGTTTTAGTTAAAATACACTCATTTTATTAAAAATAGGCGGCCCAATACCACGCCGTACCCCAGCCTCTCCGAGGGCGCAAGAGAATACAGAGTTTTCAGATTAATTGGAGGCAAATATTTTACCTTCTAACATTTAAAAATAATCTAGGCGCGTCTGCACCGGTGTGGCTCACGCGACCCCTACGCGCGAGGTCAGTCGGGCTGGTCCAGCGCAGACAGCGGCCGGGACTCACTCACCCAGTGCGCGCCTCTCCTGCCTTTCGCTGCGCGCGCCCAAAGCTAGAAAGAAGAAGGTGACGCGGGAGGCGGGTCGGGTCTCCGGGTCCAGCGAATTCGCGATCTATCCGGTTTCGGCGCCTGAGCCGAGGTCTCAGAAAGAACCCGTTAATTCTAGCCATCCTGGATCTGGGTAGGGAGGGTGCGCGGCTCCCAAGCCCAGTCTGGATGCCTAGTGCGGTGTGCTTCGGTCTCCCCGTCTGCCCTCCGGGGAGGTTTCTCACCCGGTAGCCCTGGGCCGCTTCACTGTGGCGCTTCCACTTTTGGCTACCGGCCTTCCTCCGCCCAGGACCTTCCGGCCCAGGGAGCAGCCGACGGGCACCCCCGAACGCTGGGGCACGGAATTTCAACAGGGGCGACCAGAGCGGAGCTCGCGGCTCGAGGCTCGCGGCTGAGTACGAAGACGGGACCCGAGGACCTGTACATCGCTCGAGGGGAACCTGTCCTGGGCTCTGGTGCACACACAGTATGCGTTCTGGGCTGGCTTGGGTTGGGCCAGGTAGGGGAGACCTGGCTGGGTACGAGGCGCCGTCCAAGCCTTCCGGCAGTGGGCCGGGCGGTCGCGGCGCCTTTGCGCACAGTGGCCACTTGGGGTCGCACTTTATGCCTGTTTGAGCCTCTCCGCGGCGGGCTGACGCCGGGATCTGCTTAATCGTTACAAAACGTTCAAACAAAAACAGGGCCGGCTCCCCAGCAGTGGAGAGCCTCTCGGAGCACCGTCCCTGGCCGGCCTCGGCCCCGAGGCTCCGGGCGCTCAGGATTCCGTGCGTGTGGCGGGGAAGAGGAATTCAGAGCCTTTGGGCTGCTTCTTTTCCCGTCGCCTTCACTGTGAACATTGTGCGGTGCGGCTAACGCGGGGAGCGGCGGGGCCAGTGGAGTCGAACCTCAGGGCTCTGCCACTGCACCCTCCAGGAGGGGCACGGCCCTCGCTTGGCCTGAGAAAGGTCCCCTGAGGTTAAGAGTTGGGTCTGAACACAACTCTCGGAGCCTCGAGCTCGCCCTCCCCAACATACAAATACGCGCAGATCTCCAGAAACAGGAACGAACGACACACACGGCCAGAAGCCGCGAGGACACACAGAGCGTCGCCCACTGGGCGGGGGCCGTTTGGGAACAAAGGGCCCAGGAGGCGTTGTCCCGGCGCTCATTCTGAGCCTCCTTGGGGGTGACACAGGATGGGGGTGGGGTGCAAAGGGAACTGAGGGAGGAGAGTGCGCGAGGAGGGGAAAGCGGTGATTTGGACTAGAGGTGGGGCGCGCACTCCAGGCGAGCGTGCGTGGGCCGGGACCTGCAGGGTAGGGGGGTGGGCCCAGGCTGGCCGTCCCACTCCGCTCCAGCGCTCCGCCAGGCCTCCGCCGCTCCGGGGCCGCTCGGGCCGCCAGTCAGCTGACGCGGGGGGCGGGGGAGCTGTCAGGCGCGCCCCGCCCTGCGCCGCTGGGCCGCGGAGGCCGTGCAGCTATTGGCCCGCGCACCGGGCCGCCCGGGCCCCCGCACCCCAGTGACATCAGGAGGCGATAAAAGGCTGCGGCGCCGCCGGATCCAGCACAGCTGCACCGCCGAGCTGCGAGCGGCTGCGAGCGAGAGAGCGTAAGAGCAAGAGAGCTAGAGAGCGAGCAACGGGCACTCGCCCCACGCCTCCCCTCAGCCCCACCGCGCGCTCCGCTTGCCTCTCCACCCCGCCCGACTCTACCCGGCCCCGTCCCTGCGCGGGCACAGCCCAGAGCTCTGGGGCGGTGCAGGCAGCCTCGGGACTCTCCGGCGCGCCGCCGCGTCCCCAGACAAAGGCTTGGCCGGCGGCCCCGGCCCGCTGCGCCCTCGCTCCCCGCCTCCCCGGCTCTCCGCTCTTCGCCCCCGCGCTTGGCTCGGCGCGCTCCGGCCGGCCGCAAAGTTTCCCGGGCGGCAGCGGCGGCTGCGCCTGGCTTCAGCGATGGCCGCGGAGCTGAGCATGGGGCCAGAGCTGCCCACCAGCCCGCTGGCCATGGAGTATGTCAACGACTTCGACCTGCTCAAGTTCGACGTGAAGAAGGAGCCACTGGGGCGCGCGGAGCGTCCGGGCAGGCCCTGCACACGCCTGCAGCCAGCCGGCTCGGTGTCCTCCACACCGCTCAGCACTCCGTGTAGCTCCGTGCCCTCGTCGCCCAGCTTTAGCCCGACCGAACAGAAGACACACCTCGAGGATCTGTACTGGATGGCGAGCAACTACCAGCAGATGAACCCCGAGGCGCTCAACCTGACGCCCGAGGACGCGGTGGAAGCGCTCATCGGCTCGCACCCAGTGCCACAGCCGCTGCAAAGCTTCGACAGCTTTCGCGGCGCTCACCACCATCACCATCACCACCACCCTCACCCGCACCACGCGTACCCGGGCGCCGGCGTGGCCCACGACGAACTGGGCCCGCACGCTCACCCGCACCATCACCATCATCACCAAGCGTCGCCGCCGCCGTCCAGCGCCGCTAGCCCGGCGCAACAGCTGCCCACTAGCCACCCCGGGCCCGGGCCGCACGCGACGGCCTCGGCGGCGGCGGCGGGCGGCAACGGCAGCGTGGAGGACCGCTTCTCCGACGACCAGCTCGTGTCCATGTCCGTGCGCGAGCTGAACCGCCACCTGCGGGGCTTCACCAAGGACGAGGTGATCCGCCTGAAGCAGAAGCGGCGGACCCTGAAGAACCGGGGCTACGCCCAGTCTTGCAGGTATAAACGCGTCCAGCAGAAGCACCACCTGGAGAATGAGAAGACGCAGCTCATTCAGCAGGTGGAGCAGCTTAAGCAGGAGGTGTCCCGGCTGGCCCGCGAGAGAGACGCCTACAAGGTCAAGTGCGAGAAACTCGCCAACTCCGGCTTCAGGGAGGCGGGCTCCACCAGCGACAGCCCCTCCTCTCCCGAGTTCTTTCTGTGAGTCGTGGCCGGTCCTGGCCCCCGCCCTTGCCCCGGCCCGGACTCCCTGTCCCATGTCCCTAGTCCCAGACTACCCCAGACCCTGTCCCTGCCGCGGCCCCAGCCTTGACCTGTTTGACTTGAGCGAGAGGGAGGAAGGGCGCGCGGGCCGCGGGCGACGGGCGGGTGCGCGGGCGGGCAGGGGACCTTGGCTAAGGCGAGAGTAGCGCACGCCAGCGCCGCCTCCTAGACTCGAGCAGAGCCGGAGAGAGAGACGAGGGGGTGGGAGGTCCCGGAGTAACTTCTCTCCAGGCTGGAGGGCGGCGAGGCATAGTCCCGAGAAGTCACCAAGGCCATCTGGAGACTCCTGGCTTTCTGAACTTTGCGCGTTAAGCCGGGACAGCTGCTTTGCTGCCCGGAGAGTAGTCCGCGCCAGGAAGAGAGCAACGAGGAAAGGAGAGGGACTCTGGCGTCCCGGCAGGCGAGAGGCGAGGCTGAGCGAAAGAAGGAAGGACAGACGGACCTGTCTGTCAGAGTTCGGAGAACACTGGCTCTCAGCCCCGAGACACGGGCCTCAGTTAGGACGCTCGGCGCCCAACTCTCATCAGTTTTATTGCCTGCTCGATTATATAGAAAAATACAAAAAATCTGCATTAAAAATATTAATCCTGCATGCTGGACATGTATGGTAATAATTTCTATTTTGTACCATTTTCTTGTTTAACTTTAGCATGTTGTTGATCATGGATCATACTCCCCTTGTTTCTTTGGGTGAGAAGGGATCGCAGTTTGGAAACTCCGGCGGCTGCGTGCGGGGTTTCAGTCCCAGCTGTAGGCTTGTAAATACCCGCCCCGCCAAACCGCATAGAGAACGTGGCAGCAAGCTGAGGGTCTTTGTTTGGGTTTATTATTACGGTATTTTTGTTTGTAAGTTAAAAAGAAAAAAAAAAGAAAAAGTTCCGGGCATTTTGCATCAGAAAACAACTTTGTCTTGGGGCACACTTGGAAGTTGCATGTTTTCTTTCCTTCCCTTATCCCCATTCGGTCCTCTTTTTCCTCTCCCGCTTTAGTTTTCAACCTTGTTGGTGCTGAGAGAGAGAACCGAGAGGTCCCAGTACAAGGGCAGGGCAGGGCAGGGCAGGGCAGGGAAGCTGCCAAGCTCCGCACCCCAGAGGAGTGTACTGGACTCCAGCCTTGTCTTATGGTCAAATTGATACCCTTAATAAGAAAGGAAAGGAAAGGAAAACAGATCCTCCCCTCTGCTTTTTATTGTAACCAGAATCACCCTGAGGTCCCTTCTGAACCCTCTGGGCCTGCGCTAATTGTAGGAGCCACAGCGCTCCTAGGGTGAGAGGCTTAGCCATCCCTGACCCTGGCAGTGCACTGGTAAGCAGGCATTGCACTGAACCAACTGCTATGCTCAGAATGTACCAGAAACCCAAACATTGGCAAGTAATTTTGCAACTTTCAAGTGCGTTCTTTAGACCAATGCATTGTGTTTCTTTCCCTGCTTTTGAGATAGTAGGAAGAGTTCTTGGTGGTGTCCCCCCCCTTCAATTCTTCAGTTGTATAGTAGTTATAGGGAAGATATGGGTGTTTTTCTTTATTATTACTTTTTTTTTTCTGCAGGTCAGTAAAAGGATTTAAGTTGCACTGACAAAAATACCAAAATAAAAGTGTATTTTTAAGTTCCCATTTGAAATTGCTGGCGCTGCTGGCCGGATGCATTTTTGAGTTTGTATTAGTTGATAAATTAACAGTAATAACAAGATTGTATGAACCGCATGGTGCTTGCAGTTTTAAATATTGTGGATATTTGTCCTGCATCAGAAACGAGCTTTGGTTTTTACAGATTCAACTGTGTTGAAATCAAACCTGCCGCAACAGAAATTGTTTTTATTTCATGTAAAATAAGGGATCAATTTCAAACCCTGCTTATGATATGAAAATATTAAAACCTAGTCTATTGTAGTTTTATTCAGACTGGTTTCTGTTTTTTGGTTATTAAAATGGTTTCCTATTTTGCTTATTAAAACCATGGAAATGGTGTTTATTTAGAGGACTCTGCGTTCGCATGATTTTGACTTTCTTCTCTTGCTTCCTCAAGAGTCGCACCAACTTTGGGCTACTCTCACCCCATGGCCAATGGAATAGCAAACCAAGCCCTAGCAAATCCCTTCCTTGAGTGTCTGAGTGTGTGTGTACATGAGCCTCAAATGTGTTCTCTGCTTCCCACCCTAGGTACAGACCCTGGTCAAGAGAGCTGGATTATGAGCTGAGAGGGCGCAGGTCCAAACAGCCTTGGAGTCCCTGGGTACGGGGCACACACCACTTTTTCAGTGCAGGCTTGGCCACCAGAACTGACTTGCTAGTCTGTCTGCTCTGAAATAGTGATTGATGGAGACTAGGAAGCCAAGAGCTGCCACCTTGATGGGGAAGCTGGGTCTTTTTGGCGCCCTGGCCCAGCTGACCCGGGCCCTTGCCTTCCTGCCTGGGGTGCAAGTCTCCTTTCTCCTACCCAGCACATCTCTCTGAGAGCAACTGGAGCTGCCCAGAGCCAGATGCCTTCTCTGAATGGGGCCTATCTCCCTCACCCCAAAGCTAATAGAAGCAGGTACAACCCAGCACTGGATCTTGGGGTGCAAAACCCTCCAGGCAGGACGCCCCTCTGTGTGGACTTGTGTTTTTGACGGTAGTATGCCTCGGGTGCACTGGCGCTGAGGCATGGATTCCTCAGTTCTGCAGATGGGCACTGTGTGGCCGAGTCTGAATTTTAGGGGCTCATTGAATTGGGTGTTGGAGGGGTTTGGGTCATCACTCCAGCGCAGCAGCTTCGGCTGCAGCCTGGAGATCCCCGACTGGGAGGTGGCCCTAGAACCTTTCCTTTTCCGTATTCTTGGAAGAGTGCTGCCCACCTAGGTCACCCCCAACCCCTCTCAGCCTCCTTGGAGTCCTGTCTATAACTCAGGGTTGGCCTCAGACACCCCTGGGACATGGAGTAGGATCTCCAACCCCTGTAGAGTTTTTGTGATCCTTTGGCAATGGCTAGCTCCGAGGGGCTCCGGTCTCCTTAGACTCATTATCTGCAGTCCAGGAGGCTTAGCGTTTAGTTCCTGGGGTTCTCTGGCTCATGGAGTTTCAGAACCCAAATGGGGAGGTATAGGAGACCGTGAAGGGGAGCCCCAGCTGGGAATCTGAGCTGGGAGAAGGAAAAGGAGAGTGAAACTAACAGGGAATTTTGGCCTGGATCCCTGGAAGCCTGGAGGTGGTGATGGCTGAGGTCTAGAGAAGAGGAAGGGGACCCAAAAATTTAGGATACAGATAACATTAACATTCGTGTACATTTATATAGTGTGTTGGTGTTGTTCAATAGGAGAGAAGCTTGGAATTCTAGCTCGAATTTAATTCCAAGGCCCAGTTGATTTCACTGGCAGAAAGATGAAAGATGTGTCTGGTGGGGAAGGCTTTGGCTGTGATCTGGGAGGAGAGGGCAGCTGAGCCTGGCTCTGTGGTACCTTTGTCCCCACGTGCATGAATGAAGGAGCAAGGGGCTTTGATGAGTTGGGTAACTGCATACACACATGCTCCTGCACAGAATGTTTTCACATGTACACATGTATCCTCTTTGTGGTGAAAGAGGCTTCGCTCAGGTAGGGTGCCAGAGGAAATCCCACTGCATGGCTCCAGAGACCAAAAAGATCACGAACTCCTGGCTGGTGGAGACCCTAAATCCGGTGGCCTGACTCCCTTTGGAATCGTCCCAAGCGGACTGACATTCTCCATCCTTAGCCTCTGAGCTGGGGAGGGTTGCAAATTCCAAAGTGTTGGCTTTTCTTCCCCAGAGCACAGAAGCACAGACATCGACCCAGTGACCAATACCATCAACATCGCATCCAGAAGACAAAGTGGTTCAAGCCGGTTTGGAGTGACCAGCTGCCTCTCGGAGAATCTGACAATCGCAGAACACAGTCTTTAGTGATACACTGACACACAGATACACAGACACATCCTGCACACATCGATGCCCTCATTGATACCCACATTGATGGTGCGGGGACTGACATTGAGGCACTGTCAGTCCCCACATCAACCCTCCAAGTGAGCACTAACCGGCCCGGGGCGCAAGCAGGCGAGAGTCAGGCGGAACCGGCAGCTCCTTGGAGGAGGCCCGGGCTTCCGGAGCCTCCAGGGCGGACTCGCACATCAGGCAAGCCCCGGCTGCGTCTCCGCCTGTAGCCTGTCGTCCCCACCCGCCGTGATGCCCCAGAGCCCACAAGCCCAGGAAAAGAGAACCGAGTCCCAAGGCCCTCGGGCACGTCCCACCCTAGCAGCACCCCGCCACCGTCATCCTCCTTTTCCGTTCCCACCGCTCCCTGCGGCTCGCGGGCTCCTTGCAATCCTTCACATCCCCGGGGGAAAATCCTCCAGCGCCGGGAGTCTTCCAAGTCAGCACCCGTCCCACGTAGACAGGCTGGCGCCTGCACCCGGAGACGCACTCAGAGACAGGCACGCTCAGACACCCGGACGCACGCACGGGGCACAGCAGGCCCCCGGACGAGGGCTTCCCTCCGGACCGCGCCCCTGGCTGGAGCAGCTGCAGTCTAGTCCGGCGCGAATCCCGCCTCTTGCGACCCCGGATCTCTGGGGGTGTGAGGGAGGCTGTGCGGACTGGATCCGCCGCCGCCACTTTCAGAGAGGCGGGTCGGGGAAGGCGCTCAGCTGGGCTTGCCGGGAGCCTCGGGTCCTCGTGCGCGGGGACGGGTGGGAGCCTAGGCACCATTCCCTTGCCTCCTGGCATCCTTTTTCTTTCTTTGACATTTCCCATTCTTTTAGCCCTTCCTTTGTAACCTCTTTCATTTCAGAAAACTTTCTCCTTCTGTTTTGATTTCTCTTCTGTTTTTTATCTCGGCGCTGCCTGGCGGGGAAGGGCTGCGGAGCGGGGTCCCGAGGTGGCTGGAGTGTGCGGCGCGGGGGAATGAGAGTCTGGAGTCCCCCGAGCCACCGCGCAGCACTAGGACCAGGGCCCGCTGCTCCGGGCTCTCGTCTTGACCGCTCCAACTATCCCGCTTTTCCCTTCCAGGTTCCCCCAGTGGCGAGGTTCGCTGGGGATCGGCGCCCCGCTGCGGGGGAACCGGCACCAGTCGGTTCTCCGGGAAGGGATCTCCGGGGAAGCTGAGCCTGGGCCCTGGACCCAGATCCCTCTTTCAGTGAACCAGGCAGGCTTCCCTCAGTCCCGGGTCTCTGGGCATTTCTGTGGCAGGACAACGCCCCTGCCTGTCAGAGGGCACTCGACTCCTACCCACTGCTTCAGCCTGTGCCCGCCCAGAGGCCTCTTGGACCCATACTGCAGTGGGAGCTGCCAGGAACCACGCCAGATCCACCAGGCTGGTCACTTGGCTTTCTCTGTGACCTGGAGTTGCAGCTTCTGCCACACCAGGCAAACCCTCTACTCTCTTGCTCTCCCATCCCCACTCCCCAAGCTCTTCCTGTCCCAGCTTCTGGAGACAGTGGGTTTAGAGCTTCTGGTCATTCCCTTGCAGGCTTTCAGGTGCAAAATCTGCACTCCAGGCCCTTCTGTTTTCAGAAAGGAAAACTCTGAACTGGCTTCTTGCGTAACCCTTCCCTCTGCAGCCTGCAGTCTGCTGGCCTGGCCTCCCATCCCAGAGATAGTTGTGTTTGGATTTGTTATGTAAGGAAGAGAAGATTAGAGGTTTGCTCTGCTCTTCCTCCCCCCCAACAAAATAAAAGTCCTCAAATGGCACATCCATTAGGCAGCATGGTTTCCAGCAGCCCTCCTAAAAGAAATCAATCTGGTTGGTAAAGCTGCTCTGTGCTGTTGCCTAGCCCAGTACACTCAGAAGACAATCCAGCTGCAGTGAAGGGACAGTTCTGCGTCCAGGGAGTACCTGGTCCGTGGAAGTAGCCCTTACTCGGCTTCCCAGGCTGGGCGTTCCCGGCCTAGAAGCCTAGCCTTATTTTGGCGAAGGCGGCAGCTACTACTGCTGAAATTTTATTCTTTCTATAGTTCCTGCCTCTTGGAGCATGTGTCCAGACCATGGAGAGCACCTCTTCCAACTGGGGAGCACATATTCCGTATCTCCTCCGCATCCTCCGTATGCCTCCTTCATTTCTGAACACCGTTACCACGTTCTGTCAATTTCCTGTGCCTCACACTTAGTCTTCTTAATGTCTTTCTCCGTTGTCTTACACATATTATCCTAAAAGATGCATACTAAAAGATGCATCTTACATTATCCTATCTTTTAGGATAATAAAAGATGCATTATATACATTATCCCAGAATGCCTCCTAAAAGATGCATTTAGATAAGAAAATCAGAGCTCAGTGTTCTCACTTGGAAGAAATAAAATACATGAAATAAGTTACTACTTCAATGTGGAAAATCACCTATATTAATGATTTGTTATGAAGCCAAACTCAGTTTTAGCTGCCTCTCTGCATTCTTTCATGTGAAGTTACTTTCATGAAATATACCAGCCACTCATTACACATTCTTTCGTATTTGTATCAAAAAGGGATGTTGTCTTTGGGCTGGAGGGACAGCTTTGGAGGCAGTGGGAGGAGCCCTGGTACTTTCTGGAAGAAGCCAGTTTCAGCATAAGAAGGGAGATGAAATCCACAAGTCCACCATTTATATTGTTGTGTTTTCTTTTTTGGAGATCTGTATATCTTACCTAGGCTTGGACTCCTTCCAGTAAATGGACAGCAGGGTGGGAGACTACAAGGTGCCCATTTCAGAGCTTTGGAGCATGAGGCAGACATTGATCATAGCCCAGGACTCCATCGGATTCAGGAGCCACAGCTGCCCTTAGCTCACTCTTTGTGTCCCTTTGTTTCTTCTCTGGATCTGGCACCTTCACTTCCCTGCTTCTGCTGGTGTTACAGGTACCTGAGCCTTACTCTAGAGAGATCATGGACCTGGACTGGCCTGGGGGCTCAGTTCTGCCTGTCCTGAGTGGACAGAGAAGGGACGTGCTTCCCATTGCAGGGCTTGACACCCATCCTCCTTTGTGTTCTGGGAGCCGGAGCATGGCACAAATGTCCCTTTCTGTGGACAATGGGCAGGAAGGTCACAAAGCAGAAGTGTAACCAAACTGTGAGATTAGTTTCATTATTACATTTCACTTAACTCTATGAAGCATGGGTTACTATTATCTGCAGGTCAGAGATGAGTAAAGCCCAGAGTGGTTACTATTTGCTCAGTGTCACCCTGTGGAGGAACTAGAACTTGAGTCCCCACCTATCTGGTGCTGAAATTTGTATTTTTGTCACCAAACTTCGTAAGTCCACTATGCCTTATCTGAAACACTCAGGTGGGGGGAAGTATGGAGGAGTGGGACATAGTCATCTTTGATGACAGTTTCCTCTCTAAATCCCTCTGCAGAGGGTAGTTACATTTACAAGGGTGTGCTTCATGTTCTCCAGCCATAAGATGCTCTCTTTCCATCCCCAGGCAAAGAGATGGGTGACGGGAAGTTGGAGATGCACAAGTACAAACATGATGACAAGGGTGTCAGAGAGAAACTGCAGCTTTGTTGCTCATTTCAATCTCTGGCAGAGGAGTATGCTGGTGGGAAGTGTGTGTGTGTGTGTCTGTGTCTGTGTGTCTGTGTGTGGTGGAGGAGGACACTTTGGGCATCATTGTCTTGGGACATTGGTACTGTTTGCAATTAATGAACAGTTAGTTCTTTCACCTTTCATCTGTTCTCAATTGAACTTACCAGTAAATATATCATAATTACCAGAACAAGTGTTTATAGAAGCAGCAGCCTCTAGGCGAGGCAATTTTTATGGAATTGCCCATAGTTTAATGAAAGCTGTTTCTGGGGTAATGTTGAAGCTCTAGACCTGCACATAGATATGCATATGTTCTTAGAGCAGGTGCATGAATAAACATGCATGTGTATACACTCATGCTTACACATATGGAGGCAGGCCTGCATACACATTGGAGCACAGAATCCACATGTGCTCGTTTGCTAGATACAAACTCTCATACTCATGTGCCCACATACATGCGCACAAACATATACACATACATTATACATGTATGCATATGTATGTATCCATGCCTATATGCATGCATGTCCAAATATTCATGCACATGCATTTACAGTGTGGATACAATGTTCACAATTATGTGCACATAAGTGTATGTATTTATACTCACACTGAGATACAATTGATTACACATGCTCTCCCAAAATGCATAGGAGTCCGTGTACATCCTCACACACACATGCATACATGCATGTATAACTGAACACGGGTGTTCACATTCATTCACAGACAAGCACCATGTAACAAGTGAAATGTGGTACTGGTAGGGTTAATGGAGGCCCCAGACTCCCATAAATATTTATATGAAGCACTCAAGCTCTCAAAGTGGGAGACAAAACCTCTTCCCACAAGGCCTTGTAAATCATGCAGCTGCTGCGTGTTACCTGTCAGATCCAGGGCTGTGCAGTCCAGCATTTGCTCCATGAGGGCGGCCACATATGTGCTGGAGCACACGGCATTCTCCTTGCCTAGCCAGGCATCCCAGCAAATGTGCCAAGGTCGGTCCCCACTCCTCGGATTTGCGAGCAGCAGAAGGAAGCATTTCAATGCTGCCGCTGCTGCTGCTGCAAGCACAGGACTGAAGGAATGAAGAGGCATTATGTGAATATCTGAGACTTGGCTTCTCTGGTAAAGACAGATGCTATGCTGTTGTTATCCTGGAGGGACAGCCTGTGGGGGCCTTGGTGAGAAGGTGGGTGCAAAAATGATTAAGGGTCCTGAGCTGAATCCAAGTTTGGTGCAGTAGGGACTCCAGCCTCTTGAGCTGCTCTCACCCAGCAAAATTTTGGGTCCCAGGAGCCTACTAAATCACAGTTCTCCACGGTGCTATAACCTTTTGTTTAGTGAATACCCTGCTTCTAGTCCTGCCACCTAAAACCATTCATTGGATCGTTGAACAAATTATTTGTCCTTCATACGTCAGGCACTGTGCTAGGTGCTGGCAATATAACAATGAACCAAAACAGAAACAAGGGAGTTTACAATGTATTAGGAGAGAGAGACATCAGTAAGATATTGTACTAATGAGCATACAATTTCTTCCTCCTTCTCGTCCTCCTCCTCCTCCTCCTCCTTCAATGGAGTCTCACTCTGTCATCCAGGCTGGAGTGCAGTGACCATAGTTCACTGTAGCCTCAAGCTCCTGAACTCAAGTGATCCTCCCACTTCAGCCTCCTGAGTAGCTGGGACTTCAGGTACAAGCCACCAAGCACTGCCAATTAGTGTACGATTTCACAAAGAGATAACTGATACGAAGGAAAGCCAACTGGCTCTCTGAGAGCATGCATAGGACAGTGGAGCTGATGTACAGGAAGAGTGGTCAGAAAAGCCTTCCTGGAGGAAGTGATGTTTGAGCTGTTAAAGTCTGAATAAAAGTTAACCAAGCCAAAAAAGGAGCCTAAACACTCAAGGTCAGTGTCATCTGATAGAACTTTCTGTGATGAGAGAAATTTTCTTATCTGTGCTACCCAATAAGGTAGCCACTAGCCACAAGTGGCTATTAAACCCTTGAAACGTGGCTTATGCAGCTGAGAATCTGAATTTTAAATTTCATTTAGTTTAAATTACATTTAAAATAAGTGATCATAATCAGAATCTGTCTCTGATTTTCTCTCCCTCTACTTTCTTGCCTTGCTCACTCTGTTCCAGCCACACTGGCCACCTTACTGTTTCTGGAAGAGGCTGGTTATGGCACTTGCTTAGGGAATTTGCTGAAGCTCTTCCCTCTGCCTGAACCACTCTTCCCCCAGATAAACCTGTAGTGAACTTACTCACCTCCTTCAAGTTCTTGCTGAAATCTCACCTCCTTCATGAGGCTTATTTTGACTACCCCATTAAATTTGGGAACCTACGCCCTTCCCCCTCCCTGGGCACTGCTGACCTGCCTTATTTTTCTTTAATATTTCTTTTTCTTGTTTTTTTCTTTATTTCTTTTCTTATAGCACTAATCACTTTAGAATTTATCAGATTATTATTCACTTCTTGCTTATTTCCTGCTTTTGCCTGCCACCATATAAGCTCTGTGAGATCAGTGTCTGGTGACTGTTTTGTTTACTGATGTTCCTAAGAACGATAAATGGTGTCTGGCACTTAGTAGGACCATGACAACCCAATAATTGGTTGAATGATCACGTGTTGTGTAAAATGTGCTTAAAAAGGAAAGGGGTAATATCTGTGAAAGCATGGGTTTGAGGTCCTGGCTCGCCCTATCAATCAATCATTAATCTATCTGTCAATCATATCTATCAATCATCCATCTGTCAATCATTATCTACCTATTATCTATCTGTCATTCATATCTATCATCTATTAATCATCTCTCTGTCAATCATATCAATCATCTGTCGATCATTATCTACCTATATCTGTCATTCATATCTATTATCTATCTGTCAATCATATCTATCTGTCAATCATATCTATCTATCTATCTGTTATAATCTATCTATCTATCTCTGTGTTTTTTGGTACTCTAAAAAATACATACTGCTAAAAATTTTTTTAAAGCTTATTTGTATGTCAACCTCCAAAATCTTGTATACCATCAGTGGTGCACTTGGGGACACACTGTGGCGTCTGTGGAGAGAAAGAAGAAGTTGACACCTGATATGAGAGGTAGGTGGGGGAGCGCTGGGGTGGGACTGCAGGGGAGGGGGAAAGGGAAAGGGAGGGAGCAAAGTAGAGCTCAATCTTGTTTTCTCCTAGATCCTGGTGGGTTTTTGGGAGAAAAAGGTGAGGGAAGGAGCAATCAGAGAAGGGGTTTGGGATTCCGAAGGCAAAGAGCTAACCAATATCCCACCTGCTTTCCAACTGCCCCTCCTACTTCTCCTACTCCTAGCTCTAACCTCATGCAAAATAAAAATCCCCCCCCCAAAAAAACCAAAAAACTCCAAAACAAACCATTCCTCCTCCCTATGGCTTTCTGAGCTGAGAAGAAAGCCTCTTAAATACTTTTGTCCCCTTGACAAGTTATTTTTAAAAGGAAATAATGTCTCTAAATCCAACATTTACGGCGATATTTTTTGAAAAGAAAACACTGCACAAATCAGCAGCTCTCTTGTTTTAAGCAGTTGCTAGGGTTTGGAGAGTGGCTGCTTGGTAAACACGCTTTGTAAACACCCAGAAAAGATTGTATTCAGTGTCCTCAAGTCAAAATCAGCCTTCCCAAACTCCTACTTTCTGTTTCATTGACACAGGAAGAGGCTCTCTAAAAGCAGAACCCAGATGAAGGGTGGCTGTCAGGCTTCTAGGATGACATTTCTCTGGGTAATCAGGGCTGGGAGCCCAAACGTATCTGGGAGCAGCCATGTCCCCCTACTCCCCTTGTATTCCTCTAAAGATCTTTGGCTCTTTACCTTGCACTGGAAGGGATCAGGTATAAATGTCACTAGGTCCATTTCACAGCTAGGTAAATACAGTCAGGGGAATCTGTCTCCAAGCAGAGCTGGGAGAGATTGTGTCTCCAGGTGCCTGCTAATACCACCAGCCCAAATAACCTCCTTGAATCCTTGTTTCAGTTTTTGAGAAACAAGCTGATTTCTTGGGGACAAATCTGTTTTTGTATCCCCTCTCAGAAGCACCTTCCTGTCTACTTCCACCACCACATCTTAGTTTGGAGTATCCCCCCACTTCCTTCTTGGTCAATTCCCAGAGTCTTAGAACTCACCTCCAGTCCCCACCCTATTCCTCTAAGACTACCAGCGTCCTCTTTCAAACATGGATCATGTCACTGCCTTGTTTGCAAAATCAACAAGTCATTGGTCTTTGCCCCAGAAAAGAGCAATGCTTCAAAATTCAGTTCTGTTTATTGCCTGAGAGTCAGATTCCCTGACTCTATTTACCTAGCTGTGAAATGGACCTAGTGACATTTATATCTGATCCCTTCCAGTGCGAGGTAAAGAGCCAAAGGTCTTTAGAGGAATACAAGGGGATAAGGGGGACGTGGCTGCTCCCGGATATGTTTGGTTTCCCAGCCCTGATTGCCCAGGAAAAATGTCGTCCTGGAAGCCTGACAGCCACCCTTCATCTGGGTTCTGCTTTTAGAGAGACTCTTCCTGTGACAAACAGGAACTATAGCTTTGGCAGTCCAAGATGCTGACGTCAGACTCTCAGGTGATTTGGGGAAGATTGAAGGGCGGAAGCTGAGTGCAAGAGTTTGCCTGGCCCTCACATAATCTTCTGAAGGGGATCTATACTTGTCTGGCTGTTAGCTTGTCCAGCCTCTGTCTTCTTCAAGGTCAACAGAGAGTGACCTTGGGTTTTATATTTTTTGTATAATAGGAAAGTTACATATCATTTAGATTGTAGATACCATATGTCTCAAAGATCTTTCTTTTTCTCAAAGTCTCTGAAAAGGATGGCTCTCTTGTGTTCTTTTGGGAACCCACCTTCCTTTCTCTGTTGACATGGGGAAAGAGAGTATAAAAAAGAGAGAATGCTAAAATGGGTCAAAAACTCCAGCTCTCAAAAAAGTGGAAGCATTAGGCTGAACCCTATGAAATTGTTGATATGTAATAGGTTTATTCTGCATATGATAGACCTGTGAGCCCAAATGTTTTGAGACATATTATCCAAGGGATTGTTTTTGGGTAGCAGAGGAATTGGTGATCATAAGGACCTAGAAATGGATCATTAAGAACACACCATGTCATACTCATTCTATTTTCATTTTGATAGATAGATCAGGGTCTGTGAACACAAAGATCCTTATTTGACAGACACTTGCCATATGCCTGGCACTATTAAACATTTTACCACTAACTCACATAACCTTCATAATAACCCAGTGAGTTAGGGGGATATTATTATCCCTATTTTCTGAATGAGGAAATGGAATCACAGAAAGGCTAAGCAACTTGCCCAAGGATGCACAGCTAGTAAATGCCAGTGCTAGAATTCAAACCCGGGAAGTCTGAATCTGGAAGCTATGTTGTTAATCTTTCTCCTTTTCTGAGGCCAGGGTTTGGATGATAGCTGAAGTTGGTGAATTTGTAACAGGCTGGAAAATGCTTCTGGGATTTTTATTCAGTGGAGATTTAACTTTGAGAGGAGTGTCCCCCTTAGCCAGCTGTGCTTCCACTTCTTAAGCCATCTGTGCTTTGTTAGGCATATTGCCTTTAAATTAATTTTCTTGGCCTGGCATGGTGGCTCATACCTGTAATCCCAGCACTTTGGGAGGCTGAGGCAGGTGGATCACCTGAGGCCAGGAGTTTGAGACCAGCCTGGTCAACATGACAAAATCCCATCTTTACTAAAAATACAAAAATTAGCCCAGTATGGTGGCTCATGCATGCAATCCCAGGTACTTAGGAGGCTGAGAGGCAGGAGAATCACTAGAATGCAGGAGGCAAATGTTATAGCTAGCCAAGATCGTGCCACTATACTCCAGCCTGGGTGACAGAGTGAGACTCTGTCTCCAAAAAAATATTAATTTTCTTTGGAAATATTGGCACCTGGTCCTCCTCAGAAACCACTGATGGCTCCCTATGGTAACCAGGGCACATTTCCAATCCTTTAGCTTGGCCTTCAGGGCTCTGCAGCTTCAGCCCTTGCCCCTCCATTCTTTACTCTTCATCCTGTGCTCTGGCCAAACCAGTCTCCAGAAGCTGCCTGGAATTCAATGGCCTCCACATGTTTGTCTGAGCTGATTCCCCATGAAGCTCTCTGTCACTTGTAATCCTTCCCTCTTTAGGGAAGGATGCACCTTCTCCTGCATTGCTCCTAAAGAACGACATTTTCTTTCCTCTTAAATGCTCACTGGAGCCAGAATGGGGGCCTGGAAGAAATTCAGGTTGCAGAACCAGGTGAGGTAGGTATGGTAGATGTAGTTTTAAACCCAACTTCTCCTCTTCTGGCTGTGGAGACTGGAGCTGGTCACTTCATCTCTCTGAGCCTCCTTTGTTGCCTCTTGGTAAGGTGGGGAACATCTTGCTCATTTCTGATTTCAGGAGGGACCTTTGGAGACAGAACTTGTCCATGATGTTTGGTGTGTGGTGGCTGCTGTGATTGTGATGGGCATGGCTGGGCTTATCAGTGGTGTCTCCCCAGGAGGTGTAAGGGGGCTGGATCTGAGTGTATCAAAGTGTCTATGGCCAGGACTTACAGGAAGGGGCAGGAGCTTAGGAAATACTCCTAGAAGCAACCTGGAAAGAAGAAAGCCCAGACTCTGCATGGCAGCTGGGGAGATCGTCAAGCAGGTACAACCAGTTTTATCCTCTGACCAAGATCTCTGGTTCAATTCACACTGAAATTAATTGGCAGGGAAGGAAGACCTTGGAAGGTGGTGTGCAAACCCCAGCAGGAGCTCCTGGGAAGTGGGATTTACAGCTGTGAATGTACATTGAAAGGAATCTGGAGTTTCAGTCCTGAGTGCAAATATTCTTACCCCCACACCCCCACAGTTTTTGTCCAGATGCTCAGGGCCCTGGCTGGGGAACGAAGATTTGCATAGTTGCAGCACAGACTTGCTTCCCACCTTGGGAACTACTTTATGGAGTCCTGAGACCAAAGGCCTGGATCCCTAACTTATTGATGACACAGCCAGCTTTTGGTGTCCATGTTGCTGTGAGTCTGTGTGGGTTGAGTTCATCCTGGTATGCATGTGTGTGTGTGCACATGGGCTCATGGAAGAGTGTGTGTGCACATGCATATACAGCCACAGAAAAGCACTGTGCCTCAGTGGTTAAGATGGGGAGACTGAAGTCATCGTGCCTGGGTTTGACCATCACCTCTGCACTTACTGGCCCTGTGACCTCACACGTATTATGTCACCTCTCATGGTTGCAAATTTTACATCCTGTGAATGGAACTATACTACTGCCAAGTGTTAAAGCTCTTGTGAAAATTAAATGAGATAATGCAAATAAAGTGCTTAGCACAGTTTCTGATGCATAGTAAATGCTCAATAAATAGTGATTGCCATTTTCATTGTGTTGTAAATATAACATAGGCATTGTGAAGAAAAGTGCAGGCTCTGAAACTTGAGTGTTACCTCTAATACACTATTTGTGTGATCTCGGACAAATTACTTAACCATCCATGTCTCAGTCTCTTCCATAAAATGGGGATAATACTTGTGCCTACTCCATAGGATTATTATGTCATAAAGTGCTTAGAACAGTGTCTGGTGGATACATGGGCCTCTGCTATTATTGCCATCATGATCGCCATCATTGCCACAACTCACCTTCTTCTTCTTTTTCTTCTTCTTCACTGCCATAATCATGACCTTGCCAGCCATGATTGGTGCCCACTTACTCCTCTAGAGGACAATCTGCTGGTGAGGAGATCTCTAAGGCGCTTGGTCCATGCTTAGATCTTAGAGAAGGGCCCAGTGAAGTTCCCAAGTGTCATCTAGGATAGCACGTAGCCTTGAGTTCAAGTCCTGCCCTGCTGCTTTAGGCCCTCTTTGCACAAAGTGCAGTCAGCTACAGCTGTCCTTCTCAAGGCACTCTGAATGGTGAGTGAGGAGCCGGCTCCTGACCCACACTCTGCCTTCTGGTAATGACACTTGGCTCCATCCTCTGCCAGGAGAGCTCAGCTGGCCCAGCAGCCTGGGCCCTCAGCGCTCACTGCTCACTGTTGTCCACTCTTGGCTCCTTGTAAAGGATCTTCATCCAGCACTTAGGAGAGCAGAGGCTAACCTTCCTTGGACCCAGGCAGGAGGTTCTTACTGGGGGTGGGGTGTTCCTCACTTTGGCATATTAGCAAGACCCTGGCATCTGTAGATTGACAGTCCTGGCCTGAAATTCTGGCTTCAACCCCTGAATGGCCTGGGGAGGCTGGGTAATCTCTCTAAGCCTCACTTTCTGCATATGTAACATGGATAGAATCATGGTAATCTGGTAAAGTGGTAAATGAGAAATGAGGGGTGAATGAGAAAATGCACATAAACATAAACACAGTGCCTGGCACAGAGGGGGTGCTCATCAGCAAATACAGCCCGCTCTCTACCTTCCCCTCCTAACATCCTTCCCATCCTAGGGGAGTTCCATGGGACAGGAGATGGTGAGAAGCTTGAAGCGGACAAAGGGGCTAAGACATGCTCCCCTAAAAGCAGGGACAAGTGTGGGTTCCTCTGAGGGTGAGATTGAGGATGGGCCAGGCCTGAGCCCAAGGTCTGTTGAGGCCTATCCCTCTCTCCAGGGTGTGTGCTCACCATGCCCTTCCTGGTGTCCCTGGGATCCAAGAAGGTCATGGACAGGTATATGGGCCACTGCCCAAGAGTTTGAGAGTGAAGTGTATATGTAAGTTACTAAGAACACGCTCAGCTTCAGGCACAAATCCACTCATTCACTCATCAAACACTCGGCGCCTGCTCCACGCTCAGCCCTTCTGCACTCCTGACTTTGCTGATTCTCGCCCAACCCAACCATAACTCCATGTGACTGTGAGTGGGGGCTTCCAGAGCCTGGGAGGTTTGCCAAGTCCTCCTGCTAAGTGGCTGAGCTAGGATTTGAACTGAGATCTGTCTCACCACAAGGCATGTGGTGCTGGCTCCAGAGTCTCTGTCTTCCTGGAGTCTGGCATCTTGTGAGGGATGTTTGAGCCTTATGGAAACTCAGGGTGCAGGGTCAGGAAGGTGGATAAAGGACATGGAGTGGGAGCCAAGAGGAGGATAAGAGCTGGTGGGGAGGATGGAGCAGGCTTAGGAGAGGAGGCAGCCTTTGTGTTTGTCATCAACTTAGACAGACGGAGCTGGGGGACAGGGCTCTCAGTGGAGGAATTAGCCTGGGTGAAAGCTCACAGGTGGCAATGGAGGGAGTTTCCAGAACAGCAAGTAGGCCCCATGTGGCTGGGGAGTGAGGTGCTGGATAACTGGAACTGGGAAGCAGAGGCTGCACACAGGTCCTAAGGGACCTTGAGAGCCAGGGTAAGGAACCTGGGTATCACCCTGCAGGGATGGAATGCTGCTGCCATATTTCTGCTGTGTGACCCAGCCCATGGCCACAGTTGTTTGGAGCAAGTTGGGCCAAAAGCCTCATCTTTCCTTGGAAATTGGTGTTTGGATTCTGGGTACTGGTCAGAGTGTGGTGGGAGCTTGAATGGGAAAGGGTGAGAACAGGAAGCCAGGAAGCCTCACCCAGGCCTTGTGCATAAGGAGCCACAGAAAGGCTCTCTGCAGAGAAGGAGGGGCAAAGCAGACATGTAGAGAATGCAGAAGAGGTTGGAGATGGCTTAATGAAACTGTATAATAGAGTGAGCCAAAGCACATTAAAAATTAGTTTAAAAAGACCCCCCAAACAGAAAACAAAAACAAAAGGCAGAAAATAAAAGCAAGGTAGATGAGTCCAGATTGAACTAGAAATGACATGATGACATAAAAGCTGTGTTGAGATGGGCCAAGAGTTGATGCCGGGCCTCCTAGTGGCCAATGGGAAGAGGGAAAAAAGATCAACTGTGAGACCCATGGTGTTTCTCAAGGAAAAGCAAACCCACTGCTCAGGAGAGATGTAAGTATTGCTGGTTCTGGGCTGGAAAGAAATTTCTCTGGTGGCTTGTCAAATACCTGGGCAGATTTTTGTTCAGAGGGGACATGGGTAGAAGCAGCAGAATTTACTCTGGGAATCAGAAGACTAGATTCTGGTTCCAACATCATACATGAACTTGGGAGGTTGCTTAGCCTGTCTGAGATTTCGTTTCCTCTACTGTAACATAGAGGCACATGCTGTAGAGGGCCATGAAGGTGATCTGACAGATGCGATGAAGTAGCAGGGACACAGCAGCTAGTCAGTAAGGCTAGCCTGCTTTATTCCCTCCCTCCAAAAGCTGCCTCTCTTTAATTAAACTTTTTATTTCTCTTTTGCCCTCTCCTGCCCTGGGCCAGCTCCTCCTAAGGTCTACTCACTGCCTCTGGGACCAGGACACAGCCAGGCGGCTGCTGGCATGGTGCCTCCTCAAATCAGCAGGGCCCACAGCTCCCTCCTGGGCCTGTGTCCACAGCTGACTGCTCTGCAGAGCCAGGCTCTGCCAGCCTGCAATCTCCTAGAGCCTCCTCTGTGCCCAGCCCTGGGCGGGGCTGAGAACTGTGCCCCCTAACCCAGTCCAGCCCCCATCATGTGCTCCGTTAGCACCCTGTACACCTCTTTCCTGCACAAATCCCAGGGATAGATAAATAATTGTCTGCTAGAACACACGTTTCACAGGACAGGGATGTATGGGGTGCCTGGTCAGCACTTGCAGCAGAGTAGGTGCTGTATGTTGCTGGAATGAATGAATGGATGAATGGAATGAATTGAGTAAAATTTTGTCATGGCTGGTCCTGTGGGGTCAGGAGATCGCTGTTTCCATTTTATAGTTAAGAAACTTCATTTCCACCTCTTTACCCATTTCTACTTGCCTTTCAGGCTACTGCCAAAATGTTATTCCCTTAGGAAGGCAAGGACTAAAGCTTTAGATTGGGTCAGCTACTCCCCACCTCCACCATGGTTAAACCCCCATGTTTCCAAGATTTGCTCTGATTCCCTTGTTGATATATTCATCTGCTGGGCACTGTTAATTTGGATTTATGACCTCTTAACTCCTAACACCACCACTTACATAATGTGCAGGGCCCAGTGCAAAATGGAAATAAAATAAAATTTTTGTTTAAAAAGTATTAAGACATTCAAGATGGCCAAAGCAGAACATTAAACCAGGCATTGCCCTTTCTAACTGCAGAGTCCTGTGTGACTATGCAGGTTGCATGCCGGTGAAGCTGGTCCTGTCTCTGTGGCAGCATGGACATTGTAGGTCTGGTTTACTGCCGTCTCCTCCTGGCCCAAGCCTCATGCAGTGCCTACTTCTCATGCACATCTCATTTAAACATCAAATGAATCAATGACAGAAAGAAGATGTAAAAATAGAAGTTAAATAACCTTAGTTTTAGCTTTCCCATCTGCAAAAGGGGATTATCTTTCTTCCCTCATAGGTAGGCAGTGATGACTCTGAGCCTTGGGGCCACCGGATCATGTTACACACATACTGATTCTTCTGGGACCACATGTCTGGGTGGCTAGAGGACAGAAGTCAGCCCTGCGTGGGGTAGAGTGAGGCTGACCTGATAAGATCAGTGGACTCTGCTCTCTCCAGGAGGCCAGCAGGCCTCCTATGACATACTCCTATCTGGCTGGAGCCCAGGGAGTGGGGATGGGCTCTGGGCTTCCTCTTCTTCATAAACCCTATTTAGTGAGCACCTACCATGTATCAGGTCCTGCAATAGGCACTTTGCATGCATTATCTTTTATCTGACTTCATTTTGCAGAGGGGCAAGTCAAGGGTCAGAAAGTAACAATGCCATGTCCAGGGTCAGGGGCAGTCAGCTGTGGAAGCCGGATCTGCCACGGCCTAGACCAGGGCTTGCTGAGAACAAATAATGTGCACTGAAAGGGGGATTTGTGCATAGAGCTCTGTGTGTGTTGCTTGTGCCTGTGTGCAGGACTCCAGAAAACATCCCGTGCTTTGGCTTTAGATGCTGCTGACTTTCTCTGGGGCCCAAGCAGCGACTCTCCAGGCAGACCTGCTATGTCCCTGGGGCTGGAGGGAGCACAGATTTCCCACCAGCCTTGACTCGAGTCAGTATCAGGAATACCCAGTGGCACTGAAACTGTAAGACAAACATTGCTGATTTTCCTGGTGTAACGTTTTTACACAAACTTTTGTCGTATATTTCCTTTTTTGTCTTTGTTTTTTTCTGATTAAAGGAGTAACAGTTTGTTAAGCTTAAACTTGCACTAAGACTTTTGGGATACTTGTATAAGCTTGTTTGAAAAAACTAAGAAAATGTACAATGTAAACAGAAAAAAAAAGACTCAGAGTCCTGAAACTCTTTTCTCCCACTACAAAGCCATCATGAACTTGTATATGCACACACACACTATTACACATATACCACACACATGCACATATACACCCCCCCACATGTACACACACACCACAGAAACAGACACCATGTATACAATCCACATATACCACACACTCTCACATACATCATCCCTTCACACACACATATATGTGTACACACACCATGTGCACACACACTACACACACACTATTACACACACCACACACATGCACAGATACACCCCTCCACATGCACACACACACCACAGAAACAGACACCATGTATACAATCCACATACACCACACACAGTCTCACATACACCATCCCCCTAACACACATATTTGTACACACACACCATGTGCACACACACACTATTATACACACCACACACATGCAAGTGTACCACATACACACACTACACACACACACAGTATGACACACCATACACACACACACACACACCACACACACGCCACTTGCACATACACATTATACACACATACCACATACATAAGCCATACACATACCACACATATACACACATATATGCACACATATACACCACAGATGCATACATACTGGACATGCACACACACACCCCACATGCACACACACACCATACACACACAAACACGCAGCACCTGCATACCCACTCATACCACATTTTTTTCACTCTCTTTTCAAAGACTATAGAGGTCAAAAGCTGACTGCCTGCTTTGAAAACTGGGATTTGAATGTTTTTACACGGAGCTTACGCTGTGCAGTTTGACACAGGCCTCACTTCTCCCTGGAGCCTCACATCTGTCCACTTTCTACCTTGTGCCTTGAAAACATTTGCATTTTAAAACTTGGCAAGATGGCTACTTTAAAAAAAATGGGTCCAATCCATACTCGATGCTATGACACCCACTTTTTTCTTTTGCTTAACAATGTGTTTGGGACATCTTGTCTGTACAGAGTCTGACCTCATGCTTTTTCACAGCTGCTCGGTGTTCTGAGAATTTGCAATGTGAAACATTGCCCTTTATAATACAACAGCAGTGGGCATCCTCTGGATTAGGAAGTGTAAAACAGGAGACTTCAAAGCCACGCCTTGCACTGTGCACCGTGGTCAGGCTCGCAGAACTGTGGGGGGCTGTGTGCGCTGGCTTTAACTTTCAGGTGAACCTGGGTGGGAAGCTCTGGGCCCTCGGGAAGGGGCACGGGGCTGGGTTCTGCATGCCGGGACGCCCTGTCTTACACACTGATTTCCACTTTCTTGCTCCCACATCCACACTCTTTCCTACCCACAACACAGTCCCCCACCAGAACCTAGTCACAGTCCCTGATACCAGTATGGGTTTCCTTGCCACACACCTGACTGCTGTGGTAATGGTGCACCTGACCTCCAGGTTGTGGAGAGGGCAGATTGAAACACTTACTGAGCCCCTACTGCATGCCCCGCTGTCCTAGGAGCCTCATGTGTTATTGCCTGTGGTCCTCAAAAGGTTTACAGACAAGGAATCTTAGAGGCTTAGACAGGGAGCTGCTTCCACACAGACACACGGCGGGTCAGTGGCAGAGCCTGGTCCACACCTTGCTGCCCTTTTGGATCTGGGAGAAGTTGCCAAACCTGGCCAGATATGGGATCTGGGGCCCTTAGTGGAGCTGTTGCTTGTCCATCGTGGGTCCAGCTGTCTTCAGCCTCTTTTAGCGCCCAAAGCCCCAGAAGAGACACTCACTGATGCGATTCCACCACAACAAATTGAGAGCCACGAGGGCCTGTTTCCATTATCCCCCTAGGCTAGAGGCAGAATAATGGTTTTCCAAAGATGTCCACATCCTAATCCCCAGAACCTGTGAATATGTTGCCTTATTGTGGCAAACAAGGACTTTGCAGATGTGATTAAAGTCAATGACTTTGAGATGGGAAAGATAGCCTGGATTATTTGGGTGGAACAAATGTCATCAACATGGTTCTCAAAAGTGGAGAACTTTCCCAGGTGTGGTCAAAGGGAGATGTGGCCAGGGAAGCCGGGTTAGAGAATGCAATGGTACTGGCTTTGAAGATGGAGGAAGGGAGGCACGAACCAACGAATGCAGGTGGTCTCTATAAGCTTGAAACAGCAAGGAAATGAATTTCCCCCTACAGCCTCCAGAACCGAAGGTTGCACTGATGACACCGTGAATTTAGCCCAGTGAGACCTGTGCCAAACATCCAACCTATAGAATTGTAAGGAAAGCTATAATATAGAGCTACCATTTATCCAGAAAGATTTGCTCATCCATGGGGCCCTTCTCCTATCATACCGCACACATATGCATGAATAAAATTAGTGCTACCAGTGAACTTGGAATGAATGCTTATGGGGTCAGGCATGTTTCTAAGTAGTAATCATGGTCATGATAATATTATTAATACTAATTCTATTAATACAGATACTAATGATAGTAATGATGTTGAACACTTCAGTCATGCCCACCACCTGCCTTCTGCTAAGTGCTATGCATTTATTAAATCATTCAATCCTTATTGCCATGCTAGGAGGCAGGTTACTCTTCCTTTATCCATTTTATATCTACTCATTTTACAGGTGGGGAAACCAAGACACAGAGAGGTTAAGTAACTTGCCCAGGGTCACACAGCTGAGAAGAAGTGGAGCTGGGATTTGAACCTAAGCCATCTGGGTTACATTTACTTACTCATACAGTTACAGACGCGCATCCCTATACATTCACACTCACAATCACGCACACACTTTTCATGCTGTTCCAACCAGCCTCCCTTCCCAGACTCTGCTCCCCTCCCCCGCCTTCCCCCCAACAACCCCTATCACTGGCTAAGGGGCACGAAGCACCAGGTAGATAAAACAGTCTGGAATCCCTGGCTCTGAAAGGGGTTTTCTAAGACTGGTCATGTCAAAGCTTCAAACAATGTATCTGTCAAGAAAAAAAGTTGCTATTTTTTTTCCTGGATTTTACATCTCCTTTTATGAAACTTCACTCATTTCAACCAGATGATTGGTTCCATGTGTAATTTAAACGTGAGTCAATGTGTCAGGTATGGCAGAATTGTTTAGACCTGTCAGCTCACAGAAGAGGGAGGGACATTTTGGGATGTCCTGTCCCTGCACTGTGGTAGGGTCTGAGATGCAGTCCCCTTGTCCGGAACAGCCTGCCCTGCCCGCCTCCCCCACCCCCACCCCAGGGCCCCTTGCTGGGCTGGCTGGGCAGGCCAGCGGACTGCAGAGGTAATTGGTGCTTTCAGACACCCCAGGAATCACTGCCCCACCTCCTTACCTGCCTCTGGGGCAGGGCCAGGCCAGGCCAGGCCAGGCCATCAGGTCCTCTGGGACCGGTTGGGCTGGTTTGGAGGTGGTTATTACCAGGGCTCTCTGGGAAGAGATGGAGACCCAGAGGAGGAGGAGGGAGGGGATGGAGGAAGGGGTGATGGGGATGGGGAGGATGGAGACGGGGAGGGTGTGAGGAGGGCAAGGGGGATAGGAATTGGGTAGGAATGGAGAAGACAGAAAACCATTTTGAAAAGCTCCCCCTAAATCACCAGCAGCCCACAAGATGAGAGTTGAGCCCCGCCCTGCTTCTGAGGCTTTCCACTCAGTCCAGTCTGGGGTGTGGGGGACCCTAATTGAGTCTGAGATGCCTTGCGGGTAGGAGGTAAGTGGGGCATGGAGTCCGGTCCACGGGGATCCTGACAAGTGATGGGCCTGCCTACACAGCCAGTTACCTGGGCAATCTGGCTGAACACAGTCACCCGCCTTCCTGTTTCGAGCCACTTTGGACCTAATTACCAAATAATTAAGGCCCAAGTCATTTTCCACTATTATTCTCCATTGTCCAATCTCATTTATCAACCCCCAGCTGCCTTCTTCTGACCCACTTAATTTTTTCCTCTCCCTCCCTTCTCTCTTCTTCCAACACACACCACACAGCTGGCCCTGTGCTGGGGCTCACAGCCCAGGGGCCAGCGCTCAGCCTCCCTGGTCGAGGGACTCACAGGAGGCATCTCAGGGGAGGGGATGTTTGAGCTGAAAGATGAACGAATGTGGAGAGATGGTGACCACATGGGGCCAGCACAGGGAATATGCACTGAGTTCTCACTCCATGCCTGTCGCGCCTCATATCCCTTCTCAGGGAATTCCTTTGAAAACAGTATGAAGTAGGCCTGGTGGCTCCAGTTTTACAGTTGAAGAAATCAGTGTTCAGAGAGAGGGGATGACGTGCCCAAGGTGACACAGTTGGACCCAGGGACAGCGGTGGGATTCAGATCCCCGTAGGGCTGACTCAAAACCCCATTGCCCAATCCATTGGAGATTCCTCCACTGGGAAGGGTGTTCCAGGCTGGGGAAACTGAATGCACAAAGGCACAGGAGGGTGAAACCACGCGGGAGTTTAGAGAAGCTCCAGTGGTTCTGGACTGTTGGAGTGTGCCTTCTTCCCTGTGGGAGAGCAGTGTGTGTGGGGGCCGTTACAGGGTAGAGGCCAGACTAAGACAGACCTTGACAGCCAGACTAGAGAGTTTGGGCTTTGTCCAAGAGGCACCAGGGAGTTTAACCTGAGAGCATTGGAGGCCTAAGAGGCAGGATGCCTGGTGCTTGGAGGCAGACAGGCAGGGTTTGAATCCTGACACAGCCTGTCTTACACGCTTACTGCTGCTCGACCATCAGCAAGTCTCTTCATCTCATATTGCTCCCCATGAGGCGATAATAGCACCTACTTCCTGGAGTTGTCCTGAGCATTGAAGAAGCGTGGTGTTCAGCACAGAGCCTGGCGTACAGTAAGGGCTGACAGTTATTTTTTCAGAAAGCTAACAACAGGGGCTGGTATGGGGAGTTGTCAGGAAGCCCTAGGAAGGGTGGTTTTGATTTCCAGAAGAGAGATACTGAGGCCTCTGGAGGCTGAGATGGGGAGACTTCTACAGCTCAGGGTGTGAGTGGGCCTGCAGGTTCTGAGAGGCTGGGCTGGGGACAGTTGTCTCCCAAGCCCTGTGCTCAGTCTTCTTGCCAGGAGTGATGGCGGGAAAGACAGAGATGCCAAAGGTCATCCATGGGGACCCAGCTCTTCCCAGGAAGCAGATGTCAGTTGCTGGAGCTGACAGTTCCAGGAGGAGGGCAGAGAGCAGCCGGAGCCTCTGTTCACCTCCAGTGCTGGGGGAGGGGCAGAGCTGGTGCTTCAGGTAGGCTGGATATTCCTGCCCTTGCTCTGTGTGCACAAATTTGGCCTGGTCTGAGTCTCATGGCCGCTGGACCTTTTCTGTCTCTGCCTGTTCAGTTGAAGAGGTGGAGATGTCTCAAGAAGTGCCATGGCGGCTGGGTGTGGTGGCTCACACCCGTAATCCCAGCACTCTGGGAGGCCAAGGCGGGTGGATCACGTGAGGCTAGTAGTTCGAGACCAGCCTGGCCAACGTGGTGAAACCCCATCTCTACAAAAATGCAGAAAAATTAGCCAGGCATAGTGGTGCATGCCTGTAATCCCAGCTATTCAGGAGGCGGAGGCAGGAGAATCGCTTGAACCTGGGAGGCAGAGGTTGCAGTAAGCCAAGATCACTCCTCTGTACTCCAGCCTGGGCGACAGAGCAAGATTCTGTCCCCCCTCCAAAAAAACCAAGGCAATGCCATGGTCAGGAGGCTGGCCTCCTGCAGGGGTCCCTGGCATGTGCCACAGGAGCACCCCTGATCCACTGGGTAGATCCCAAGGGCTACATCCTCACAGAGTGGCTTTGGTTAGTTTGAAAGGGGACTGACTGCTTGCTTAAGTACAGAGATCACACCCATGAAGCATCTTTGACCAGGGCCAACTTCACCAGCAGGCACAGTAGGCACTGTACCTACAGCCTGCAATACTTTCAGGAGTCCATGGAATTGTTTCTATTTCTTTAAAATCAGCAGAAAAAATGTTAATATAATGCATCCTGGATTATATTCATCTTTATATTAATAGCCATAAATTAGAATTTTAGCACATTTTTATAAAGAAAGGGGTCCATAAAAACAAAAGTTCCTAAGGGCCCATGAAAATCATATGCAGCCTGGTCTTTGCACTTCCTTCTCCTGCAGGACAAGATCCCAAGAGAGACAAAGAACTCAGGTGTTGGATTCACATGGAACTGGGTTCAAGCCGTGATTCTACTACTTACAAGCTTTGTGACCCTGGCTAAGCCACTTAACCTCTCTGAGCCTCTGTTTCTTCATCTGTAAAATGAGATAAAGAATGAATGGAAGGCCTTTAGCAAGGGTGCCCCTGAGCACATAAAAAGGATCCAAAGTACCAAAGCTGTCAAAAAGCTATCAAACCTATCAAAAAAGGCCATCAGCCTGGTGGCCAAGACCATTCTGAGCATCTGCTATGGGTCAAGCTGTATCCTGGGTACTCTTATCATTTGGCCCCTGCCTGTTCCTGTCTCTGCAGACCCTGGTCCCCAGCCCGCCCATGTCTGTATCTTCATCACCCCACTCACCATTCCTGTCTTACAAAGACCCTAAGATTCCTTGTCTAATTTCCCTTTCTTTTCTTTATCTTCACTTCCTTACTTGCCACTGGACCCTTGGAATCTTCTCCCTGACCTGGGCAGGCAGCCCTACCTGACCCAATGGAGATCAGCTATCATCTTCCCACCTTTTTCTCACTGCAGGAGGAGCTGCCCCAAACTGTATTCCACCCTCACCCCCACATCCCAGTGAGTCCCAACTGGACACAAGACCTACCACTTCCTTCTCTTCTGCAGAGCCACATCCAAATTCACCCCCAAAGTTGTCTTCTTTAACTTTTCCCCAACAATCTGCAGAAACGTGGGTCAGGTAACCTCCCATTTGAAATGTTGACAACTCCGCTTCTTAATAAAATAAAAGCCTGCTTTCTATCTTTTTCCTGCCAAAGGCATCATGAATGATTGATTGATTGATTTAAAGAAATTAAAACATGTCACATAATTTTATAAGCAACTTAACCACCAGTACTGGAGTCTGGATACCTGACGTAAAGATTCCAGCTTTATTTTTTTATTTTTTATTTCATTTATTTATTTATTATTATTATTTTTTGAGACGGAGTTTTGCTCTTGTTGCCCAGGCTGGAGTATAATAGCGCTATCTTGGCTCACTGCAAACTCCAGCTCCTAGGTTCAAGTGATTCTCCTGCCTCAGCCTCCAGAGTAGCTAAGATTACAAGCATGGGCTAGCTACCATGCCCGGCAAATTTTGTATTTTTAGTAGAGATGGGGTTTCCCCATGTTGGTCGGGCTGGTCTCAAACTCCTGATCTCAGGTGATCCACCTCCCTCGGCCTCCCAAAGTGCTGAGATTACAGGAGTGAGCCACTGCACCTGGCAGATTCCAGCTTTAAATGTGGAAATAAATATTTTTCAATACCAAAATCAATATAAGATATGAAAAAGGTGAATAATGAGCAAAAATAACTTTTTTTCCCTTTTAAATGGCACTAAGAACTTGTTTCTGGAGCTGAAGATTTTTCATGGCTGTATCTATGACTTAAAATAGAAGAAAAACACAAAAAGTAGGTATACAAAAGTAACCATGAATGCAGTCAAGGACACTAGGTCAATGAATTGGAAGTTGACTCTTCCCCTTGACACATGTGCAGCCAAATCTAAAACCCTCCCCTCATTCTCATCTGCTCTTAGGCACTCAGAGCCCTCTAGGCCCTGGTCCAATTCATCAGCAGCTTCTTCTCAACTTGCACTTCATACATGCTCCACTTGATGAACCCCATATTCTTCCTTCCCAAGACAAACCTCTTTTGCCTCCCTGCTCTACATGCTCTGCCTGGAACAACCTCATTCCCTGGTCCTCTTAAATATAAGTCCCCTGAGGACAAAAATCTTACATCCTCACTGATGGATCCCAATCTCCTAGAACAGTACCAGGCATGTGATAGATGGTTATTAAATATTTGGAGAATGAATGGCCAGCCCAGAAAACTCCTATGTAAGCTTCAAAACCTCAATCAAATGGAGTCTGCTTTTTGTGCTACCGCTGGCCCCCTGGCAATGCCTGACACTGTAGTTTCTGTTTCCACACTGCTTTGTGTTGACTCCTCTTAGTGCACATTTTACATGTCTGCAAATTAAGAGACATCTTGGCTGTTGGAGCAGACAGACCCCACTTCCAGTCCTGCTTCTGACACTTCATTCATTTATTCAACTCACTCCTTCAACAAAGATTTACTGGGCATCTACATCTGTTGTACCAACCATTGGGAATTAAATGGTGAGCAAAGGCAGATTAGCACCTGCTCCTCATGGAGCTTCCCATAGGCATGCCCATTAGCCTTGCTGTGTCTCTGTTTCCTCAGCTGTGACACAAGTAATGGCCCCTTCCTGAGAGGATTGTTGAGCAGATTAAATTGGGAGGTGCAATAAGGCACTCAGTGCATGGTAGGTGCTCAGTAGATTTTGCCCTCATTGGGGACTGAGCTATTCCTCAGGGTCAAGGAAGGATTCCCATTTCTTTCCTCTTTCCGTGGGCACAGAGGAGGTAGCAGTAGATGCTGGCTAGTAATGAGGACGGTGGAGCTGCACTTGGTGCCTGTCTCTCTGTGGCTCTCTCTGGCACACACACAGCTACACAGACACACAGACCCACACACGCATACAGAGAAGGAGAGAGAGAAAGAGTCAGATCCAGCCTGTCCTTACCACACTAGCTCTTGCAAGGCCCAGAACAATCCTTCACCTCTGAGTGGGCCAGTGCTAGGGACAAACAAGAGTCTCTAGCACATTGGGAGAAAAACCCAGGATTCCCAGGCCTGGGAAGGTGCAGGATTGACCGGGGGGCATAGTATGCCCCATCCCTGACCCAGGTGGCTGAGGCTCCAGAGATGGTGCGCTTTCACCCAATTTCTCAGTATCTCTGGGGACAGTGATGCAGAGCAGTTTAAAAAATTACCCTCCATCCTGCGATCCACCCCCACACCTATGCCTCTGTCTGGCCATTCACACTCCAATGCCTGACATGTGACCAGATGGCCACAGGCCTGTTCCCTTGAGCAAACAGCAGTGCATGTGAGCAGTGTCTGGCCTCAGGCTTGGACATGGCCAGCTGGCCACTCAGGACTCTTGCCCCACTCTGCAGGAGTGGAGGGGTAGATGGAGCACTGGGACACCTGGTTTCTAGCCCTAAGCTCAACCTCAAGGCAAGGTCTGATGTGTATCCCTTTTTGTCTCTAGGTCTCCTCAGTTTCCCTATCTGTATCAGGCAAGGTCTGATGTGTATCCCTTTTTGTCTCTAGGTCTCCTCAGTTTCCCTATCTGTATCAGGCAGGGTCTGGCTGGCTGGTTGGAGAAGTAAGCCTGAGAGCCTTTTTAGCCCCTGTGTTTTTCTATCGTATTCTTGGGTTCAGGGCAGAAATAAATGCGTGGGCCTTTCAGATTTAGATTCTGGGCACCTTGGACACCTGCCATAGGCCATTCTCAGCAATTGCTGGGATCATCTCCAAACTTATTTCATTCTGAGTTTCAACCTCTCCAACCTGCTGTTTTCCTCAATTCCCTCTAAGACTTTTAATGTTCTTAGGAACCTTCCAGTTGATGTGGAAGAGTCTGAAAAGATGAGGGTGGTGAGAACCCTCTGGACCAAAATGGAACAGTGTCTCATATCTAGGAGTTGGGGTTGAGGCCTTGGGAGGTGTGGTTAGAGGGGCATGGTGGAATTCAAAGGGTTCAGATTACATAATTTTATTTGAAATTATTATATAATTTCATATTTGGAAAGATTTGAAAATGACAAACCTCAGAAAATAATAAAGTCAAGACTTTCTCTGCTGATTGGGACTCTGCAGAAGATAACTTGAAAGGGGCAATAGCTTAAAATTAAGCTGAACCATTGAAATTGCTGGGTGATGTTTTTTCTTAAGTCACACATGGTCAAATATTGCCATTCCCTGTGTTTCAACTTAATATTTTGGGGTTATCAGAAGAGCGCATGAGCAACTGAGAACTACGAGTGTTTTGTGAGGAGGGAATGCTCACATGTGGCAATGATTGGAGAACGAGAAGGCAGCCAAGGAAACGGAGAAGGAACAGTCAGAGATGAGAGGAAAGCCAGGGGACTCCAAGAAGCAGACATGGTCAGCTGGCCAGCAGTTTGGGACTGGGGCTGGATGGGGACCTAGGCTGGGATAACCCATCCATTTCCACCCAGCAGCGCTGTCCAGCATCTCCTCTCACCACTCTGCCTCAGTGTCTTCGTTCCAGCCACACCAGATATCTGTTGTGTCCTTGAATGCCTCATGCATTCTCTCAACACAGCCTCCCCTCCGGCTGTTCTCTCTGCCTGCAGTTCTTGTCTCTGCCTCTTCCACATCAGATGGGCACTGCCTCTGTTGTTCAGCCCTCGGATGGTCACCTTCTTAGGCCTGTTCTGCTCCCTTGGCCACACATGGTTAGATGACCCTAAGGCTGTGCATCTCCATTTTTAACTTAAAATTTCTTATGTGATATCTGTCTCCCCCACTGGAGTGTGAGCTCCTGTGGGCAAGGCCGATGTCCATTTTGTTTATCGTGGTATCTCCATGCCTAGCACAGTGCCTGGCACAAGGTGGCAATGCAATAACTACTAATAAATGAACAGATGGGACACCAAAATTATCAGGACGCTGAAGTCCAGGTCTCTAGCAAGCCTAGCCTCTTACTCAGCCAAAGTATCTGGGTCAGATATGACTCTCTGAATGGTCCATATGGAACTTCTGACTTTGAAAATCAAAGTGCATTTCCATCAACAAGTTCAGAGCATTGAGAAATGAGCTGTTGGGTCAGATGGTGTTCTGATTATCTCTTTTTTGCTGCAGAACAAACCACCCCACAACTGCTGGTATAAAACAACACCCCTTTCAGTACACTCACAAGTTCAGTGGGTCAGGAATTAGGAAAGTCACAGAAGACACAGCTCATCTCTGCTTCATGACATCTGGGGACCTCACCTGGGATGACTTGAATGGCTGGGGCTGGGGAATCCACTTTCAAGATGGCTTCTTCATTCTTGTTTCTGGTGCCTGGGTTGGTCTGGTTGAAGTCAGGGCTCACATGCAACTGTCAGCTAGAACACCTACATATAGCTTCCAGCATTGTGGTCTCAGGTTAGTAGAGCATTAGAGTTTCTTAATAGCAGTCTCCTGACTCTCAGTACAATGGCTCCATTAAATAAGGTAGATGCCTCATGGCATGTTATGATGTAGCCTAGGAAATCATATAGTGTCACTTCTGTACTCTATTGGTCAAAGCAGTCATAAGTCCCTCTAGTTCAAGGGGAGGGACCATAGGCGCACATCCTATGTGTAGTGCCTATGTAGGGAGTAGTGTCACAGGATTTATGGCTATGTTTTAAAACTGCCATAGATGGTTTATGCTGTTGCAGCTCTCTGGGATCAGGCCTGTGAGCTGAACTGCATGACCAAATACATTTTCCCCTCAACTTTTAGCATTAGAAAAGCACTTTAAAATCTTCCAGGTCACCAGGTGTGGTGGCTCACGCCTGTAATCCCAGGACTTTGGGAGGCCAAGGTGTGTGGATCACCTGGGGTCAGGAGTTCGAGATCACCCTGGCCAACATGGTGAAACCCCGTCTCTCTAAAAATACAAAAAATTAGCCCGGCGTGGTGGCACATGCCTGTCGTTCCAGCTACTCTGGATGCTGAGGCAGAAGAATCGCTTGAACCCGGGAGGCGGAGATTGCAGTGAGTGAAGATAGCGCCATTGCACTACGGCCTGGGCAACAAGAGCAAAACTCTGTCTCAAAAAAAATAATAATAATAAAAATAAAAAATAAATTCTTCCAGGTAGAGGAGGAAGGTGGCTTGTAGCTTTATAGGCCTGGGTTCAAATCTTGCTTCTATCACTTCGTGTCCATGGGGTCTTGGGCAAATCACTTAATTCATCTGAGTCTCAGTTTCCTTACCTGAATAGTGGAGGCAGCAACGATGCCGTAGTGAGGATTTGGTGAGCCAGTACAGGAAGATCTGATGCCTGCTGAATGCCTATAACAGCTACCTTTGTGATTATTAATGCTGTTTCATGTAAAATGAGAATAAAAATAGAGACCTCACAAAAACTGTCTTCCTGGCTCTAGGCCATCTGTGAATAGGGGAAATTCAATTCATGTTCTTGGGCCAGTCACTCGGCAAGAATCTGGAGACACAGAGAGGAACGCAACAGCGTGGTCAGCCCTTGGATCTCCACATCCAGGGGACAGGGTAGGCATAGCGAGGCTGAGGGAGGTGGTAGGGGGCAGAGCATTCATTCCCATGGAATGGTCATCAGTGCACTCATGGCACTCTTGATGGGGAGTCTCTGGACCATGCCAAGGGGTCTTCTTTGGTCCATTCTTAGTCAACATATTTAACATGGACTCAGTTAAAGTCTGACAAAGTCTTGCTGACTTTGTTGGAAAAGACCAAAGATGGGAAAAACCCAGTTTCAAAAGACCTCATGTGAAAGAGGCATAGCTATGGCTTTTAGCCGGCTCCCAATATTACCTACACTTTTTCAGTATTGTGTTAAGAGCTTTTCGTGTATCATTCCATTTAATCATCCCAACAGCTTTATGAGTTAGGTGGCTGTATTGTCTTTACTTTATGGATAGACACTGAGACTCAGAGAAACCAAATGGTTTGCCCAGGGCCACATGCTGTGTTCCAGCTGCCAAAATGCTGATGCAACCCCTGACTGCATGAATAGAAGAAAGTGTCCCGAGCAGGGGATGAGATACATTGTGTTCTGCACTGCCTAGATCACCCTCACGGGTGGCTCTCATTTAATTCAGAGGTACTGGAGACCTTCCAGTGGAGGGAAAGAGTGAGACCTTGGAGACATAGGACCTCACAGTCATGTTCTGTGAGGGAACACACTCCTGATGTGGGAGAGAGAAAGCTGACATCAGGACCACTCCCTCATAGTTCCAAGAGGCTGTTGTGGGCAAAGAGAGCTCCATGTTTCCTGTAAGCATGGTTCTGTATTAGCAATTTAGAGCTGTTTGAAAATCTATCTGGTTCCCTTGTGATGTAGTGAGTATCCTATCACTAGAGGTGTTCAAAGCACAATAGGTTAGAAGTGCCATTGAAGGCAGGCCCGTAGTGGATGGGCTGCTGGACGTGTGTAATGCCTTTAGCACAATGCCTGGCATAGGGTAGGTGCGTGTATCAGGGAACCCTTAAGGTTTAGGATTAAACCTGGCTTTTCTGTAAAAATCATTTTTTTTTAAATCCAGGCAGCTCATTATATACTTAGGAGGTAAGAATCATTTTAATGATGACCAAACATATTACATACACAATTTCATTAGAATTTTGTAATAATGCTATTAATTGTGCCTACCTTATGGAGTTACTATAGTTGAGGAAACTGAAGTACAGACAGATTGAGCAACTTGCCCAAGGCCACACAGTAATTGGCAGATCTGGGATTTGAATCCAGGCCTCTGGCTCTGCCTGCGGTTGTCCTTGCCCACGGATCTTCCAGGGGCAAGCTTGACCCTCGAAGTTTCTGGCCAACATTTATAATAATGGAAGGTGCTCCAAGTTTCTTCTCATGGCTCTGCCTCTGGGATCTTTGGGTTTACTAGCTGGAAAAATGAGGACACGTGATAGAATCCCTCAACCAGTGGTTGGCTTGTGGACCCACCCCAAGCAGGACATAATTTTGATTCACCCAATGTGCCTATGTAGAGAATGCAGTCATAAACAAAATGGAAGAGATGCCTGTCTGCCTGAAGCTTATTTTCTGGTTGAAGAGACAGCAGAGAAGAGGCAACTGCAGTGTGGGCTGATGGGGCTGTGAGTAGAGCAGATGTCAGGGCCCTATTTATCTCCCTTTGGACCTCACCACTGTAGTCCGGACTTCCTCCTGACTACTCAGTCCCTGCCCGGGGACTTTCTCACCCTGCCCAAGCCCACTGTGCCTACACTTGGGGCAAGCTAGAAAATTGATGTCCATCTGGAATAGCTCCAACCAATGATTGATGGGCCTGGTGGATTAATACCACGGCTCCTTCCCTCTAGGCTGAGATAACTCAGAGCTGTGTGTTCTACACTGAACTCTGGAGCTCCTAGCAGAATGAACCTCTAGTTGCCCATGGTGGGAACTTGCCTGATAATATTCTTTATTGGCTGCCTTCCTGTCCCTGCCTCATTTCTCATTTCCCTGCCAGCAGATGTTGCGTTCACCTTCCACATAAATTACCTTCAATCTTCATTGTAGAGTTTACTTCCAGAGGGACCCAAATGACCACGGCACAGGACAAAGCTCGGGGGCTCTGTGAGCCTAGAAGAGGAGGCACTAAGCCCCGCTGGGACAGAGGTCCACAGAAGATCCCTGAAGGAAAAGAATGGAAGGAAAAGAATGGAGACCTCAAGGGTGAGTGGGAGTTAGTCGGCTAAAACGGGGTGAGCAGAGAGAGAAGAGAGACAAGTGTTCCAGTAGGGGGACTGGCATTTGAGGAAGCTCAGAAGCGAGGAAGCTCAGAAGCCAGGAAGGGTGGTGTGTCTGTGAATGGTGGGTGGACCATTACAGCTGGTCTGTGGGGGTGGGGGGTGGGGGATTGTGAGTGATGAGGCAGACCCCAGACTTGGAAGCCACAGGGAATGATTTTTATTTTATTCTAAGAGTCCCCAGGGACAACTGAAAGATTGTCGGCAAGGGAGTGCCAGCCAGTGGGCCAGGTAAGAAGACCTGGGAGCTGGGAGGGTGTCTGAGGAGGCCAGGCCCCACAGTGCCTCCTGGCTCTGCTTTCAAAGCCCCTCAGAGAGCAGGGAGAAAGAGGCCCTTCTGGAAAGATTCCTGGGTCCCTTTCAAGGAACTTCCTCTTGCTGCAAAGTCCCCCTCGCTGGAGCCCATAAAGCAGGGCGCTGAAAGTAATTACAGGCTGGGAGAGGCCAGGGCAGAGACGCTGGGGATGTGCAGGGGGCAGGGAGGCAGACAGGAGCCGTCATGCTGGCCTGGCTGCCAGGGAGGGAGCATGCAGACACCAAAGCCCCCATAAAGTCGCCCAGAGTAGGCCCTTTTACAGGCATTCTGGGCTGGGGCATGACATCACCAGCAGCCAATCAGAGGCTCCCCCAAGCCCCTTTTTCTTCTTCGGGGCTGTTTCTGTGGTTATTGAGGTACATTCTTGGTGAAGGGGGTGTTTTCTTTTGGAATGCTTGAACCCAATAGGTTTTGCAGCCACTGGCTGGGCCAGTCCTCCTTCAGGCAAAGCCAGCCAACTGTATGTTCCCTTTCAAGACAGAAGGGCCTCCCAGGCAGCCTGAATGGGCTGCCGGGAGTTCCCTTCAAGCCACAACTTCGAACTTATTTTAGTGAATCAACTTCTTTTAAAATATATCCATTTGAGAAAAATAATCAACATGAATTGGGAAACACAACAACAAAACAGGCTATGGAGTGAAGAGTTGTGGATTTGAATCCTGGCTCCTCTCCTTACCACCTGTGTTGTTCCTGGACAACCTTCAGTTTTCCCATTTGTAAAATGGGGATGATACAATCCACTATGCAGGGTTGTGGAGGACCAATTTTTTTTTGACAGAGTTTTGCTCTTGTTGCCCAGGCTAGAGTGCAATAGCACAATCTTGGCTCACCGCAACCTCCACCTCTCAGGTTCAAGAGATTCTCCTGCTTCAGCCTCCCGAGTAGCTGGGATAACAGGCATGCACCACCACGCCTGGCTAATTCTTGTATTTTTAGTAGAGACGGGATTTAACCATGTTGGCCAGGCTGGTCTCCAACTCCTGACCTCAGGTGATCTGCCTGCCTCGGTTCACAAAGTGCTGGGATTACAGGCATGAGCCACCACGCCTGGCCCACGAGGACCAAATTTAATGGATGGGTATGAAGTGCTCAACTACCATCAGCCATTGTTTTGACAAATCCATTCTTCCTCACAGCTCTGGACTTAGAGACTTAAAAAGACTTGCCAGGCCCGTCTATTTCCCACACTACATTTATGGGGCAAAGGATCTTAAGGAACATGGAAATGAAGCCTAGACAGGCTGAGGGTCTTGTGAAAGCTGCTGTGTCTAATTAGGCACTGTTTGTAGTTCTTTTGTGAAGCATGATCATTTGTTAGCTCCAGTTAAAAGAAACTATAAAACCATATAGAACCCAACTGGAAGTTTAGAAAACAAGGGCAAAAACCTTCTCCGTAAGGCTACCAGCCTCCCATTGCAAGTACAGTGGCTTATATGTTAATATGTAGTTTGTACATGCTGGTCTTGATAATAAACTTGAAAGGTGAATACAGTATACGTGTGCCTTTGCTTGCTCCACCAATATTGCAGATTATCATGTTAATGGTTCCCTATTATTTCATCAAATTGATGCTGAGTATTGTTGAATTTTACTTTCAATTTCCCCCTGTTTGAAATATTGCTTCAATGAACTCTTCTCCTTTTCCACAGAGCGTTTCTCTCTTTGTCTCATTTCCTTAGGATAAATTCCCAGAAGCAGAATCAGTGGGTCTCAGGGTAGGAACATTTTTGTGGTTTGTGATACATATTTTCCAATTTACTTTCCATAAAGGATGTCCTAATTTACATTGCCTCCAGCAAAGTTTGTCCGTTTAGCCACTTCAAGGAAACCTTACCAGCATTAGGTATTATTGTTTATTATTTTGTTTGCTGCTAGATAAACAGTTATTCCTTATTCTTCTAAAATAAAATAAAATGATTGATTTGTGGATTCAAAGATGTATACATATATAGAATACGTATCAATAGATTTATATTCTCTTTTTAACGTTATTTGATATTTGGGGAGGTATTGAGTCAGGTGAGTCTTTTGCTACAAAATGCAAGAATGCCATTCCTATGTGCTTGTGAAAGGCAAGTATATTCTCTCCCATGCCAGACAGTGATAACTGTAATAAACCGGGGCTGCCGCCAAAGTTGAAATAAACAAATGGTTACAGCAGACAATGGAAGCTCAATCCTGACCCTGATGAATGAAGTTGCTAATGTGACTTCCTGGAGTGGATGTCAGCCAATGGCCTCCCCTCTGACTTACATTAGGTCCTAGTGACAGTGGTAAGTGGTTTGAGGAGGTAAAAACGTGCTTATGGGGCTGAGGAGGGGGTGCTATTTGGGGTGAGTGCGCAGTCTGGTTTCTATAGCCGGCAGAAAATGACTGATTTGGAAGAACTTCACATGGAAAGTTTACAGAGTGTTCATGAAAAGACAGAAAACGAGAGTATTTGAGGTAGGGGCATGTGGTGGTGAGGTTAGCCACCTCAAACTGAGGCTCATAACCCAGCCTAGAACTGAGCACCTCTGTTGAGTCCGACAGAGTGTCATGAACAGCCAGATACAGGTTCCAATCTTGGCTCTGCAATTGACACTTGTGGAAGATGTCGCTGTGGATTGAGGGACCACTGAGAACTCAGGCAACACATTCTGCCCTTTTGCTCCTCCTGGTTCCAAGGCTGAGCCTGAGTCCAGCTGGCTCCAAGCTTCTCAGATTTCTGTCCTCAGAACTCCACCACTTCTCTGTACACTGGATGGGTAATGAGTAAAATCTGCCTGTGTCCACCCCTCTTGTGTCACTGAAGACATTCTGATTCTCTTATTAGAGGGTAAGCTTGCTCAGACTTAAAAGGTGAAGCTTCAATGTCCATTCATCCTTGCAGCACCAATGCTAACTCTTTTTCTTCCAGGAAGCTTTCCTTGACCTCACCAGTTAGCTAATGACCACCTCCTTTGCCCTCCTCTGTAGAAGCTTTTGTGGCTGTTCTTATTGCATCAGGATCGTAATTGATCTTCATTCCCAGGTGCCGGACTCTGTAGCCACATCTGTGTTTCCCTTACTTCTTGCTCCTGTTTGATAATCTCATTCCTAGCTGTAGCCTTGGCCCTTTGCAGGCTGTCAAGGAATGGTTAGCTGAATGAATGAGTGATAAAATAAGCACTCCACCATTTATAAAGCACACTTACCACACATGATCTTATTTGATACAACTTCATTATAAAGGTGGAGAGGCTGGGTATTGTTATACCCATTTTACAGAAGTGATCAATGACACCAGCTGGCACTCACTGAGAGTCTCAGTGCAGCAGGCCCAGGGCTCAGCACTTTACAAGCAATGTCCCATGTCATCTCCCCAACAACCAAAGGAGGTAGGTACCATCATCATCCTCAGTCCACTTAATGGGGACTGAGACTTGCTAAAGACAAGTCACTTGCTGGGGTTGCATTTCTGGGAAGGGACAGATCTGAAATCTGACCCCGGTTCGTGTGTTGCCAAAGTTTCCACTCTGCTACGCTGCCCCTCCTGATGATATCACCTCCACTGTCTCCACCTCTGGCACTCGAGTTCTTAGAAACAGTGTCTTATTTGTCCATTCACTTCCAGTGCCAGGTACGAGGCTGGGCATAGGTAGGCATCCATAAATGCTGATGAAATGGAAGGATAGATGGATGAATGGACCATTGGTGTCTGCTCCAGCTCTGTTGCAAATGGAGGGAGTTTCTGCTTTCATGCAGTGCAGTCAGGGGATGGGAGTTGGGTTTAGCTTGGGGCTGATCTTGTACCTGAGTTCTTCTGGTCATAAAACATGAGGGTGTGTCTTCTTGGGGACATGGTGAGCCATGTGCCTGCTTTCCAGTGCATCAGATATGTCTTGCCAATCTCTGAGGGCAAAATGAAATGTCTTGGGAGAGCAAACAGCCGCCTCCCTCCTGCGCCAGGAGAGCAGGATTATTTTGCTCTGTCTACACACGCATTCCTGTACTCTCCCTGCTGATGGCCTTGGGAGATAATGTGTTCCATGTGTGTCCCTGAGTACTGGGACAGCTGTCGTAAATGTAGTGGGAGCTGCAATGGCCTATGTGTCTGGGTGAAGTGGGTTCCATGTCTTTCCAGGTTGCAGACTCTTGAGGGAAGCAGGATCCCGTATCCCAGGGCTGTAATGTCAGACAGGGCCTGCCAGGGTCAGTATTTGCCTCTTCACCCAGCTCTGGGCAGAGCCTGAAGGGCTGGCTAGCAGACTCCAGCCATGGAAGTAGAGCTGGAATTAGTTCTTCTGCTCTAAGAATGGAGTGTGGGGCCTACCTGGCTGGACATGGAGCTTAGTTTTTGATCTGCACCCAAGGTCCCAGTGCAAAACACAGGGCACTGGTTTTCACGTGCATCTTATCTGGTTTTCCCATCAGAGCACTCAACTTTGTTTATGAGACCGTCTGTGGATTCCAAGATGGGCAATGATAGAAATGAGCAGAGCTAACATTTATTGTGCATTTGCTCCGTGTCAAGCACTTTACACGGAATTTCTCTTCTAAGCTGTTGATATCTCAAAGTGCTTAACAGCATGGATATCAGAGTTAGCAGGACTTGGGTTTAGATTCTGACTTTTCTGCTCAGAGCTGTGTGACCCTGGGCAAGTCACCTGTCTGAGTGTCTGTCTCCTCACCCTGAAGCATGTTTTGACTAGTGATGGCCCTTGTGCCTTGCAGGTTGACAGACAGCCTGCATATGTGTGTTTCTGTTCAGGACAGTATGGTGTTGGTGGGCAGGCATCATCATTCCACGAGGCCTGCCACTATGCTGTTCCCTGAGATCTCTGCTCTCCTAACCGTGAACCCAGGCTGCTTCCTGGCCAGGGTTCTGACCTTCCTTGCCCTGTCCCCGTCAGCTCCCTCTTGCTGTAGCCTCTGGCCTGGAAGTCCTTTTTGCCTTCTCTCCTCACTTGCATCTTGGATGAGGGCTTCCTTCTTTGGTGCTGTTGAGGACTCTGCCTGGGAGGGCTTTCCTCTGCTGCCTGCTTCATTCCCTGCCTGCTCCATTCCCATGTGCTGTCTCCATCATGAGACTCTGGGTGTGTGAAGGGGTGAGAAATTCGTGTGAGTGCCTATGACTGTGAGGGTTGTATCCATGGCTGATATCTGGCTGTTGGTTCATGTGTATGTGTGAGTCTGTTCCGGCATGGGGAGGAGCACAGATATCTATGGTGGTGAATGTGCAGGTGTGACACCCTGTGTGCCCATGAGTGAGACCAGGGATGCAGGACTCTCACTTGTGGCATTAAGCCCACATGTGTGCAGCCTGTGGACATGTGATGTCGGAATGTGCCAGTGAGGGGCTGTGTGTGAGATACACACATATGCACATACACACAAGCACTGTGTGAAGAGGTGTGCAGGACCATGGGCAAGGACATCTGCCTGTCAGGGCCCCACTCTGCACTGCTGGGGGCTCATTCTCAGCTCTTTACGAAGTTCAGGGCAGGGGCAAGACCCTCTCTGGTGGGCCAAACTTGCCTGCTCTCTTTCTTTCCCACATAGGCTGGACTAGAGACAGTTCTGGGATTTGCTGAGGGAGAGGCAGGCCTAGGGCCTGGGAGAGTTGGTAAGAAGAGGAGGCCTGGCCTAGGGCAGGTGGATGGAGGAAAGAAGAGACCCCCTCAACCTGGCCTCTGGAGCCCTAGAGGGGACCAGAGCTTGCCTGGTCACACTTAGGTCTGAATTCAGCTCTTGTATTCCCAGCCATGCTCTCTCCAATTCTCTATGCTGCTTCCCCAAACTGGGGTAGGAATCACAAAGCAGGTGACAATGACTTTTTTTCCCCAGCTGTATGCAGAAGACCAGGGATGTCTCTCATCCTTATCACCAGTGTCCTAATGAAGCTTCAAGAAAAATGTTTGTTGAATGAATTAATGAAATGACAGAGAATGCTTATGGTTGCTGGGGGAAGGAGAGAATATTTGAAACAAACTCACCCTACAACATGTGGGACAGGGCATGTGGTCGTGCAGGGTAGAGTGTGCGTGCATGTGTGCGTGTGTGTGTGTGTAGATATGGGTGTGTGGAGGGAAAGAATCAGGTAGCCACTCCCTCTGACCATAGCTGCCCCTAGAGCTGAAGTTTCCCAGGCGGGATTACAATCTACACGTTTCACCTTCCGGCTACTAGGAGGATGGGATGGGGGCTTTGGGGGGCTGAATGTCAGTCCGGGGTTCCGGTCTTCCTGGGAGGGGGCACAAGTCCTCAGCGGGGGATTTGTACCAGCCGCTAAGCAGATAATTGCTTGTCAGATTGATTGAAGGCTTTTCAAAATGTCTTTTCCTTGGAACACCCTCCCATCCCCCCCACCCCCCGATGAGTGGATTATTTGAGTTGGAACTGTTCCCCCTCAGTTTTTTTCCCCTTCTTTCTCAAAGTAGTAATTACTGCCGAGTAGCCCTCCGTGGCGTTTCCTGTCATTTGGAGGCTGAAGCCAGCGGCTGTTTCCTCTGCTGGGTGAAGGACAAGCAGGCCAATTAGGGAAATACCCCACCCCCTAGCCTGGCCCTGAGCCCCTGGGGCCCCTGGTGGCCTCGATGGGGCTAATGGGGCCTGGCAGGTGGAAAGGAACTGGTCGACTGATCAACTGAGGTAGTCCTGGCTCTCTTCCAAATCCTGAGACTTTCTTCATCCTTTGTGTCCTTGCTCCCTTGTGTGTGTGCGCGCACACACGCACGTGCGTCTAACTGTGTGTGTACATGTAAACTGTGCACAGGCTCTTGGGCCCCAGTAAAAATCTCAACCTGCGTCACCCACAGTGATTTTCCCAAGGGAGCTTAGCCTTGACCATTTCTTCAGATTTGAAGAAGTCTGCAAAGTATCTGCATTGTAAGTGGATCAATGGCTTGCAAGATGCATAGACAGGAGATAAAGCAAGAATAGTGAGAGGCTCATTGCTAAATCAAGGTAGTGGGTTTAGGGGCGCTCATGGCACAGTGCTTTCAACTCTTCCATGCTTTCAGAATACTCACAATAAAATGTGGGTAAAAAGTTTGCAAGGTCGCTCTACAATCCTCCTATCCACCCCACCCACACTCAGGATTCGTAATCTCCGCTAGCCTTGAGTTTTGTTTTAATGCTGCTCCTCTTCCTCCTCCTCCCCCTCCCTTCCATCTTCTCCTCTTCCTCCCTCTGAGACTTTGTTCTCAGTCACAGAAGCCAAAGCTGAGCAGGACGCAGACTAAGATGAGATGAAGAGTTGAGGCTCGTGAGTCAAGATGGTTTGAGTCCATTCCAAGCTCTCCCTCTTTGTGACCTTGCGGGAGTGACTTAACCACTTTGTGCCTCAGTTTACTCATCTGTGAAATGAGGCTAATAACAATAGAACATTCATAAGATTGTAGTGAGGGTTGAATGAGAGAATGCACGTAAAATGCTAAGCACAAAGCCTCAGTCCATAATCTGTGCTTAACAAATGTTTGGTAAACAAATAATAAAACGGACCTCATAAGGAGATGTGGACCTCGGAAAGAGATGGAAGGGAACATGTCAGAGAGATGAGCATGGCAGCGAATTGTGTGTTTGGGGGATCCCACGGGTTTCAATGTGTCTGGACTACGAGATGGGTGGTGAAGTGTGGAGGGCTGGGAGTGAGAGGGAGGCTGAGAAGGATACTGGGACCACTTTGCTTTAGTGATTATCAGCGTGGTCTCTGGGATCAGGTGGCCCAGATCAAATCCCAACCCTACCACTTCCTAACTATATGACTTTGGGTAACTGACTCATCTCCATGGCTTAGTTTTCTTATCTGTGGAAATGGGAATCCCAATAGTTCCTACCTTAGAGGGCTGAATTAACTGAGTTAATAAATGCAGAGAACTGCCACCTGGCCTGTGGGAAAATCGGATAAAAGTGTTTGCTATGATTATCGTTCTTAGACATGTGGACATGGGCTGCATGTGGTTGCACATGTGTGGTTGTCTCACATGTGTGTGAGTGTCTGTGTGCACGTGGGCATCTGCAGCCAGCACTTGTTTGTGGGTGTGTTTGTGTCTATATGTAAGGGTGTGGTGGGGACTGGGGTCAGGGAATCCATGGAGCAATTAAACGTCTGGGAGAAGACCCATCCATCCTGGGCAAAGAAGCCCTTTGGTGAGGAGTAGATGACATCACTTAGAAATAATAATCAATATTACTTCCTTACTGAAAAGCCTCCAGAAGTTCCCCTTCATTCATTCAGTCGACAAACATTTGCAGAGCTCCTACTATGCACCAGCCCCAGCCTCCCTTTCCACTTGCTTTTGGTTACATATAGCTTGTTCTTCCATGCACATTTCTCTTTGGCCTGCTAGACCCAAGTCAGATGCCGCTTTCTCTGAGAAGCTTTCCTGACTACAGAAGCCCATGCTGACGAGTTCCCTTGGCACCCAGGTTTTTATGCCCACAGCAAGGTCAGCGACTCTTGTCTAGTCACCACTGAATCCCCAGCACCAGGTGAGAGCCTCAGCCCAAGCGTTTTGAATGAGTGGATGAGTGAATTGTTCAACAGGAGGACACCCACAAGGGGTCCCGATTCTGCAGACCAGTTCAACCAAGAGCCTGGGAGCTGGGGTTCACCAGCTTCTTAATTCCTGCCACTGTCACTTCCATCTGTGCCACTGGCTCCCCACTAGGAAGGCAGCAGAGCCTGGATGCAGACGGCTCAGTAAGAGTTAAAAGAGCAGTAGTAGGCGTTGGCTGCTGGGGACAGTGAGCTCCCCAAGGCTGCTAGAAATGTTGGAAGCAGAGGGAAGCAGGGCAGGAAAGTGGTCAGCGTCCTTCAGATAAAGAGGGCATTTGACCTTGGGTGCAGTCCAAGGCCCTTCCCTGGAGGCCCCTAGCATGCCAGGCCCTGACCCCAAGGGGAGGCCAAGGAAGCTGCCTTGACTGCAGGAGCCACACATGGGGCTGGACACCAAGCCTCGCGTTATCTCCTCAGGCCACACGTTGGCTAGAAGTGTTGGGCACACAGCAGGAATGGCTCACAGGAAGCTGGAGGAGTTTCTGTCTTTCTAAGGGTCAGAGGTGGCTGAGATTTGGCAGCCAGGGAAATGGGAATTTCCTGTGTCCCTCCCCGGAGCTGAGACTGGCAGCAGGAACCCAGACGGAACTGGTAGGCCAGAAATGCAAAGATGTGATTTTCACGGCCTGTTCCCCCTGCAAGACGTAGCGGGATTGAATTTCACTGTATATACATGCATAGCATGTGTGCATGTGTGTGTGTGCTCACATGTGCATAGTGTGGGCATGTGCACATACATGTGCATAGTGTGTGTGTGCATGCACACATGTATAGTAGCTGTGGGGCAAAAATTCAGGGTTTGTGTGTCTCTAGATGAATCTGTTTTTGTGCCCAAATTTGTCTGCCTTGTTGTGAATACTCTTGGTGTATGTGTGAAGCATGAATTTGTGTGTGTCCATGTGTGCTTATATATGTAAACATACATCTGCCTGAGGTGTATGTAAGCCTGTGTGCTGAACACATGTGTATGAATGCATAGGGGGCCTGATTTTAACGTATGTATGTGTGTGTTGGGGCGGGGTGCACATCCTGACAAACAGTTTTGGAGCCTAGCAAGATGGAACCACCGAAGGAGGGGACACAAAGCCATGATGCTGGAAACATCTGTCCCTTCTTTTGGCCCTGGGGTCTCTGGAGAGGGTTTTATGTTTCCTTCTTGCCAAGAAGGAAAATGTGACGCTTCTAACTCAAATATACGAGCACAGTCACTCTCTATTAAATAAGATGCCCAGTTCGGCTCACCCTGGGTTATAATCGGAGACAAGTTACCGGGAGGAGTGGCAGGAGGATCATCTTTAAGGATGAGGGGTGAGCAGAACTTCTCTTCTGCTAGGGAGGGGTCCTAAACAAGGTCCACCCCAGCCCAGCCCCATCTGGCCCCAGCAGGGGCACCTCAGGCAGGAGTAGGTGCAGCATCAGCAGTAGGTCTTAAGGCATCTGGTTGGAAAGGTGGTCCCTGCCTTGAATGACCACACATGAGCCCCCTAAACTCAGGAGCTCTGAAAGCACAGAGGAAGAGGCCACTGCTAAAAGATCTCACAGAGTGGGGAGAGTTTGAGTAGAATCTTCGCCTTCACAGGATTGAAGAAAGTTTGTTAAATCCGGCATTTGTGCGATATTTGCTCAATGTCCGTTTTGAACAGACCAGGAGTCGGTAAACTACAATCAATAGGCCAAATGTGGCCTGCTGCCTTTTTTTGTAAATAAAATTTTATGGGAACACAGCCATACCCAGCTGATACCTTCTATGACTGCACCCACACTACAACAGCAGAGTGGAGTAGTTGTGACACAGACCCTATGGCCTGCAAAGCCTAACTATTTACGATCTGTCTCTTTACAGACAAAAATTTGCTGACCCCTGCACTAGACTGTTGATTTCATAAGGGCAGGAAGGATAAGCTCAACACATAGCAAGTGCTTAATAAGTATCAGTTGAATGAATGAATGACTTAATTTTGGAGGATGATTCCAGGAAGAGGAAATAGTGTATGCTGAGGCATGGGGCCAAGAAACAACCCTAGGTGTACTGGTGATGGAGGGTGGAGCACAGAGAAAATACACACACACACAAACACACACACATGCACACACACACTCACACACACACTCACACACAGTACACACATGCACACACATGCACACACACATGCACGCGTGCATGCACACACACACACACACACACATGCATGCAAGCATGCTGGGGAATGTGGCAGCACAGAGGTTAACACAGCAGAACGAGTGTTTGGCCAGGGAAGGCATCTCTGAGGAGGTGACAATGAACAGTATCCTGCAGACCTGCAGGCATTTTGCAGGAGAAGATGGAGGAACAGCATTCCAGGTGGTTGGACCGGCAGAGGCAAAGGCCTGGAGGCCTGATGGAAGGAAGTGTGGGTGCTGGGCACCGCTAATTACACTGAATCTATTGCATACGCCTGTGATGGGACCCTTGAGCTGACATGAAGCTAGAGAGGACTTTAGGGGCAGATTTGCAGGGCCTGGAAGGGCTGTCCTCAGGGAGTGTGGACTTGGTCTCTGGGCACTGGGGAATCAATCACTGGGGGTGTCAGTGGAGACTCCAGGGAGACCCAGGTAGGTGAGGAATTCAGGACTCTGGGCAGGCCGCTTTTCTTCTCTAGACTAGTTTTCATGGCAAAATGGGAATGATAATGCCCGCCTCCCAGAGTAGGGGAAGGATTACCTGAGATCAGAGATGTGAGAAATTCAGCCTGTGCCTGGCACAGAGTGGCTAACAAGCAGGGTTGTTGGACAAAACACAGGACACCCAGTTAAAGTTGAATTTCAGATAAATAACAAACCATGTTTTAGCATAACCATGTTCCAAATATTGCATGGGACATGCTTATACTGAAAAACTCTTCATTGTTTTTCCAAAATTCAAAAATTTCAGAAATTCAAAAGTTCTAACTCAGTGTCTTGTATTATTCTTTGCTAAATCTGGCAACCTAACTGCCCAGGGATGCTGGCTGAACCTGGGTCTTTGTTGGTGGCTTCAAGGCCCTGAAAACCTGCCAGTGATGCAAGAAACAGGATGACAAGCTTGTGGGGCTGAACACTGGGGAGGTGAGGTGTTATGGAACCCAGTCATCTTGGCTAATGGGGAAGGAAGTAAAGGCTCAGAGAGGGGAAGGAACTAGCTGAAGGTCACCCAGCCAGATGTGGTCCTAGTGTTCTGCTTTTCTCCGTGGCTGGTCAAGAGAGAACTTTGACTCATGGGGGTGTTCCTTGGGACAGCTTAGAGGGATTCTACCAGACAGATGTGAGAATTCCGAGTATAGCTTCTAGAATCTTCAGGGCCATCCCAGTCTTGGCAGCAGATGCAGCGTGTGATCTTCACCACATCCCTCACCCCATCCATGCCTCAATTCATCCAGCCATAAATTGGGTCTAATTATACCCACCTCACAGGTGAGTTGTGAGGATTAATTAATGTTTGTAAGGCTTTGTAATCCTTGGATGAAAGATGCTCCTTACATATAAAGGGTCATTATTTTTATTATTATACAAGTGCCAAGTATTATTACCTTAATTAGCTTTTCTAGATATCAAAAGCAATTAGACAGATCACTTGTTGAATGCCATTTTGGAAACCCAAGTCACAGAAACTCACATATTCACCTGTCATCTCACAGTTTTGGCAAGGGGCCAACCTAGGCCAAAAGGTAGGGCTGAGATCTGCAAAAAAAAAATTTGTTTCTCTTTCTGGCCAAGTTTTACCCCATTGCAAAATTTTCCAGGCATTTAAAAGTACCTAAAAAACAGAGGCTTTTGTTTTTGTTTTTGTGGAAATTCTTTTTTTTTTTTTTTTTTTTGAGACGGAGTCTTGCTTTGTCGCCCAGGCTGGAGTGCAGTGGCGCGATCTCGGCTCACTGCAAGCTCCACCTCCCGGGTTCACGCCATTCTCCTGCCTCAGCCTCCCTAGTAGCTGGGACTACAGGCGCCCACTACCACGCCCGGCTAATTTTTTGTAGTTTTAGTAGAGACGGGGTTTCACCGTGTTAGCCAGGATGGTCTCGATCTCCTGACCTCGTGATCCGCCCGCCTCGGCCTCCCAAAGTGCTGGGATTACAGGCGTGAGCCACCGCGCCTGGCCGGAAATTCTTATAAAGGGGGTTTTTCGGGGAGAAGGCTTAGTTTTGCAGCCCAGGCAACCTGGTTTAAGAATGTCAATTTGTCCTGTTTTCCCTGATGTACAGAGAAGACCAGCACTTAGCCACCAGAGCCAGTCCAAGTGAGGTGAAGGCATCTCTCGATGGGGGACTACTGTGTTTCAAGCTCTATCCCAATGTGTGTATATCTTAAAATTATAATCCCATGCAGTCGGTAGGAGCTTTCTGACCTTCATTTTGCAAACAAGGACACTGCGGCTCAGAGGTGTTAAGTGACACAGCCAGGAAGTACAAGAAGAATACAAACCCAGGTCTTGCTGATTCCATAACCTACATCTAGGTTTGATGCAGTTTCTACCTCTCTGTGTTACCTGGAATCTACCTGGCCTGGGTCTAAACTGACTCATAAGTAGTCAAGAGGTTTTCTGGTATTTAAGAGATGGGGCCATATAGACTGAGTAGGCCACTGTGGTGCTGGGGGCCACCTGCAACCCCAGCCTGGTGAATCTGCTCAGGCCTTGGTTCAACATGGCTTTGGCTGGTCAGGGTCTTTGGAGTTGGCTCAAAACCCCAGGGTTTAGGCAGAGGAGGGGACTGTGGCCTGGTTGTGTCCATTAGGGCAGGCAGAACAGGTCAGGGCAGAAATCAGGGGGGTGAGCCTCCCTCTGTACTGTCCAGTTAGTTGGGGTGGGTGGAGAGGGGTGAGGAGCTGGCTGTAATTAACTTTACCAGCGTCCTTAACAGAGGTGAGAGAACCTTTCCCCTACTTCCCTTTCTACTCTGTCCAGCTTCCTCAATGGCCTTGAGGACCTTCCCAAAGCTGTGACTAGGCCAGGGAGAACTGAACTGAGCCATGCTGCCAGTGTGTTCCAAACCAAGATTATATCCCAGCTCTGCAGTTCTACAAAACCATTTTCTTTTTACAGAACTTCCCTGAGGGCTGGGTTGGGGCCTTTGTGAAGTCAGTGGGTGCACTAAGAGATTGTTGGAGTGTTGGGGGATTGAAGGATGGAAGGAGGGAGGAGTTGACAGTGTAGGAAGAGGTTGACATATTGGAATGGAATGGAAGGGTTGCTGAATGGACAGATGGATGAGATGGTAGATGGGGTTAGGTACTGGTGGATTAGACATGGAATTGTATGTATAAATGGAAGGGAGCATGGCTCACTGAAGGGATGGGTTAGCATGTGAATGTAGGAATTGATGAGGGTGGAAGTAAATGTAGAGAGGGGCTGGAAATTTTGGTGGTTGGATGGAGGATTTGGAAAAAGAAGGGATGGTAGGTGAAGAGTTGGAGGAAGGGGGAGGGGTTGACAAATGTATGGACAAGTTGGCAGATGGGTGGAGGGATTGGTGGATGGATGAAGGAGTTTGGAAGATAAGTGGAGAATGGTGCATGGATAGAGAGAAGGTCAGATGGAGAGGAGCTGGGAAATACAGGGGCTGATTCATGGATGGAAGGATTGGCATGTGGATAGTGGAAATGGTGGTGACTGAAGGTTCTGTGGAGGTTGAAGGAGTTGGAGGAAGGGTGGAAAAGTTGGCCTATAAAGAAGCATGAATTGATGGAAGAGTGTTTAGCAGGTGGGTAGGCAGTTGGTAGAAGGATGAGGAGTGGGATTTTGGAGCTTCTGATGGGTGAAAGTTTAGATGGATGGGTGCAGGTGGGTAAATGGAGGATGGTAGATACAGGAGGAGATGTCAGATAGGAGAAAGGATTGGCAGATGGGGAGAGGAGGTGGTAAAGGGGCAGACAAAAATGGCAGACTGGCAAAACCCTCTGGGGAAAGTTATAGGGATAGGTAGAAGAGTAGGAAAGCTGCCTAAATCCATAATGGAAGAATTGGCTTTGTGGCTTAGGCATTAGCCCCGACAGACCTCCCCTTATTTCCTTGGGCCTCAGACACCTTTTGCCTGTGGGTGCTTAGGGACCATTCCAGGTAGTAGAAACCTTCAGTGCCTAGCTCAGTAGGTGACCCTGACCGTCCTCTCCCTCACATCTTCCCTCCGCCTTCAGAAACAGGCTCTCCTGAGGCTCATATATCCCCAGTCTGGCAGGCTTTCTGCAATTAACTCTGCAACATTAGCCCAAAAGGTGGGGCAGGTGGGGCTGTGAAGAAAGGAGCTGACTCAGAGGCAGATGTCTATCTCCTGCTGCTGTGTCAAGTGTGGCCACTGTCCAGCACAATGGGGGCAGTGGCCAGGGTGCCTCCCTTCCCCACCAGCTGTCTTGGGTTCCACTCTGGTCTCCCCCCAAAAACTTGGGACCAAGGGAGAAAGTTAATTATGTAGGAACCTGGCAGTCACCTCTCTCTCTCTCTCTCTCTCTCTCTCTCTCTCTCTCTCTCTCTCTCTGTCTTTCCCTTTCTCTGTCTCTCTCATTCTGACTCTCTCTTCTATTCTCACCTCTTTCATCCATCTTTTTCTCTTCTTCTATACCTATTTCTCCCATTTATTCTCTGTTTCTATTTTTCTTTGTCTCTGATTCTTTCTCATTTTATGCCTTGTTCCCTTTCTCTCCCTCCTCTATATCTAGGTTACTTCCCGCTTGCCGTTTTTGGTGGTTCCCCCTCCCCCCTTTCTCTGTCATTTTCTCCATTTTCATCTGTTTTCTTTTCTGCCTTTCTTTGCCTCTCTCATGGGCAGGTCTCCACACCTCGCAATGGAAGCCTGTTTCTTTCTTCTGCACCATCTCTCCTATCATATGTGTCTTTACACAAGAGCAGAATAGTTTTGAGGGATGTTCTCTCCTGGGTTTGTGTTTTTTTTTGAGATGGAGTCTTGCTCTATCGCCCAGGCTGGAGTGCAGTGGTGCGATCTCGGCTCACTGCAACCTCTGCTTCCTGGGTTCAAGCAATTCTCCTGCCTCAGCCTCCCTAGAAGCTGGGATTATAGGCACCTGCCACCATGCCTGGCTAATTTTTGTGTTTTTAGTAGAGGTGGGATTTCACCGTCTTGGCCAGGCTGGTCTTGAACTCCTGACATCAGGTGATCTGCCTGCCTCGGCCTCCCAAAGTGCTGGGATTACAGGCATGAGCCATCATGTCCAGCCCTTTCCTGGGTTTTTAATTAGGCTTAGAATCTTCTCAGAAAGCTTTTCTCCTTTTCCTATTGATTTGTAATAAAAATGGTGTAATCAACCCACTGGGAACCTCTGGCCAGAGCTAGAGGGGAAACAGGGGAGAGAAAATAGTGGCCACTCTGCAGACAACACGCCCTGGTCAAGGAAGGCTCTTCCCATGTCACAGTGGATGAGCCTTTGTTGGGGGCACAGAGGAGCAGGATCCTGGCATGGACACAGGTGAAAACCTGATATTGCGTTGACCATCTCATGGGGCCCAGTTTTCTTCTGAAGGAGCTCACAAAATACCATAGTGGTCAAAGTACTGGTGTTTGAGAGGCCCGGGTTCAAGTCTCAGCCCCAACACCACTCACTAGCTGTGGAATCTCAGACAGGTGACTTAGCCTCTCTGATTCTCACTTTGCTCATCTCTAAAATAAGACTAACAAGAATTTTCTTGTGGGGTTGTTCAGAAAATTAAATGAGAATGTTGGAAGAAAAGCACCCGTATCAGTCATGATTCAGCCAGAGAAGCAAAACCACTAAGAATGGCATAAACTGAGGGCTTTCTTATGAGGGTTTGGTCCTGTGCAGTTGTGGAAGCTGGTTCAACCATCTACAGGGGGCCATTGCTTCAGTGTCTGGCCCTACAGTCAACAGAACAAGCAGGTGGGGAAGGAAGGATTGACAGGAACTGTAGGGCAAGGGCAAAGCAGAATGTGAGCTGGATTATATAAGGAGGCATTGAATCTGCATAGGTCTCTTATCTCCTCGAACTCCCCAACTTTGATGATGTGAGTAACCTGCTGGAGAAGTGATGGCTATTGTCACATTGCTGCACACATTCATGGCCAGGATTTGAGGAGGCTGGAGGAGGAGGCCTGGCAGGAAGTGGAGGAGCTACAATCTGGGTGCTGCCCTACGTCAACCAGCAATACCTACCAGGGGCAGAGAGGCCTAAAGTTACACAGCTGGTGAGTGATGGCTCTTCCATCCGACTGCAAGTCCATGGTTCCACTGTACACACTGCGCCCTCAGTGGGAGTGGAGACATTCATGGACTTGTGTCATTGAGAAGCAGTCTAAGGAAGATGAGGCCCAGGTATCCATCTTTCCACAGGTCCTGCTTCCCCTTCTCCCATGACTTCCAGAGCATGTTTTGTTCACAGTACATTTTTAGCTCTCAGAATCTGAATTGAGGTTGTGGCTGGGCTAACCCACATCTCGGTGGCAAGGCCCAAGATTTGGAGATGAGGTGATGACTTGTCATGTATGGCAGTGGCAGTGGCTCAACACTAAGTGATCTGTGACCCCTTTGCATGCCTGGGAAGAAAGTGGCTTACTAAGAAGGAGCCCATCTAAGGACTAAATTTCCCAGGTCCTTTTGCAAAGGTGGGGCCTATGACATGTGAGTGGAAGGAATGTGCATCACTTTCTGGCCAGGGAGCTTAAGAAGAAGGTGGAGTTTCTTTATTTGTTTGCTCTCCTGCCAGTGGGATGTCAACACTCAGTGTAATCTTAGAAACCAAGTGTTGATTATGGTGGAGACTTCATCAGCCTGGGTCATTGACCTAACCCAGTGGTTCTCAAAGTGTGATCCCCAGACCAGCAGCATCAGCATTGTCTGGGAACGTGTTAGAGATGAAAAATCTCAGGCACCACCCTAGATCTACTTAATCTGAAAACTCTGGGGTGGGGCTCAGTCATCTGTGCTTTAAAAAACTTCCAGGGGAATCTAATGCATGCTCAAGCTTGAAACCCCCTGCTCCTCTTAGTTACCATTCCATTCATAGCTCCTGAATGGACAGCCAGGCTCGTGACTGCTTAGGAGCTTTACTGCTTACTCCCATGGCCATCCTCACCTTCCACCCCACCCTTGCCTCTCAGGGGGTTTCATGAAGAAGACAGCAGTGGCACATGCTCTATATAATTCTTAACATGAAAGAAGCAGAGGAAAATGGCATTCTCATAAAATAATTCATTAATTCCTTCCTCATTTTTTCATTCCCTGAACAGTCATAGAGAAGCATTAGGTTGACTGGAAAACTTCCCTGGAGGAGCTACAAAATACAGTTTGGATCAACAGCCCTTATAGGTAGGTTTTATTATCATCACAGTTTTATAGATGCAAAACTTGAGGTTCAGGGAGCGTGGGTGAGAGGTGGGGCCAGGATTCAAGTCTGGTTCTCTCTGCCTCCATCTTCCACATTTTTTTGGCACTTTCATGGCTTCCACGCTTGCATTTCCAGGTGGTTGGTCTTTTGCAAACAGAACTCACCAATTGCAACCTCTTTGCACCTAAGGAAGAATCACATCGGGCATCCAGATCATTTGAGAAAAATCTGCTTGTCACATTTCCCCAAATATGTTACACAGGGGCATATGTTTGCATTATGCCTGTGACTATAAATTCAATACATCCTGAAAGAGTGAATTAATGAGTTAATTAGCAACTGGGTAGCTAGCTTGTCCTCATCTAAGTTTGCTTATCTAGAAACTTCTTGTATTTTTCCAGATTGAGAAAACATTTTCTGCAAAGAAGCTGGCATCCAGCTGTAATTGCTGCAATTGTTTGTGGAGGGCAAACAAATGGACATAGTCCTCGTGGAAGATGAATGACATGGTACAGGTTAGGGCAGTGGTTCTCAAACTTTAACACGTGTTCAAGAATCACCTGTAGAACGCCAGAACACAGATTTCCGTGACCCACCCCAGAGTTTAAGATGTGGTAGTTCTGGGACAGACCCCAAAATTTGCATTTCTAACAATTTCCTAGATGATGCTGATGCTGCTTCTGTGGGAACCACACTTTGAGAACCACTGGATTAGGGTAATACTAGATCCTGCAACAAAATGGCAATGGCTTAACGCTGTGAACACGTATTTCCCACTTCCTTACAGGGGAATGACTGAATACGGTGTGATATGACATAGGATACAGCTATGAAATGAATCAAATATAAGTGGATTGATCTGAAGTGATAGCTGTGGTCTGATGACTGAGATAAGCAACTTGCCAAGAAATTTATATAGCATAAGCTCATTTTCGTAAAACAAAACAAAAAACTAAACCAAAACCAAAATAAAACAACCTACTTCTCCAAACCTCAAGCCGTATCTATGTTTTATAAATATAGGACAAAATACATAAGACTATACTTGATTATTAACATAAGGGTACCTCTGAAAGTTAAGGGACATTATTAGCTTTCTAATAATATTCCCTTATTATTGATTCATTCATCAAAACTGCCATGGTTCTGACATCATGGGCATCCTAAGAGGAGGTAATGTTTAAAATAATTTTAAAATGCAAGAAATAATGAAAATCACTCAGCTCATAAAAGGGTGGATTCAAGGTTGCTTTGTTTCTTTGTATGTGTAGCCCCCGACAGGGATGGGGCAGTGTTTCTTCTGTCTAGAGGGCACATGATGCTGGAATCATGGCAGTTTTGTTGAATGAATGAATGACCATGTCAGTGACCACATGCATGCACTGAGAATCTTACTTTTGGGGGCCAAGGCATGCCTACGAGAGCAAACCATCTAGGAGTCCCCAAATGGGGGTGTATTGAGAAGGCAGCTACTCCAGGATGTACTCCATGATGCCCTGGCTTTAGATGGGTGAGTATTGCACCAGCTTAACCCTCCCTTCTTGAGTCTAAGTCTGTGTTGGATCCCAGAGGTTCATCCTCGAAACTGATAGTAAGCGGTAGAGGCTTCAGCACTGATAAGCAAGGACGTATTTCTCCCAAAGGAGGGAAGTAGAGATGTGACTCAGTAGACACCAAAATCAGAGTCTTTGGGCCCAAAGTGTCCCAAATAAAGCCAGGGTAGGATTCCAGACTCTACGCTCATAGGCTGCAGTCTCTTCCTCCTTCGTGAATGGCTAGGCTGACTTTCACAGGGATATTAGAGACCCGGTTCCTTGGGGTTTGTGAGCCCACAGTGGGAGGGCTGCTTTCAAAGTTCACTTAATTACACCTCCGAGCAGGTTCAGGGGACTCTTGGGCACACGGGCCTTGGGCCATGTGTTGGGGTCTCTGATAGCCCTCCTTGGTGCTGGCTTTCAGGGAGGCTGAGGCTGAGTTATACCCTGCAGCTATGCCTAGGGATCTGGTTCCTTATGGGAAGTTAGGAGGACAAATCAGCTTGAGAGCCACTTGCAATTATTCAGTGGGGGAAGAGAGGAGATCATTTCATGTGGCGGAGATGGTGGGGGGAGGAGGGAAGGGAGTTCTTAGGGGGAAAATCTCTGAAGAAAGGATCCAGTCCACAAGGTTAAGACAGGAAGTCCCTTCATGAGAACTAAAATCATCAGCAACTTGATTCAGGCTGCTTGGCACAGGGTAATAAGCACCAAATAGGAAATTTGGATCCCAGCTCAGCCAATGTTTAGCTGTGTGGCCATGTGCCAGGCTTTTTGCTTAGTTAAATGTCAGAAATAGTGGCTGCATTCATCTTCACAACAGTCCTATGCAGTAGGTGTAGTCACCATCCACATCTGCATATGGGAAAACAGAGGCTCAGAAGATCTCACAGCTAGAAAATATCAGAGTTAGACCTGAGCTCAGGCTCTGTGCTGGTGTTTTCATTACTGGCACTTCTTTTTTCCTTCTTTTTTTTTTGTTGAGTACTCATATTTCTATATTTTCTCTCTTAAATTCTCTGAACCTCACTTTAGGGTTCACCTATAAAAAGGGTTTGTATTCATCAATTGCCAGCCAAGAAATGGGAATTGCTCAAGGTTTTTCAAACAAAGAAAATTTAATACAGGGAGTTAGTCACACAAATGACTGAAGACACTGAGAGGCAATTCAGATTTTAGTAAGAGCCGGAAGCTGCACCTGCCCCCTTAGGGCTGCAGGAACAATGGGAGGAGGTATTGTTATCAGATTCTAGGAGTCTGGCCATTGGCAGAAGCTAAGACCATGTTGGTTTTTGCCCCGTGGGTGTGGCACCATAGCAGTAATTACTGCCAGAGATGCCACTAGGAGCAGAGGGGAAGGGAGAAACATATCCTGGCTTCTCCCTTGTGGTCTTGCTCACATGCTTCCCATTGGTTAAAATTACCCTGATGCCGGAGGACAAGGGACCCTGGGGAGCGTAGATCCCACAGCAGGTCAGAGGAAGGGTGCCAAATGGATCTAAGACCAGACAGGCTGTTGACGAGTTCAGAGCTAAGGGTTGTTGGGAGTACTAGAGAAGACCATGTGGGACACAACGTGACATAGGGTGACAAAACTTGTAGGGCACTGCGTGTGTGACCAACCCGGTTGATTACTGGCTACCACTGTCAGATAGGAACAGAATAATAGACTAAACCCCAGAAAGGTTTAGAACATAGGAAGAAAATAACAAAATAAGAGCAAAAGTTAATAATACAAACATAAGGCCTATTAGGGAGGTTCAACAAACCCAAATGGACTCTACAAAAAAAGCTAGAAATGAAAAGGAAAGTCTCGCTACATATAGAGCAGACAGACATTACAAATAACAAAACGATAGGTGAATAATTTTATACCAAAACATTGGACATACATTTTTTTTTTTTTCTGAGATGGAGTCTCACTCTGTTGCCCAGGCTAGAGTGCAGTGGCGTGATCTTGGCTCACTGCAACCTCTGCCTCCCGGGTTCAAGCAATTCTCCTGCCTCAGCCTCCTGAGTAGCTGGGATTACAGGTGTGTGCCACCACGCCCAGCTAATTTTTGTATTGTTAGTAGAGACAGGGTTTTACAGTGTTGGTCAGGCTGGTCTTGAACTCCTGACCTCATGTGATCTGCCCACTTCGGCCTCCCAAAGTGTTGGGATTACAGGTGTGAGCCACTGTGCCTGGTCACCAAAACATTAGACATCTTTATGAAGGGAATGCTTCCAGGAAAAATATAATTTGCCAAAACTGACTTAAGTAAAAATATACAATTCAAATAGATCTGTGGCCATTATCTTATTATTCCAGACAAAATAGTATAATTCCTATTTTATGAATAAGGAAATTGAGGCCTAGAGAGGTGAAGAAAATTGCGTAAGAATCTGCAGGTTGGAAGGGGCGGAGGCACAGCCAGGTGTGTCTGGATGGCAGGATTCTTTCTCCTGTGCTGGGAGGTGGGGGGAGGTGATAGGGCGAGGCTCCTGCTGGGAAATTCCCCAGAGATGCCTGCTATTTGGGTTGGTCAACTACCAGACACTTTTAATGCGCCTCTAGGAGAGGCATTTGGCACCTGAATTTTCCCTGAAGGTTTCACCATCACCGTCTCCAATTAAAGTAGCACAGCAGCCCTGCATCGCCTGGAGAACATTCAGTACCACCCATCTGAGGGGAGCAGGATAGGGCAGCCCGTGCCTTGGCCCGCGGCCCTTTGACTCAGCAACTGCCCGGGCCCAAGAATGCCCAGTGCCTGACTGGGCGCCCACAGCTGCAGCCCAGGCCTCTGAGCGAGTTTGCCTCTTATGAAGAAGCAGGTGGTGGCTTGCTGCAGAGTCCATGTGGGTGACAGACTCCCACCATTTGAGGCCTCCAAGAAGCCCACACCCTGTGGGTGGGAAATGAGTCTTGAAATGGAAATTGTGATTGAAGACGCAATGGCTGACCTTGGCCATGAGAACCCTTGCCAAGTGGCATCTCTCTGTCTGTTTTGCATCCCTTCACCCTTTCTCTTGGGAATGTCACCTCACCCTTCCCTTCTTAGGGTTCTGGTGAGGTTGCCAAGGACAATATCCTACCATCTGTGGCCACATAAGGCAAGCTGACGAGCTCTTCCCTTGGTTGATGCTAAGCAGCAATGACGTCAGCCTGGGGTTGTCTGGGGTCATGCCCACTGCCCTCTGCATCACGATAGCTAGAGGAGAAAATGAGGAAATGTACAGAGGGACACAAAGCTGAGAGAAAGTGGAGATGCCTGACAATATTATTTGAGCTCCTTGATCCAGATAAGCATGTAGTACCGTTCCCCCATTTCCCTTCTGTCGTAGGGGACAATATTGTCTTTAAAAAAATTTTTTTTGAAACAGAGTCTCATTCTGTGGCCCAGGCTGGAGTGCAGTGGTGCGATCTCAGCTCACTGCAACCTCTGCCTCTGGGATTCAAGCAATTCTCCTGCCTCAGCCTCCCGAGTAGCTGGGACTACAGGCGCCCTCCACCATGCCTAGCTAATTTTTGTGTTTTTAGTAGAAACAGGGTTTAGCTATGTTGGGCAGGCTGGTCTCAATCTCCTGACCTCAAGGGATCTGCCTGCCTTGGCCTCCCAAAGTGCGGGATTGCAGTTGTGAGCCTCCATGCTCTGCCAATCTTGCCTTTTTATTCTTAAATATGTTTGAGTTGGGCTTTTGTCTATTGAAACCCAAAGAGTCCTGACTAACACAGTTTGTCTTGGCTTCCCTCTTTCTGTGTCCCTTCTCAGTGACTAATTTCTCCGACACCCTACGACTCCCCTCAAGTGCTCGCAGGAAACGGGCCACACAACACATTCAACTAGCTGTTTTTAGTTGAAATGTTTCGCTTGGCCCTGAATATTTTAATGGTTGGCATAATGATAAAGAATCATGAAAAAGAGCCTGCAGAGGTGGAGACTCAATAAAACATATCTGCCTGGGGAAGGGGTAGACAAAAATATTCATCACTGCTAACATTGATTGAGTCAGAAATGGTGCCCTGTGCTCCCAGTGAATCAGCTCATTTCATCTGCACAGTGACTCTACACTTAGCTTCTATTGTTTTTTCTGTTTTACAGACGAGGAAACTGAGGTTGCAGAGCTTAGATAATTTGCCTAGAGTCACAGAGTTAGGAAGCGGTGGTGCCAAATTTTGAAGTGAGGAATTTTACTTTGCAGTGTATGTTCTGAACCACTTTGTTCACTTAGATAATTAAGTGACTTAAACAAGTTTAGCTTGGTGAAATTGGTTGGCCGTGGTAGGGGGGAGTTCTGGGCTTTTTTCAAAATTATCTTTAATGTATTTAGTACAGTTTTCTTAATTTAAAGACACTTAAATAGAAAAGGTATTTTTATTTTGAGGGGGGTTGCATAAGAAATGCTGTGAGTTAAAAGAAGAAACTAAAACAAACAAATAGTAAACCCTGAAACAACCCTTTCCATGGCTGCCAGAGTTCCCCCACCAATACAAAGTGATTCTGTTCTCTTCGTTAAAGGAAAAGCCCCTCTGCCTGGAGGTTAAAGGCTGTATTTCAGCACCTGACTGAAAGCTCTCCAAATCTGGTCCCGACCACTTTCCCAAAACTACCCACGGCAGCCATTGCCCTGAGGCAGCCTCGCTGAGCAGCCCCTGAGGTTTTTCAGCTTTAGAGTCCTTGCTAGCAGTCCTAGCAATGTATTCCCATGGCCATGTGGTTCTGCCAAATTTGTGAAAATAAGATATTTAAACTGATATAGGTTAAGGCCACTCTCTCTTCTTCTCTGATATTTGTACCATTCCTCTGTCTCTTCTGTACTGTCAGAGCGGTCCCAAGGACTTTGGGAATCTGGCTAAGAAGATATTGAGTTGGGGATACACTTAGTTTGGGCTTATAGCTGTGTGATTTGCAGTCGCTTCCATATACAGGTAAGTAATTGCTAATCATCCCAGTGTCGAAATCTGCTTCCAAGGACACTGGTACCACCTACTGTGCCGACTCACATGTGACGTGTGAATGTTGCCAAGTGAAGGTTTGGGGCCGGAGGCTGTTTCACGACGTGAACGTGTTCTGTGGTGCCCAAAGTATGGCGGAGAAACCAAGTTTGAAATATACAGAGCTGGAAGCTAGTCTGTGGACAATCCTTACAAGTTCCAGAGCTCAAATACGAAAAAAAATTCATGGAGGTTTTGCCAAACTTTGTGACAATCCTTAAAAAATACAAAGGATATGAACAAAGAGTTAGGAAGTGGAGAGACATTTTCTAAATTATCAGTAATAAAAGACAAACTGATCAACCATTAATATTATAAAACTTGTTATACTACTACTGACATGGGAAGAGACAAAGAGAATGAAGCCAAAACAAGTAGGAAAAACAATGTTATCAAAGTAGGTCGGCAGTTAATTAATGCACAAAATGGCTATTTTTCTGAATGGCTGAGATGTTTCTGGTACTTTTCAGCTTTTTTATTGATAAAATTTATAATTAGTTGTAATTTCTTTTCTCATTCTAAGTGAATATTCCCTTTTGCTCCTACATTTTTAGTTGTTTATTTTAAAAATCATCTTTATCGAGGTATAAGTATACAATGAAATCCACACACCTAAGGGGACTGTTTGTGAGTTTTGACAAATGTATATACTTGGGTAACCATCACTGCAATCAAAGCATAGAACATTTCTGTCACCCGGACCACTCCTTCCTGTCTCTTTACACGCAACCTCCCTGCACACTTTGCCCCAGACAAGCACTAACTTGCTTTTTTTTTTTTTTAATCACTATAGATTTGGATTGTTCTAGAAACGTCACTTAAATGGAATCATGCAGTACCCTTTTATGTCTGGCCTTTACTGAGGGAGAGGTCGGCATTTTGGTGGGGGCCTCGGAACTGTATCTCATTTTGTGTTATTCACAAATTTATCTTATTTTCTTTCAATAAGACTTTCTAATTGGGATACTCTGCGTATGGCCCTACTGCTGCTTTGCACTCTGGGTATGTTGGACATCCCACCTCCTCAATTAACTTCCCATGCACACTTCTGAGTCTATGCCTAGAACACACTGTTCCCTCTGCCTGGAATGCCCTTCCCTCCTGAGCCACTGGATGGATCAATGATCATCCCTCCTTGTCCACATCCAATGTCTCCTCCCTCCTGGCTTTTCTCAGGCAGAATAGCACACTCCTTTCTTAGATGCCCTAGGAAGTTTGGCTTATATTTCTCATCAATGTTCAGTTTATATTGAAATCGTTTTATTTTTGTCATTCTTTCCCTCATAGAATCTGAGTTTTTTAACGGAGGTTTTTGATGGGGGCATTGTGTGTTCAACATGTGACACCTGCTCCTCTCTGCCCCCCTGCTCACCCTAAGTCAGTAGACTGTCCTATGCATAGCAACAAATGTTCATTGTATATGAAAAAAAAGTGAAACTCTTCACATGACATTATAGAGACAAGACAAACAATTCCTTTATTTAGTTGTAGCCATTACTATTTGGTTTCTCATGTGTCAAGAGAAACCAAATAGTGGGGGCAGTAGCACTCACCATTCAGCTAATGGAATGGAAGTGAACTGACTCCATGGGGAACTTCAAAGGAGCTGGGCTCTGGAGGCATAATGGACTGAAAACTGTTCCCTAAGGGATATGTCCAGTCCTAGCCCCTGGAACCTGTGAATGTGACCTTATTTGGAAATGAGATCTTTGCAGGTGTAATTAAGGTAAGGAGCTTGAGGTGAGATCATCCTGGATTAGGGTGGGCCCTAAATCCAATGACAAGTGTCCTTCTAAGGGACAGAAAAGGAGAAGATGCAAAGAGACCCAAGGAAGAAGGTCATGTAAAGACAGAGGCAGACATTGGGATGATGCTGCCACCAGCCAAGGAATGTTAGGAGCCATCAGAAGTTGGAAGAGCCAAGGCAGGATCCTACACTAGAACCTTTGGAGGAAGCATAACTTTGCTGGCACCTTGATTTTGGACTGCTGGCCTCCAGAATTGTGAGAGAATAAACTTCTGTTGTTTTAAGCCACCAACTTTGGGGTAAGTTGTTGTGGAAGCTGTAGGCAACTAATATAGAGTTGGCAATCTTAAAAAACTACATATATGGAGAGCATGACAAAAATCAGTTGAGATGTGATAGAGAAACTCTATGGAATTGCAAGTTTGAATGAAGAACCAAAACTCCCGAGGGCTCTGTGAACATTTCAAATATCCAGTCAGCAGGGCAGAAGGCTCTCCTTGTTTTAAAATACTTTTTTTTTGAAATAATTTAAATAATTGTTGAAATGGTGAAAAAAATAAAAATTAAGTAAAAAGATATCATTTTCACCCATCAAATAGACAAATATATTAAAAAAATGATAATCCCTAGTTCTTGCCATGGTATGGGGAAAAATGAAATTTTATTCCTAATGTTGGGAGTCTACCTCCTGAATTTCTCAACAGATGTAAAAGAATCTTAAAAGATACATATCCCTTGACCAGTTAATTCTGCTTCTCAGAATTTATTGCTAAGGAAATATCAGAGATATGAATGATATAAAGATACATTCAAGCTTATTCATTATAGCACTGTTATGGTTTGGCTGTGTCCCCACCCAAATCTCATTTTGAATTGTAGCTCCCACAATTCCCACGTGTGTGGGAGGCAATTGAATCATGTGGACATGTGTTTCCTTGCTGTTCTCGTGGTAGTGAATAAGCCTCATGAGATCTGATGGTATTATGAAGAGAAATTCCCCTGCACAAGCTCATTCTGTCTCTTGCCTGCCATTTTGTAAGACATGCCTTTTGTCTTCTGCCATGATTGTGAGGCCTTCTCAGCCACATGGAACTGTGAGTCCATTAAATCTCTTTTTCTTTACAAATCACCCAGTCTCAGGTATGTCTTTATCAGCAGCGTAACAACAGACTAATACAGTTGAGGTGAGATCATCCTGGATTAGGGTGGGCCCTAAATCCAATCACAGGTGTCCTTCTAAGAGACAGAAAAGGAGAAGATGCAAAGAGACCCAAGGAAGAAGACCATGTGAAGACAGAGGCAGGCATTGGAGTGACACTGCTACCAGCCAAGGAATGTCAGGAGCCACCAGAAGCTGGAAGAGCCTAGGCAGGATCCTACACTAAACCTCTGGAGGAAGCATGACTTTGCTGGCACTGACTCAACTGACTTGTGACTTACTACAAGTAAGAGTAGAAAGTTAGAGTAGAAAGTTAGTAGAAAGTTAGAGTAGAAACAATTTGATATACTCTAAGAGTGGATTGGTTAAATACATGTTGGTATAGTGGCAGAAGTGGAAAAATGCAGCCCTCAAACTTCTTATTTATATTATAGTGAGATACCTAATAACTTGATGAAATGCTTAAGATAAAATATTATATACATATACCCACATACATATCATGAAATATAATAAATTATCCCTGTTTTAATGGTAATAAATTTTGGGTAAAGAGAAGGGACATTTCTTTCTGAGGATCATATAGCTAGTAAATACTGAACACAAGTTCCAAACCCAGGACAATGTCATGCTGTTATGGGCTGACTTGTATCCCCCCAAATTCCTGTTCTTGCAACCCTAAATCCCTAGTACCTCAGAACGTAATCGCTTTTGGAGATAGGATTTTTAAAGAGGTAATTAAGATTAAATGAGGCCTTTCTTTCCTGTGGGCCTTCATCCAATATGACTGATGTCCTTCTTTGTTTTTTTTTTCTTTAATTATTATACTTTAAGTTTCAGGGTACATGTGCACATTGTGCAGGTTAGTTACATATGTATACATGTGCCACGCTGGTGTGCTGCACCCACTAACTTGTCATCTAGCATTAGGTATATCTCCCAGTGCTATCCCTCCCCCCTCCCCCAACCCCACAACAGTCCCCAGAGTGTGATGTTCCCCTTCCTGTGTCCATGTGATCTCATTGTTCAATTCCCACCTATGAGTGAGAATATGTGGTGTTTGGTTTTTTGTTCTTGCGATAGTTTACTGAGAATGATGATTTCCAATTTCATCCATGCCCTACAAAGGACATGAACTCATCGTTTTTTATGGCTGCATAGTATTCCATGGTGTATATGTGCCACATTTGCTTAATCCAGTCTATCATTGTTGGACATTTGGGTTGGTTCCAAGTCTTTGCTATTGTGAATAGTGCCGCAATAAACATACGTGTGCATGTGTCTTTATAGCAGCATGATTTATAGTCCTTTGGGTATATACCCAGTAATGGGATGGCTGGGTCAAATGGTATTTCTAGTTCTAGATCCCTGAGGAATCGCCACACTGACTTCCACAATGGTTGAACTAGTTTACAGTCCCACCAACAGTGTAAAAGTGTTCCTATTTCTCCACATCCTCTCCAGCACCTGTTGTTTCCTGACTTTTTAATGATTGCCATTCTAACTGGTGTGAGATGGTATCTCATTGTGGTTTTGATTTGCATTTCTCTGATGGCCAGTGATGATGAGCATTTTTTCATGTGTTTTTTGGCTGCATAAATGTCTTCTTTTGAGAAGTGTCTGTTCATGTCCTTTGCCCACTTTTTGATGGGGTTGTTTGTTTTTTTCTTGTAAATTTGTTTGAGTTCATTGTAGATTCTGGATATTAGCCCTTTGTCAGATGAGTAGGTTGCAAAAATTTTCTCCCATTTTGTAGGTTGCCTGTTCACTCTGATGGTAGTTTCTTTTGCTGTACAGAAGCTCTTTAGTTTAATTAGATCCCATTTGTCAATTTTGTCTTATGTTGCCATTGCTTTTGGTGTTTTAGACATGAAGTCCTTGCCCATGCCTATGTCCTGCCTAGGTTTTCTTCTAGGGTTTTTATGGTTTTAGGTCTAACGTTTAAGTCTTTAATCCATCTTGAATTGATTTTTGTATAAGGTGTAAGGAAGGGATCCAGTTTCAGCTTTCTACATATGGCTAGCCAGTTTTCCAAGCACCATTTATTAAATAGGGAATCCTTTCCCCGTTGCTTGTTTTTCTCAGGTTTGTCAAAGATCAGATAGTTGTAGATATGCGGAGTTATTTCTGAGGGCTCTGTTCTGTTCCATTGATCTATATCTCTGTTTTGGTACCAGTACCATGCTGTTTTGGTTACTGTAGCCTTGTAGTATAGTTTGAAGTCAGGTAGTGTGATGCCTCCAGCTTTCTTCTTTTGGCTTAGGATTGACTTGGCGATGCGGGCTCTTTTTTGGTTCCATATGAACTTTAAAGTAGTTTTTTCCAATTCTGTGAAGAAAGGCATTGGTAGCTTGATGGGGATGGCATTGAATCTGTAAATTACCTTGGGCAGTATGGCCATTTTCACGATATTGATTCTTCCTACCCATGAGCATGGAATGTTCTTCCATTTGTTTTTATCCTCTTCTATTTCATTGAGCAGTGGTTTGTAGTTCTCCTTGAAGAGGTCCTTGACATCCCTTGTAAGTTGGATTCCTAGGTATTTTATTCTCTTTGAAGCAATTGTGAATGGGAGTTCACTCATGATTTGGCTCTCTGTTTGTCTGTTGTTGGTGTATAAGAATGCTTGTGATTTTTGTACATTGATTTTGTATCCTGAGACTTTGCTGAAGTTGCTTATCAGCTTAAGGAGATTTTGGGCTGAGACAATGGGGTTTTCTAGATATACAATCATGTCGTCTGCAAACAGGGACAATTTGACTTCCTCTTTTCCTAATTGAATACCCTTTATTTCCTTCTCCTGCCTAATTGCCCTGGCCGGAACCTCCAACACTATGTTGAATAGGAGTGGTGAGAGAGGGCATCCCTGTCTTGTGCCAGTTTTCAAAGGAAATGCTTCCAGTTTTCGCCCATTCAGTATGATATTGGCTGTGGGTTTGTCATAAATAGCTCTTATTATTTTGAAATACGTCCCATCAATACCTCATTTATTGAGAGTTTTTAGCATGAAGGGTTGTTGAAATTTGTCAAAGGCCTTTTCTGCATCTATTGAGATAATCATGTGGTTTTTGTCTTTGGCTCTGTTTATATGCTGGATTACATTTATTGATTTGCGTATATTGAACCAGCCTTGCATCCCAGGGATGAAGCCCACTTGATCATGGTGGATAAGCTTTTTGATGTGCTGCTGGATTCGTTTTGCCAGTATTTTATTGAGGATTTTTGCATCAACGTTCATCAAGGATATTGGTCTAAAATTCTCTTTTTTTGTTGTGTCTCTGCCAGGCTTTGGTATCAGAATGATGCTGGCCTCATAAAATGAGTTAGGGAGGATTCTCTCTTTTTCTATTGATTGGAATAGTTTCAGAAGAAATGGTACCAGTTCCTCCTTGTACCTCTGGTAGAATTCAGCTGTGAATCCATCTGGTCCTGGACTCTTTTTGGTTGGTAAGCTATTGATTATTGCCACAATTTCAGATCCTGTTATTGGTCTATTCAGAGATTCAACTTCTTCCTGGTTTAGTCTTGGGAGAGTGTATGTGTCGAGGAATGTATCCATTTCTTCTAGATTTTCTAGTTTATTTGCGTAGAGGTGTTTGTAGTATTCTCTGATGGTAGTTTGTATTTCTGTGGGATCGGTGGTGATATCCCCTTTTTCATTTTTTATTGCGTCTATTTGATTCTTCTCTCTTTTTTTCTTTATTAGTCTTGCTAGTGGTCTATCTATTTTGTTGATCCTTTCAAAAAACCAGCTCCTGGATTCATTAATTTTTTGAAGGGTTTTTTGTGTCTCTATTTCCTTCAGTTCTGCTCTGATTTTAGTTATTTCTTGCCTTCTGCTAGCTTTTGAATGTGTTTGCTCTTGCTTTTCTAGTTCTTTTCATTGTGATGTTAGGGTGTCAATTTTGGATCTTTCCTGCTTTCTCTTGTGGGCATTTAGTGCTATAAATTTCCCTCTACGCACTGCTTTGAATGCGTCCCAGAGATTCTGGTATGTTGTGTCTTTGTTCTCGTTGGTTTCAAAGAACATCTTTATTTCTGCCTTCATTTCGTTATGTACCCAGTAGTCATTCAGGAGCAGGTTGTTCAGTTTCCATGTAGTTGAGCGGTTTTGAGTGAGATTCTTAATCCTGAGTTCTAGTTTGATTGCACTGTGGTCTGAGAGATAGTTTGTTATAATTTCTGTTCTTTTACATTTGCTGAGGAGAGCTTTACTTCCAATTATGTGGTCAATTTTGGAATAGGTGTGATGTGGTGCTGAAAAAAATGTATATTCTGTTGATTTGGGGTGGGGAGTTCTGTAGATGTCTATTAGGTCTGCTTGGTGCAGAGCTGAGTTCAATTCCTGGGTATCCTTGTTGACTTTCTGTCTCGTTGATCTGTCTAATGTTGACAGTGGGGTGTTAAAGTCTCCCATTATTAATGTGTGGGAGTCTAAGTCTCTTTGTAGGTCACTCAGGACTTGCTTTATGAATCTGGGTGCTCCTGTATTGGGTGTATATATATTTAGGATAGTTAGCTCTTCTTGTTGAATTGATCCCTTTACCATTATGTAACGGCCTTCTTTGTCTCTTTTGATCTTTATTGGTTTAAAGTCTGTTTTATCAGAGACTAGGATTGCAACCCCTGCCTTTTTTTGTTTTCCATTTGCTTGGTAGATCTTCCTCCATCCTTTTATTTTGAGCCTATGTGTGTTTCTGCATGTGAGATGGGTTTCCTGAATACAGCACACTGATGGGTCTTGACTCTTTATCCAACTTGCCAGTCTGTGTCTTTTAATTGGAGCATTTAGTCCATTTACATTTAAAGTTAATATTGTTATGTGTGAATTTGATCCTGTCATGATGATGTTAGCTGGTTATTTTGCTCATTAGTTGATGCAGTTTCTTCCTAGTCTCGATGGTCTTTACATTCTGGCATGATTTTGCAGCGGCTGGCACCGGTTGTTCCTTTCCATGTTTAGCACTTCCTTCAGGAGCTCTTTTAGGGCAGGCCTGGTGGTGACAAAATCTCTCAGCATTTGCTTGTCTGTAAAGTATTTTATTTCTCCTTCACTTATGAAGCTTAGTTTGGCTGGATATGAAATTCTGGGTTGAAAACTCTTTTCTTTAAGAATGTTGAATATTGGGCCCCACTCTCTTCTGGCTTGTAGGGTTTCTGCCGAGAGATCCGCTGTTAGTCTGATGGGCTTCCCTTTGAGGGTAACCCGACCTTTCTCTCTGGCTGCCCTTAACATTTTTTCCTTCATTTCAACTTTGGTGAATCTGACAATTATGTGTCTTGGAGTTGCTCTTCTCGAGGAGTATCTTTGTGGTGTTCTCTGTATTTCCTGAATCTGAACGTTGGCCTGCCTTGCTAGATTCGGGAAGTTCTCCTGGATAATATCCTGCAGAGTGTTTTCCAACTTGGTTCCATTCTCCCCGTCACTTTCAGGTACACCAATCAGACGTAGATTTGGTCTTTTCACATAGTCCCATATTTCTTGGAGGCTTTGCTCATTTCTTTTTATTCTTTTTTCTCTAAACTTCCCTTCTCGCTTCATTTCATTCATTTCATCTTCCATCGCTGATACCCTTTCTTCCAGTTGATCGCATCGGCTCCTGAGGCTTCTGCATTCTTCACGTAGTTCTCGAGCCTTGGTTTTCAGCTCCATCAGCTCCTTGAAGCACTTCTCTGTATTGGTTATTCTAGTTATACATTCTTCTAAATTTTTTTCAAAGTTTTCAACTTCTTTGCCTTTGGTTTGAATGTCCTCCCGTAGCTCAGAGTAATTTGATCGTCTGAAGCCTTCTTCTCTCAGCTTGTCAAAGTCGTTCTCCATCCAGCTTTGTTCCATTGCTGGTGAGGAACTGCGTTCCTTTGGAGGAGGAGAGGCGCTCTGCTTTTTAGAGTTTCCAGTTTTTCTGTTCTGTTTTTTTCCCATCTTTGTGGTTTTATCTACTTTTGGTCTTTGATGATGGTGATGTACAGATGGGTTTTTGGTGTGGATGTCCTTTCTGTTTGTTAATTTTCCTTCTAACAGATAGGACCCTCAGCTGTAGGTCTGTTGGAGTACCCTGCCGTGTGAGGTGTCAGTGTGCCCCTGCTGGAGGGTGCCTCCCAGTTAGGCTGCTCGGGGGTCAGGGGTCAGGGACCCACTTGAGGAGGCAGTCTGCCCGTTCTCAGATCTCCAGCTGCGTACTGGGAGAACCACTGCTCTCTTCAAAGCTGTCAGACAGGGACATTTAAGTCTGCAGAGGTTACTGCTGTCTTTTTGTTTGTCTGTGCCCTGCCCCCAGAGGTGGAGCCTACAGAGGCAGGCAGGCCTCCTTGAGCTGTGGTGGGCTCCACCCAGTTTGAGCTTCCTGGCTGCTTTGTTTACCTAAGCAAGCCTAGGCAATGGCGGGCGCCCCTCCCCCAGCCTCGCTGCCGCTTTGCAGTTTGATCTCAGACTGCTGTGCTAGCAATCAGTGAGACTCCGTGGGCGTAGGACCCTCCGAGCCAGGTGTAGGATATAATCTCGTGGTGCACCGTTTTTTAAGCCCGTCGGAAAAGCGCAGTATTCGGGTGGAAGTGACCCGATTTTCCAGGTGCCGTAGGTCACCCCTTTCTTTGACTAGGAAAGGGAACTCCCTGACCCCTTGCACTTCCGAGTGAGGCAATGCCTCACCCTGCTTCGGCTCATGCACGGTGCGTGCACCCACTGACCTGCGCCCACTGTCTGGCACTCCCTAGTGAGATGAACCCGGTACCTCAGATGGAAATGCAGAAATCACCCGTCTTCTGCGTCACTCACGCTGGGAGCTGTACACCGGAGCTGTTCCTATTCGGCCATCTTGGCTCCTCCCCCGACTGATGTCCTCCTTATAGGAATGGGAAATTCGGATGCAGACAGGTGCTGAAGACCATGTGAAGGCACAGGGAGGAGGTGGCTATCTGCAAGCCAAGGAGAGAAGCCTCAGAAGAAACCAACCCTGCCAACACCGTGACCTCAGACTCCAGCCCCCAGAACTGTGAGAAATACATTTCTATTATTTATGTCAATCTGTGGTACTTTGCTGTGGCAGCCCTGGTGAACTAATATACATGCCCAAGAACTTTTTCCAGTATGCCATATTTTAATTGTTTAGAGCTGTCTAATAGAAATCTACTATGAGCCACATATGTAATTTAAAATTTTCTAGGAACCACATTAAACAAGTAAAAACAGAGGTAAAATTAATTTTAATAACACATTTTCTTTAATCCAATAAATCTAAAATGTGATTATTTTATCATGCAGCTTCTCAGAGACATTATTAGTAAAATACGTTCCTTTTTTCATACTATGTCTTTGTCTTTGTACTTGTATCTGGTGTGTGTTATATACTTACAGCACATATTAATTTGGATTAGCCACATTTCACATGGGTTAATAGCCCCATGTGGCTAGTTGTTACCATGTTAGACATGACAGGTATAGATAAGCCATTTTTTTCTGCAGATCAATTTAAAAAAATCGTTGTTCTATTCTGTCAATACATGATCATTGTTAAAACGCATTGAAAAATTGAGCAAGTTTGCTCTGGAACATTATTCCTGGAAATTTTGTCTTTGCTTTGACATTAGCAACTCAAATAGCTGAGTTAGTTGTTCATCAAAAGACTAAGCTATTTAAATATTTTGGCCATTAGCTTTCTTCCTTGGCATTAGACTGTAAGTATTCAGAAGCTGATCCTAATCCTGGAAGATACGATCTTAATGCCGTAATTGCAAATGTTGAAATCCCAAAAGATCAAAATCCTGAAAATATGATTCTGGAAAAAATAATAAAATATTCTTTAAAAAACATTTATTTACATGTTAAAATGGGTTTTCCTGAGAAACATATAAAAACATGACAGAACACTTCCTAGGCCAGTTTACACAATGAAATAGGGAATAATAACTTACATTTTTTATAAGCATAAACACCCAGGTATACTAAAAACATTTGCAGGAGTGTAACAGTTATGATCAGACAAATGTATTCATAAAGAAATAGGTCAAAAAGCGAAATGTATGAATGCATATCATCATGGTTGGTAATTGGCTGCACCCGGCTTTATAACTGTGGTCACTTGAAATATCGTGTCAGACAACCTGTATTTTGATGAGACTGATCAAAACCCTCAGTGGGTCACCACTGCATATGCAGTCTTGCAAAGAGCTGAGATCTCAAGAAATTTTAGCTTTCAAAAACGAAAATGAACAAAAATAACATCTCTTACACTACAGAGGAAATTTCAATGTTTTTATGTTGAGAACCAGAGAAGCTTGTGGTCTATCAGTCAAGAACCGAAAGCTTCACTACCTGCGGGGCTGTAGGTATAACAACTGAAGTCCAAAGGCCAGCAAGCCTGGAGTACTGATGTCCAAAGCAGCAGAAGAGAGTCTGCCCCAGCTCTCAGAGAGAAATTGATTCACCTTCTGTGCCCTGGCTGATTGGAGGGTGCCTGACAAGGTTGAGGGCAGATCTTCCCTATGGAGTTCACTCAGACTCACACTCATCTCATCTGGAAACAACCTCACAGACACTCCCAAAATAATGCTTTATCAGGTTTCTAGGGACTCCTTAATCTAGTCAAGTTGACATCTAAAATTAAATTCACAAGTCCACCTCTTGTCAACTTGGCACCCATATGCATCTCCTTAAACCATACTTAACTTCCAAACAAAGACACTAACAGAGTAATCGTTCTCCCTAATCTGATGCAACTATCCTGTGTTTGTGATTTTTGGGATTTTAGACCTTAGGAACTTTAGACTTTAGAAATGTGGATGTCAGGGATTTCAACATTTGGATTATGGCATTTGGCATTGTGTCTTGTGGGATTATAATCCACAGGAAAGCATCAAATTCAGAATGTTCCTAGGCCTGGAGGGAGATACTTTTTGCCCTTCATCCCTTTTATGACATACTTCTGCTAGCTCACTTGCATATTATTTGTAGCAGTTAAGGGACCATGCTTCTCTTTCCTTCACTGACATCTCACATCCAAGTTTTAATTTGCTGATGGATGAGGTGCATGAGCCAGAGATAACTGAATGGGTTGAAATAGCCTGGTATTTCCAGGATCTTATAAAAACTTTGCAGTAACCAGGAATGCAGATAAGTTGAGGAAGACTCAGTCGGAACTCTTAGCCATTGCTCTCAACCCTTACTGATTCATGAAGGGAATCCCTCATTTCTGAGTATAATTGAGGACATGATCAGCTGAAGGAGCAGAAGGAAGGGAAAAATGAACTACTGAATGCTGAATGTGTGCTTACGTACCAGTCATTTCCTTGGTGCCAGCCAGCAGTGTGTCTATTGAGCAAAGCATGGTAGATTTTCAAAGAAATCAGCTGGATAAATTCCAGTTTAAAATGGCATCTGGCTAGCTATTGCTGCCCGTGACACAGCCTCTCTTGATTTCCAATTAACCTCTCTAATGAAGACACAGAAACAGTGCAGCCCTGCCATCGTAAAAGTGGAGACGCTCTTTCCCTCTCCCTCTCTTTGCATTGGCTCAGAGACTTAGCATCTGCAGCAATTAAAAAATTGCATGGCCATCTCTCAAGTCTGTGAGTATTGCTTTTTAAGGCAGCCAAATCTTGCCATCCTCAATATATTTGTTGAAGATCATATGTTTTGTAAAATGACAGGGTAGAAAGTTGTGACCTTAATACATGGATCCTGGGGGGAATAGATACTATAAGTAAAGTCGTGTGATGAGGACAGAGACAAGGACAGACTGAGCAGCAGGGCCTGCTGGACACTGTAGACTTTCATGTGTTCTGCTGATTTTGAATGTTAAAGAATAAGGCAAGAAAATTTGGAAGGGATTCCACCTCAGTAGAGCAGAGCTCCATTAGATAAAAAGCTGGAAAAAAAAAAGAATAAAAAAGAATAATAGAGTTTAAATTAACCCCCTTCCCCAACACACAAATAAACACATACCAAATTCTCCAAGTAAATGTGGAGTCAAAGAAGTTAATAAACATCTTCCCTCAAAGAAAATTCTAGGTCTCAATATTTTCACAGGTGAATTCTCTCAATATTTAAGAAGAAATAATATCGATTACAAACTCTTTCAGAAAATAGAGAAGGAAGAAACACTCCGTAATTCATTTTATGACCCTCATTTATGAAACTATAATGCCCAAATCTGACAGATATTTCCTCTTGTTCCAAAAAATTAAAGGAAGATAGAAAGAATTACTGACAAAAAGTCCTGGATGAACAGAGCCTCAAAAACCCTTAACAAAATATTAGCAAACCAAATCCAGTAGTGTATATAAAAAGAATGACACATTCTGACTTTTTTATTATGTCAGAATTATCTCAGAAGTATAAAGTTCGTTTAACACTTAAAAATCCAACAGTATAATCCACTGCATTAACAGAACTACGAAGAAACATGCATCAAGGAGAAAAGAGACTTGACAAAAAATGAACATCCCATGATAAAAACAATCTAGTCGTTAATCTAGCAATAAAACAATCTAGTAATAAAAGAGAAACTTCTCAATCTGATAAAGATTATTTATTAAAAAGATACATCAAACATCATACTTACTGGTGAAATATTGAACACTTTCTCACTAAGATTGGAAACAAGGCAAAGATGCTCTCTCTCGCCATTCCTATTTAACATTGTACTGAGATTGCAGCCATTGCAAAAGGACAAAAACCAAAAATTAAAAAAATGCATACAGATAGGAAGAGGTAAAATTGTACTTATTTGCTGGTGTCATGATTGTTTACATATAAAATCTTAATAAATCTATGAAACAACTACTAGAAGTAATACGCGAATTTAGAGAGCTTGTAAGATTCAAGGTAAACATACACAAATCAATTTTATTATTTATATACTAGCAACAAATGTTTGGGAAGTAAAATTTTAAGAAACCCTTTACAGATTATCAAAAACAAAAAATACTGGGGATTAGATTTAACAGTATATGTACAAGACCTCTACACTGAAAACTATAAAACATTGCTGAGAGTAAATAAAGAAGACCCAAATCAATGGGTATTTATGGATACGAAGATACAATGTTGTCAAGATGTTAATCCTCTCCCAACTGACCAATAGATTCAACATAATCGCAATAGAAAGACTTTTGCAGAAACTGAAAAAAATGACTCTACTATTTATATATAAATGCAAGCACCTAGAATACTTTGATAAAGCAATCTTGATAAAGAAGAACAGTTAGTCAACTTATACTATCTGATTTCAAGACTCATTTTAAAGCTAAAGCGATGAAGACAATGTGGTACTGGCATAACCATCAACAAATGATTAGTGGAACAGAACAGAAAGCTCATAAACACACTCCACTGGCCAACTAATTTTTGATAGAATCATCAAAGCAATTCAATACAGAAAGAAAAGTCTTCTAACTAAGGATGCTGCAATAGCCAGTTATTCTCGTGAAAAAAAGGACTTTAACTGCCACTTTATACAATATACAAACGACACAGTTTTCAATAGAAATATAGGATAGTATCTTTACGACTTAGGGATAGACTAAGTTTTCTTTGACAAGACTCAGAAAAACTGATAAATTAGACTTCGTCAAAGCTTGAAACTTCTGCTCATAAATAGACGTTATTAAGAAAACTTCTGCTCATAGACACTGTTAGGTAGGCAATCTACAAACTGGATAAAATTATAAGTAAAACAGATGTTATCTGACAATAGACTGGTATCCAGGATGTATAAAGAACTCCTGCAATTTAATAATAAAGGAGTAAAAATGGGCAAATTAACTGGACAGGCATTTCACAAAATATATACACCTGGCCAATGACCAGATATAAAAATAATATCATTACTTATCAGGAAAATTCAAACCACAATGTGACATCGTTATTCACCCTTCAGAAGTTCTAAAATGAAAGATGGAAACAATCCCAATTGTCAAGAATGTGGAGCAACTGGAACTGTCATACATTGTTAGTGGGAGTTTGGCAAAATGTCTCATAATTTTTCATAAATCTGAACACATATCTACCCTGTGACCCAGCAATTTGAATCCCAGGTAATTAACCAAGAAAACTGAAAATATATGCCTACAAAAAGGTTTGTACAAGTATGTTCCTAGCAAGACCTTATTAGTATATAATAATAATAATTATAAACTGGAAACAGCCCAGGTGTCTATCAATAGGAGAATGAATAAACACATTACAGTATATTCATGCAATGGAATACTACTTAGGAATAGAAAGGAACAAATTATTGAACATGCAACAGCACAGAGGAATCTCAAAAGGTTTTGTCATGTGAAAGAAGTCATCCACAAGAGTACATATGGGAACTGTATTCCATAATATGTTGTTCTAAAATAGGCAAAACTAATTCATGGTGGAGAAAAACAGAATAGTGATTTACTCTGGGGGAAGAAATGGTCATTGATGAAAAAGGGACATGAGGGAATTTCCTGGAATGATGCAATGTTTACATCTTGATGGAGGTTTGGGTACATAGATGTAAGCATTTGTCAAAACTCAGCCAATATATAGTTAAGATTTTTGTCTTTCATTGTGTGTACATTTTACCACAAAAACCTGTAAACAAATACTGAACTGCAGTTAATGATATGTATTCTGAAATATTTAAGAGGATATGTACTGATATATATATATATATATATATACACACACACACACACATATACACATACATGTGTATATATATACATAATTTAAAGTGTATAAAAATCTCAAGATGGATTGAGATAAAGGAATTAAGGTGTCAATGAGAGAATCTGTGTAAGTGCTCACTATAAAATTCTTTCAACTTTTTTGTATACCTGAAACTTTATTATAACATATTGGAAAGAAACCAAAATCAGATCTGAAACTTCAACTTAGAAATATAAAAAAGGAATGAATAGAAAGACAACTATATATCTAGTTGGAAAGATTGTATATTGCAAAGATATTAATTAGTCCCTCATTAATTCATACATTTAACATGGTTTGGAATTTTGATTTTGAAAGTGATTCTGAATTTCATTAGACAAAACAAGCATTGCCTCCTGCAACAGAAGTAAAAATGTCATTCTTATGTATTTGACGTATATACTACTGTAGTTGAAACAATATGACATTATACAACAATTAAAATATAATGTCATGAAATAGAAGGGATAGTCTTGAATTGCATGCTAGAATACCTATAAGCTTAATAGAAGATAAAAGAAATGTTAATTATTTGGAAAGGGATGAATTTTTTAATGAGTGTTGGAATAAAATAAAATGAGAAACTTACCTCACATTATCTCCTAAATTAAATTATAAATGGATTAAAGAGTTACTTTTTAAAATACGGGCAGTTATTGCTTTGGGCAGTTATGATATACACAAATTTTACTTAACACAGCATAGCGAAAAGTTAAGATTGCCAGTATGAAATACTAGAATAATATATAATAAATATTTAATTGAGTTTCAGATGATGAAAGACATTTTAAGCCTAAGAGCAATAGAAGAGATCTTAAGGATAAGAATAATATATGTGGCCACTGAAAAAAAAATCTATATCTTTAAAACTATTATAAGCAACAGTAAAAGAAAAATGTCCAAATTGGAAAAGTACTTACAATATATACGGCAGAATGGTTACTATCCTTAATACATGCAGAGATTTTAAAAAACACCATATAAAAAAGAAAACCAGAGAAAAAGTGCCCATAAGACTTGCACATATAATTTGCTGAGGCATCAAAAGATAATACATTTGTAAACATATCTCATTATTATCAAAAACTTTACATTAAAAAGGAAAGATACTTTTTTTTTACATTCACAAAGATGAAAAAAAAAAAAAACCTTCGCTGAGATAGTTTTGTTAAGTTTGTGTTTCCCTTGGAGATGAAGTCTCGCTCTCTCACCCAGGCTGGAGTGCAGTGGGGTGATCTCGGCTCACTGCAATCTCCACCTGCTGGGTTCAAGCGATTCTCCCACCTCAGCCTCCCAAGTAGCTGGGATTACAGGCACCTGCCATCACACCTGGCTAATGTTTGTATTTTTAGTAGAGATGGGGTTTCACCATGTTGGTCAGGCTGGTCTCAAACTCCTGACTTCAGGTAATCCACCCCTCCTTGGCCTCCCAGAGTGCTGGGATTTACAGGTGTGAGCCACTGCACCCAGCCAGTGTTTTTCTTGTTTTACCGTTAAGGTTGGTGCTGGGGTGAGCATCCTATACATCTTGGTTAACCTCTGATTATTTCCTCAAGATAATTATGCATGTAGATGGTGTTTTCTTCTATTGATGTTGTTTTATTCCTTAAATTGGTTGGTAAGCATGTAAGGGTTTGTTATATAAATATATTTTAAGATGTTCAAAATGGCATCCAATACATTAAAAGGATTTTGAATGGAAGAAACAGAGAAAATGCATGAAAAATATAAATAATGGCTGTCACTGGAGGTATGATTATAGATGATTTCTCTTTTCTTCCTTATAGTTTTTCTTAATTTTCTAAAAATTGAGGAAGAATCATTTAAAAAACAAAGAAGACACTCAGTTTATGTATTTGGCATGGCTTTTATATCAGCACCTGTATGGTGCCTGGGAGGTACTTGGTACCCAGTACACTTAGTAAAGCAGCTTCATTGAGATATAATTTACATATCATAAAATTCATTCATTTAAAGAGTACAATTCAATGGTTTTTAGTATAGTTACAGATATGTTCAGCTATCATTACAGTCAATTTTAGAATATATTCCTCACTTCACAAAGAAACTCTGCATCCTTTATCAATCACTCTCCTACCCCGCTATCTTCCCCAGCCCTAAGCAAGCACTAATCTACTTCCTGTCTCTATAGATTTACCTATTCTGGCCATTACATTTAAGTATAATTATATAATATGTGATATTTTGTGACTGTCTTCTTTCATGTACTTTAATTTTTTCAAAGTTCATCTATGTGGTAGGATATATCAACATTTCATTCATTGTGGCTGAATTTTATTCCAGTGTATGGATATACCATATATTGTCTATAATAAGTTGATTTATATTAATATTTGGGTTATTTCTACTTTTTGACTAATTAATTCATAATATAATTTATTATTATGAGTAATTACATAAACACTTGTGTGAAAGTTTTTATGTGACGTATGTATTCATTTTTCTTGGTTATCTACTGTGAGTGAAATTGCTGGGTCATGTGGTAACTCTGTGTTGAACTTTTTGAGGAACTTTCAGGCTGTTTCCCAAAGCGGTTTCGCCATTTTATATTCCATCAGCAGTGTATGAGAGTTGCAGTTTCTGCATAGCTCCAACACTGATGTTTTGTTCTTTCTGATTTTGTTGCTATCTAGGCAATCCTATCTAGACAATTTTGTTGTCGTGAAGTGGTATCCCATTGTGGTTTTGATTTGCATTTCCCTGCTTAATGGTTGAGCATCTTTTTATGTGTTTATTGGCTATTTGTATATCTTCTTTGGATAAAGGCCAATCCAAATCCTTTGCCTATCTTTAAATTGGGTTATTTGTCTTTTTATTACCCAGTTTTAAGAGCTCTTTACATGTTCTAGAACAAGTCTCTCATCAGAGACAGCATTTGAATATATCTTCTTTCATTCTGTGGGTTGCCTTTTAATTTTTGTTTCTTTTCTTTTTCTTAAATTTTATTTTTTATTATACTTTAAGTTCTGGGGTACATGTGCAGAACACGCAGTTTTGTTTTAAATTTTACTTTAAGTTCTGGGATACGTGTGCAGAACGTGGAGGTTTGTTACATAGGTATACGTGTGCCATGGTGGTTTGTTGCACCTATTGACCCATCCTCTAAGTTCCCTCCCCTTATCTCCCACCCCCTAATAGGCCCTGGTGTGTGCTGTTCCCCTCCTTGTGTCCATGTGTTCTCATTGTTCAACTCCCATTTATGAGTGAGAACATGCGGTGTTTGGTTTTCTGTTCCTGTGTTAGTTTGCTGAGGATGATGGCTTCCAGCTTCATCTACATCCCTGCAAAGGACATGATCTCATTCCTTTTTATGGCAATGTAGTATTCCATGGTGTATATGTACCACATTTTCTTTATCCAGTCTATAATTGATGGGCATTTGGGAAAACTTTGTTTTCTTCAAGATGATTTTGACTATTCTGAGACCTTTGAAATTACATATGAATTTTATAATCGGTTTCAATTTCTACAAAGAAGCAAGCTGGGATTCTGATAGGGATTGTGTTAAATTTGTAGATCAATTTGAGGAATATTGCCATCTTAACAATATTAAGTTTCCCAATCCATGAACCTGGAATGTTTTTAGAGTTTTATAGGTCTTTTTAAATTTCTTTCAACAATGTTTTGAAGTTTTCAGAGTTAAGTTTTATATTTTTTGTTAAATTTGTTTCTATTTTACTATTTTGTTTTTTTTAAAATTTTATTATTATTATACTTTAAGTTTTAGGGTACATGTGCACAATGTGCAGGTCAGTTACATATGTATACATGTGCCATGCTGGTGTGCTGCACCCATTAACTCGTCATTTAGCATTAGGTATATCTCCTAATGCTATCCCTACCCCTCCCCCCACCCCACAACCCTCCCCCCACCCCACAACAGTCCCCAGAGTGTGATGTTCCCCTTCCTGTGTCCATGTGTTCTCATTGCTCAATTCCCACCTATGAGTGAGAATATGTGGTGTTTGGTTTTCTGTTCTTGCTATAGTTTACTGAGAATGATGATTTCCAATTTCATCCATGTCCCTACAAAGGACATGAACTCATCATTTTTTATGGCTGCATAGTATTCCATGGTGTATATGTGCCACATTTGCTTAATCCAGTCTATCATTGTTGGACATTTGGGTTGATTCCAAGTCTTTGCTTTTGTGAATAGTGCCACAATAAACATACGTGTGCATGTGTCTTTATAGCAGCATGATTTATAGTCCTTTGGGTATATACCCAGTAATGGGATGGCTGGGTCAAATGGTATTTCTAGTTCTAGATCCCTGAGGAATTGCCACACTGACTTCCACAATGGTTGAACTAGTTTACAGTCCCACCAACCATTGCATATTAAATTATTTTCTTAATTTTATTTTTAGATTCCTCATTGCAAGTGTATAGAAATACAGTTGATTTTTGTATATTGATCTTGTATCCTGCAACCTTGTTGAATTCATTTATTAGTTCTATTTTTTAGTGGATTCCTTAGGATTTTATATATATGAGATCATGTCACATAAAAATAGAGATAGTCTTACTTCTTCCTTTCCAAGCTGAATGTCTGTATTTCTTTTTCTTTTTCAATTGCCTGCGACAGAACCTCCAGAACAATGCTGAATTGAAGTGTTAAGGGCAGACATCCTTGTCATGTTCCTGATCTTAGGGAGAAAGCATCTCCTTAGGGAGAAAGTTTCTCACCATTGAGTATGACATAGCTATGGGTTTCTCATAGATGCTCTTTATCAGGTTGAGAAAGTTCTCTTCTATCCCTAGTTTGTTGAGTGTTTTTATTAAAAAAAGAGTGTTGGATTTTGTCAAAAGTTTTTTTCTGCATCTATTGGAATGATCATGTGATTTTTTATTTTTATTTTTTTATTCCTTTGTTTTTGCTTTCTATTCTATTGATGATTACATTAGTTGATTTTTAGATGCTATCACTACACTTTTGCTGAGTGTGTCCTGGGCTAATAGGTACATTTGGAATTGAAATTGAACCCACAATGTGGTCTGAGGGGTACAGGCTTTGTGTAGCAGTTTTTGGAGGGCAAATGTCCTATCTGAATCCCTAACAGACCTTTCCTTGCTCTGGTTTTGGTGCCGATGCAGTGCCCTGAACTAGTCAAGTCCAAACTCACACCTCCAGCCAGGTAGACGTGTTTCAGGTTAATTAGGGGCCTCAGTCAATTTAGTTCATGAGCTATAATTACAATCACCTAAGACCTGCAATTTCTGTTTTAATTAAAATAAACAATGTGGAGGGGCTGACATCACACCAGGGCAACTGATGTGCAAGGAATAGGTAATTACACCAAAGCGGAGTCTCTTGCTGTGAGGCAGGCTGTTGGGATCCACAGTGGAAGCTGGGCTTGGCCATCCTGGTGAATGCTAATTATTTGCTGCCAACCACAGCTCAAAACAGATGGGTGGGTGGGTCATGGCGATGACATTCGAACATGCTTCCTTCAAGTTGGGACTTAGCTGTGATCTTTGGGGCATGTGTGTGTATGAGAGTGTGTGGGTATTTACATGTGCGATGTCCCTTTAAATGTATTTAACATATAATATACTTCTATGTATAAGTGCAATAGGATGAAAAAATTCTGATTTCAACTGCAGTATTAGGGATCCTGTTGGGGAGGAAGTTACCCTTGCTTAGGAAATTAAATTAACACCTCTCTCAGCTTTAGAGGCCAGAAATTAACATTTATCACCTGGAGAGGATAAGACATATCTTAACTGCTCAGTCTGAGAAATTGCAGGAATTTAGGGATGGGGTAGAGCAGAGAAAAGGAAAATAATAAAAAAAGAATGAAAATAAGCAGTCTGGGAACATGGTAGAAGGGGAAAGTCTAGAAAGAAGGTAGCCAGGGTGGGTCAAGGATGCATCAAAATGAGATATTTAATGCTTAATTTAAAATTGTTTGCATTCTATGATGTCAACTCAGTCTGACATTACAAACCTTTAGTAAAGTCATCGACACACAAAAATGTCTTGTGTGAGTGAATTTTTTTGGGGGGAGGGGGTAAAGATCAAGGAATAATATTTTAATTCTGCATTTGAGCAGAAGTGCAGGAGATCATAGGTAAGAGGGAAAGAAAGGGAGCTAGGAGTGACAAAAGAGTGAAAGCCTCTGGGGCTTTTCAGAAACCTCGAGCAGGGAGTGGATTTGCCACAGGCCATGAGAGAGTCCACATTTATTTCAGGAAATAGATCTCATCATGGCACTCTGCCACCAGAGACCTTCCAATGGCTCCTTGGTGCCACCAAGATGTAGTATCAGCTTATTTAGATGGTGTAGTAGGCTGAAAATGCCCCCGAAAGATAATTGTTCCTAATCCCTGTAAATATTCCTTTATTTTTTCTTTTGGAAAAAGACTGTTTGCAGATGTGATTAAGTTGAGGATTTTAAGATGGGGAGATTATCCTGGCTTATACAGGTGTGCCCTAAACACCATCACATGTCTCTTTATAAGAGGGAGACAGAGGGAGGTTTTACCACACACAGACTGAGAAGCAAAGTGATCACGGGGGCAGATATTGGAACAATGCAACTGAGATCAAGGGAAGCTGGCAGCCCCCAGAAGCTGGAAAAGGCAAGGAACAGATTCTCCTCTAGAGCCTCCAGAGGGAGCACAGCCCTGCCAACACCTTGATATTGGCCCACCGAAACTCATTTTGGATTTCTGGCCTCTAAAGCTGAGAAATAATAAATGTTTGTTGTTTTAGGCTGCCAAGTTCAGGAAACTAATACAGATGGCTTCACTAGACCTTCAGGACCTGGCCTCTGCCTTCTTTCTATCCCCACTGCCTGATGTTCAGTGGGTCTTCATCTCTGGTCCACACACCTGTATATGCTGATCTCCCCACAGTCTTCTGGTCTCCACTGATCCTGAGAGGTGTGGCGTGCTAGACCAATTTGCAGATAAGGAAACAGTGTGCAGGCAGGATGATACCCCTTACACCACTGCTAAGCTGGTCTCTTGAGTCTGCACCCTTTCCCTGGCACAATTTCAGGCAGAGACAGTGCTTTCTTGCTCAGTCACCCTGGCTAAGGCTATGTGTTAAGGCAGATTGGGAAATCCCAGCTGCCTCACCTATGACCTTGCCAGGTGCACCAGTTTGATACCTTCATGGGCACAGTGGAATAAGCACAGGTTTTGGTGTAGGGTGGAGCTGCTCTAGGATCCTGTCTTTGCTGCTTATGTGCCCTGTGACCTTGTGTAAATTACTTAAACATTTTGAACCTCAGTTCTCTTATCTGTAAAATGGGTCTTATAAAAGTGACCATTGATGGTTGTTGATGAATTTAATTTATATTTATGTAGCACTCACTCTATGTGGAAAAGCCAAAGTCCCCTCCTTTGTCACGGTGCATTTGCTTAGGTATTGAGAGAGGAAAATAAGACCTGGAGCAGGTATCCTCTCCCCTGGCCCCTCCACATTGTCTGAGGCTCCTTTTTCCCAGGTGGCTATAACTGGCTTCCTTACTCAGCCTAAGGGAAATCTCTGAGAGGACAGTTTTGGGCCAAGAGTTGACAAATGGGCAGAGCGAGGGACTGAGCATGCATTTGGGAGTGGAAGCAGCCTTGATCTTCCACTCATGCTATAACCCAGACTTTCAACAGCTGGGAGGGAGCCATAACTTCGGTAGAAAATAAAGTTTCTAAGTACAACAGGCAAATAGGTATAATGAGTGAGGTCTGGATACCTTTTCTGGACCCACAGTGCATAACCAGGGGCTCTTAAGAGAGGAAACAGACACGATTCTGCTATGCATGCTGACGTGTAAAAGCATTTACACACAAATGCACAGACCTGCCCAGGGAGCTGCCACATACACAGACACACATGGGCCACACAAGTGTCTATGTATACTCACTCACGCTTTGTATTTCTATTGCATTTGTGCTTGTCATTTCAGAGCCATAGTTTGTCTTCCACAACTGGAGGTTTGAAAAGAAGGATGAGGACACTGAATCTCAGAGACGTCAAGTTCTTTCATCGAGGTAACACAGCTTTCATATAGCAGAATTAAGCTTGGAGCCCAAGGTTCCTAAATGTCTCTACTAAATATCTCCACCAAATTAAGCTGCCTTTCTAAACACACCCACACACACACACACACTCTTTCACCTATTTTATATAACACAGTATCATGGTGGGACTGTCTGAACATAGACTGCAGTCAAATCCTAGCTCTGCTGCTTTTTCATTATGTGACCTTGAGCCAAGTCACTTCACCTTTCAAAGTCTCAGTTTTCTCATCTGTAAAATGGAGATAATAAGAGAATATATTTCATAGGGTTGTAGTGAGCATTAAAGGAGATAAAGAATGTAAAGTTCATGGTGCCTTGCCTATCACATAGTAAGTGCTCAATAAATATTTGTTAATTCTAGTACATACCAAGCATCTTTCTAGGCACTGGGGATCCCCAGCAAGTCAAGTACCTTGTGTTAGGGTGATTACTGAAAAGTTATTTTTAATGTGACTTAAAAGGAAAGGCAATAAACCATCCAGCAGGTCCTAGTTCTGGAAGCCAGATGAAAGGAAGCTTAGAACAAAGGCTTATGGTGGCGCTAAAATTCCCACCAGGGTCTGCTATCTGGGGACCCTTTTCTATCCACCTCCTCAACCTATAGACCTGTGCATGGTTCAGTTCAAGGTCCTGGGTCTGGGCAGGCCTGGAGAGATGAGCCCTATGGCACACAGGGCAGTTTCCTCATGAGCACTTGGGACAGGGGGGCCAGTCCTTGATCATCTCATCCCAGAGATCTGCACACGCAAGCTGCTACAAGTTTGTAGAGGACAGGAGACAGCAGCGCCCCAGACGCTTCTGCGGTTTGTCTGGGCAGAATGTCTCCCTTGCCTGGGTTGGGCTGGGCTGTCTGCTCCCTGGGGCTGCCTCGGGGTCTGAGAAGCCAGGATCTGCTGTGGGGCAGTCTGTTTCCAGCCTGTCCTGCATGCCAACCTCCAGCCCCAAGCCCCAGTAGGATTATTATTGCTCACAGTGACAATTTGAGCCCCTTTTACACTCATGGCTGAAGAGGGGTTTATGATAGCCCTACCTCATTGTGTTGTCATGAGAATTAAGTGAGGCAATGCATGAAATGCACCAATTTTGGCATATTATAGGTGCCCCATAAATGTAGCAGCAGTCACTGTTATTGTTACCATCACTGTTACTATCCCTGTCACGTCATCATCAACATTATCATCATTGGATCCTTAAGGCAGGCTGGCCTGGGATTAGAACCAGTCACTAACCATGTGACGTTAGGCAAGTAACATCTCTGTGCCTCAGTTTCCTGTAATGCAAACTGGTTGCTCTTTTTGAAGCCTTCTTCCTCCAGCCCTGTTCAGGATCTCTTGCTGAATGATTCTAATAGCCAGCCCTGTGGGAAGTGGAAAGTGACCTTACTTTTTTGAACCTCAGCAATAATGGGACAAATATAATAAGTCACTCATAGTGCAATTGATAGAATTAAAAAGGACAATCAATGTAAATTGCCTTGCTCAGTGCCTAGCGCACAGTAGATGCTCATAAATGTCTGCAGCTTGGTCAAGATGCCTGCCTTTCATGATCATTCACAGCAAGGAGCCGGGAAGGTGAGTGTTTTGGCCCATGCACTGTGGAAATGGAAACAGAAGCAGAAAGATTTCTTGTTTTCACCTGGTCCAGTCACCACTGGCCTTTGATGACATGTGGGTCCACAAAGCTCAGCTCTCTGGGGCAGGTCTTGGTTTCCTATGAACTTCTGGCAGTTTTCCTCAGTGTCTTTTGTGAGCAATTCCTCAAGTTACCTCCTAAATGCTGGTACTTTTCAGAATTTCATTCGTTGTCATTTCTTCTTTGCACTAGGGCATTTCTTCCATTTGCAAAACTCACTTACTCCTCTGTCTGGGTCACCCGCAGGTCATCTACTGCCCTGAGTTTCCTGTTGAACTCTGGATCTAAATATCCAACAAACCACTGAAAATCTGTACTTGGATGTACTGGAGGAAACTTGAATCCAGCGGTCCCAAACCTGACTCATCATTTTCTCAAACCTGCTCTGTCTTCTGCCTTTCATGTCTCAGTGATAGCACTACCATCCACAAAGTTGTCTAATCTGTATATCATCCTACACTCCTTCATCTCTCATATTACATACACTGTTTATCCTTCCCTTCATCCTTCTTTTCTTCCCCCCTCCCTCTCTCTGTCCCTTCCCTCCTCCCTCCCTTCCCTCATTCCCTCCTTCCCTCCCTTCCCTCCCTTCCCTTTCCTTCCCTTTGCTTCCCTTTGCTTCCCTTTCCTTTCCTTTCCTTTCTTTTCCTTCCCTTTCCTTCCCTTTGCTTCCCTTTGCTTCCCTTTCCTTTCCTTTCCTTTCCTTCCCTTTCCTTTCCTTTCCTTTCCTTTCCTTTCCTTTCCTTTCCTTTCCTTTCCTTTCCTTTCTTTTCCTTCCCTTTCCTTCCCTTCCCTTCCCTTTCCTTCTTGCCTGCCTTCCTGCCTTCCTGCCTCTCAACAAGTATTTGAGGTATACTGAATGTCTGCTATGTGTCAGTCACTGTTCTAGTAGTTGGGCTAATAGGTCACTAAATCCTCTTAATATTACCCATAAATAACCAAGAATTGTATCAGCCAGTTTCTCGGTTGCAAATGACAGAATACAAAACTAGGAAGAAAAGTAATTTAGCAAAATATGTCAAGTAGCCCCCATAGTTGATGGAGGAGATGGAGAAACTGGCTTGAGGCCAAGCTTCTAAGAACATCCGAAACCACGTAGCAGCTCTAGCTTAATGTTGAGACTTTAATTGCTGTTGCTGAAGCTGCCACTGAATACTAGATGCCAGAAAACTGACTTTATTGCAATGTTACCAGCATTAATGTCACTTCTGGGTTGGCAATTTGGCTTGGCAAACATGCTGCCCTGAAAGCTGGTGACTTGGTTGTTTCCTACACCAGCAAAACTGTGCATGAGCTCCAAATAGACCAATTCCTCAAATTGACCACTTCCCAACTGGAGTGTCTAGTTGATGAAGGCTGGTTATGTGCTCATGGCATAGCGGCAAATGAGTCTGGAAATCACTTGAGTTCTGATTTCTACATCAGAAAATTTCCGGTGGAACTCATTATGTTCTATTTCCCCCAAATTGCAAAAGGCTGTTAAAAAGATAATGAAAAAAAAGCTGGGCTTTGTGGACCTGTAATCTCAGTTACATGGGAGGCTGAAGTGGGAGGATCTCCTGTTCAAGAGTGGCCTGGGCAACACAGTGAGGCCCCCATCTCTACAAAAAATTTAAAAAATTTGCTAGAAGTGGTGGTGCAGGTCTGTGGTCCCAGCTACTTGGGGGACTGGTGCAGGGGGATCACTTGAGCCCAGGAGTTTGAGGCTGCAGTGAGCTGTGATCATGCCACTGTACTCAGCCTGGGCAACAGAGCAAGACCCTGTCTCTAAAACAACAAACAAATAAAAACATTAATGGGCAGCCACACATGTAAAATAATAAATATCAGCCATAGAAATCTATCTCCTATCCTCCGTCATCACTGCTGATGCCCCAGGCCCATCTTGAGATCTCTCACCCTGGTCTGTGTCTGGTCCAGTCCTCAGTCTGGCTGCTGGAGCATTTTAATCTAAAACACAGCTTTTTTTTTTTTTTTTTTTTTTTTTTTGAGACGGAGTCTCGCTCTGTCACCCAGGCTGGAGTGTAGTGGCCTGATCTCAGCTCACTGCAAGCTCCGCCTCCTGGGTTCACGCCATTCTCCTGTCTCAGTAGCTGGGACTACAGGCGCCTGCCGCCATGTCCGGTTAATTTTTTTTTTATTTTTATTTTTAGTAGAGACGGGGTTTTACCTTGTTAGCCAGGATGGTCTCGATCTCCTGACCTCGTGATCTGCCTGCCTCGGCCTCCCAAAGTGCTGGGATTACAGGCGTGAGCCACGGTGCCCGGCCTAAAACACAGTTCTAACACTGGCTGCTCAGCATTCTTCTGTGCCACCCCATTGTCTTAGTACTTCAGTCACCCACTGTGGTCTGTCAGCCTTATCCTCTGCCACTACACTTTCTGCCTCCCCCTACTTCCACTCTTCCAGAAGAAATAAAGAGGGGAAAACCATGACAGTCATTGGATGACAGTTTCTCAGTGGCATTTTGAGGATGACACGGTGACTCCTCTCATGGATCCAACATAACTTAGAGTCTTAGAGGAGGGTGGGGAAGATTTTGTTGACTGAGGGCACATACAGAGCCTGCCTGTGGCTGTCTTGGTAATATTTTAAGTAACGACTTTCAAATGTTTCCACTGGACCAGAAATCTCATCACTGGGGCTCACATGTCTGGGTACAGCAACTCTGTGTATATTCCTATAAATAGTAACCTATTGAGAAGGGCCCCTTATGCCTAAGACTTTGAAAAAAGGAGTGTTTCTGTGTCTGTCTTCATCTTTTTGCTTCCTTCTCTCTCTGGCCTCTCTCAACTTCTTAATTCCCAAGCTGGGGCCCAGCCCTCACCCCTCCTGCCCTGCCTTAACCTGATGCAATTGCACCTGACAAAGCCAACAGGGCAGTAAGCCATGAGAGAACTGGTGGGGAGAGGGATTAGGGGGAGAGCTCATTACCCAGTGAGCACGGGCCACCAAGCTTAAGTAGAACAGGATGAATAATTGTTTCAGGACCAAAGTCATGACTACAGGGTGTGATCTCACCCTTCATAACTGCAGACTCAGAGAAGCAGGGGAATTTTCAAAGAAAACCTTTCCTGGTGTTAAAAAGAGGGAGAATCTGAGGTTAGAAGCAGCCATGTGCAAACTTTTCATTCTGCTAGGAGTGACTGGTCTCAGATTGACTAGGGGCCAGAGAAGACAGCCACACTGGTCAACCAGGCTCTTCAGATTGGCCTCCAACCCCACCCAGCCCTGCCCAATCCTTGACCCACCCTGACATGTACAGGAAGTGCGTTAGGAACCTCAGCCCCACCCTGGGTGGGGTTCAGAGTTTTCTCTCTTACTTGGAGCCCCAGGCCTGATGTGTGTGTGTGTTTCTTGGATGCTCATGTCCTTCATGGTTTAGCCTATGTGCACACCTTCCCTTCAGTTTCCCTACCCAGCTCTCTTTTGGCTGAGGCCTATGATAGTATTTGTCTGATCCAGCTGGGGTGCTGACATTCTCTCCAGTCCCTGACTGGGCTGTCCTTCAAGTTAAAGATACCCCACATGCCCATGATATTGACACTCCCAGGGGTGGACTTGAAGTACCACCTCTGCAAATAACAATACAAGCACATTGTTAGTAACAATCATTTATGTACTGATAATTACTCAAGTGTACACAGAGAAATTTTCCCATGCTTTGCAAGCCATATATTCGCTGATTAAGACTACCTAAATTCTAATCCTGGATTGCTTATTAGTGGGGAACTTTGGTTACATTATTTCACATTCTTCCATGAGCCTCTGTTTTCTCCTCTGTAAAATGGGCATGATGTTAGTGTGCATAGATCAGAGGGCTGTTGAGAGGATTGAATAAGATGGTACACATAAAGGGCTTAGCAGAGTTCCTGGGAGATAGTAAATAATAATAATAAAACCAATAGCTTTCATTATTTGTTTTTTTAAAAAATTATTTTATTAATAATTAAGGTATAATTATCACATGACAAAATGCACTCATTTTAAATGACCAATCCAGTAAATTTTGACAAATGGATATACTCATTAACCCACCAACTACAATCATAATCAATATATGGAACATTTCCATCTCTCCTAAATGTCTCCTTGTGATACTTCCCAGGGACCCCCTTCCTATTCCCCACCCCTATCTCCCACCACTGGACCCAGGCAACCACTGATTTGTCTTCTATTACTTTAGATTAAAGTTAGTCTTTCTAGAACTTACAAATAAAATCATATAGATTTATTCTTTTGTATTCTGGCTCATTTTGCTCAGTAAGGTGTTTTTCAGATTTATACATGTGATGGCATGTATCAGTACAGTATTTTGCTTCTTTTTATTGCTGAGTATGATGCTATTAATATGGATGATACAAAAACTTGTGTGTCTGTTCACCAGTTGATGGGAATTTGTGTGGTTTCCAGTGTTTGGTTACTATGAATAAATTTGTGCTAAACATTTGCACACAAGTGTTTGTATGGGCATCTGTGTTCATTTCTCATGGGTAAATAGGTACAAGTAAGATTACTAGGTTATATAGTAGACATATGTTTAACATTGTAAGAAACTGCCTGAATTTTTTCCAAAGTGGTTGTACTGTTTTATATTTCTCACCACAGTGTATGAGAGTTCCAGTTGCTCCACCTACTTGTCAACACTTTTTGTTGTCAGTCTTTTTAATTTTAGTCATCCTAATTGACATACCATATGATCTCATTTTGCTTTTTACTTCCAATCCCTGATTACTAATGATTTTTTAATGTGAACTTTGACAATTTGTGTATCTTGAGAAACATTTTGCCTACTTACAAAATTTAGGCTGTTCTTTTTACTATTGAGTTGGAAGAGTTCTTTAAATACTCTGGATATAAGTCTCTTGTCAAGCATATGTGTTGTAAATATTTTTTCCCATATGTAGCCTGTTATGTTAATGGTGTCTTTTAAAGAGAAGACATTTTTGCATTTTGATGAAGACCAATTTATCATTTTTTTTACAATGGGTCCTTTTTTCAGGTTCTATATAAGAAATATTTGCCTATCCCAATCTTGTAAAGATCTTCTGTTACTTTTAGAGCATTTACAGTCTTAACTCTTAAAGTTAAGTCTGTGATCAATTATTTGAATTAATTATTATGTGTTGCATGAGGTAGAGGACAAGATTCTTCTTTTTTATATTTACTTATTCTTTATGCATATGTATGTTCAGTTATTCCAACACCATTTGTAGAAACAGTTATCCCTGTCCCATTGGATGACTTGGCATATTTGTCTAAAACCAAAGGGACCGTATATGTGTGAGTTTATTTCTGTACTCTCTATTGTGTTTCATTGATCTGTATGCCTATTCTTTTTTTTTTCTTAGCAAGATGGGGTCTTGCTATGTTGCCCAGGCTGGTCGCAAACTCCTGGGCTCAAGTGACACTTCCACTTCAGCCTCTTGAGTAGCTGGGATTACAGACCTGTGCTACTGCACCCAGCTTTTCTATTCTTATGCCAATACCACTGCCTAGATTCCAGTAGCTTTACTGGAAGTCTTGAAACCAGGTGTTGAAAGTCCTCAAAATGTTCTTCTTTTGCAAAATTGTTTTGGCTCTTCTAGGGCCTTTGTTTTTTTACACACATTTTTATAGAATCAATTTTTCAATTTACTTTTAAAAGTCTGCTGGAGTTTTGATTGGGATTACCCTAAAATTATAGGTTAGTTAGGAATAAATTTATATTTTAACAATCTTGAGTCTTCCAACCCATGAATACAGTATATACTTTCACTTATTTAAATCTTTTAAAATTTTCTTTTAGCTATGCCTTATAATTTTGATGGTGTAGTTTTTATATATAGTTTGTTAAATTTATCCCTAAGTATTTCACGGTTTTAAAATGTATGTATAAATATTTTGTAAATAATATTTTAAATTTCAATTTTTAATGGTCTGTTGCTAGTATTTAGAAATGCAACTGATTTCTGTATTTTGACTTTGTATGCTGTGATCTTGCTAAACTTACTTGCAGTTCTACCTGCATTTTTGCAGATTCCATAGAATGTTCCCTGTTTCTTCATCTATGACATGGGGATAATGTGAGTATACCTACATCAGAGGGCTGCGATGAAGACTAAATAAGGTAACACACCCAAAGAATGTATGCATATTCCTGGCGCATTTTAAATTATAGTTAACAAAACAAATGGTAGCATCTTTTTTTAAAAGTCAACTTTTATTTTAGATATAGAGGATACATGTGTAGATTTGTTATCTGGGGATATTGTGGGATGCTGAGGTTTGGAGTACAAATCTCGTCACCCAGGTAGTGAGCAGAGTATCCAATAAATACTTATAAAAATTCCCCATCCCCCCTGCTCCCTCCACCCTCTAGTAGTCCACAATGTCTATTGTTCTCATATTTATAATATGTCTGTATGTGCTTAATGTTTAGCTTCCACTTATAAGTGATGACATGTGGTATTTGGTTTTCTGTTCCTGCATTAATTTGCTTAATATTATAGCCTCCAACTTCATGTTGCTGCAAAAAACATGATTTCATTCCTTTTTATGGCTGCCTCGTATTCCTGGAGTATATGTACCATATTTTCTTTATCCAGTTTATCATTGATGGGCATCTGGGTTGATTCCATGTCTTTGCTCAAGTAGTACCATCTTTAATACAGGTGAAATTTATCTATGCTGTAAGAAGTAAGGATGGGGTTATTCTTGGGAGGAAATAGTAACCAGAAGATATAGTCTGGGTGTAGTGCTGAGAATGCTGTTTCCTGAATTGGATGCTGTTTCCTGAATTGGGTGCTGGTTCCACAGGTGTGTTCAATTTGTCCAAAACAGTGAGCTATGCACTTATGCATTTTCTGGTATGTTCATTATACTTCAATAAAAAGCAAAAATGGAGACAAGTGACTAGTGTTTCCTGAGCACTTGTCATGTAACTGTCCCTGGCAGACTCTCTTTACATGGGTGATTTCATTTAACCCTGTGTGCTGGGTGCTACTATCATCCTCATCTCACAGAAGACAACACAGGTTCTAAGAGATGGAGCCACTGTCCAAGTTCAGAGTGAGTGAGTAGTGCCCTTCACCACTATGCTGTATGGCCTTGTGTTAGAGTTGGGTTGGAAAGCATGTAAAATCCTTAGTTCCAGGGTCCTGCCTGGACCCTGGTGGTGAATCCTGCCTCACCCAGGCAGGATGGGCAGTGGGGGCAGGTTTCTGAGTGGAAAGGGCAGTGGGAGAAGGGCACGAGGGGTCCTGGGAAGACCCAACTGAGCCAGCTGGGTTTTCTCTGCTATCACCCCTCCCTATCAGCTTGGTCTCTCAGAACCAGTCCTCTTCCCACACAAACACTGTGTAATTGCTTGATCTGGCCTAGTGCACAGGGTAGGGGTGGACAGACGTTTATTTTTCATTAAAATGTTGGAATGAAATTGTGGGAGGTGGTGCTCAGCAAGGGGAGCTGCCTCAGAAAATGTGCTGACGGGCCCAACCTTATCAGCTGGAAACACCTGTTTCTGGTACCTTCTGCCACCTATCCAAGCCTTGCTTTTTTTATCTGAAACTACTAATATTGCCAACCTTACCATGGCTCTCGAGATGGTGACATAAGATAATGTAGGGATGGGAGTGAGAGGAAGCAGGAGGTCAGGATTTAAATTCTCCTTCTGTCACTCAACAAGGTGGATTTTGAGCAAGTTTCTTACACCTCCCTGGGCCTCAATTTCCTGATCTGAAAGCTGGGATATATTACTTATCCTGTAGGGCTGTCATGAGAAGCCAACTTCATGCTAGATATTAAAATACCTAGCAGAAGCCTGGTGCACAACAAGTGCTCAGTAAACCTCAAGATGTTTGTAAACCATGAAATATTGTTCAAGAACTTTGCCCTTCTTCCAATCCCAGGTTGAAACAACACACATTCCTTAGGAGATGCCTCTTGGCTGTTGAGTGGAGTAATCACTTCCAGGAGGCTGTCTGGGGCACCTGCCCCAGACGGATACCTCTACCTATTGTGGAGGCTTGTAAACCTCTACGACATCTACAAACCTCCAGAAAATGTGACTGAAATTCAGCCAATTGTCTCTTTTTTTGATCACATGGTGACAACCAGCTTCTTTGACTGTATTGGACAGGTGTTTGGGTCTCCCTCCCCAACACCCACCCCATCCCACCCCAATGTCCATTCCCATTCAAGATGGCAACCTTCTCGCTGAGATGAAGCCACCACAGAGCAGGAAGCCAGCCAGGGCAAAGAAGGGTCTTGGGTCATGGCTGCAACTTTCCTCTTACTCTTCCTTACGTGATGAAGCCTGGGAGATTCTGAGCTGCTGGACTTGGGGGTTCAAGGACCATTTGGCCTTGCAGCCCTGGTGAAGCTGAAACTTCACATCCACAATTGAGGTGAGAATGGAGTATCAGGTGGGGGCTGATCCTGAGCTGTGCCCCCAAATTTCTGGTCTCTTCCTTGGTAACACATGTATAGATGGGCTGAACTGGGCTGGGCCCATACTTGGACTTGTTCTGCTCTTCTCATTTTCCCTTAACAGGCCACACTGTCTCTCAACTTCAGGTCTTGGCACATGCAGTTGCCTAGCTTATATGCCTGGAGCATGCCTTGTTCTCCGTTTCCCTTCACGTTGTCTAATGGGATGTCTCAGCATGGACATCATTTCTCCAGTAAGCCTTTCCTGACCCTACTGGTCTAAAGCAGAGTCTCTGTGGCCCCCTCTAATGCCCCATCACAGTACAGAGTATTGTGCATAGACTGTATTGCAAGCCCTGGCTGCTTGTCAGTGTCCCTTTTCCCCTTAGACTATCAACTCCCAGAACACAGGGTCTCTTGTTTATTATTATACTCCCAGTATCTGGTGCATAGTAGGCACTCAACAAATACTTGTTAAATGAAGGAATGTCCATGTGGGCATCCAAATCTTGTTTTCATGTGTCAGGTCAGAGGCACCCAGGTCGGATATCCTTATGTAGTAGCTGGAGAGACTGCAATTTACGACTTTAACCACAAAAATGTTAATAGAGAATACTGAGCTCATGTTCTAGAATGAGAAACCTATGTGGACAACTTGAGGACACTAGTACAGAAAAAACTACCCATGATATAGTAGGGGGTATACAAGAGCCTGATATAAGCTGCCATTTCGCTGTCCCTATGGGTGAAAACCCAAGGCTAGAAACAGCCCAGAGAATGGACTATATTCTGGTTCTTCCTGGAAATACTGCTGACTTCCTTCTGAAGATACCTTGCTCTTCTTGCCTACACATGTCTGGCCTCACATTACTGTTTGTTTGCAGAAAATCTCCAGCTTCTGCTATGTTTTGACCAAAGTTTACTTTACGGAACATCAATGGCATTCCCCAATATTCATAAGGAGATATGCTTCTAATTGATTCTGGGAAATAGTTGCCCTGGCTTTCTGTTCGAGGGACCACCCCTATCTCCCTACCCAGTGTGCCCAGAGCTACATTTACAACTCATAAACTTAACCTGGGCTTCTAAACTCCCTGTGGTCCATCCATTATTCAAGTTGTTGGGAGGGATTAATGAAGGGGATTATTCTTAGCCTGCCACCTCTCTGGTAGGAAAAGTAACTTCTCGAGGATGGTTTGAGTTAAAAATGGATTCCTCCACCAGGTGGAAACATGGCCACTGTGTCAATTCATGTTAACTCTGTTGATGCTCCCCCTCTTTCACACTCATAAGGAGGTTCATCCTGTACTATTCACAGCTACTCCAGCCTTCCTCTTCCTCCTGACTGTGGCAAGTAGTCTGATTGGCTCATAGGCATTCATTCCAACATGTTGACAAATCCTGAACTATGTGCTGGGAATAACAAGGTGATTATGACACCAGTTACTGTTTTTGAGGAATTCAAAGTCTGGATGCAAAAAATTTAAATAAATAAGAATACATGGGAGTTGCTTTCAGTGGATAACAAGGAAAACGGTATTCCAGGAAACATGTGGAAAGGCACTGGGGCCTAAAAATACCTCTTGTGCTCAGGGAACTGGAAGACACCCAAAGTGACAGAACTTGAGGGAACCAAAAAGAAGCAATGGCTGGAAAAGCTGTAGGCTCAGGCTGTGGCTAGGATGTCTACTAAGTTGCATGTAGGTGGAGGAGAGCACTGGGTTCTCCCAAGCAGAGAGTGATATTGTCAAAAGGGGGTTTCAGAAAGACCCATCTGGATCCATCCATCTAAAGGGGAAGTCCTGAACCAAGGTCAGACCAGAAGCCGATGCCTAGAAGAGAGCTGTGAAAATGCAAACCCATGGACAGCTATTTTCGGGGAGGAAAATTCTGACACAGGCTAGTTTTGAAGACAATCACTTTTTCAAGACAAGTTTGGATTCCCTCGTTGTGTCCCCTTGGTATGATAATTAAATGACCCCAATGCCCCTGCCCAGGACAAATTCAGATCCCAGTGGCCTCAGGGAGGGAGGGATATGTGGCAACCACAGTCCATTAAGCCCTATGAAGGGTGATAACTTCTACCTTTTCTTCAGTCTCCCATGCCTTACCAGGATTGAGTCTCATCCCAGGAGCTTCTGAATGAGCTGGAGGAATTGCAGACTCATTAGTTTCTGAAGTGTGCCCATGGTGCCTGGTTGCATTGGCAGAAACTTTAGAAATGTGCTGCCCATTAAGACATTTTAACCAACATGACATAATTTAGTCCCACTGATCTGGTCAACTGGTTTCACTGCTGACCTTGGACAAAATCCTTTCATTCTCTGGGCATCAGTTTTTCTGCCTGAAAATGGGGAAGACAAAAATAAATTGAAGGTCTTTCTACCCTTAATCGCTTACAGGTCTAAATTCTAGGTTCCTGGACTCATGTCCTTCAGGGCTGATAGCTGTGACTGATTGGCTCTCGTGTGTCATGTTCTTGAAGTCAACTTTCTACAAACTTACTGGCAGTGTTCATTCTTGTTGACTCAAGAGGGCACCTATGTTAGGCTCTAGAGAAATTTTGTATGAGGACTTTGTACATGTGGTGAGGATGCAGGTTGTGTTTTTACTTGTCATTGGAAAAGAAAAGAGGGAATATGGGTGTGTGTGGATAGTGGATTGTGAAAACTTGGCCAAGGAATTGGGCGTGGTTTCCAATACTTGGAAGATGGACTTTCCTCCTAGGGTCTTCTGTATTTCAATTCTTGAGTTTTATACCATAACCATTTCTTAAATTGTAGTGTTTCTTAGGTTCTCCTCTTAGCTCTCTTCTCATTCCAGAATCCTCTCTGGGTTCCATGACTTTCTCGAGGCAAAACTTCACTCCCAACTTTTGAATCTGTTCCTTGTCTTCTGGGAGCCTCCTGTTCTATGTCCTGTAGCTCCTTTAACTCAGCAAGTTCCAGCCTGAATTGATCCCCTTTCCTGCCAAACTTGCTCCTTCTGTGTTCCCTGTTTCAGGAATGACACTGCTCTCCACCCAGGCACCATGGGTAGAAGCTGGGAGTCATCCTGGACTCCTCCCCAATCCTCATTCCTACATTCATCAATCACAACATCCTGTCTGTTTGGCCCCTGAAACATGTTAGAGTCTACTGTGTTCTCTCCAGCCCAACAGCTCCTTTCCCAAGTTCAGTTGGTATCGAGTTCAGAGACAATCCTCATCATCTCCTGGATAATTAAAATAACCTCTTTCTATTTGGTTTCTCCACAGTGGTCTCTCTGTCTTCCAGTTTGACTTTCCCATTGCTGCCACAGTGTTTTTCCTGAAACCCCAATTCCAGCCATGTCTATCTTTTACTTAAGATATTCTATGAAGTCTTCATGACTTATAGATAGAGTTCAAATTCTCTTGCTTGACATATGAAGCTAATGAACTCTGGCTTTGCTCTTGTGCCCAACTTTCTATCCTGACATTCCATAAATGCATGTTATTTCAGCCACAAGGGACCAACCGATGTTTCCTGGATGCACCTTCTCCTTTCAAAGCTCCATGCCTTTCCAAACATAGTTCCTGCTGCTTGGTTTGCCCATCCTTCCAGCCCTTTTTTTACTTGACCCTGCTGATCTATGACCCCTGTTGACCTCTCAAACCTCACTCCTTACCACTATTCCCCTGCTTTTGTGCAACTTTCACTGCTGACACCCAAGGCAGTCACCTTACCCCCCTGAATGGGCTCCTTAATACATGTCAGGATGGCTGCCAGAGGTGGCCATGACTATCTACTCCAAGGGCTTTTGAGATGGGCCAATGAATCCTTCTCACCAATGCCCTATTTTGCAATGCCCTACTACATATCTGATGTGTAATGTGGCCTTCTGGGTTGATCGTAAGCCATGTGGCAAGGGGTAGATATTTCTTGTGTAAATAAAGCCACTCTTCTTCCTTCTTCCATAAGCCCCCACCTGTGCTCCCACTGATGCCTGTCAATGAAAGACAGTAATGTGGTCAACACTGAAAGAGATCATATTCTAAAAATGCAGTGATTGTAGACCAGAGAGTTCCAGACATGGTTGGAAGATACATTTTTCTATGTGTACATTATAAAATTCTGAGTGGCAAATTTGACATAAGTGAAAAATGAATTATCATTCACATTTTCCTACATATTCTGAGTAAGACTTGCATTTGTAGTCTTAATCAATGAAGCTTAGTAACAACTTCTTGAGTCACTGGAAGCCAGTATTCATAGGTGGCACAGTAGATGATGCAGCATTGTGAGTAATGATGTAACTGGCATTAAAAAATGCTACTAGGGAACTGCATAGGCATGGAGATATATATTGTTCCCAAACAAACAGGTTCTGAAGTGCCATGGCATCATGAGTAAATATAGCATTGATACTTTTTTCTCATAGTGGGACATATAAAACTAGCCAGAATCAGTATACATGAAAATAAAGTACACAAAGAGATGTTATTAGGATTCTCAAGAGAAACAGAACAAATATACAAGACATATATATTCATATATATGTCACACACACAGGTATTTTATGTTGGGTTATCTCAAAGAACCCTCTAAATTTGGTAGCTTTCTGTCCATCTGCTTTTAAGGGATGTGAAAACAGGAGTTTCGACAAACAGGTAAAACTGTATGTTTACTAAAGGGAAAAAACCCAAGAAAACCACTGTATGTTTACTAAAGGGAAAAAACCCAAGACAGCCTCAATAAAAGCATGCCCACAAGGTACTGCCGCAAAGATATCCAGTTGTGAAGCTCTGTAAGAGTGAGCAAGAATTATTACCTTAATTTTAGAGATAAGGCTCACACTGCTAGTAAGAGATATAGGTAGGATTCAAGTACTCTAAATCTGATCTCAACATCCATGTTCCTTCCATTGTATAGTCCAGAGATGAGTGAACTAGAAAGCAATGTGACTCCATAGCATCATCTCTGATGGGTGTGGGTGTCACAGACACAAATATTAAGAAAGCGAATACAGCAAAACACCAGGAGAAATGACTCATGTTTATAAGAATCATGTCAGAAAGCCTAGGCTCAAGAAGAGTGAAGGCTTTTGAAAAACCACTAAAAATAAAAATAAGGATTTTTATCGCACTGTTTGGAGATACATGGTGGGAACAGGAGAGTCCACAGCATGGGCATGACGGTGTAATGTTGAGAGTAATCAGAGAGATTGCCAAGCTGCTCAATTCATCAAGGCAAATGGCCTTTAATCTGGAAAGACTGAAACTCAAGATAAGAGATAGGAGAGATGCAAACACCTCACTGCTCTTAATTAATTCAGCTCTTCAATTCTATATGAATTATAGCCCAGGGTTCTGAAAAGACTTGCACAATTCTTTGTGGAATCCCTGTCAGCCTTATTTGAAAAATGGGGAGGGAGAGGGATGCCAGAAGACTAGGGATGGGCATGTCTTATCTTGATCTTTAAAAGCTGGATTCTAGAAATTGTGGGTTCAGGCCAGTTTCTGGCAAAGAACTAGAAATGATTACTTAAGTGGTGTATGGGTTATGTGTATTTAGAAAGAGAAGTAGGGATCGGTAGGAATAAGAGCCATGATAGATTCACCAAGAACTAGTAATTCCAAAATGTCCTTATTTCTCTTTTAAAAAATAAGCTTCCTAGGCTGGTGCTGTAGATATTTGCCATTATCATTATGTCTCCACCATTTGGACTTATATAGGGGAACTTGCCCCTTAATGGATCTTGGTGAGATGTGGAGCCCATCTTTTACCATAAAACAGAAAACGTCACATGCTCCATTTCCCAGCCTCTCTGGCAGGACTCTGGCAGGTGTTCTAGGTTTCAGAGCACCTGCCAGAGTTCTCTGGCCAGAGAGGCTGGGAAATGGAACATGTAGAATTTTCAGTCCTCTTCTGACGTACCTCTCCCTCCACGTTTTTCAAATAAGACTGACAGGGAAACCACAAAGACATAACATAGAGGCAGCCACCTATGACTTCAAGTTGGGTTTAAGAAATGCCAAAGAGCAGCGACTGTAGGTGAAGAATCAAACCTATCAATTGAATTTCTAGGGGTGATGGTAGTAGCAACACTCAAGGCAGAATCCTCTGTCTATGCTAGTGGGTTTTGAGGGACACTAGCAACAATTTCTGCCCAGATGGGTTCTCCCATGTAACTTGGGGGGCTGTTCTTGGCTGCCTGATCTCTTACTGGTTCTCCATCCCTCCAGAGGCTTTGCAAGCTTCAAAATAACCTTTTATCAAATGCCTTCTATGCCTAAACTAGCCAGTCATTTTCTGTTGCTTGCAACAAATCTCCCTGAAACGATGGTCATATCTGGTAAGTCTGGGTAATGCCAGACAGAGTATCTTGACTGTAGCAAGATTTGTCAAAGATCCTCATGTTAAAATTAAGAACAAGATGAAGAATAGTGGGCTGCAAACTATTGTAGCGAGGTGAATAGGACGTTTATGTCTCCAAATGTTGAGTAATTTTTCCAGGCTGGTCTCTAAGGACCTCTCTAGTGACTGCTATGGCAGGCAGAAAGATTCTCCAAAGACGTCTTTGTCCTAATCCTCAGAAATGTGAATGTGTTATGTAAGGTTACACAAGAAGGGGAATTAGGTTGCCGATGGAATTAATGTGTTAACCAGCTGTTCTTAAAATAGGGAACTTATTCTGGATTATCTGGGTGGGACCAATATAATTACATGGGTCCTTATAAGTAGGAGAAGGAGGTGGAAGAGAGAGTTGGCGAGGGGGTCTGAGACATGCCGTATTACTGGTTTTGAAGATGGAGGAACGGGGCTGTGAGCCAAGGAATGTGGGTAGCTTCTAGGACTTGAATAAAACAAGAGATTCTCCCCTAGAGCCTCCAGAAGGAACACAGCCCTGCTGACACCTGGATTTTAGCCTAGTGAGATCTTCATTGAGCATCTGATCTACAAAACTGTAAGATAATAAATTTGTGTATTTTTAAGCCATTAAGTTTGTGACAGCAGCAATAGGAAAGTAATACATATCCCTGTGTTTCTGCAATTGCATTTTCCTGGTATGACATTTTATTTATTTATTTATATCTCATTTATTTTCAAACTATACTGGGAAGAGTCCTAAGGTTCCACTGGGGTGTCTCAGGGGCCATGAAGAAGAGGAAATAGGGACAGGAAAGGCAGAGGCAATGGGACCCTGGGATGCCTGCCCATGCTGCCATCAGAGCCATACTGCATTTATCTATTTTGAATATTGGGATTCTAGGAAAAAATGTTTGAAAGCCATCACTGACATCATAGAGAAAAGTTTCACTTTAAATAATAAAAAATAACATTTATTGATCACTTATATGTGCCAGATGCTGTGCTTAGCAGCTTATATAATATCTTATTTAGTCCCCATAATAGCTAAAGGAGGTAGGTATCATCTTTACAGATGGGGAATCTGAGGTTTAAAGAAATTAGGTAACTCAACCAAGTTTCCACAGCTTGCAAATGGCAGAGATGATATTTTAACTTAGACTGTCTGTAACTGTCTCTAGAGTCTGCACCCTTGGGCAAGTGGGTGAAACTTCTGACTGGAAAACAACTGAGAGGAGTACCACATTGGTATAATCCAGAAACCAAACATATTTTTTATGGTGGAAGATATTTATGTGGGAAAGAGGCAAAAGCCTGCATTTGGATTCCAGAACACAATTACATCACAGTGTGGATATTTCAAGAAAATTGATCAGGTTATTTGCTCATTTATTGCAGAGAAGTGTTTCCACTGGGTGGAAGAATAACACCTTCTGGGTGTGTTACAAATCTGAGATTCTAGGATCCTGTGATAAGAAAGTTCTTTACACAGCAGAATGTGCTGTCTCACTACCTCGTGAGTGCCTCGTCACTGGTGGCGGTCAGGAAAAGAGCTAGTGTGCATGGGGACAGGTTGATTTAGGGTCGCTTTTAGATGTAAGATTCTACAATCTAAAGGTTGCTGAGCATAAGGCCACATGTCTCAAAGCCCTAGTGTTTGACTTTAAGCAACATCATCTTCCCTAGACTCACCTGGCAGAAGAAATCCTAGTCTGATAGATTCAGCTTCAGGGTGGGACCCTCAATCCATGGGGCTTGGGTTTTATCCTAGAAGAAATGGGAATACACAGCAGGTGTTTAAGCAATAACCCGATATTAACATATTTGCATTTTTGAGAGGTAAGTATATCAGGGACAAGAAATTTGATTGAGGAAAGCAGCTGTTACAAAGGCCCAAGTGAGAGAGACATTTCTAGGCCAGAGCAGATGGAGCCAGAAGTCTTGGGCTGAGATGGGGAAGGGGAGGGTGGAGTCCAGGACAACACCCAGGTGAGGGCTGGGCTGGGCGGAGCTGTCCAGAACAGGCGGTGCTTGTGCCCGTAGGCTGCAGGAACACTAGGGCACAAGACTGTCCACAGGGAAGCTTGTCTGGGGAGGAGCACTGTGGGAAGTGGGTCATAGTCTTGGACGGCTCCACAGATGGATTAGTCAGAAGTGGGTCAGGAGCTGGAGGTCGGGCGTCAAGACAGGTGGAGCCCTGTAATCCCTACCCCACCTGTGATTTAGGAAACAGGTGAGGACAAATGAGAGTCTGGCTATACAGACCTCTGGGTGGACTGGAGGCTGCAGAGAGGGAGATGTCATTGCATGGCTGTGAATCCCATTGACCAAGAAGCCCAGCATCACTACCATCCCATTCCCCATCCACTTGGTGATCCCATATCTACCAGACATGAAGGAAAAACACAATTCTGGGAGACTTCGCCAGCTGCCACTTCCCCCTGGACTTCAGACTAAACTAGTTCATTCTCTTTAGAAATTCAACGACATCTACCTATTACTCTAGGAAAACCATGTTTCCCCCCAGTTAGTGTTTTGATATATTAGTCTCTTTTAATTCTACTTATTAACACTCTGCCTCTCCTTTCCTGTACATGAAACTGAGGCTTAGTTTCATTATCTATAAAATGGAGATAATAGTAGTGACCGTTATTATATAGATAGGTAATGCATGTTCAATTCTTAGCACATAGTACATATCCAGTGCAAGTTAGTTGTTGTCAGGAAGGAGATGCTAAACCAAATGAGGAGGAATCTGGCTACTCTCATGGGATCAGATGAGTCTGATACAGGGTTTTGTGGAGAGGAGAGTAGAGAGAAGAAAGAGGCATAAAAACGGAAGTAAGGCCAGGAACACAGGGTAGCAGAGTCAAGAGGGTTAGGATGACTGTTTGGGGGATGCCAAGGCCAGAAGGCAGGGAGTAGCACAATACCACATTACTCAGATGCACCTGCTCATGATTTTATTCAGCTGCTGAGTCTGACGCTCAGGTAACTCAAGTGTGCTAGTCTTAGGACAGAGCCATCTACGTATGTATATCTGTGTGCACTGTAGCCACCTGTAGAGTCTGGAAAACCTAGTTCTAATTTTAGTTTTTGGCATTTACATACTGTGTGATTTTCCCCAATCTACTTCTCCGCTCTCCATGTAAATGTCTTCAGCTGTAAAATGAAGGAGCTGGGTCACATTGTCTCAATGATCGCTCCCACCTCTGACGTAGAATGCTGAGCCAATTCCATCTGGTCCAGTATTCTCCCTGACAAAAAATGTCAACCTGAATGATAGTTTTATATGACCTTTATTGAGGGTCTACAATTTGCCAGGTCATGGGCTAGGCACTTTTACATCCATAAACACATTTGGTCTTCAGAACACATCTACCATCATGGGTTCTGAGTCCCATGTTGACAGTACCAATAGTATATTATCATCTCTATTTCTTTCATGTCTTATTACATTGGTTGAATGCTATCATTTTCCTTATGCTCTTTAGTGCTTTCAACGCCAATTTTCATTCTCTTTCTGAGCCCTAAATTGCGTGGGGAAACTGTCTCCCTGATTCTCCTGTCCTCCTCCAATTCTTTCCTTTATATTCCCAGGGAGACAGATCTTGTATGGCATAAATACATTTCTAGTCATTGTCAGGCTATTGACTGTGCCATAATTCCAAATACCTTGAATCAGGGTCCTCCTAGTACACAGAAAATTGTGGTTGAGGATAAGCCTTAGGCTATGGAGCTGGCAAGGGCTGGACAGGGCCAGAGACCATCCAAGCAGACTGGGTTCCAGTGGGCAATAATAATAATAATAGCTAACATTAATTGAACTTGTTATTTTTCTGGCATTAGGTTAACCAGTGGTTCTCAAGCAGGGCTGATGTCAGGAGATTTTGAGAAATATCTGGAGACACTGAGTTGTCACAACTGAGCAGGAGGTGGGCTGCTGGCCTTTAGAGGATAGGGGCCAGAGATCCTGCTAAGTGTCCTACAAAGCACAGGATACTCCATACAACCAAAAATTATCTGGACTGAAATGTCAATAGTTTTGAAGTTGAGAAACTTTGGGTAAAACTCTCTTTGTGTGATTATTTCATTTAATCATCAAACTAAGCCTGTGAAGCAGGTACTACAATTATTATTACCATCCCTATTTTACAGATGGGGAAACTGAGGATTAGATGCATAAAGCGATTTGTCCAAGTTCACCAAACTAGAAGATGACAGAGTTAGGCTATGGTCCCAAGTTTGGCTGACTCCATGTGCACGCCATTACTTTGCTGGAGACTAAAAGGTCAGGTCAACTGAGCATGTAGGTCAGGACAAAGAGTATGGTCTGGGGATTGATTCTTAGAGGTATCTCAGGAGCCCAGGGCTCCCTTTAGCCCAGTAACTACCCAGCCTTGCTGCCTGTGCAAGAGAACAAGCAATGTTCTCTGAGCCCTTACCTGTTGGGGGCAGAGTCTCCCAAGGGTCCTTGGGTTGATCTGGGAGCTGACCTGACCTTGATTGTTCTTAGCTGAGCTGAGCTGAGCTGAGCTGGAGAAGGCAGGGCCACCATCCCAGTGTCTTAAGCCTCCCAGTCCTATAACTCTGACCTCTGCAGCTTTGGAATCAAGCGCAGGGAGGAGCCTGGCTGACAGCTGGAGACACATGCTCGCAGTCAAGTGAGCAATGCGGCAACTAGCCAGGAGGCAGATCTCCTCCTCCAATTTTATCTGCAAACGTACTCAGAATATCAGCACAATGGGGAATCCACAAATGCATGCATGATAGTAGGACCCTGATAATGAGTGAAAGAATAAATAAAATGGGTGCATATATACATTTTCTATGAGGTCAAGCCTTGAAATACAGTGAATGAGCTGGGCATGGGTGGAAGAGGGGAAGGCAGTGCTGGGCCAGTGAAGTGATACATTCCTGGGTGGGATGGTGCCAAGTCCTCAGGATGGGCCAGCAGAGCAGCAGCTGGAGCTGCATCTTATAGAACACAAGCCATGGGGGACTGCAGGGAGGTTGTGTTCTGAGCACTTTGTAGGCTTGACTAATTTCTGGACTTCATTGTTGAGATCTGTTGGCAACCAGGCTTTAAACTTAGTAACCTCCAGCCCCAGAGGAAGCAGAGCCTAGAGCCATCTGCCCCAGGACCTCCCCTGGGTTAAGGTTGAGGCCTCAGTTGGACTCACCGATTTGACTTATTATTATTAAGGTGGGAATAATTCTCAATATTCTGATTTCCCCTTCTAGGTCCTTTCAAAGACTATATTTATACAGAAAAAGTGGCTTCATGAAATCCAGGGAAACCGGCTTGAGTCACAGCACTCTGGGATCTTTGTTGTTTTGTTTCCTCTATGGAGAAAGGAGAGGAGGGGACGAAGGGAGAAAAGAAACTGAAATTCACTAAAGGTTTATTTTGGCCTGAGAACTTGTCATGATTACATAAGGGAGGTGGTGAAGTGCTGTGCCTCAAAGTGTGTTGTCAGGCAGACCCGGGTCGCCAGCGACTTGGGTAGGTGTCTTCATCTCCCTAAACCTTAGTTTATTCATTGGTAACATGGGGATATTTGTATCTACTTTCTAGAGTTGTGATGAAGAGTTGATGAGCTAATGCACAAGATGTGCTTAGCCCAATGGCTGGTACAAAATAGGTGATCATTAAGTATTAGCCAGCGATTATGATTTTGAATCAGATACTCTTAAGCCCCTTGGGAAGTGGGACTCACTGTCTCCATTTTACATATGAGGAAGTCGAGGCTCGGAGGGGTTATTGCGATGCAGCTTTGCTCTCAGTTCCTCTGGCACGTCGTGGCTGACCTCCAAGGCCAGGTCAGGTGCCCCTTCTCTGTGCTGCCCTGGCCCCTGCACTTCCCTCTCAGCTTTGTTTACACCACAGTGTGAGCCTGTTCAAAGTTACAGCCCCCACCACTCTGTAGTCTACGGACACAGGCTCTGGGCCTAGAGGCCCGTTCTCTGTTGCATTCTCAGCACCTAGCAGGGTGCCTGGTATGTGGTGAAAACTGCCACTATATCAGCTGGCTGATAGGTAATTCAGGACTATTTGCTTTAGTGGTCTGAATGATTTTGCTTCTTTCTCACAGCAATTGTGTGTGTGTGTGTGTGTGTGTGTGTGTGTGTGTGTGTGTTCATAGGAATGATGATTAAAGTGAGTGTCTGGGAACATCCCTTAGATCTTACCAGGTCTCTTCTCTTTGGCATATTGACAATGGCAAACCCCATTTGTTTTACCTATCCTTGCTGCCCACCTCTCTCCGCCAATTTCTAAGGAATCCAGGACGCAACATAAAATTCCCAAAGAGAGACAGTAAATGTGTCATCCATCTAGAAGGGATTGGGAGTCAGTTACACACTATGTTCGTGCAGAAATATGTAAATTACAGTGGGTTCTTGCAAGTTACATGGAAACAAGGGCAGATTTCAGCATAGGGTTCTTAATCTTTCAACGACTCAGTTTATTTCTTCCACTTTTCACTCCTAGCTTATCTATCCCTCCCATCTCTCATGAGGATTGCTAAATATGGGACTTTGGCCAGCTGCTGGAGGGTGAGCTGAACTCCACAGAATAGCTGTTCCTAGTTCCTTGATTCATTCATGCATTCACTCGTTCATTGTTTTCAGCATCTATCCTGTGCCAGGTACTGTGCTAAGCATTGGGCATACAAAGCAGCACAAAGGGAGACAAGTCTCTGCCCTCTGGAGTTTATAGTCATATAGTTATGCCAAGAATCCATAATTATAAACAGATATAAGTGTTTTAAAGGAAAAACTATCATTCTTTGGAGACTTGTCCTAGACTGGATGGCCAGGGAAGACTTTCCCATGGAAGTAAAACTGAGCAGGGATCTGAAGAATGGACAGAAGGTGGCTCATGGTTGGTAGTGGGAGATGGTTTCATACAAAGTAACCAGTATGTGCAAAGTCTTTGTAAAGAGAGTTGGAACTAAAAAAGAGAATTAGAACTAAAAGGAGGCCCTTAGGGTGAGGACATGGAAGTTGGAGGACCACAGAGTGTGAGCCAGGCTGAACAGATGGGCAGTGGTAGACTATATGGGGCTTTACAGGCTAAGGTGACGGTTTACCCTCTATTCTAAGAAAAATGGAAAGCATAGCAGGCACTTAAGAAGCTGTAGGACACACTTATTATTAGTTTTTAAAATATTGTTCTGGCTGCTGCGGGGAGAATGAAGGATGTCTGAGTAGATGTGGGGAGACCAGCAATGAGACAAATGTGATTGTCTAGGGGGCAGACGATAATGACTGTTTGGACTCAGTGGGAGTATGGAGATGGGAACCAGAACACGGGCTTAGAGGGGAGGATGAGGAGGATGTGGGACTTGAGGCAAAGGAAATTGTCCATGGAGACTTCTAGGTTTCTGGTTTGGTAACTGGAAGATGTTGGCTACTCAGAGACATCAGTGACACTGACAAAGGGAGAAGTTGGGTGGGTGTGGGGAGGCAGATAATGAACCTGCCTTGTACCCAGGTAATGAACCTGCCTTGTTCCCAGTGAGTCTCAGACCCTGTGGGACATGCAAGTGTAGCTGCTGGTGGGCATTAGATATATGTGTGCATCTCTCCCATGCTGGGGTCTTTAGAGAGCCAATTCCAGAACTCATTTAAACTGCTTTATTTCTTTGTTGTCAAGTTTTGATCAGGCCATAGTTAAGGCACCTGAGTTCCATTTCTTTCACAGTAAAGTTTTTGAGTGAGAAAATTTGGTCCTATCAATAACAGGGGAACCTGGCTCTACTTATCACCGTGGTTAAAGAGATATAATGAAAAGCCAGCTTGAAAGGGCTTCACCTGAGCCCTAAGACAACATATTCTCTCTAGAGGCCTCTGAGCCTGGAGCTGGGAGGGGTTTCTCTCACCTGTGTAGAGGTGGTAGGCGGGTTCTATTGAGTTAGAGGTGGTATTTATCTTTATTCTGATTAAGTACTTACCTATCTTTCTTTCATAATTGTTAGTAGTGTCGTTCATTTGTTTATTGATTCCTTTAGCCAACTTTTATTGAGTATACTGTTTTGGATGTTGAAGATGTACAGAGAGTAAGCTTGGGTCTCAGCTCTCATGGAGATTGCACTCCAGCTGGGGAGGTAGGCAATAGTCAAGGAAACAAACTTGCAAACAGTGTTAGTTTTCAATGACATTGGGGAAGGGCTCTCTGAGGGGTCACATTTGAGGGGGACCTGGTGGAGCCAGACAGTTATGCAAAAGTCCAGATGGTGATTGGGGACAGCTGTGGGATCAGCCACGTGTGGGTCCTGTGAATGCATTTTTGAGGAATAGAAAGAAGTCCAGGGTGTTGGTTCAGCAAGTGATGGGGAGAGTGATAGATGAGACTGTGGAGGCCACAGGGGCAGATCGTGTAGGACTTTGTAGGCTATGGAAGAGTTTACTCTCAGTGCATTGGGGAAGTACTGCAGGTTTTAGAGCATGAAGGTGATCTGCCCTGATTTGTTACCTAAAAGGATCACTCTAGTTACCATGTGTAGAACGGATTGTTGAAAGGTGAAGAGTAGAAGTGAGGAGTCCAGCGAGAAGGATGTTGCAGTTGCCCACTGGAGAGGTACTGAGGGCTGGTTCCAGATGATAGTGGCGGTCAGTGGCTCTCAAGCTTTCGTCTATGGGCTTAGATGAATAACAAATGTCTTACGCCCAGAGGGACTCTATAATTCTGTCATCAACTGCTTGCCCTAGTACCACTGTAACTATTTTCCAGAACTAACAAGGGTGAGTAGGGAGTTGTCCCTTGGTATCCATGGGGGAATGGTTCCAGGATCCCTTTCAGATGTCAAATCTGAGGATGCTCAAATTTCTTACATAAAATGGTGTAGCTATTTGCATATAAGCTGCCCGCATCCTCCTGTATACTATAAATCATCTCTAGATTACTTATAATACTTAACACAATGTTAAGTACAGAATAGTTGTTACACTATGTTGTTTTTCTATTTGTATCATTTTTATTGATGTCTTGTTATTTTTAATTAATTAATTTTCAAATATTTTTGGTCAGAGGTTCGTTGAATCTGTGGATATGGGACTCTTGGATACAGAAGGCTGACTATAAATAACTTTTTCCATTAAGCAATCTGTATGCTTGATTTCTCTTATCTTTTAGCATCATCGTTGTTGTTTTCACCAACAAAGTCATTGAACAATAAATGGTTTGTGTTATCTTTGGGGATATCCAATAACAGAGATAGAAAGATGTACAAGTGGATAATCCTCTAGGCATGCAGGTGAGTTTGCAGTCTAGCTTTAACTGATAACAGATATCTAGGTCTTGGGAAACATTCCTGTAAGTTTGGGTTGCATTTTCAAATGCATGAAAAGCCATGATTTGTTTAAGAAAAGCTAAATAGTTCACTCTGCCCAGAACATAGTTTAGGTGCCACAGTAGTGATTTGGCGGTGGTGATGGAGGTGGAATATCTGGAGTAGAAAGTAGAAAGGCTTTGATAGGTAGAATTTGGCAGCAGTAAAGAGCTAATCAGGTCTTCAGTAAAGAGAGTGACATGTTCAAATGCATGCTTTAGAAGGATCATCCTGGCTGTGGGGAGGAGAATGGATTATAGAGGGTGAGGCTGGAGGTGGGGAGCATGAATAGGAATAATCCCAGGGAATTATGTGATGAATGTTTAGATGGTGGAGATGCCAGGGCCTGGTTGGGTGTAGAGGGAGCAGGAATGAGGCAGAGACCGGTTGGGAGAATTCCAAGGTTTCTGGCTTGAGTGACTAGAGAGATGGCAATGATATAGCAATAGATTGTTATAGCTACTGAAGTACCTTGTTTCTTTGTTTTATAAAATAAAAAGGAAGATACTGTCAATTGCAAAAATTATTGGAGTTCTCCCCCTCATCTCCTGTATCTTCGCCCCTCTGAAATATATCTCTGCAGCTCCTGCCATCAAAAGTTGGAGTCTGTTTCCCCACCCCTTGAATCTGGACTCTATGATCCACTTTGGACCACAGGATTTGGTGGAAGTGATGCTATGCCAATGTTGAAGTGAGGCCTCAAGAGGCCTTGTGGGTTGTGACTCTTTTGGAACACTGCCTAGCTGTCACATGAACAAGGCTACTGGATGATGAGAGACCATATGGAGCCAAAACATGCCTTTCCAGCTGAGGCCCTCCTAGTCCAGCCAGGCCCTAGATGCACAAGCTGGTGACCAAAGATACATGAGTGAGTCCAGATGAGAACTCCCTAGTTGAGCCCAGCCCAATTGCTGATCCACTGACTTGTGAGCTACATAAATGACTGTTGTTTTAAGCCATTATGCTTTTGGGTGCCCTGTTAGCAAAAGTGAAGTGATGCCGGTATTTATGAAATAGATGTAAAGCTTTACTGAACTCTCCGGTGTGAATGGAGGACTAAATTAGAATAAGAAAGCCTCTTGCTTAACCCTTTCATAAAATTCTCAGGATATTTTGTTTAGTGAATCAGTCAGTGTGCATTTTTCCACAAAATGCATTATACCTCTTTGACGACCTTAGTTCTTATCCCTGTCATGATGGGGTTTTGCTAGCTTTGGGTGACATAGGGTGATCCACACTCCTGGTTTGTCTGGAACTCTCCTGAAAGTCCCACATCCTGGGAAACTCTTCAGTCCCAGGTGAGCCTGGACAGTTGGTTACTCTACATCTGCACTTCACTTTGTTGTTTGCAAGTCAGATGTGCCCACATTCACCTGTGGGCTTCTGATGACAAGGCAGGCTTTAATCTGGCCTGTTTTACAGATGGTAAACCTGAGATCCAGCAGGTTCAAGGTGCCCACCCAGGATCACTGAGCTAGACGGCAGAGAAGAGAGGAGTTGAACCCAGGTCAGCCTAATGCTGTTCCTCCCCACCTGCTGCTTCCGGGGTGGTTACACCAACTCTTTATTACTGGGCTGTGAAGTGAGGGGCTGCATCTCAGGTCCATTCTCCAGCAGCACAAATGCTTTTCCATTTTGATGATTTACAAACACCAGTGAGGTCTGATACCAAGAGAGAAGAGACCCTGGCTTATTCTGTAGCTCACACTTCGTAGAGATGACTTGGGCCACTGGCAGTCTTGACCTAACCCTCTGAGGCCAGAAAAGCTGCCACCCCAGATCTGCAAATGGCAATATAAGTGAGACTCAGCTCCAGAGAAAGACCTTGGAGAATCCAGAAAAAGACGAGACATGGGAGGGGAAAGGGATGGGAATAGAGAACTGGTTTCATCTCTTTTAGGAACCTTGTTGATGCTTTATCGTGAACTGTTTGTTTAAAAAAAAATCATTTTTCATACATTCAGAATTCCAAGCTGCTGAAAATTTCCTCCTGTGATGAGACGCATTCAGAACAAAACGTGCAGCCTGATTTGTCTTTCCCCAAAATCAAAGGCAGTATTCTAAAGAGACTGCATTTGCCACACAAAGGTGGCAGATGTTTGCTGAGATTATAGCTGCACAAGCGTTCCGCACGTTCAATCTTGGGAGCATTTCAGTTTTTGAAAAGAGAAACAGTTTTGTGTCATTCCTGGATGCCCAGGAAGCTTCTGGTACCTACAGGGTGGAGCTCTGGTGGGGTGTGGACAAAGGCGGGTTTGCTCACCTTGCTTTCCATGATCTGGATGTCTTGCAGAGCAGTTGCTGAGTAAGACTGGGCTGAAGCACAGTGTGGTAGGAAGTCAGCTCATCAAGTATTCCTTAGCACCTACGTGTACCCCCATAATGGTGTTAGGTCCTCCAGGCAGGGATGTGTGCCCTTCAAAGTGCTGCAATTCTTATTCTTGCCCTCATGGCCTTTGTAGTCTGAAGGCTTTCTAGGCCCACAAACTTAGAAAGTTGATTTTAAAGTTGAGCTAGTTTTTAACTTTCCAAACATATTTACTCTCATTCATTCCCCTCTCTTGATTTCCTATGCTGGAGATCTGACAGTTTCCCAGATTTCTCTTTCCCCCATCCCTGGAATATAATCAGTCACAGAATCTTAAATCTTCTATCCCCCAAAATGGAACTCAAAACCCACCCTCTTTTTCCATCTGCAATGCAGATAGAATCCCTTCTCCTCACCCCCATCCACTGGAAACACCCTTGTCACACCTCCCATACTGTCCCACAAGTACCCAGGGAGCTACTGGAAGTTAGAATCAGCTTTGCTTTCTTAGTAAGCTAGCACAGGGTCAGCATGTATTTGGCATTCACTGACTTTTTTGAATGAACAAATGAATGAATGAATGAATAGGTAATGATGTAAATGACGGGCTGTTCCTCAGCCGTGTCCCTTTAGATTTCTCTGTCTGTTGGTCTCTGTTGGTGCATGTCTCTCGCTCTCTCTTTTTTAAATTAATTTATTTTTTAACATGGCCAACCCCTATTTATCCTTCAAGACCCAGTGCCCACGTTAACTCCTCCAGGAAGCCTTCTCTGAGGCAGTCTGCCTGTGTGGCTGATTCACTTTTTCTTTCATTCTTTCTTTTTTTTTTTTTTTGAGACTGAGTCTTGCTCTGTTGCCCCGGCTGGAGTGCAATGGTGCAATCTCGGCTCACTGCAACCTCCACGTCCTAGGTTCAAGTGATTCTTCTGCCTCAGCCTCCCGAGTAGCTGGGACCGCAGGCACGCACCACCATGCCTGGGCTAATTTTTGTATTTTTAGTAGGGCTGGGGTTTCACCATATTGGCTAGGCTGGTCTCGAACTCCTGACCTCGCAATCTGCTTGCGTTGGCCTCCCAAAGTGCTGGGATTACAGGCTGATTCACTTTTTCTTCTGTGCTTCCACAGGGCTTGTGCTTGTGCACATAAGAATCAATATTTCAATGTCTATATGTATGTTTTTTCTTGTTTGTCTCTTCCAGGGATAGCAAGTAGATTTAATTTCACACTTTTGTTTTGCCTATTGTTGCTGCTTGAAACAGTGTTGAGCTGGAGACTGAGGGTAGCTTTTCATCATTATATTGTCTGATTTCTGTCTATCAGAGGGAGTGGGCTTATTTCCTCAGCAGCAGTAACTATGAAGAACATGATGTTAGTAAGAAATCTGTGTGTGTGGATCAGCCTGCCAGCTGCTGTGGCTTCTGAAACTTTAAGCATGGTTGGTTCAGAGGGTCTAAAGCCTATTGATCTCAAAGCTTGGATGGAGAAGGGGCTTGAAGCTGTCCTTCAGCCTCGATTCTGTTCCCTGTGCTAGATGACTGATAGAAGAGGAAGTTCTCTGCATTCGCAGCCTCCTGTATGGCAAACAGATGCGAGGCATGAAACGTTGTGCTCTGATGGTTAAGGTCATGCATGGACTTTGGGTTGGACTGAGTTGGAATTCCCACATCACCACTTACTTACTAGCTGTATGATTTGGGGCATGTTACTCAGCCTCTTAAAACTCCTGTTTCCTTAATTAGGAAAAGGGATTTGTATAAAAGTCAGCCTTTATAGAATCTCTATTATATGCCAGGTGCAGTGTTTTATTTTTATTTTAAAAATTATTTTTAAAGACAAGATCTCGTTCTGCTGCCCAGGCTGAAGTGCTGTGGTGCAATTGTCACTCACTACAGCCTCAAACTCCTGGCCTCAAGCAATCCTCTGACCTCAGCCTCCCAAAGCTCTGGGATTACAGGCATGAACCATCATGACCTGCCTTATTGTTATTTTTGATTGTGGTTAAAAAACCTATAACATAAAATTTACCATCTTAACCAGTTTTAAGTGTATATTTCAGTATTTTTAAACACATTTACGTTGTTGTGTAATGGACCTCCAGAACTTTTTAATTTTACTAAACTGAAACTCTATACACATTGAGAAACTCTCCATTTTCCCCTTCCCTCAGCCCCTGGCAACCACCATTCTAATTTTTGTCTCCATGAATTTGACTACTTTAGATACCTCATATAAATAGAATCATATAGTAGTTGTTTTATTATGACTGGCTTATTTCATTTAGCATAGTGTCTCAAGGTTCATCCATAGGGTAGCATGTGTCAGGATTTCCTTTTTTAAGGATGAACAGTATTTCATTGTATGTGTATCCATTGTTCTGTTGATGGACATTTGGGTTGCTTATGCTTCTTGGCTATTGGGAATAATGCTGCTTTGAGCTCTTGCTTTCAATTGTTTGGGATATATACCCAGAAGTAGGATTGCTGGATTATATGATAATTTTAATTTTAATTTTTTTAGGAATCATCATACTGTTTCCCATAGCAGTTATACTATTTTGTATTCCCACCAAGAGTGCACAAGTGTTCTAATATCTCCACATCCTTACCAACATTCATTAATTTCTGCTTTTTTAAAAAAAAAGTTTAGCCATCTTAGTGGGTGTAAGGTGATATCTCATTGCAATTTTTATTTGCATTTCCCTAATAATTAGTGATGTTGAGCATCTTTTTATATGCTTTTTCTTTGGAGAAACTTTAAATTAAATTTTTTGCCCATTTTAAATCAGGTTTCTTGTTTTGCTTTGTTTTTGTTGAGTTGTAGGAGTTCTGTATATATTCTGGATATAAACCCCATAACAGATATATGATTTGCAAGTATTTCCTCCCATTTTGTGGGTTGCCTTTTCACTCTGTTGATTGTGTCTTTTGATGCACAAAAGTTTTGAAATTTGATATAGTCCCTTTCATTTATTTTTGCTTTTGTTGCCTGTGCTTTTGATGTCATATCCTGGGAATCCTTGCCAATCCCAATGTCATGAACTTTTCTCCCTGTTTTCATCTAAGAGTTTTAGAGTTTAGAGTTTCAAACATATTGAGTTTCAGTTGTATCTTGGGAATCCTTGCCAAACTCAATGTCATGAAGCTTTTCTCCCTGTTTTCTTCTGAGAGTTTTAGAGTTTCAGAGCCTATGTTTAGGTCTTTATTTTGAGTTAATTTTTATATATGGTATAAAGTAATGGTACAACTTCATTCTTTTGCATTTGAATATCCAGATTCCCCAGCACCATTTACTGAAGAGATTGCCCTTTCCTCACTGAATGCTCTTGGCACCCTTATTGAAGATCACTTGACCCACATGAGAGGATTTATTTCTTGCTCTTTATTTTATTCCATTTGTCTATGTGTCTTGTCTTTATGTCAGTACTACACTGTTTTGATTACTGTAGCTTTGTAATATGTTTTGAAATCAGACCTCCAACTTTGTTTTTCTGTTATAAGGTTGTTTTGACTGTTCAGGGTCCCTTGAGATTCCCTATGAATTTTAAGATGAGTTTTTTCATTTCTGCCAAAAAAAAATGCCATTAGGATTTTGATAGCGATTTCATTGAATCTGTAGATTGCTTTGAGTAGTATTGACATTTGGACAATATTAAGTCTTCTAATCCATGAGCAAGAGATGTCTATCCATTTATTTGCGTCTTCTTTAATTTCTTTCAGCAATGTTTTGGGGTTTTCAGTATACAAATCTTTTGCTTCTTTGGTTAAGTTTATTCCTAAGTATTTTATCCATTTTGTTTTTTTGAGACACAGTCTTGCTCTGTTGCCCAGGCTGGAGTACAGTGGCATGATCTCAGCTCACTGCAACCTCTGCCTCCCGGGTTCAAGTGATTCTGGTGTCTACCAAGTAGCTGGGACTAACAGGTGTGCACCACCATGCCCAGCTAATTTTTGTATTTTTAGTGGAGACAGGGTTTTGCCATGTTGGCCAGGCTGATCTTGAACTGCTGACCTCAAGTGATCCTCCTGCCTTGGCCTCCCAAAGTGCTGGGACTACAGGTGTGAGCCACTGCACTTGATCCATTTTATCCTTTTTGATATCATTGTAAATATAAATGGAATTGTTTTCGTAATTTCTTTTTGGATATTTCATCATTAGTGTATAGTAATGCAACTGATTTTTGTGTGTTGATTTTGTATACTGCACCTTTGGGGAATTTGTTTATTATGGGGGAATTTGTTTATTATTATTAAACATTTGTTTAAATGTTTTACTTGTGTAACCTCATTTAGTCTTTAGGGCCACCCAATGAGGTAGGTATCATTACTACCCTCATCTTACAGATTAGAACACTGAGGCTCAGAGTGCTTGGGTAACATGCCCCAGGTGACCTGGTTGGAAAGGCTCCTACCAGACCTTTCCTGGATGGAAACTCAGACATCTGTTACTTTTAGTCATGATACTTATTAATCACTTTTTGATAAGGAGTTTTTAAGAGTTACATGAGTTAATCTATAAAAGTGCTTCACATAAGACTCTGAATACTTAATACGTGATAGTTTTTTTTAATACTTAAATAAAACTTCATTGAGCATGCAAAATGAAAAGACTCACAACATTCCAAGTAAAAATAAATTCAAAGGAATTCTCACCTGAAACATTCTGGCAAAAATATTTCAATTACGGAGATAATTTATTTTTATATTAGAAGCATCAAGGAAGAAAAAACGCTCCTTACAAAGAATATAAAAAATTGGCTATCTACAGACTTTTCTTTTGTTCTTCTAGATGGAGAAGCCGCTACAAGGTTTTGAAGGGAGAAATTTGGAACCTAAAAATTTTGAAGACTTCATAGTAAAAGCAATGAAGTACAAGCAATAGATAGACACTCTTAGAGATCTAGAGACTTGAAATAGAGATGTAAGACAAATCAATGCTAAGAATATGAGAATGGGGGACTTCTGGTATGAAAGGGCATGTAGTTCTTTTACAAAACTTAGACCCCAAGATTCAGCAATCCAGCTGGATGCTATGTTATCAGGTAATAATAATTCTGCACCCTTGAGCTTAGTCCTCACAATTTCCCTCAGCTGCTCTTCTGCAACTTCATTGAGACCAAGAATTAGATTTCCCTATTTGTATGTTTCTTAATACAAGTTACATCACTTAATTCAGAAAAATAAGGATCAGGAGAACCAAAGTCATTTGTGGACTTGCATGGGTCTCACAATAATTGAGTAGCATTGTGGAATTCCTACTGAGTTTGTCAAAATGCAGCCTTGGCCTGACACCAGAGTCCAGTACACCAGAGCACAGCTGGGACTGACAGAGGCCTCTGGACCTGTGCTGCTGTTTCCCCTGGCGCTTGGATTTTCTGTGTCTTGAGGGCAATGGGCTGTACCAGGAGGCATACACAGATGCCTGCCTTTCTCTAATAATTTCTTCTGGGCAATACCAGAGTAAGGCCGAAGAGTCCTGACTTGATAGTCCCTGTGAGGTTGCAGTGCAGAGTAGGGGCCCAGCCTTCCCAGGCATGCCCAGCCCCAGAACCTTCCTGCCTGGCGCTTTTCTTTAGGGAAGTCTCTCAGATCCTTGGTTAGAAAACCAAGAGTGAGCACATCTTCCTCTTTCAAGATAGCTCTCTCCATTGGTGAAAAGGCCAAGACAAAAGGAAACACTGAGGTAGAAAGGGCCCTGACATTTCACACTCATGTTTCTGGCCCTGCTTTTTTTAGAAAAGTAACTCTTTCCCATGGTTAGGGGAGAAGTCAGACCTTCCTGTTCCTCTTGAGCAGGGCATGAAGCAATTTTCAGCCCTGATGTTGACACCAGGTCATACCCCCACACCTTCTCCCTGGGCCTGGCTCTTTGGACTTCTGAGCTCTGGCCTTTCCAATAGGAAAGTGACCAACTGGCCACAGAAACAAGACCTGCATAGCTTTTGCAGAGGAAAAAAAGTAGCAGGGAATAGAAGCAAGGACTCAGACCCTTGGGCTGCCCAGCTTCGCTTCTCTCCCAGCTCAGCTTCTCTCCCAGCTCCATTGCTTATTATCTGGGAGGAATCAGACAAGTTACTTAACCTTTCTTAGTCTTGGTCTTCCCACTAGAAAAGTATGGAGATAGTGCTATATGCACAAGGGGATTGTTTATAGGAAAAAATGAGAAGGTCTACACAGAGAGTTTAGTGTAGGGCTTGGAACACAGTAAATATTCCACAGACATTAATTACTCTCAAGATTATTGAAGGTTGTATCTAAATCCTTAGTTTGAGCAGCCATTTGAATACACAGTGTACAGGAGGCAGGATTGTGCACCTAGAGAGGGAGGACTCTGGATTCAATGAGAACTGGGTTCAAATCCCCACTCCAATAATTACCAGTAAGCAGAATGAACATGGAAAAGTTAATTCTCTTCTTTGAGCTTGATTTCTCACCTTGTGCTTTCCTTGCATGGTTCTTGTTGAGGGCTGGTGGTGGGGAGATTATGTGAAATCATGTATGCCAGACACACAGTGGATGTGCAATAATGGTTCCCATTATTACTAAGGAATCAAGTCAAATCCATTCAAAGGATGGCCTGAACCTTTATGGGTCTGACCACCATTAAACATGTGAAGGCGGGTTAGTCCGCTGGCATTTTGTGCGTGGAGTGAATCAAAAGAAAAATTAAGGTCAAAATGGCTTTCTTCATTTGATCATTCACTTTTTCATACCCCCAGTGCCTGGCATGGTGTCTGGCTTATTTTAGGTCATCAATACATATTTGCTAATTTAAATAAAGCTTTATTAATGCCAACATATTTTGTATGGGCAGGGCTGGCTCCATGGGCAGCCATGTTGGCATGGCTATGCTTGGAAGGGCCCCATGACATCTTCAAAGTCTTAATAATTTTTAAATAAGGGCCCTTCATTTTTATTTTGCACTGGGCCCCACAAATTATGCAATAAGTCTTGTATACAGGCAAATAAAATGCAATGCAAAAAGGCTGATATTTTCCTTCTAAAAATTCTCCATTGGCTCCTCATTGCACCTAGAAGAAATCCAAGCTCCTTATATGGCTTACCAGTCCTTATATGACTTATATGGTCTCTGTAGTCACACACACACCTTGATTCCTAAACTCCAGCCACCCAGGCCTGCTCATTTAACAGTCTGAGCTCTCTACCTGCTCCCCATTTGGGTCTCAGCTCCTAAATCACTTCCATAGCAAGATCCCTCCCTGACCATCCTCCTAGCCACTCTGTCTTTTTAAAAATTTTATTTTATAATTTCAACTTTTATTTTAGATTTGGGGGTATATGTGCAAGTTTGTTACATGGGTATGTTGCGTGATGCTGAGGTTTGAGGTACGGATCTCACCACTCAGGTAGTGAGCATAGTACCCAATAGGTAGTTTTTCAGCCCCCAGGCCCCCTTTCCCTTCTGCTTCTAGTAGTCTTCAGTGTTGAGTGTTCCCATCTTTATGTCCATGTGTACTCAATGTTTAGCACCCATTTATTAGTGAGAACATGCAGTATTTGGTTTTCTGTTTCTGCATTAATTTGCTTAGGATTATGGCCTCCAGCTGCATCCCTGTTGCTGCTGCAAAGGACATGATTTCATTATTTTTTATGGCTGTGTAGTATTCTTTTTTTTTTTTTTTTTTTGAGACGGAGTCTCACTCTGTCATCCCAGGCTGGAGTGCAGTGGCGCGATCTCGGTTCACTGCAAGCTCCGCCTCCCGGGTTCACACCATTCTCCTGCCTCAGCCTCCTGAGTAGCTTGGACTACAGGCGCCCGCCACCACACCCTGCTAATTTTTTGTATTTTTAGTAGAGATGGGGTTTCACTGTGTTAGCCGGGATGGTCTCGATCTCTTGACCTCGTGATCCGCCCGTCTTGGCCTCCCAAAGTACTGAGATTACAGGCATGAGCCACTGTGCCCGGCCATGGCTGTGTAGTATTCTATGGCATATACATACCACATTTTCTTTATATAATCCGCTTGTGGTGGGCCCCTAGGTTGATTCCATGCCTTTGCTATTGTGAATAGCCCAACTCATTTTCTTAGCCTGCTTTACACTCTTCGTAGCTTCTGATGCTTTCTGAAAGGAGTTAGAGTTTACTTTTATGTTGACTTGTTTATTTTCTGTTTCCCCCACTGTACTAAACTTGATGGAGCAGCCATCTTCCCGTCTCATTCCCTCCCTTGTTCCCAAAGCATTGCCCAGCCCTCAGCACACAGTGGGTGCTCTATGAATACTTACGGACTGAAGAATGAATGGACTTGGCAGTTCTGGGATTTTAATCTCAAAATGCCGATCCTTCAGGACTTTCTCCAATGGGAAAATGAGACCAGAATTGGCACCATATACCCTAGTTGGGGATGAGCGACCATGTATCTCCATAGCCTCCCAGTTGAGCAAGATGTCCACCATTTCCATGTTCTCCTGGTAACACAAGCTGTGAAGGGCTGGAAGTTGGGGCTTGGCTCCTAAGCCCAGTCTCCCGGGTCAGGTCCCTGCAGTAGGATCCAGTGTGCAGATGGAGATGTAGAAAGGTCTGGATAGCTGGTGTGAACCAAGAGGCAGGAAACAGGAGATTGATAGCAATGAAAACATTGGATGAGAAGTCACTTAACCCAATGCCCCATTTTACGGAAAAGAATATTGAGATTAAACGAGAGGAAGAAACTTATTTTGTAATAATAATAATAACAGCAAAAATCCAACCCAACTCAAACCAATCCAAATAAAATCAATGAAACAAATCAAAAGAAAAAAAAAAACAATGAGAGGCAGTAGTGTGTAGCATTAAGACCGCAATACAAGTATGATATTAAATGAGTTAATACTCCTAAGGGGCTTAAGTCACAAAGTTCCTGGCACAAAAAGTTTGCTATATAAGTATTCACAAATTAAAGGCCAAATCTATTGTGCTGTTTTGCTGTTCCAGGAAATTTGCAAGCCTCTTACTTACATAATTTCATTTGATTCTTCCAGTCACCTGTTGAGGTAGGTGCTATGATGATTTGTCCCCATTTTACAGATGATGAAATGAAGGCCCAGGTAGCAAAGCCGGGATGTGGCCCCAGTCTGGCTGACTCTAGGGCTGGGTTCTTGGCCACTACACTGGATTGCAGTCGAGGGTACAGCTGGCCTGGCACCTCTGTGCTCTTTCCCAGTGCCAGGCCTGAGACTGGCCTGAGTGGGAAATACTGCTGATTCACATGTGCTCTGCTGGGAAGCTGCCTTACTCATTGGCTCGTTCATGCTGCAAGCATTCCCTGCATCTGCCTTGCTCAGGCTTTGTGCTGGGTGCTGCAAACAGACAGGTGAAGTCAGGTGTCTCCTGTTAGGACAGCAGGCTTCCAGGCTGGAGGGGCTGGCAGAAGGTTGGACACACGTTGGAGAGCTGATGAGTACAGGCTTGCTGAGCTTGCTTTTCTCCAGGTCCTTGGCCACCCCTACGTAGGGAGTGCAGCTGGCCTGGGTGTCAGGAATTGTTGGGATCCCAGATATACCAGAGCAGATTGGGCAAACCTTTGAACCTAGGTGGCCTGCTCAGCCCTCCATGCAAAGCCTCATGTGGAGGGCTGGGATAGAGAACTCTGCTGGCTCTGGATGTATCTGAGAGCCCCACCTGCCAGGGGGCCAACTGTGCTGTAGGGAGGGGATAAAGCCCTAACAGGGGCTACCCCTGGGAGCCCAAGAGCCTTCAGCAATGATTCCAGATTCATCTCCCTTACCACTTTCTGGCTTCTCCAGCCTGGAACCTCTGGGCCTGTTCTGCTCCTTTGGATCTTGTCCCCACCCCTGTCATAAGCACCCCAACAAGACTTGTGGCATTCAACATGGGTCACTCAAGATGAGTGTTCCCTCTTCAGTCCACAGGAGGCATGCCCAACCCTATTGACCTCATTTGCCCATGCATTCATGCATTTATGCCTTCATTCAACAAATAGTTATTGGATTCCTATTGTAGGTTAGGTATTGTGCTGGTTTCTAAGAACACAGCTGAGAAAAAAAGAGTCATAGCTTCTACCCTCAAGGAACCCGCATTCTAGAAGGCTCTCATAAAAAGAGTAAAGCAAGGATGAAAAATAATTACATTTTAAGAAGTGCACACAGGTGATATAAGTTGGTGATATGAATTGGCGCTGATTCATATTAGCTCATGAGAGCCAATTGTTAAATTTTCAGGGGTTTTTGTGAGCTAGTAGTTTGTGAGCTAGTAAACACAGCCTTTATAAACATTAAGTTATATAAATAATATGTATTTTAATAAATAATATATAATATAATAAATAATATATAATATAATAAATCATATAAATTATATAAAAATCAAAATGAAAAATGAAATGCATGACTCAATTATTTTACGTCTATTGTATCTATATGATGAAAATAATATATAATAGTGAGTGCATTGTTGTACTTCTTTGCCTAAAACCATATTCAGTGACCACATGTTGCTAGCTTGATATTGACCATGATGGGAATATTTACATTATGAAAATTAGGAGACACAACAAATGAGGGCTTTTGTTTTTCTTTGAGAACGATTTGTTAACATTTACTAGCACGCTCCTGGGATATGGGAGAGAATACAGGGGGATTTGACCTCAGGTAGATTCATTTATCAGGGAGATCTCACTAAGGGGGGGGATAGTTTTCTGAGACCTGAGGTTGAGAAGGAGTTGACCATTGTAACCATGTGTTGCAGAGTTTCATGCAAAGTCTCTGGGGCATGGTAGTTTCTGGGAATGGAAAGGGGACCTGTATGGCTGTTCATCAGTACTTGTAGCTATGACATTATGAGCAAGGGGGAGGGAGGAGGGAGATGGGGTTGGAAAAGCAGGCAGGGTCCAGGGCTTAAAGTGACTTGTAAGCCATGGGAAGGAGTCTGAAGTTTATTTCAAGCCATGGGAGGGGTGCACAGCTGTGAGAGGGCAGCACAGCCTGACTCCCACCTCCAGTGCACTCCACATCTTTCCTCATCCTGCCCCACAGCTTTCTCCAGAGTTACAGGGGAGGGGATGGCAGAAATGAGCTCTCTTGGGGGCAGCCTTCAACCATAAAGCCATGGAGACTAGTGGATAAAGGTTCCAGCTTCCTGTTTTTCAGGTGGAAAATTCTGGGAGGCCTTCTGTACACTTCCTAGAGATCCTGGTACACCCAAGCCCCCTTTGCCTACAGTAATGATCTCAGTAATATTCCCATATACAGTCTGAGCATCCCAAATCTGAAAATCCCAAATCCAAAATGCTCCAAAATCTGAAACTTTTAAAGCAGAAACATGATGCTGAAAGGAAATGTTCATTGGAGTATTTCAGTACTCATTGGAGTACTTCCTGGGATCATCTCCCAAATCAACTACCTGTACCAAAGGCCTTATTGCAGGCTCTGCTCTCCAGGGAACCCAAACTAAGACAGGGTGATGTGAACACTGTGCACACAGAGCTGGCAGATGGGGAATGGGTTGGAGGGGCCATTTCTGCCCACTCAGTTTCCTCTACCCATGCCTGGGTCCCCTGGGTTCTTTCTGCAGGGACCCCTTTATCCCACATCCTGGAATCAGCCTTGACTAGGGACAGCCTAGTTTCTGTCCTTAGGCCTGAGTGGGTCAGCCAGGAGGTGATCAAACCCAGCACCACACTGTGGGGGCCACTTCACAAGCCTGGCTGCATCTGTCAAGACCCTCAGTCCCCTCCCTTTTTGGTTGGTCTGGCTCCTGATGCAGATTATCCCTGGCTTCTCCTGAAGGTGTCCTCATCCTGTCCTCCCACCCAGTTCTGCCAGACTCTGCTGCCTGGATCTGATGGTTTGTCGAGCCCTCTTGAGTTCTGACAGCCCCACAAGGTGGCTTAGCTGTTCCCCAGCCCTGGTCATGTGCCTAAATTAGGCTACAGTCAGTATATCCCACAGATCCCTGCCATGCAGAACTGATCTCACCTGTCCCAACCTGGGCCAAATAGGACACCAGTGTGGCCTTTTCCTCAGTTTCCCCAGTTCAGCATGGGTTAGCAACAACCATGCACTCACTCAGCAGCCCAGGCTTCAAGAAACGCTGCTGCTGCAGTGCGACAGTTTGAGACTGAGCCTTCACGGAGGGCAGGTGATCTGTCTCACAGAGTTGGCTTTATACACCCCTGTCTGAATCCTTCCCTACTTGGCAGCCCAAAAGGCCATCTCCTTCTCCTAATGCCCCTCACTTTGCATTCCCCTGCACAGGCTATCCTTCGGGACCCAAATTGGCAAGGCAGCAGACCCTATTCCTTACAGGACGTGTTTCCCTGTCTCTATGACTGGGAAACCTGACCATTCTCCCTCCCTCTCCCCTAGGGACCTGGCTCCCTTCCTCACCATGAGCCCCTCCTGCTGCTCCCTTCTGAAGCTCTCCAGAACATTCTGACTCACCCTCTGACTCATGAGGAGCGTATTTCTGTTCCCATGTCCTGCACCTTAAGGCCCGGAGATCACAGCTGTTACCTCTGTGCATGTGTGTGCCTGTGTGTGCACCTGTGTGTGCATGTGTGTGCCCCTGTGTATGCATGTGTGCATGTGTGTCTGTGTGTTCTTGTGTGTGTGTTTGAGTGTGTGCATGCATGCATGTATGTGCCTGTGTGTGTTTGCGGGGGGCACGTTTTCCCCAGAGAGCTGGGGAGGGCGATTCTCCTATCCCTTCTCTACCTTACGTATACATCCCCTGACCCCTCAGGAGCAGACAGCCACCCTCACAGGCCCCTGGAGAGGTGGATGGTGGGGTTGCCACAGAAAGCCTTATGCTAATACAAGTACAAGACAGTACAAGATGATTGTACTATCCAAGGTGCTTTTTAGCAAAGAAAATCCAAGTTGTTGACTCCATCCACTAAACCCTGAGTCTGGAATCTCTACATTGTTGAGCTGGAAGGAACCTAGGGGCTAAAGCTAACTCCTCATTTGTTACTTTGGGCCTAAAGATACCCAGATTAGTAAGAACCATGCCAAAAATTACCCAGCAAGCAAGTGGCCAAGCTGGATTGGTATCATAGTTAATTTATGCCCTGAGCCAATATCAGTCAGCCATTCGTCCTCTCCCCTAGCCACCCTCCACTATCCTGCTAGACCTGTGCCATCCAATATGGTGGCCACCAGTCGCATGTAGTTATCAAGCACTTCAAATGTGGCTAATCCTAATTGACATGTGCTGTCAATGTAAAATATGCATCAAATTTCAAAGCTTAGTATAAAAAAGAACAGGAAATAGCTCATTAATAATTTTTTATATTGATTACATGTTAAAATAATATTTTGGATATATTGCATCAAATAGAATACATTATTAAAGTTAATTTCACTCATTTATTTTTACTTTTAAAAATGTGGCTACTAGAAAATTTTTAATTGCATATGTAATTTAAATAGATAATGGTTCATGTTTATGGCTTATATTATATTTTAACAGGAATTGACCAGCCCTTGGGCCAAATCTGGCCCACTGCCTGTTTTTAGAAATAAAGTTTTATTGAAATGCAGCCAGGCTCATTCATTTCCATAGTCTATGGGTGATTTTGCTCTGCAATGGCAGAGTTGTAACAGAGACCCTATGTTCCACAAAGCCTAAAATATTTACTCTATGGTTCTTTACAGAAAAAGTTTGCTGGCCCCTGCACCAGACCATCAATTTCCTGAGAGTAGAGATTCTGAGCTTCACACAGGATAAGTGCTTAATTAATACTTGTTAAATAAATGAATTACTTGATTAATTTTTGGAAGGTAAGTTTGTTGAAATTCCAAGCAGAGGACATAGTATGTTGTCAAGGCACAGAACCAAGAAACAGCCCTGGGTGTTCTGATAAATGTCTGAGGTGGCCTTAGATACTCACATCAGCCCCCTCCTTGGTCCCTGGCTTCCTGTTTTTTCCAGGAAATCTCCATTCTGCCTATGCAAACCCCAACAGATCACCAACCAACTCTCAAATCTTCAATAGCCTGGCCGCTGCCTTTAGGATGAAGGCAAAGGTTGTTAGCAGGGCCTTCTGGCTCCTCCTGTCCCGCCTTGCCCAGCCCTTTAGCCTGGCACTCTGCCATCTCCTCTCCCCTCCAGCACTCCGGCACTGCTCCTGCACGCGCCCCACCCATTCTGGTCTTCATGCCTTTCTTCATACTTTTTCTCTGCAAGTCACACAGCCACCCTTCCAGGCTCAGATCCAATATTTCTTCCTTGAGACACAATGTGGCATTTTGCCAGTTTTGGAGTTTCTTTTAAATGATTGTTCCTGTAAGATAAATGATAGGAGGTAGTCGGTTCCCACAGCACTTTGTATCTTTCTTCACTGTAACACTAATAATTGAAAGCAGGAAATCTCACTTTTTATTTGGTATTTGCTGTGTGCCAGACACCACCCTCAGCTCTCTCCATGGATTGCCTTTTAAAATTCTCACCACAGCTTTATGAAATACATGCTGTTTTGCTCCCATTTAACAGATGAGGAAACAGACTCAGAGATGGTCCTGAAATTCAAATGCAGATTGTTGGATTCTAGAGCCCACAGTCTTAATCTAGGGCCTGTGTTCCTTCCTGAGACTAGGTCCTACTCTCCCACGCCTGGGGTCTCTTCCTTCCAGAGAGGTCCTAGAATCCGCCCTGAATGGGGACAACCTAGGCCCTGCTCTGAGGCCTGCGTGTATCAGCTCATAGGTAAGGCTAACCCAGCATCACAGTGTAGAGACCTCTCCAGAGGCCTCCCTGCAGCTGCTCAGAGAGGCAGTCCCCATCCTTGAAGGTCTAGAGCACACAGTTAAGTATATGTTAACTCTTCCTCATTTTGGGTCTCAACATAAACCATGCTTCCTCATGGAAGTACTCCATGATTGCCCAGAATACAATAGATCCTTGGATATATGTTCTCACAGTACCCAGCTCTTCTCCTCCCCTAACTCTTATTAATTTTTTTTGTACTGACTCTTTTATCGTTGGTTTCCCCCAGTAGACAGTAAGCATCATGAGTGCAGGAACTTTGTTCATTGTTGTATTTCTAGCACTTTTCTCCGTGTCTGCCTGTTACTAGGCACAGTGAACATTTGAGTGAATGAACAAAAGTCTACTTGATCTCTTCACCTGGTTATCAGCCTCACAAATCCACAGGGAAGCAGAAAAGCATGTGAGGTTCGGTCCCTATCCCATTGCCTCTGCAAGGGACTTAGTGTTGAAGACACTGGTACGTGTTGAAAGGACACAATGGGAGATTGATGATCACAAGGCCGGTAATGTCTGACCTGTGAGCAGAACTTGAGACAGAAAGCAACTTCCTCTGCCTCAGCCAAGGAAGCCTACCCTCCTCCCCACACCAACCCCATGTGCCCTCTTGGGCACAGCCTGTAGCTGACAACAGAGCTGAAGGACAGTGGGTAGGTAGGTCCCCTGTCTGGGGACAAGCAGACAGGCCTGTGGCTTGGGCAGTGAGTCAGACAGACTCTCCACCCTGACCCCACCCGCAGAGAGTGAGGGAAGCGAGCTGCTCAGTCACACACAGACAGCTCATGGAGGAGGGACAGAGTGGGATTCCAAATCACTGCTAAAGGGTTTCCCCCATTCTTCCTCCTGCTGCTCTAGTGGGTGTGGCTTGAGAATTTCAGTTTTCACCTGTTTCAGGGAGGGCAGTGGCCCAGGTGAGGCCTGCAGCGGTTGGAATTTTTATATTTGCCCTGCACATCCCACAAATATCTCAAGGCTCTGTTGGTGGGTGGAAGGGTTGGTCTGCCCTAGGACCCCTGAGAATCAGGTCTCACGTGCATACCTGTGTCTAGGGTGAACAGCTTATTTTCGCTTGCCTAGGCCTGCCTTGTTTTAAAAACTAAAAATTGGAAGGGTGCAGTGGCTCATGCCTGTAATCCCAGCACTTCAAGGCAGGTGGATCACCTGAGGTCGGGAATTTGAGACCAGCCTGACCAACATGGAGAAACCCCATCTCTACTAAAAATACAAAATTAGCCGGGCTTGGTGGCACATGCCCGTAATCACAGCTACTCAGGAGGCTGAAGCGGGAGAATCGCTTGAACCTGGGAGGCGGAGGTTGCGGTGAGCTGAGATTGTGTCATTGAACTCCAGTCTGGGCGACAAGAGTGAAACTTCATCTAAAAAAAAAAAAAAAACCTAAAAATTCCACTTCCCAGAAACTCCCCAGTCTCAGGCAAAGGAGGCTGGTTGGTCCCCCTTCCTGGGTTCTTTGTACTTCATTGATTGGCTTTAGTACCAGATGCCGTGTCACTAGTTGCTGGCTGGCCACTTCATCATATCAGTGCATGGCCATGGGCTTCTTTTGAGACTCATGGTTGGGCTTAGGGACAGGCAGCAGCTTGCTTGACCTGTGAACCTGGGCAGACCACCAGGGGCTGGTGTTAACTGTTTTACACCCAGTATAAAGACCACAAGAAGTTCTGCTGAAGTTCTTGCAGATGGTGGGGTGGGGGACGGACCCAGGGCATCTAATCTACCAGGTTGTGATGATGGCCACATAGAGCTGGCCTGAGTTTTGGGACATATGTCCATGCAGAGCAGAATAAGCTACATCAGGGGATAGAATAGATATATAATGCAAGACACATATGCCATTTTAAATTTTCTAGTAGTTACAGTTTAAAAAGAAGCAGGTAAAATTACTTTTAATAATAGTCTATATAACCCACTTATCCCAAATATGATCACTTCAACATCCAATCAATAGAAAAATTTTTAATGAGATCTTTTAAAATTTTTCTCTCTTCATTCTAAGTTTAACATCTGGTATGTATTTCACGGGGTCAGCACATCTCAATTTGGACCAGTCACATTTCAAGTGCGGCTTGGCCGCGTGTGGCTCTGTATTGGACAGAGCAGAGCTAGGCACTTTTGCAGCAGGGAAAAGGGATCTTTATCCAGACAGGGCTTCCAAGGTCTAAGCAGGTCCATTTTGAGGAGATATTTGGAGTCTACGCAGATGAAGGTAGATCTGCAGATTTCAAAGTCATCAGTTGTGCTGGTGTGATATTGAAGCTGTCTGGGGATACTGTTTGGGGGCTGTAGGTTGTAAGGGGGAAAAGGCGGTTTTATCATAGTTCACCTTTGTGGTACAGCCAGATCAGTAGGAGGAATGCCCGCAAGTGTGGCTGGGGAGGGCTCTTTCTTACTCTTAGACAAAAGGTATTGTCAGCCTACAGTCTTTGCAAGATTTAATCTTAATGGAGCAAGCCTCCAATAGGCCCTAAAGAGGCTCTTACTAGGAAACCTTGACCATCCTTCCCACCACTCCTTTGTCCCTGGAGGAGCAGTTTGTGGATTGCTTTCTGGGTTTAGTTCCATCTTAGAAGGTAAGATAAGCTCCATTGATTCTTAAGAATTGTTTTTTCAAATGTTAATGTATTTCTTAGAGCTGTACTTCATTAGTTTTTGAAAACTGCATTTCCTTCTCTCAGAAAAATGGACACTCACAAATATGCATACACTTTAAACTACAATTCTAGGAGGGACCTGAGGTTCCCTGAAGCATTCTTTACACCCTAGATTAAACATTTCCAGTTAAAAAGATACAGAGCTCTAGCTGGACACAGTTGGTGATGGCTGTAATCCCAGCACTTTGGAGAGCCAAAGTGGAAGGATCACTTGAAGCCAGGAGTTCTAGGCCAGTCTGGGCAACAGAGCGAGACCTCATATCTACAAAAATTAAGATAACTAGCTGAGTGTAGTGGCACACACCTGTAATCCCAGCTACTGGGGAGGCTGAGGTGGGAGGATCCCTGGAGCCCAGGAGTTTGAGGATACAGTGAGCTACGATTGTGTGATCGCACTCCTGCCTGGGCAACAGAGGGAGACTCTGTCTCTAAAAATATAAAAAAATAAGTAAATACAGAGTTCTGAGTTGAGTTTCCAGAGTGTGTAGAGCAAAAAAGATGGGAAAGACAAGTCCAGATGCTGGTGAGCATGTGGAGCCGCCAGAACATCATGGGTGGATTGCGAATGGTTCATCCACTTTAAAAAATGACTTGACAGTTTCTTAAAGAGTTAAATGTGCATCTAGCCTATGACCTAGTAATTCTATTTCTTAATATTTATCTGAGAGAAATGAAAACATATATCCACAAAAAATTATTTACAAAAATATTCATAGCAGCTTTAATCACAATAACCTAAAATTGGAAATGGTTCAAAATATTCATTAACAGGATAATGGGTAAACACTTATGGTCTATTTATACAGTGAGATACAACTCAGCAGTTAAAATAAACAGATTATTGATCTGTTCACAACAACATGAATGAATCTCAAAAATATCCTGCTGAGCACAAAAAGCCAGACACAAGTGTTTATCTGTGTGACTCCACAAATGTGAAGTTCTAGAACAGGCAAAGCTAACTCATGGTGAGAAATCAGGGCAGTCGTTGCTTCCAGGGAGGAGGAATTGCTGGAAAAGGGCAGAAGAGAACGTTTCTGGGTGATGGGGATGTTCTATGGGTTTCAGTCAAACTGAAAGACCGGTGTGCTTAAAATCTGTGCACATCACTATATGTAAGTTATACCAAAATAGGAAAGAAGCCAGCTAAGGAACTGAATTGTTATCTATGCACGTAAAGACCTGGTACTCATCTAGCCATTCTTGGTGATGGTAGGTAGGTTCCCTGACAGTGGGCCAGCCCCGTTCTTTCAAGTAAAGGTGATGTGTGTCCACTCACATACAAGATTAGGTAAAGACTGGTAGATCCTTGAGGATGGGGACAGGGCCTTATTCACCATGTTGTTCCCAGTGCCCAGTGGGAATGGGCCCTTTACAGGTGCAAAGGAACTATTTGTTGCATAAATGAATAAACAAATGACTGAATTACTCATGGATGGTCTGAACGATGGTCCTGGCACTGGAAGAGAGAGTGGGTCATTGAGTTTTCACACTAGAGAGCACTAAGTAGTCAAGTTTCCTCCTCTCCTCCTCCATCCGTTCCTTCCTTCCTTCCTTCCTTCCTTCCTTCCTTCCTTCCTTCCTTCCTTCTTCCCTCCATTATTTCTTTCTCTCTTCTTTCTTTTCTTCCTCCTTCCTTCCCTTTCTCCTTCACCTGCCTTTCTCCTTCCCCTCCCTCCCTCCCTTCCTTCCTTCCTTTCTTCCTTCCTTCCCTCCTTCCTTCCTTCTTCCCTCCCTCCATTATTTCTTTCTCTATTCCTTCTTTTCTTCTTCCTTTCTTCCCTTTCTCCTTCCCCTCCCTCCCTCCCTCCCTCCCTCCCTCCCTCCCTCCCTTCCTTCCTTCCTTCCTTCCTTCCTTCCTTCCTTCCTTCCTTCCTTCCTTCTTTCCTTCCTCCTTCCCTTCCCTTTTCTTTTCTTCCCTTTTATTTCTTTCTTTTTTCTTTTCTTTTCTTTTTTTCTTTCTCCTTCCTCCCTTCTCCTGGAAGAATATCTGTTGATCTAGGGTCTTCTTGTTCACTGAGTCTTTAAGGCAGTGTCTATGGACCTATGAACTGTTCTGAGATCTATGAAAATAGCTGGGATATAAAAAAGTAAAGAAAACTGCAAAGTATAAAAATTAATTTTAATTAAATGTACATAAAACACAACATTTTGTCAACAAATTCAATTCAACTCTAGTTATATAGAAGTTTCATGTAGTATAAGATATGAACGTATTTTAATGTGGTTTAATGATGATACAGCAAAGTAACCTCCGAAAGAAGAGGAATTAGGGACACTAAAGGCCTTAGAATTAACTGTGCAATGGATTTACACTTGATGTAAGAAACTCACTTTCAGTAACATATAAGAAAGTGGGAGAGGGCAGAGGAAGAGAGGAAGAATGGAAGACTCTGTAGTTATAAGGACCTCATTTATCTTTTATGAAAAAATCATTGTAATGACATGCAGTTAAAGATATACGTTTGTGGTAGGCAGAAAAATGGCCCCTTAAAAACGTCCATGCCTTAATCCTGTGAACTTGTTACTTGACATTGCAAAAGTACTTTGCAGAGTGATTTAAGATTATGGACCTTGAGATGGGGAGGTTATCCTGGATTATCCAGGTGGGCCCAATTTATTCACATAAGTCCTTGAAATTGGAGAACCCTTCCAACTGTGGTCAGAGGTATATGTGAATAGGGAAGAAGGGTCAGAGATGCAACCTTGCTGGCTTTGAAGATGGAGGAAGGGGTCAGGAGGCAAGGGATGTGGTGGCCTCTGGAAGCTGGAAAAGACAAGAAAATGGATCTCCCCTAGAGCCTCTAAAATGGAAGGCAGCCCTGCTGACACCTTGAGGAGCCCCTTGAGACCTGTTTTGGACTTCGAACCCAGAGAACTATAAGTAATAAATATGCACTGTTTTTTTGGCAAACATAGAAATATAAATTTTAATTTTAAACTTGATAAAGCTTTGAAATTAGAAGATTCTTTTTTTTTGAAATTTAATTTAATTTAATTTTAAGTTCCTGGGTACATGTGCAGGATATGCAGGTTTGTTACATAGGAAAACATGTGCCATGGTGGTTTGCTGCACCTGTCAACCCATCACCTAAGTATTAAGCCCAGAATGCATTAGGTATTTTTCCTGACGCTCTCCCTTCCTATGCTCCCCCTTGCCCTGACAGGCCCCAGTGTGTGTTGCTCCCCTCCCTGTGTCCATGTGTTCTCATTGTTCAGCTCCCACTTACAAGTGAGAACATGCAGTGTTTGGTTTTATGTTCTTGCATTAGTTTGCAGAGGATAATGGCTTCCAGCTCCATCCATGTCCCTGCAGAGGACATGATCTCATTCCTGTATAGTATTCCATAGTGTACATGTTCCACATTTTTCTTTATCCAGTATATCATTGATGGGCATTGGGGTTGATTCCATGTCTTTTCTATTGTGAAAAGTGCTGCAATAAATACACATGTGCATATATCTTTATAATAGAATGATTTATATTCCTTCGGGTATATATCCAGTAATGGGATTGCTGGGTCAAATGGCATTTCTGGTTTTAGGTCTTTGAAAAATCACCACACTCTCTTCCACAATGGTTGAACTAATTTACATTCTCACCAACAATGTAAAAGCGTTCCTATCTTTCTGCAGCCTCACCAGCATCTGTTGTTTCTTGACTTTTTAATAATCATCATTCTGACTGGTATGAGACGGTATCTCATTGTGGTTTTGATTTGCATTTCTCTGATGATGGTGATGTTGAGCCTTTTTTCATAAGTTCGTTGGCTGAATAAAAAAAATAATTTTTTGTCTTTAGTTCTGTTTATTGATTTGTGTATGTTGAACCAGCCTTGCATCCCAAGGATGAAGCTGAGTTGATTGTGGTAAATAAGCTTTTTGATGTGCTTCTGAATGAGGTTTGCCAGTATTTTGTTGAGGATTTTTGCACTGATAATCATCAGGGATATTGGCCTGAAGTTTTCTTTTTTTTGTTATATCTCTGCCAGGTTTTGATATCAGGATAATGCTGGCCTCATAAAATGAGTTAGGGAGAAGTCCCTCCTTTTCAATTGTTTGGAAAACTTTCAGAAGAAATGGTTCCAGCTCCTCTTTGTACCTCTGGAAGAATTCAGCTGTAAATCCATCTGGTTCTTGGCTTTTTTTGGTTGGTAGGCTATTCGTTACTGCCTCAATTTCAGAACTTGTTATTGGTCATTCAAGGATTCAGCTTCTTCCTAGTTCAGTCTTTGGAAGGTGTGTGTGTCCAGGAATTTATCCATATCTTCTAGATTTTCTAGCTTATTTGCATAGAGGTGTTTATAGTATTCTCTAATGGTTGTTTGTATTTCTGTGGGGTCAGTGGTGGTGTCCCCTTTATTATTTTTCATTGTGTCTGTTTGATTCTTCTGTCTTTTCTTGTTTATTAGTCTAGCTAATGGTCTTGTATTTTATTAATTTTTTCAAAAAGCCAGCTCCTGGATTCATTGATTTTTTGGAAGGGTTTTTTTTTTTTTTTTTGTATCTCTATCTCCTTCAGTTCTAGTCTGATCTTGGTTATTACTTGTCTTCTGCTAGCTTTGGGGTTTGTTTGCTCCAGTTCTTTTAATTGTGATGTTAGGATGTTGATTTGAGATCTTTCTAGCTTTTTGATGTTGGCACTTAGTACTATAAATTTCCCTCTTAACACTGTTTTAGCTGCATCCCAGAGATTCTGGTATGTTGTTTGTTCTCATTTGGTTTAAAAAAACTTATTGATTTCTGCCTTAATTTCATTATTTACCCAGGAGTCATTCAGAAGCAAGATGTTCAATTTCCATGTAGTTGTGTGGTTTTGAGTGAGTTTCTTAATCTTGAGTTCTAATTTGATTGTGCTGTGGTCTAAGAGACTGTTTGTTAGATTTCAGTTCTTTTGCATTTGCTGAGGAGTATTTTACCTCCAATTATGTGATCAATTTAGTGCCATGTGGCACTGAGAAGAATGTATAGTCTATTGTTTTTGGGTGAAGAGTTCTGTAGATATATATCAGGTCCACTAGATCCAGAGCTGAGTTCAAGTCCTGAACATCTTTGTTAATTTTCTGTCTCAATAATCTATCTAATATTGGTAGTGGGGTGTTAAAGTCTCCCACTAGTATTGTATGGGAGTCTAAGTCTCTTTGTAGGTCTCTAAGAACTTGTTTTATGAAACTGGGTGCTCCTGTAGTGGGTGCATATATATTTAGGATAGTTAGCTATGCTTGTTAAATTGAATCCTTTACCATTATATAATGCCCTTCTTTGTCTTTTTTGGTCTTTGTTGATTTAAAGTCTGTTTTGTCAGAAAACAGGATGGCGACCCCTGCTTTTTTCTGCTTTCCATTTGCTTGGCAAATTTTCCTTCATCCCATTATTTTGAGCCTATGTGTGTCTTTGCACAGGAGAAGGGTCTCTTAAATACAGCACACTGGTGGGTCTTGTCATTTTATCCAGTTTGCCATTCTACGTCTTTTAATTGGGGGCATTTAGCCCATTTACGTTTAAGGTTAATATTGCTATGTGTGAATTTGACCATGTCATCATGATGCTGGCTGGTTATTTTGCAGACTTGTTAATGTAGTTGCTTCATAGTGTCATTGGTCTGTGTACTTCAGTGTGTTTTCATAGTGGCTAGTATTTAGTGTTTCCTTCAGAAGGTCTTGCAAGACAGGCCTGGTGGTGACAAATTCTGTCAGTATTTGCTTGTCTGAAAAGGATTTTATTTCTTCCTCACTTATGAAGCTTAGTTTGGCCGGATATGAAATTCTGGGTTGGAAATTCTTTTAAGAATGTTGAATATTGGCCCCCAATCTCTTCTGGCTTGTAGGGTTTCCACTGAGAGGTCTGCTGTTAGTCTGATGGGCTTCCCTTTATAGGTGACCTGACCCTTTTCTCTGGCTGCCTTTAACATTTTTTCCTTCATTTTGACCTTGGAGAATCTGATTATGTATCTTGGGGTTGATCTTCTCATGGAACATCTTACTGGAGTTCTCTGGATTTCCTGATTTTGAATGTTGGCCTGTCTTGTTAGGTTGGGGAAGTTCTCCTGGATGATATCATGAAGTATGTTTTCTGACTCGGTTCTGTTCTCCCAGTCTCTTTCAGGTACCCCAGTCAGTTGTAGCTTCAGTCTTTTTACATGATACCACAGTTCTTGAAGGTTTTGTTTGTTCCTTTTCATTCTTTTTTCTCTAACCTTGTCTGCCTGTCTTATTTCAGCAAGATAGTCTTCAGGCTCTGAGATCCTTTCCTCCCCTTGGTCTATTTGGCTACTGATACTTGTGATTGCATTGTGAAGTTCTCAGGTTGTGTTTTCCAGCTCCATCAGGTCATTTATGTTCCTCTCTAAACTGGTTATTTTGGTTAACAGCTCCTGTAATGTTTTATCATGGTTCTTAGCTTCTTTGCCTTGGGTTAAAACATACTCCTTTAGCTCAACAAAGTTCACTATTACCCACCTTCTGAAGCCGACTTCTGTCAATTCATCCATCTCAGCCTCAGCCCAGTTCTGTGCCCTTGCTGGAGAGATGTTGCAATCATTTGAAGAAAAAAAAGTGCTCTAGCTTTTTGAGTTCTCAGCCTTTTTGCACTGATTCTTTCTCATCTTTGTGGGTTTATCTACCTTCAATCTTTGAGACTGGTTATGTTTGGATGGGGTTTTTGTGGGGTCTTTTTTGTTGATGTTGTCCTTGTTGTTGCTTTGTTTGATTGTTTTTCTTTTAACAAAAAACCCCCTCTTCTGTAGGGCTGCTGCAGTTTATAGGGGAACCATTCCAGACCCAATTCTCCTGGGTCCCTCTTGTACCTGGAGGTATCACTAGTGGAGGCTGCAGAACAGCAAAGATGGCTGCCTGCTCCTTCCTCTGGGAGCTCTGTCCCAGAGGGGCACTGAGCTGATGCAGGCAAGAAAGCTCCTATATGAGGTGTCTGGCAACCTCTGTTGGGAAGTCTCACCCAGTCAGGAGGCATGGAATCAGAGACCTGCTCAAATAAGCAGTCTGGCTGCCCCTTGGCTGAGCAGGTTTGGCTGCACTGGGAAGAATCCCTCTCATCCAGACGGCCAGCAGTCAGGAAACACTAGCTTTTCCTTGCTCTGTGTGGGTCATGCCAACATCCTAATCATTCTCAGTGAGAGAACCTGGATACCTCAGTTGATGGAGCGGGATTCACTCACCATTTTCATTCTTCTCAGTGAGAGCCACAGACCGGAGCTGTTTCTAGTGGGCCATCTTGGTTCCTCCAATCAATATGCATTGTTTAAGCTCCTAAATTCATAGTAGTTTGTCATGCCAACAGTAGCCAATTAACATAACATGCATGGGTCCACATAACAGTTGGTGTTTATTAAATGCAAATAGATGCTGTGCACTCTGCTGTGTGCTTTGTGTGTGTGGCCTTGCTTAGTTTTCGTAACAACTTTATGCAATAACATTATCTTCATCCCCATTTTAAAGATCAAGCCTTAGTGAGGTTCAGGAAATTGCCCAAGGTCACAGAACTTGTGAGTGACAGAAGTGGGATTTGAACCCAGATCTGTCAGTCTGTTCAGCTCTATGTAGAGTCACTTACATCTAGAGTAAAAGCTCTTTTAAATTCTTTTTTTTTCTGATCCAGGCATGACTAAGATACAGTCTACTTTTGCAGAACCCATGAAAAAGAGATGTCTACAAGACACTGGAATGTGACAGCTCTTTAGGGCAACATACTTTAGTACTTGAAGAAGCATCTTTCTTTCCTCATAAATTGTCTACGGGACATATGCTTTAGAACTCGAAGATGCATCTCTTTTCACATAACCAATTACAGAACTAATTACAAACTGTTTTTATCTGTTCATTAAGGTAGATATAATTAAAACAACATTTTGTTAAACTAGTTTGAGTGTGTGCTTTAAAGTAATTATTACTACTTTTATTTCTTTGAGATTCTTTCTAATTTGTCTTGGCTCTATCTCAGTCTGTCTCATGTTCTCTCTTGCTCTTTGCTCTGCATCAGAAAGACTTTGGCCCTTCTGTCCTGCATTCCTGCCACTTTACCTAGCTAATTTCTACTCACCCTTCAGTTGTTCTCTTAAATATTGCTTCCTCTGGGAGGCCTCCCTTCCCAGAGTCCTCTGGTGTTTATTCCTACAGTGCTCCATCCCTTATTTTTATCTGTCTTATTATACTCAACAGTATATAAATGTATTGGCTGTATTTCTCACTACATCATAAGCTTCATGAAATCAGGGCTTAATGTTTGTGCCATTTTCTCTTGTGTCCCAAGTGTTCAAAGTAGTGCTTGGCATGTAATAAAGTTAAATAACTATTGGTGGATTGATTAAAGATTTGGACTGGTCTTTTCCCCTTACTGACCACTGTTGGATTCTAGACCTACATTAACTGGGTTACACACTTTTTTTCTGTCATCCACCCTCTACTTCTTCCTCCTCCCATTTTTTTGAATATGCACAAACACACAGGTACACCTTGACATGTACACACACACACACACACACACACACACACGAGGAGCAAAGTCTTTTCAAATGTCCTCTTTGCCTTTAAGCTAGAGGCCCTTAGCCCTTGTTAGTGAGCTTTTGAGTTGGGATATAGAGGGAGAAAGAGGTTTCTATGCCACTTTTGGGGAGAGGCGCATTGCCTCCTGGGAGTATCTACCTTCTGAGGTGCTGGGCGATTATTTGTGCATATCTTCTGCAGATGTCCACCTCTGTCTCTGAGCAGCACCCTGCGGGAGGCCTTCTTTGCCCTGAAGCTCACAGCCTTGTACCCCATTCCTGCTTCTTTGCGGGCTGACGCTTGGGCTGTGGAGGCAGAAGCTGAGGCCATACCTCCTTCTCTCCCTTTCTCCTTAGTGCCCTACAGGTGTCTCCAGTAGGAGGTTCCCTCCTTTCAGGCTCAGCACTGCTGCCCAGAGAACACATGGCCATGAGCATGAGGCCAGGGTACAGTCCTAAAGGGGCCTGACCCCTGGACCGCAGCCCTCTGGTGCAATGCCAGGGTGGTCATTGCACAACAGGAAGGGAAATTCATATCACGGAGTGTAAGACCTTTGGCCGTGGAATCTCAGCTGTTGGAAGCAGATGTAGCTGGCAGTGGTGTCCTCTTGTGTCCCTGTTCCCAGTCTGGTTCAGCTCTTCTCCTTTCCCCCATTCATGCCCTGCCTTTGCCCTGAACCCTGCCCCTTCCCAGTGTCCATGGTCTGCTCCACCTACTGTCCAGACCAATGAGACACCAGAAGAGGAAAGTCTGATGGAGGGGATGGGGGTGGAAAAGCAAAAGCCTTCACACCTAAAGGTGGAATTGCGGCAACCCCACAGTGCTTCAGGCAGCAGCTGCCTGGACTCCATGTGGAGCTGGGTGAGCACCCTCATTTGTTTCTTTGTCCCCTCAGGGCACTGGGGTGTCTGGAGGGTGCCCAAGTCCTTATGCCAGCTGACCTTTCTGCCTGCCTCCTTGCTGCTTGCTTGCCTCATTTCTGTTCTCCAGTATCTCGTCCATACCATTTTTCCTCAATAGCCCTGCTCCTTTGTTTGTCCCCCAATGGACACAGAGTGGGTTAAGACCTTTGGAGTCCACAGACCTAGGTTCAATGCCTGACTGTTTGACCTTGAGCATGGGACTTCCCTCTTTGAAACTGTTTCCTCATCTGTAAAACGGGCTTAACAATTCTTTTCTCCCAGGGTTGTAACGAGAATGAATTAAGGCAATGTACCAATTTAACATACATTTTCTGAGCACCTACCATTTGACAGTCATGGAGTGGGGTGCTGGGATTACCGTGGTGATTAAGACAGAATCTGGTTGGAAGGAGCCTATAGTCTAAAGTGGCAGGAGAAAGCTCTCACAAATATACAAAGAGATACCCCAATAAATAAAGAGTTATAATTCCCATTGCACATTGGGGCTTGCTAAGAAGCAAACAGAAGGGAAGCAGTGAATAAAAGTACCAGGGTGAGGTTATCCTTAGTGGGTGAGGAGAGGGAAGGGCTGTTTTAGGAGATGGCATCAGCCAGAACCCTGGAGAATGAGAAGGTTTTCAGGACTGGGGACTAGTGGGACACATAGAGGGCCCTCCTGAGCACTAAGGTCCTGAAAGCAAGAAACAGTCAGGTGAGTTTATGGATCCCAGTGAGGGTCTTTGTGGCTTGGTATATGTGAGTGAGAGTTAGGTTAGGAAAGAGTGAGGCTGAAGAGGCCAACAGGAGTCAAAATATGCTGGGTTCTATGGGCCAGTGGTTCTCAGGAGCATCAGCATCCACTGGGAACTTGTTAGAATACACATGCTTGAGCCCCACCCATGATCTGCTAAATCGGATACTCAGGAGGTGAGGCCCAGCAATCTGTGTTTTAATAAACCCCACAGGTCATTCAGATGCATGCTAAGTTTGAGCATCTCTGCTAGACTATGGTATAGAGTTTGGATTTTTGGCCACTGTGTGGCAGAACACTGTTCAAAGGTTTTAAATGAAGAGTGAACTGTGATCTGATTCATTTATCTTAAAAGATCCTCCTGGCTGGAGGGTAGATGGATGGTGGGAACCTGGAGTGGGAGTTTAAGTTCTTAGCTGAGGGAGGCCTACAGTATCACTTAATGGTTGGAGTTAGCACCATCTTTGTCTTGTCTTTCCACACTCATGCCTTGCTGTCTCCACTTCTACTTCAAATGAATTTTGAGTAGCCACATGCTGTCCACCTGAGGTCACCTCCCAGGGCTACTACTTGAAGGGGTTGTATACCATAGGGCTAAGAAGTGGGACCATGATCTTGCAGAATTGTGTTTAAGCAGCTTCCTTGTGGGAAGACTAGGAGATGAAACTCGCCGGGCCATGGCTTGTGTCTGGAAGGCTGACATTGTTTGCAAGAAGAAGGCAGGAGCTGCACTCTCCAAGGCTCATGAGGCCAAGAGGGAGTTCAGGCAGTCAAGCTTACACTCTCCTGGCCTCATACTGCTTCTGTGGACAGTGTCCCATGGACATGGGTGACCCAGGAGGACTTACAATCTAGATCCTTCCCACTGCCAGGCCCATGCCTGAGGCCTCAAGTTTTGGGGCTTGCTGTGGAGTGTCCACTCCTGTCCAGCTCCTGGTGTGGTCAAGAAGCTAAGACCCCCACAACCTCACCACACCCACCACCAGTGGAGTAATCTCAGCAGAGATTTAGGTAAAAATTACTAAGACACCAACGAAGTCAGGAAAAATAGTTGAAATATTGAGGTAATTAAAGCCAAATACCTGAATGACTTTGGAAAAGTTTAGGCAAAATAGTTGAAATATGTAGAGAATTCAGGCAAAGCTGTTTGGTAGTCAGTGTGGCCAGAGGAACAAGTAGCGGTTTGGATCTGCAGCCAGGGCTGTGGATACCATCTTTGCTGTGTGGCCTGAGGTAGGTAACCTATTGTTTCAGAACCATCATTCCCTCTTCTGTAAAGTACGGACAATAGCACCCACTTTGTAGGAATTTGGTAAAGACTGATTGCAATACTAAAATATGCAAAGTGACTGACAGAGAGTAGGCATGCAGTGAGTACTTTCCCTTTTGTTACTACTATGCTACTACTGTTGTGCTTCCTTGCTGACGGTTACAGTTCCTATCGCTGTGTAACAAACTACCTCAAACTTAATGATACAGAAAACAACCATTTTAATATGCCCACAGTTTCTGTAGGTTGGGAATTTAGAGAGGGTACAGTAAGGACTGCTTGACTCTGCATTAAAGCTTGTCTGAGGCCTCAGTTGGGAAGACTAAAAAATTTGGAGGTGACTTGAATGGTAGGAGATTGGAGAATCTGATTCCATGCATCTGGCACCTTGGCAGGAATGGCTGGAAGCTGGACTCAGCTGGGACTGCATGTTTCTATTCTGGTGTGACTCCTTATGTGGCAGCACAGTGTCCCAGAGAATAAGATGGAAACTTTGTGGTCTTTTATGACAAACCTTGGAAGTCACATAGCATCATGTCTGCCACATCCTACTGAAGCAGTCACAAGACCGCTCAGATTCCAAGGAGGGCAGACAGAGATCCTACCTCTCAATGAGAGAAGTGTCAAGAAGTGTGTGGCTGTGTTTAAACCCACCACACTAACAAGCCTTCCTGATGCAGGCTGGCGGTGACCAAACCTGATCCCAGTTCCTTTTCTGAGCAATAGGGAGGTGTCTTCCAGCTGCTATAGATGCAAAGTTGTCAGCTCCTTGCAAGCTTCAGAGTTCGACTAATCTTAGTCTGTGACCTGAGTTGGGGCATAGAGTCCATTTTCCTGCAGCCTGTGGAGGTCTGCCTAGATGTGGAGGGGATTAAAAACATCCACCAGTTTCTCCCTCTCCAAGCACTTAAAAAGCAGTAATAAATAGATGAGAGCCTGGGAGGTGTGATTGATTTGTTTTATGAATCACAGAAGAAGCTGTAACTCATGGGAGATTAAGGCTGAAGTAAGTTGTGCAGCTCTTGCATTACATGTAGAGATTAATGACTTGTCACATGAGGCCCCACCGTTAACCCAGCTCACCCACAGGGAGTTTAATAGCAGGACCGTACAGGCTCACTTTTAATACTTGAGCAGATGCTCCTGGCTTGTGTGTGGCCCTGATTCTCACCAAATGAGCACTTTCCTGGTTAGAGTTATGAGTGCCCAGGAGCTAGGGAGTAGCTTCCTCTCTTGAGAAGAAAGAGCTAAGTATTTCCAAGGATACCCATTTCCTTCCTACCCTGTTATTTTCTCAAAGCAATGAGCAGAATGTCTCAGGAAGGCTGAAAGATGATGTCACTTCTCTCAGGCCCTTATTAGGTCCTGTGCTGAAGGTTTTGTAGTTTTTTATGGAAATTTCACAGTAGCTGTATGAGGTAGGCTCTGTTGAACCCATTTTTTATTTTATTTTATTTTATTATTATGATACTTTATAAGTTTTAGGGTACATGTGCACAATGTGCAGGTTTGTTACACATGTATACATGTGCCATGTTGGTGTGCTGCACCCATTAACTCATCATTTAGCATTAGGTATATCTCCAAATGCTATCCCTCCCCCCTCCCCCCACCCCACAACAGTCCCCGGAGTGTGATGTTTCCCTTCCTGTGTCCATGTGTTCTCATTTTGAACCCATTTTATGGATGAAAAATGTGGGCTGGAGGCTGCATGGTTTTATGGAAGAAGCATGGGCTGGAATCACACGGACCTGGGTCGAAATCCTGTGTGCATGCTTCCTCCCTTAGTATACGTACTGTCTTGCAGCTCCAGTTGTCTCATCTCATGAAATGGATAATGTAGATCCTTTGTAGCGGTGCTCTGAGGACTACATGATTATGGTGTCTGGCACCTAATAGGTGTTTATTAGAAGTCACCCCAGGAGACTGCTGAGGGCAGGAAGGGGCAGGAGTGAAAAAAGGCATCATGTACTTCTAAGACAAACCTGGCATGCCTTGGGTGCCTCTGGGCTCATACCTAGGAGTTCAGAGAGGTTGGCTAGGATGTTTGAATAGATCTAGGCTGGGGAAGGGTGAGGTTAGGCTCTAAATGTGGCCATGATACAAAATCTCAGCCTAAGAGTGCTAGGTGATGCATGTTGCAGAGTGTGATTTGGAGAATTCAGGAGTTGGACTGGCAACATCAGCTGCAAGCTGAGCCCTACTTCCCCAGATATCTGTTTGGATCAGACCAGCAGCTGTCAAGGTCTCAGATGAGCCTGTATCGGGGCTAGAGTTACTTGTACTGCTCAGGGCAGGCCCTGAACCATGGACGGGCACTGAGTGAGGCCATGGGAAGATCTTGACCTTCCTCAACATAGCCTGTTTACCCATGTTTACATCTCAGCTTCTGCCTCTGGTTCCTTGAACTGCCTGATGGATTAGAGCCCAAGGTCTGGGTGTGCCATCATATATAGTTCTAGCTGCTGGTTTGTGTCCAGCTGATTTATTCAGGTGGTACTGTAAACTTTATATTCACCTGCTCCCTCATCCTTGTACTCACAGAGAAGACCTTGGGTTTTATGGTTGTCCATATCCCAGCAGAGTCTCCCATATTGCTTAGAAATCTGTCTTCCACTGGAACCAACACACGTTAATGTTCATGAGCTTGACTCAATGAATCCTGACACTAAAGACAGAGGTATCCCCCTTAAAACTCACTGAGCTAGCTTTAGGACAAATTACAATACCTTCCCACCCTTGTTCTCAGAGTAGGAGTCAAAACATTAACATTTGTTACATGGATACTACACATCAGGCTAAGTTCTTAACATTTTCCACATGAGATAATTCTACTAAATGCATCCACACTTCTTACACCCTGGCTCCCCCTTCTCCTCCTTTTTTGATTTATTTCTGCATAGTACTTAAAAACCTTCTATCTTATAATATCCTTATTCATTGTAATCGTCTTCCTGTCTCTCTATCCCCATGACAATGTAAAGTCACAAGGACAAAAATTTTTGTCTGACATGTTTACTGTTCTATCCCAGCCCTAGACAGTACCTGACATATAGTACATGCTCAATAAACATCAGGACTTGCGTCTTAACAGTGGAATTGGTTGGATGGATGAATACGTATTTATAAGCTTTCAGAGACCTGGGTCTCCCAGATGGTTGTCTTCTACCCTCAAGCCCTGGCTTTGTCTTCACCTGGCTCAGGGACTCTAATCCCTGGTGAGCTCACCATGGCTAATTGGCCCCTGACTTGGCCACTTAACTTTGCTCCCTGGCTTCAGTCTTGGCCTCTGGCTCAGGCTTTCCGGGAAATCCCAACCCAGCTGTTCCAAAGTCAAGAATGGAAATAGCTCCTAAGTTAGAAGCTCACTGGCTCCTAACTTATCTCTGAAACTTTGTGGGGCTCTCACTCCTCTGTGGGGCAGATACATAGATGCCCAGTCATATCGGGTCTGTGGTCAATCCTATGGCCACATAGCACATCCTCAGTTGGGTAGCCATTCAACAAGTGCTTACTACACAGAGCTAGAACTTTGGAGCCATGCTGCCTGGGTTAAAGTTCCACTTCTGCCACATATTAGCTTGTGTAATCTTTCTGAGCCTCAATTTTGTCATCAGTAAAATGGGTTTAATGATGCTTAATTGGAGGCTTCAGTGAGATAAAGTTTGAAAAGAAAACTTAGCTTGGCATACAGTGAGTGCTCAATAAATGTTTGGTATTATTATTAGGTGTCAGGTACTGGGCTTGTTTGGGGTTATGGAGGTGAATAAGCCACAAGTCCTGGTTCCAAAGGACTCACATTCCAGAGGGAGAGGCTGACAAATTATTATGAAATTGTGGTACCATGTTTGGAGCTGTGATGGGGAAATACAGGGCATGATGGCACCACTCAGGAGGGCTGACCAACTCAGCCAAGGTGAAGGGCAGGAAGCCAGAGAAGACTTCCTAGGACAAGTAATACTGGAGTAAGTGAGTATGACTTTGACAGGTTGAAAGGTATATGTATTAGTTCTCTATTGCTGTGCATCAAATTTCTCTCAAACATAGAATTTTAAAACCAAAACATTCATTATCTAACAGTTTTGTGGGTCAAAAATCAGGGCATGGATAAATTAAGTCCTCAGGCTCAGGGTCTCCCCTAAGGCTGCAATCGGGTTGTTGACTGGTCCTGAGGTTTCATCTGAGGGCTAATGAGGTCCTGAGGTTTCATCTGAGGGCAGAATTCAATTTCTCATGGGCTGCTGGACTGAGGGCCCCAGCTACTCAATGGTTGCTAGCCAAAGGCTTCTCTCAGTTCCTTGCTACGTGGGGCCCTTAACAACATGGGAGCTGGCTTCCATCAGAACAAGCAACCAAGAAAGGATGAACAAGATGAACAAGAGTCTTTGTTACCTAATTTCAGAGGTGACATCCCATCGTTTTTCTCTTCCAGTAACTTAGAGGAGAGTTATTAGGTCCAGTCCAGACTCAAAGGGGGGAATTAAGCAATGGCAAGAATAACAGAAGGTAGGATCACTGGGAGCTACCTTAGAATCTGCCCTCCACAGGGATGCTTCTTACAGAAAGAAGCAACATTGTGTAAAGGCATGAAGGAGTGAACCTGTAAGGTGTGTTTGGGAAAAGACAAGTGACTCAGGAGGAACATTTCAGAGGGCAATGTGTTGGGTGGTGATTGTAGGTGGAGGTGACAGCAGATGGCACTGGAAAGGAGGTGAGGACTAGTCCATGAAGAGCCTTGAAGACCCTTGATAGGATTTGTTCTTTAGCCCAAGGACAATGGGGAACTGCTGAGAGGTTTTGAGGAGGGGAGTGACATGTGGAAGGAGGATCTGCACATGTTTTTGTGTTTTCGCATGGCCTTCAGTGACCAGGCAGACTCTTCTTCAAAAGAATAAAGACTGAGCGGGAAGTGGTGTCTCAGGTGGAGCCAGCCTGCAGTTTCACCCCTAAGCTCTTGGGACTTTGTCTTGTGGGTTCTATCCTCATGGCTACTTTCTCTCACCCCAATATTGTCTCCACCAGCTCACAGATGGATATTCTTTGTTCTTATCAACCTCCTCATCAAATACTTCAACCACTGACTGCCAGGCTGGCCTGTGCTGAGCAGAGGAGATTAAAAGGGGGGTAGGGACAAAGGTGAATCAGATGCAGGCAGGGCAGACCCACCACACCCTCTGGGTAAATCAAGGGTATTTTTTTTTTTTTTTTTTTTTTTGAGACAGAGTCTCACTCTGTTACCCAGGCTGGAGTGCAGTGGAGCAATCTTGGCTCACTGCAATCTCTGCCTCTGGGTTCAAGCAATTCTCCTGCTTCAGCCTCCTGAGTAGCTGGGACTACAGGTGTGCACCACCACATCCAGTTAATTTTTGTATTTTTAGTAGAGATGGGGTTTTGCCATGCTGACCAGGCTGGTCTTGAACTCATGGACTCAAGTGATCTGCCTGCCTCAGTCTCTCAAAGTGCTGGGATTACAGGCATGAGCCACTGCACCCGGCCTAAATCAAGGGTATTAATAACACAGTTAACATTTACAGAGGGCTCACTGTCTTAGCATATTTGGGTGGCTATAACAAAATACCACAGATTGGGTGGGTCATCAACAACAGAAACTTGTTTCTCACAGTTCTAAGGGTTGGGAATTTCAAGATCAAGATGCTAGCAGATTCATTGTCTGGTGAGGGCCTGCTTCCTTGCTCACAGATGGTGCCTTCTCACTGTAACCTCATATGGTGGAAGGGGCAATCAAGCTCCCTCAGGCTTCATTTATAAGGGCACTATTCTCATTCATGAGGGATACTCCCTCATAAGCTAATTATTCCCCAAAGGCCTCACCTCCTAACACCACCATTTAAGCCTTAGGATTTTAACATATGAATTTTGGGGGGACATAAACATTCCGACCATTGCACCCACCATGCACTAGGTACTGCGTTAACTGAGTTATACACACCTCATCTCATTTAACTCTCTGCCAACCTCCTAGTTGGTGGTGTTACTACCCTTTACAGATGCTAAGTGGATATTCTGAGAGACAGGTGACACGTTGGCGACTGCACAGGAGTCCAGGGAGACTGGAGCCAGGGCCCAGGCTCTCAGATGCTGTGCTGTCCAGCCACAGTCATGCATCCTGGGGAACTGAGTGTTCTGCATTTTGGTCATTTCTCTTATTAATTATGATACACATATAAACTCACTGCATGACATTTTATAATAATGGAAAAAGTCAAGAAAATAAAAACCAACCACACTCCAAAATGCAGACAATGGGATTCTGCTTAAAAACTTAAAAAAAAAATCACATTTCTATGGCAAAATGATGCCTGACACATTGTTTCTCTGGGACATAGGATTATCCAGGCTTCTGGTTGATATTAGTTCTTCAGGGAGGTGATGGAATATAGATAAATGACACGGAGCTTGCTGGAATTCCATCTCTGTCACTTGCAAACTGTGTGATTCTGGGTAAGTAAAACTCCTTGTAGCACATACTGCCAGTGCCCCAGCTGTATTCCCCCAGATCCCTTCACAGTTTGTACTCACCAGCCAATGGGCCAGCATGAGTGCCTTCTGGCTGCAGGAGCCCCTTAGGCACTGTGCATGAGAGCTGGAGCTGAAGGCAATTGCTGGGTGCAGGGGTCAAACATTCTCCAGCTCCATTGTCTCTAAATTGGACAGCTCTGAGGTGTGACCCATACTGTTTGCAGAGCTTCCCTGTGGGACCGAGCCAGACTCGCCTGCTGTGGGACTTTGCTTGATAGTACAACTTTGCTGACCATTTTCCTTCTGTGGTTCTACTTCCTGAGGAGTGCTTTCAAAAAATCTTTGTCTCAGTGAAACCAAAATTGATGGACATTCTACACAATTCCCAGCCAATACTCTTCAAAAATGTCAAGGTCAAGAAAGGCAAAGAAAGGCTGAGGAAATATTTTAGCTTAAAGGAGACTAAAGAGACATGATAATTAAATGTAATCCCTGGTTCTGGACTGGATCTTGAACAAGGAAAAATAAATAGTTTATAAAAGACATTACTGGGACAATTGATGAAATCTGAGTGTGGCCTGTGCAGATAGTAGTATTGTGACAGTGTTACATTTCATGATTCATGGTACATAATTGTACCATGGTGGCATTGAAAGTAATGCAGGAACAGAAAGCCAAATATCAAATGTTCTTACTTATAAGTGGGAGCTAAGTGATGAGAGTACATGGACACAAAGAGGGGAACAACAGACAGCGGGGTCTAACAGAGAGGGAGGGTATGAGGAGAGAAAGGAGCAGAAAAAAGAACTATTGGGTATTAGGCTTAGTACATGATAGTTAACTAGTACCTAACAGTTAACTTTTTCATCACCCAGTAGTTATTGGGTGACAAAATAATCCATACATCAAACCTCCGTGACAAGAGTTTACCTATATAACAAACCTGCACATGTACCTGAAACTAAAATAAAAGTTAAAAAAAAAAAAAAAAAGAATGTCCTGACTAGGCATGGTGGCTCATGCCTGTAATCCCAGCACTTTGGGAGGCCAAGGTGGGTGGACCATTTGAGCTCAGGAGTTTTGAGACCAGCCTGGGCAATATTTTTGTGGAAACTTTGTCTCTACAAAAAATATTTAAAAATTAGCTGGGCGTGGTGGCTCATGCCTATAGCCCCAGCTACTTGGGAGGTTGAGGTGGGAGGATCACTTTAGTCTGGGTGCTGGAGGCTACAGTGAGCCAAGATCGTGCCACTGCACTCCAGCCTGGGCAACAGAGCCAGACCCTGTCTCAAAACAACAACAACGACAACAACGTCCTTATTCCTAGGACATAAACACTGAAATATTTAGGGGCAAAGGTGCATCAGGTCTCTAAATTACTTTCAAATAATTCATTAAAAAACCATGGGAGGCAGGGAGAAGAAGGAGAATAACAAAGCAAATAGGAGAAAATGTAACAATTAGCCAATCTGGATAAAGAGTATCTTGGAACTCTTTATGCTGTTATTGCAACTTTTCTTTCAATTTGAAATTACATCAAAGTAGAAGGAACCTTTGCCTCACCATCTGCTTCTGGGGGAGCCAAGCTAAGACACTCCCTGAGCCTCAGTTTCCTCAATTGTTATAAGAGATCAGGGTCTTTACCTCACCAGACTGATGCAAGAATGAGAATAGCTAATATTTGAGACAAGACTGGCACAGAGCTGGCTCTCCCCTTCCCATTTGTTAGCCATGCATTCTGGAACTCAGGGCTTGGATGACTGCAAAGAGCACGTCACACGAATGTCAGGGGCCTTGGAGAAATGCACTGTGCTTCCTAGTTACCTCTCTCTGAGTCTATGTTCTCTCACTGTACTTGGCTTGTCTCTTTGCAGAACCCTTCCCTGTCTGCAGCTGTGGTCAGTGATTTTTGTAGATTAAAAGAAACTCTGGGGGGAGGCAGAGTTTTTTTCTGGGGAGATCAAAGACTCAGGCTAACATAAAAGAAACCTTATAAAACGATACATATTAGGAACAAAACAAAACAAAAACCAACCTGAGAGCATGATCCATATGTCAGAGTCAATATGTCCAAACTTCTGCAATCTGCTCTATAGAGCTGCCAACTGAGACAGGAATGTTGCCTTGTCCAGAAAAGGCAGCCACATAAAAGAGAGATTTTTATAGACTTTGGCACAAGGATGAGGCAGGAACCAATCGTATGTCCAAGGCTTTGTGAGGAATCTCTAGGAACTGATGTGGCTTCTTTTAGCTCTACATTTTTTTAAACAGCTTTATTGAAGTATAATTGATATTAAAAAATACACAGATTTAATGTATACAATTTAATAGTTTGGACATATGCATACACCCATGATACTATCACCATGGTCAAAGTAACAAACCTATCTATTACCTTCAAAAATTTCCTTTTGTACCTCCTTTTTTTGTGATAAGAGCACTTAAAATGAGATACGCCCTTTATACAAATTTTTAGCTGCACAATATCATACTGTTAACTATACACACAGTGTTGTACAGCAGATCTCTAAAGTGTATCATTTAGTATAACTGAAACTTTATGCCCATTAAGCAAAATCTCCCTTATTATTCTCTTCCCCCCAGCCCCTGGCACCCACCATTGTATTCTCTGCTTCCATGAGTTTGACTATTTTAGCTACTTCATATAGGTGAAATCACGCAGTATCTGTCCTGTGACTGGCTCACTTAACATTATGCCCTCCAGGTTTATCCATATTATCACAAATGGTAGGCTTTCCTTCTTTGTTAAAAGTCTGGATAATATTCCATTGTATGGACAGATCGCATTTCCTTTATCCAATCTGTTATTGTGTAAATCTGGGTTCAACCAGAGACACAGAACTAGTAGGAGATATGTATTCAGATTTATTGCAAAGAATTGGCTTTTGCGATGTGGGGGATTGGCCAGGAAAGTCCAAAATCCATAGAATAGGCTGGTAGGAAGGGCAGGCTGGAGCTTTTGGCTCAAGCTGCTGTCCACAGGCAGAGTTTCTTTTACTGCAGAGAAGCCTCAGCCCTGCTCTTAAGGTCTTTCAACTGATTGAATCAGACCCACTCAAATTATGTAGGATAATCTCCCATACTTAAAACCAACTGATTAAGGATTTTAATCACAGTCACAAAATACATTCACAGCAAGTCCTAGGTTAGTGTTTGATTAAAAAACTGGAGGCTGTAGCCTAACCAAGTTGACACATAAAACCGACCATCACAGTCAGCAAAACCAGTTGAAGCTCCCTGCTAATATCTTCAGGATCCCTTCCCTTCTCTCTGCCCTCATTTATACCACCCGAAGTCAAGCCCCAAGGTCAGTGGCTCCTCCCTGGTGTCCATATATCCAGGCCCATGGTCTCCACCCCAACTCAGTGTGGCATACTTCAGGTCAGAAACTGCTTGGCATTCTCCATTGATTATGGGATAAATACCAAAATCTTAAGTTGAACAGTTACTACTATTCATTTTGTACCAAAGCTCTAAGCCACACTGGTTTTCTCATCCACTTCAAACCTTTCCTTCTGCACGTCATGATAACAGCTGACATTTCTTGGCCCTTGCCAGTTCCCGAGAACTGTGCCCAGTGCTTTGACATAGATTGTCTAATTTAATAATGAGAACAATTGCATTTTTTCACATGGGGAAACTGAGTTACAGAGTCACTAGAGTAACTTGTCTTGGTCACCAGGTTAGTCCCTGGCCTAACCTATAATCTCACAAGTCTGACTCCATAGTCCATGACTTTGAGCATTACGTTATGCTGCTGCTCTGAAGAGTCTGTCCTCATTTATCCAATGATCTTCTACTTACCCTCAATGTCCATCTCAAATGTCAACTCTTCTCTGAAGCCTTTCAGATTTCGCAGGTAGAATCTTCAGTCCTCTCTTCTGTGCCTTCAGAGTTCTTTGCTCACTGAGTTTTTTGTGCCCCTTTCTATAATAATTTGCTAACTTGACTGCATTGTCTCGCACTTGATGTGAACTCCTCAAGGAGAGGCAAGGTGTTGGCCTCACCTGTTTCCCTAAAGCCCAACACAGCGTCTGATGTAACTGCTAGTTATCAATAATTGTTGTCGAAAGATTGACTTATCTGGGGATTTATTGTCTTTCCCAAGCCTCACTAATGACCCTGCATTGCTGACAGCCATGCATTGCTCTGCTCTTTGGTCTCTACCCATGCATTCCATGGGAACTGCAATAAAATGGAAGCTGATTTCTAATCCTCTTAATTGCCATTGCAACAGGTTGCTGATGACTGATAGCACCCTGCAGATAGAATTATCTGACTGGTTAATGAAGGAAGGGTGGTATGTGCTTTTCCCCCTTGAAGGAGCTAGGTAACTGTCTCCACTGCCAACTTCATCTCAGCTATGTTTCCCCAGTGTCTCAATGGCTGAATCCAGTGAATTATTCGCTGGCAAAGCAGTTGTCTGGGAGGGTCCAAGCATCAGATGGCATGGTGTCACTGGTGTGCCCATCTGGGGCACCCTGGCATCTCTGGGGTGGCTGCAAGGAACTTAATTTGCATGAGCCCTTGAGATGCCTTCTAGGACCAAAAGGCAAGCACGGGCCCCCAGTACACCAAAACTAAAATTCCTGAATATGGGCATCACATGTTACTGCCAATCTTTTAGATTCAGGTTTCTGTAGATTAAAAAATAAATCAGTGGACTTGCCCTGAGGTGGGCAAGCTCCCAGATGCCTGGGCTGTTAATGGGAAGTGACAGTGTCTGGTACCAGTTGGCTGTCAGCCCATCCAGCCTCCAAATAATCCATGCCTGAGTCCCCCAAATCCTAGCTAGGATGCTGTTATACTTTGCCCTAAGTGAGGAAGCCTCCCTTGTTTGACAGGGCAATGCGTATTCCTTGGGTGGGAAGGGGATTCTGTTCAACTAAGGGAGAGCATCAGGGATGAATAAGGTAGCATAAAGTGACCCACTCTGGCATGGAGGAGAGATGTGAGGCTCAAATGGCAGGCACATGAAGTATCATGATTAGCCTCCTGTGCATGAAGACTGCTCATGCTATGGGCTGAAAGTTTGCGTCCTCCCAAATTTCATATGTTGAAGTCCTAGCCCCCAGCGTCATTCTATTAAGAGGTGGGGCCTTTGGGAGGTGTGATTAGTGCCTATAAGAAGACATGAGAGTGCTCTAGCCATATGAAGACACAACTAGAGGACAACCATCTGCAAACCAGCAGACTGCCCTTATCAAACACCAGATCTACCAGTGCCTTGATCTTGAACTTCCCAGTTTCCAGAACTGTGAGATATAAATGTTTTTGTTTAAATCATCCAGTCAATGATGATTTGTTATAGCAGCCTTAGCCGCCTAAGACAGCTAGTCATCACAGAAAGATTTGAATGGTGGCTACTCCAGTCCCTGAGGAGGGAAAGGAGAAATCTAAGCTGTTGCAGTCCCTTTTATTCCACTTTACGGCCTCAGAGTGAGTAGCTAGCTGCATTCCCATTGCAGTTTGGCTGGTCTGCCCTAGGCTTGCATGATTTCCCAACCTTCATCTGCTTGCTCCAGTGGCCTCTTCTTGTGAGCTGCATTCTACGGCTTTCCTGGACTGCATGCTTCCCAAGGGCGGGGACCACGTCAGTCATCTGTGTCATCTCGACTTCCAGCACAGGGCTTGGCACATCACTGGTACCCAATAAATATTTGATGAATAAAAATGAGGTGCAGATCACAGGCAAGACACAATTGCTTCATGCTAATAGACACGTTGATTGGCTAAGAACTGCTACAGTCTTGCTTGGGTGCAGATACAGCTACATGTCCTTGGTTAATTTTATTTGTTTTGGCAATTATGATAACAATTATGATAATAAGAATCCTCTTTCACTCCCAAATCTTCTGGCTTGAATGTCTAAGGTACTTGCCAAATGCTCTGGGTATTTGCCAATTCTCCTTTTTTGCTCTGTACTCTGTGGATATGGCCTTGATCCTCCAGAGCACTGGTGCAGAAGTGAGTTTGGGAGTTTAAATTAGTCAGTTAATCTGTTCTTTATTTGGACTAGATATATTAACTGGGGGATTGTGAGAAGAACATGAAACTTGGGGACCAAAGAGACTTGAGTCCTATTATGATTAAGGCATTTAGTCTCTGTGTAATTTTGAGTAAACATTTAACCTCAGTTTCCACATCTGTAAAATGGAATAAACCATATCTGCCACATAGTATTGTTCAGAATATTAAGGAACTACAGGAAAGATCTGGAGATAGGGAGCTCAGGCTGATGAGGGAGATAGACAATAAAAAAATCTCTCTACAATATCTGTATCCTGGCAGGGGTGAGTCTGAGGCCCGCTGTAGGAGCCTGAATTACTGCGTATCCACCCTGTGTCTCAGACTGTGCAGGGGAGAGAGGCCATGGAGGTTTATGCCCATGCATGAGTAAATGCAATGCTCGTGGCTCGCCACAGCCTCTGGCATGCGTGGGTCCTGGCTTGGGGTTGAGAGCCCTGTCAATGGACGATGATGAAACGTGTCTTTGGAAGTAGGGTCCTGCACACACGTGTGAATTTAGCTCCCAGTGCACATTAGTCACAGGAAATAGAAAATGATAGCTTTCAGGAGGCAACAGTTAAATGGATGCAGAGGGCACTGGCTGCGGACACTTGTTAGAAACATGAACTTTCATTGTAGGGATCAAAACCTGTCCTTATACTAAACCGCATGAAAAGGGGGTACATTTTGCTACTTTGTTCAGGGTGGAGGATTTAAATGGTAAGAGAGGGGCCAAGGTGAGGCCAGGAAGGGAGGTGGCCAATTTGTCCTGCTGGATCCCTGCACCTGCCCCAGTGGGAATGAGGGTGATTTCAACAGGGAACATTTAAATAGTGGTGTCTAGGATGGGTAAAGGTGGGGTTGGGATTTGGGGCTGGGGAGAAGGGGGCAGTCAGTCATGCAGAGGCACAGTGCTGAAGGCCCTGGAGAAAGAGTGTGGGGTGGGGACTAAGAGCCGTGGTGAGGTATCAGATGATCTATGCCAGTTCACCTGGCCTCTCTGTGCCTCAGTTTCCTCATTTGAGAACATGGTGCTGAGCTGTGTTCTGGGCACAGCAAAAGAAAAAAAAGTGACAGTTAAAAAGGTCTTTGATTACCCAAATCACTAAATAATGGCATTTAATTATTCATAATATGTTTTGAGATCTTGGGATTGAAAGCTATGGAGATTATACCCTGTTATTAGCTGGTTGTTAGGAACCACTGTTCAGGTAAAAGACATAATTACTACGTGCATTTGATATCATGGGGGAAAGGAGTAGAGGTCCATCCTCTGATTCCCACTCCCAGGTCATCCGAGCTATTCCAGGGTGCGAATGTGCACCCACTTGTTCTGAGCCTTTTTCTTTATCTCATGCATGGCCTGGGCTCCACCACTGTTATCTCCGGGGAGTGCATTCTGGGTGAGGGCTTCCTGGGCTTTTTGGAGTTGATGAGGTTGGTCTCTGCTGCCCTGTCTATCAATCATCAGCTCTAATTCGATTGAAAACATCCTCCTCCCAACCCCAAGTTTGTGGCAGCTCACGTGGCTGCTATGTAAATCTCAGCCCCTGGAGCAGTTTAACAGCTGCGGTGACCATAGGTAGTAACTCAGCCACCTCTATAAATGGAAAATAAAAACAACAACCCATTATGGATGATGGTAGGTCTGCAACCTGCACACAGCACATCATAAACTTGAGCGATTGCTCCTGTGCTTGGCTGAGGACAGGACTGGGGAGGGGGCACAAAGTGGCAGGAGAGGAGATTTGTGACCTGCAACTTCCAGGTTGCCTCTCCTCTCTCTGTCCTGGCCCAGCCCAACCACAGATGCTAAAGAACTTCAACCTGCCCTGTCCTGAGCAAGCAGGACGTGGCTTCACATCAGGCTCCATCTCCACCTGTGGTGGGGGTTAGCGTTGGCTGGTTAGTCTTGCTGCTCTCATTCTAAAGCTGCTGTGTGTGCTGGACCTTATTGGGGCCACTGCAGTCCTGTTGCCCCTCTCATGTTGCGTCACCAGCTTTGGGGGGGTGCATGACAGAAGGAAAGTGTAAATGCCATAAATATGGGGACTCTTTAATCACTTGCCTTAGTCACTGCTGTACCCCTAGCATCTAGAGCTGTGCCAACAATACAGTGGGTGCTCAATAAAGATTTTTCTGAGAGGAGCAGTAAATGAATAAGTAACGTCTCTGGGTTGAGGGGCCTGGTCTGATCCCAGCTCTGCTGCTTACTAGCTGTGTAAAGTGGGAAAGTTACTCAATCTCTCTGAACCTCCTTTTTTCTCATCTATAAAGTGGAAATCAAGTGCTCATGTACCTTGATTGTTGTGAGGGCTAAAACAGATGGCATTTCTAAACATACCTAGCCCTGGCCGGCACATGAGTTACTTCAGAGTGACAAATGAGGCTATTGAGGCTTAGAGAGGTTAAGGGGTTTGCCAAAGTGGTGGAAAATGTAGGAGGGAAAGCTCAGGTGTCCTGAGTCATCCAGATTTAGTTATTTTAATTGTTGTGAACTATGTGTATGTCCCAGATATCAGAGGGAATTTGGTGGTTCCTCTCTCCAGCCCTGAGGGACTTGGGAGTCCTCAGAACTTATTCAGGTTTGATGTCCATTTCAGTAAGTGTTTATTAAGCACCTACTCCATGCCAAATTGGGGTGAACCTTGGAGTAAGGGTGGATAAAACCAAGTCCTTGTCCTCAAAGAGCTCACAGTCTGGTGGAGAACATAGGCACAGTGGAAATCAGAATAGAATATGACCAGCACCATATTGGCATTATATACAGAGTTCTTCAGAAACTCACAGGTGGGAGAGTCTAACTCTGTCCAGGGGTATCTGGGAAAGCCTTAGAGAGAATAGGATGCAAACTGAGTCTTGAACGATGAGAAGAAACACTCCTGGAGGAGAAGAAACACTCTCAATGGAGAAAGGAGTGGAGTATTAGAGATAGAAAGAATAGGGCAGAGGGCAAAACCTGAAAGTCCGAATATATGTGTAGTGTGCATGGATTGATGAATGGGTTAGTGTAGAAGAAGTAGAGGCAAGTGGAGGAGTAGGGGAAGACCAGGCTGGGTCAGATGATGAAGGGCTTATGGGCTCTTCCAAAGATGTATTAGTATTTTTTCTTAAGGGGAACCATTTTTTCACCAGGGAACCATAGTGGACTGTAAGCAGAAGAATGACAAATATATTTATGACTTCATAAGATTACTGTTGACTGACTGGTGAATGATACAGAAGGCTTCAAAACTGGGCACAGTAAATGTAAATTCAGATACAACTGAAGGTAACCAACTGTGTACGACATGCCTGACTGTCATCTCACTGTAGCTACAGGCAAGGGAGATCCAAGGAATGATAGCAACCATCAGAAACTAAAGAAAATATGGAATGACCCTCCCCTAGAACTTTCAGAGATTGGCCCTGTGACATCTTGATTTTGGACTCTTGTTCTCTAGAACTGTTAGAGAATAAATTTCTGCTGTTTAAACCACTCAGTTTGTGGTGATTTGTTATGGCAACCCTAAGATACTAATACACCTTACACAACAGCCTGTGAAGGAGATTGTTATTTTTTTTGAGGAAATCTAATTCTTGTAGAGTGTGAGGATCCTGATTATCCTCCAATTATGGGAAGGGGGGAAATATCATGCAAATAATCACACAAATAATCATGCCATTACAAAGGTGATAGGTGTGATAAAATTAAAGCACAGGACATGGGAGGATTACGGTTATCCTCCCAGTAAGTACAGAATCTGGGGTTTAAAATCAGGTTTATCTGACATCAAACTCATTTTCTTTTCATTAGACTGGTGAGGAATTTTGTGAGCAGCTTATTTGGGAGGGAGGTTAGCTATCTGTGGGAGCTCCAGGTCTGGAAGGTGAACAAAGATGCAGATTGTCTTTGGAAAGCCCCACAGAACATTCTAGAGACTCATTTGAAGCCAGTAGGAACTACTTAGTCAGCTCAAGGGACACTAAGGTGACTGCTCCTTTATTTTTTCCAATTACTTGAGTCCCCACTTACATTATTAGCATAAAGAGAAAATTTCCAAGGACCACTTGACGTCTTGTTTAGTAAAAAGGGGGCCCATTCTGTTCCAAATGTCAGGTGAGAGAACTAGAAATCTTCACCTATTCACTAGAGTATCGTTTTGGTCCTGTCCACATGGTGGCGCTGTTGAACACCAGTCTCGTACAATCCAGTGGACTCTTGTTCACTGAAGCAGTAATGTTCTTGCTGGCCTAAATTTCTTCAGAAGTCACAGTGGTGGGGGCTCCAGATGTGAGGTGTCCCAGAATGGGCCACTTTCATTACAGCAAGACCCTAGACTTTCATTACAGTTATGTGTATGTGGGTGCCTGTGTGTATATGTTGTATGTATGTGTGTGTGTTTGTGTGTATAAGTGTCCGTAGGTGTATATGTGTTTACATATGCATGCATATATGTATGTGTACATAAAGCACTTGGATTCCCAAGACTTTTTGTAGGATAAGGTAGATTGTCTCTAAAATGATTATTGAAGTAGTCATCCTGATTTGATGGTATAGGGGCTCTGCCTTCTCTTCCTTCCTGGTAGTATGCTGATGGGAAGGCATTTGACCAGAGCTGGGGCGAATAGGCTGGGGACATGCTTAAATGTGACTCCCACAGGGAGGCTTTCCTTCACCCCTAAGTTTCAGTGGGGGTGCTCTGTTATAACCATGCATGGTGTCTTGTACTTTAATTTTATCATATTTATCACCTTTGTAATTGCATGATTATGTGTGTGATTATTTGCATAATATTTCCTCCCACTCCCCATAATTGGGAACTCCATGAATACTGGAAACATTTTCGTACTTCTGTATTCCCAGGGCCTAGAATCGGCACTTAAGAAGAATTTGGTGACTATGAACACACTATCAGAGACAACAGCTCATACCTCAGCTCTGTTGCTAACCATCTGGCCTATGAGATCTGGGGCTAGTTGTCCAATCTCTCCAAGCCTCTGCTTCTCCACTGGAAAAATAAAGATAAAAATATAAATATACCCACTTCAAAAGGATGCTGTGAGGACTGAATAACATAAAGCATGGAAAACACAGCATAATGCCTGGCATAGAGCAAGTACTCCCCATACAGTAATTTAAAAAGATCTTCCTCCATCCCACACTCCTCTCCCTCCCTTCCTTCCTTTTTTCCTTCCTCCTTTCATTTCCATCCTCCTGCTCACTTGCTACTCTCTCAGAGCATTGTGTGTATATGTGTATGTGAGTCCATGTTGTATGCATGTATATGTATATGCATATGTGGTTATGTTTATGTGGATGCCTGTGTGTATATGTTGTATGTATGTGTGTGTTTGTGTGTATAAGTGTCTGTAGGTATATATGTGTTCACATATGCATGCATTTGTGTATGCATATCGATGTGTGTATCTGTGTTAGTTGTATGTGTGTGTATATTATATGTGTACATGCGTATATATTTTTTGTACATATGTGTATATACACACACGTATATATGTGTGCATGTGTATATGTATGTGTGTTTGTATGTGTGTATATACACATACATGTATATATGTGTGCATGTGTATATGTATGTGTGTTTGTATGTTTGTATGTGTGTGTGTCTGTATGGGGTTTTTCTGTATGGGTGTGTGTGTATGTGTGGGGTTTTTTTGTGTGTGCACCTCCAGCATGGGAGACTCTCACCCTTGAGGAGTAGGGCTGTGAGTAAATCTTGGGTAGAGGAGTCTGTGCTACCAGTTTAGGGGCTCCACTGCCTGGAAGGCCTGGCCCTTCCAGGGCATGTAAGGACAGTGCCGTGCTTAGAGCTGTTCTCACCTGCCTGGCGGCAGCTCCACCCCTGCAAGCCATCAGCAGGGGAGGAGGCCTGATTTGTGATGAAGGCCAGATATCCATGCATCTGAGTTTGTCTTTTGCCTGCGTCATCCTGGGTCTTCTCTAGCTCCTCCTGGCCTCCAGGCTTGGCAGGTGAGGATCATGGGAGGTAGAGAACAGGCCTGTTGAGGAAGATGCCTTTACTTTCACAGGCATTGCAGAAGGGCAGTTATCAGGAAGACCCAGGGGATGCCACCCACTAGTGACCTTGCAAGTTGCCAAGCTCTTGATGTCTCAGTTTTCTCACCTGCATAGTGGGAATTTTTGAGATGAGAGTCTTACACTCAACTTAGTCTTAAACATACCCAGTAGCCAAATGAGTGAAGAAGGTTAATTTTGGGGAAAAAAAAGGATGCAGGGAAAATATTCTGACCCACATATAATTCAACCTCAGCCAATTGCTGCTGTGTGAGAAGTTCATCTGAGAACTTCCAACTTTTCAATCATTCAAGAGAAGGCAGAAATCTGACTTTGTACACAAAATCCTACAATACTTCATGTTGAAAAAACATCAAGATTTCTTAAAACACTCTATGTGTTGTAAATAAAACATCTCTATGGTCCAGATGTGGTAGTCAGACCACTAGTTCATGTTCTCAGTCTTGTGCATATACTAAACACTCAAATATATTTGTAAATAATCAGATGCTGCTTGCTCCGAGAATGAAAGAAGGAGAGAACTGGGGAGAGGGAGAAAAACAGAAGTGAATAGTGGAGCAGGGGAAGGTGGCCTAGTCAGAGGGGTGGTTGAGGGCCGGTGAAGGGAGAGTTCAGTTGTGAGAGTGTGTTTGGCTTCTGTCTGATCTCAAGGTGGAGCCCCCAGGACACACCTGGCTCCCCCTTCTCCACTGATGCAGGTAAAAACCAATCTTGATGTTGGGATGTTCAAGATGGGGGCTACCAGCCAGATAGGCTTCTGTCCACATGCATGTCCTCTTTCCCCACCTTGCTGTCATTGTAGAATATGCTATTTCAGAATAAGGGGATTCCATTAAGAGATGGAGGGGTTTTTGAGTTGTTCAGCTTGGCACTTGATATCACCAGACTAAGTCAGATAATATTGCACCAGCTGGGTTTACAAAAATCACCCTGCGCCTTACAGGGCTGGGGCCAAGTTAGGAAGGTGGGTGCCTGTCAGTGAGCTCAGCTACCCGCCTACCCAGATGCATTCCTTCCAGTACATCTCAATCCATGTGCAGGCAGCTGTAACTGCCCTGGGCAAGTGACTTCAACTTCCTGAGCTTCAGTTTCTTCATCTTTAAAATGGGGATAATGACACTTGGCTCACGGTTGTTGGGAGGACTGGATAGTATACCTGCTCCTTTCTTCCCACCTTGCGTTGGCCAGTGTTACACAGATCTCATCACCATACTTACTTCCCCTCTGTGTGTCCAAGCTTTTTGAGAAGTCCACCTGACTCTAGCCCTGCTCCTTCTCCCAACAGCCACCTAGGGGTCTGAAGAAGAAAGGCCCAAGATATCTCTGGCTTCTAAACCCTAACTCACTCAGGTCATCTGTTGACATGTGTGAGTGTAGACTTCGACAAGCACACTCTGGAAGAGTTCAGGCTTCTTCAGATTCAGGATTGGCAGAGAGACAACGGGCCCACTTCTCAACTTCCTTTGGTCAGGAGGGATGGGGTATGTGGTTAGGGCCAATTCCTCTTTTTTTTTTGGGATACACATTGACTCATTTATCCTTGGGGACAGTACAGCATGGAATTAAGAGTGTGGATCAGTGGAGAAAAAAAAAACCGCTTATACACTGTTGGTGGGAGTGTAAATTAGTTCAACCATTGTGGAAAGCAGTGTGGCAATTCCTTAAAGAGCTAAAACCCAAACTACCATTCAACCCAACAATCCCATTACTGGGTATGTACCCAAAGGAATATAAATTGTTCTACCATAAAGACACATGCACATGTATGTTCATTGCAGCAATTTTCACAATAGCAAAGGCATGGAATCAACATAAATGCTTATCATTAGAAAACTGGATAAAGAAAATGTGATATGTATATACCATGGAATACTACACAGTTATAAAAAAGAATGATATCATGTCCTTTGAGGGAACATGAATGGAGCTGAAGGCCTTTATCCTTAGCAAACTAATGCAGGAACAGAAGACCAAATGCCTCATGTTCTCACTTGTAAGTGAGAACCGAATGATGAGAACACATGGATACAAAGAGGAGAACAACAGGCCCTGGAGCCTGCCTGAGGGTGGAGTGTGGGAGGAGGAAGAGGAGCAGGAAAAATAACTATTGGGTACTGGGCTTAATACCTGGGTGATGAAATAATCTCTGTACATCAAACTCCTGTGATCCAAGTTTACCTACATAACAAACCTGCCCATGTACCCCTGAACCTAAAATAAGATTCTTTTTAAAAAAAGCAACTGTCTCTTTAAAGGAAAAGAAAAGCAATTAGCCTGGCCAACATGGTGAAACCAAACCCTATCTCCACTAAAAATACAGAAATTAGTCAGTTGTGGTGGTGCACGCCTGTGGTCCCAGCTACTTTGGAGGCTGAGACATGGGAGGTGGAGGCTGCAGTGAACTGCGGTCATGCCACTGCACTCAAGCCTGGACAATAGAGTGAGACTCTGTCTTAAAAAAAAAAAAAAAAAAAAAAGGCTTGTGGATTCAGAGTCTCTTCCAATCCCAGGGCTGCCATTTACAAACTGGGTATCTTTGGGCAAATGACTTAACGTCTCTGAGTTTCAGCTGTAAAATAGACAAAACAATAATGTTGACCTCAACACAGAACCAATGTCGAGAGTAAATAGACAATGCACAGAGCATGGCAAGTAGAAGCACTCCAGATTCTCAGGTTTACACATGTACTGCATTGATGCAAATTTATAATTCCATCAATAAACTTTAACAAAAAATTGCACCTTTATTGTTTGATAGTATCCAAATCCGAAGGCAAAAAATTCCAGAAGTCTTAGAATCCAGTACGAAAATCCCCTGGCAATTAGAAAGACGATGCTTTTCTTCTGAATATTTCAGGGCACAGTGCAGAGTCTATGTTATTTCCCTCTCAGACTCCAAGGACATTGAGCAGAGCTCTGGATTGGACTATGGGTCCACTGCAGGGGAGGTGGTAGAGATGAACAAGATGGAAGGATTATCTGGACACTCCAAGAGGGACAGGGGTAGGGGGGTAAAAAACTTCAGAGAAGAGAAGCTGAGGTGGGAATGGGTAGAATGGGAATAAATTAAGTTGAAAATACTTTTTGAGCATTTACTGTGATTCTAGACACTCCAGATGGTGGGGAACAAGATGAATGTGGTCTATGAGCCACTCATGGGACAACAGATCCTGAGCAGGAATTACAGGTGTGGGGAAAGCTACAAAGGAGGATGTTCATGGTGCTATGAAGATTCATATAAGGGCATCTAGCCCTTATATGAATGGTGTGGTGCAGAGTCTCCCTAATGAAGCATGCTTGTGTTTTTAATAGTAATAGTAACAACAACAACAACAACTAACAATTACCAAGGTCTCACTATCTGCCAGGCATTTTGGATGTATGATCTCATCACATCCCTCCCAGAGCAAGCCATTGAAATAGATATTTTAAAGAAGCTGTGGCTCTGGGAGGTGGAGTAATGCCTACAGTCACTTGACTATCAAGTGCTGAAGTCCAATTTGGGGTCAAAACCTCATAGTTGTCCGGCGCATGAACACAGCGAATTCTGGGCTTCAACTAGTCCTACTTGGGCTAGTTGAGTGCAATCTGAGTGTAACCAAGGAACAGCCTCAAGCCTCCCTTCTGTTCTCTTCCTCCAGGATATACACAAGTTCTCATAAGGTAGAAGGAGAGACCCTGGAAAAGTAGACACACTGAAGGGAAGACTGGCATAGAAAAAGGGAGGGCCATTTCCATCTCCTCCCTTTGGTGGTGATTTTCTTGTCTCTTTCCTTCGGGAATGCACAATCTCACTGCATTCATTCAAACTTCCTGGGCATCTGTTTCTCTAGGAGGCTCATACTGTCTATGGAGTGAGTTCTCCTGTGGGTATGTTTCCAACTTTTCCTTTTTATTTGGCATCATTTGAGGTTGAAGAGGGGGCTGAGGTCTATTCCTCTGAGGGTTGAGGGATGAAAGAAATTGCCTGATTTCCAGCTCTTTGTGCTGCCACCTTGGGCTTCATGCACTATCCCAGGGACCAGCCCCTCAATTCAGCAAAGGAAGGGGAAGTGTGTTTTTGTGGTCTTTCTAACACTTGGACAAAGCCAGAGGCCCATGTGGGAGAAGACAGATTCATAAGATAAAATCTTCCCAAACTTAGGGATAGCGTGAAGTGTGACTGCTAGAAGGGTGCTTGATATTGGAAGTTATTTTCTTTCTAGACCTCGCACTGTTGCCTGCATGCATGAATGTGGCAAAGTCCCTACTAAAATTCCATTTCCCAGGCAAGGTGAAGGTTGAGCAAATTTTTGCTAGGCCTGGTTGAACCTGGGCAATGAGAAGAAGAAGAGGCACAAGGCACATTTTTAGAATCAAACTGGACAACTCCTCTTTGTGGTTCTAAATATTCAGACACTTTAAAACAAACAAATTTCTGTTTTCCATCTCAACTGGAAGTGGTCAGGACCAAAACTGAAAGCAGTGGCATCTAGGAGTGAGGCTGACCTCTCTGTAGTGGAGTCTCCCGTCCTGGTCTGACCAGAGTGAGACCCAGGTGCTGGGTCAGCTTGGTGAAGACTTCACAAGATAGCTTACTCTTTAGTTGCATATTCAACAAGAATCAATTGCTATTTTTTCTATGTCAAGACTTGTTCTGGAAACTGGACATTGAGAGACGGTGAAGACATAGCTATCCCTGATCTCTCAGGATCTCAAGGACTGATGACAGAGAAAATATATAGTCAAATAAAATATTCCAATGTTAAGACTTAAAACAAAGGTCCATATGAAGTGTTCTGGCTACAGAGAGGAGTGACTAATTCTGCTGGGTCAGGGAAGGTGGTCAGGCAAGCTTTAAGAGCTTCAATTTAAACTCTAAAGAATGTGTAACCTAAATAATTCTTGACATATCCCATGTGGCTCAGTCTGATTTCAGTGTAGCCGAAGAGATAGTAAAAAGAGGCAAACATGATTGTTGGAAGTGATTCAAGCTCTGATTCAGTTTCTGAAGGAAGTGTTAAATGGGGACGGGCTACTCTTATAAATACTGTCTTCTTATAGCACCCTCACTCAGTATCCTCTAGGTGGGAGCCCCTGAAGTTCCTCCTATTTTCCAATCTCAACTATTAATGCCACAAGACTCTCTGATGCTCAGCTCTCTTGTATTTTAAAAAATATATCTTCCCCATATTACCTATGTCTCAGCTCTTTGTTAAATAGGGGACTCAGTCTCTGCATTGTATGGTATCTTTGTGAAGACCGTAGCCCTGGTTCTGCCTCCTAAGGAAGTGGAGTGGGGAGGGAAGGAAGATCCTGAATGCTCACATTTTAGTAATTCTTTTTCCTGTTAATGTTAAATGGGGTTTCTCTAAGACAAGAAGTGGGAGAAGGGCCATCCTGGTAAAGAGGACCTTGTCAAAGGTATGGAGGCAAAAAAGAAGACATGAGAGGGCAATTAGATGTGAACAGAGCTGGGGATGTGCATGAAGAAGAAAGCAGGGAGATAAGATTGGAGAACTTAAAAGCCACTGGAGTGTGAGTGGCCTTGAGGCCAATGTGTAGGAATCTGGACTTGATCCCAAGAGTCATGGAATCTATGGAGGATTTTTTTTTTTGCTTGTTTTTAATTTGGATAAGATGGGATCAGGTTTGCATTTTAAGAAGATGGCTCTGATGGCCTGTGGGAAAATTGGGTGGGACGGAGAGAGAGGCTTGTAGCCAGAAAATCAGTCAGGAAACTGTTGCAAAAGCCTGTGCACATGATACCTGAATTGATGTGACCAGGGAGATAGGGAAGAAGGGATGAATGCCCAAGCTATTTCAGGGTGGAACAGGCAGGGGAAATAGCTTTGCCTGTTAACCAGCGTCCACTCATTTGTCAAGGTGGTCATGAAAGAAGGCATCAGGCACAGAACACATGGATACTCAATGCCTTGGCACCCAATCTATGTGCGCAGTAGGTTAATTGCACCTGTAATTAATTACAAGTCCAGGCTTGGAAGCCTTTTTCTGAAGACATAGACCAATGGACTCAGAACAAGCAACTGGGTGAGGCTTATCCACTTTCCCAGCTTTCCTGGCTACTTCCCACGTAGACTCTGATCGCCAAAGACCAACCTGGGAGCACTGCCCTCTTTCTCAATCCATTGTTCCTCCCTGCTTGGCTTGAAATCTAGGTGGAGGCAATAATAACTTCTTTCCCAGGGTGCATTCAAGAGCACAGAGAGGAGGACATATGGCCTTTTGAGGCAGGAAACCAGGACTCAACTCCAAATACCACTGGCCTTAATGAGTCACTGCACCTCTCAGAGCTTTAGATTCTTCATCTGTAAAATGGAAAAGAGTGCCTTCCTTTGAAAGTTGTGAAAATTATGAAGTAACACATACAAACCCCATGTCATGTGCTTGGCACATAGTAGGTGCTCAATAAATGTTTACTTTCTTCCATTGAATTTTGACTTCCAATGTAAGACTCAAGTCATTGCTTAGGGGGATAAGCAACTGTGTCTGGTACCTGTTATGATTATTTTATAGATAAGGACATTGAGGCACACACACACTACATATGTCACTATTTGTAAAATATGACTTGTACTACCTTACAGCCAGAAACTTGGCCTGCTTCAAGCTAGATCCTGAAACTTACGCCACCTCAAGCTGGGTTCTGGCTCCTGGCTCCAAAGGACCTTCAGAACCAAGGTTCTGAAACACACAGCACTTTAGCTGACCAGGGGCCTGGGAAGTTGGATTCTAAGGGATGCCACAGAAAGTTTGAGTCTCTGAGCATCAAGCCTGTCTTCTGTCCTGTCAGCTGGGTGACTAGCCAAATGGTCCTCTCACCAGGAGGCTGGTTCATTAAGTGTTTATTATGGACTTTGATGAAGCTGGGACTAAATTTCTCTGAAGCAGTTGTGTTGTAGAAGGAAAAGAACAGGAGAGAAGGAATGAGGCATGTCATAGGTGCTGAAGGAGAGACATTAGAGGCCTTAGAAGGATGGGTCTCAGGCTGGGGACTTAATAAGGACAGCCTTAGGGAACTCTTTTCTTTCTGCCATGAGGGGCAGCTGAATCCCAGAAAGTTGTATTAGTATAGGGCTTTCTATCTTACAGGCATTCAACTTACACATTTCAGCTTTGAAACAAAAAGAAAGAGAGGAAACAAAAATGTAAATACAGAGATAATTCTGACCATTATTCTATTCAGTGAGGGTAGGCACAGAGAGAGCATGTGGTGTGGGGAAAGTGAACCTTCCAACTGGGCATTCACGTGCCTCTCTATGTATGAGTGCCTTGAAGCATCAGGTGTGATTCTGGGGTTAAGGATTTTAATATTTCCATGCAACATTGCCCCAAGCATACATCTATTTTATTCTCTAAGTGCTTAAGGGAAGCAATGGTGATTTGTTCCAATGCTAGAGAGACAATCTGGCCTTGTGGACAGATTGAGAAATGTGTGCGAGTCTCCCATAGGGATCCTAGGATGGTGATTCACAATACTCGCCAGCTCCCTGTCCTTTTCTCTGTCTGTGGACATAGAAGACTGAACAACTTTTAGCTCAAGTGGGGCCATGTGACAGGTTTTAATCAGGTTCTAACCAGTAGGTTGTGAGCAGAAATGATATGCCCCACTATAGGGTTGAGGTTTGTAATTGCCAGTGCAAGAATCTCCAGAGCTGTCTTTCTTTCTGGCATGGTGACCACTGATGGCTGCTTTGTAGGCCCTGGATCCTGAGTGAGTGTAGCTAACAGAGTCTCCCTACCTGCCTGCATGAGAAACATGCAGCACTGAATGAGAGAGAAACCTTCATGGTTTCATCTGAAATCTTTGGGCATGCTTGTCATAGCAGCATAACCCAACCCATCCTGACTGATACAGAGATTTTTAAAGGGGAATTTTGGGTATACATGATTGCCACCTTACACTGTGACTTTTGAATCTATGCCCCCATGGCCCCATTAGAGTAGTAGCTCTGTACTTCACATGCATGATCTCGTTCAATACTTACCAGTACCATAAGAGGTTGATAGGATATTCCCCATTTTGTAGGTGAGGAAATGAGCATAGAGTGGTCAGATACCTTGTCCATATTCACCATGGCAGGGATGGATTTTAAAGTCAGGTTTTTCTGATGCTAAAGCCAGTGCTGTCTCCATAGTATCACCGGTCCTTATAGCTTCAGAGCTAGGTTCCCCCAAGAGGGAGGGTGAAGCAGTGGAGGTTGGGCAATGGAGCTGCCCCACCAGGCTTTGGCCATTCCAATGTCAGCCAGTCCCTGCCATGTGCTAGGAGTCCCTGCTCATCCACTTACCCCATACTCCCTCCCACACTAATGATATTTACTCTAGCCACCCTGGCAGGGTGTTCCACTGCCTAATTACTGTTTAGAAACTTCTGAAGGCAGAAAACATGATGTTAAGTACTTAATGGTTAAAGGATTTATGTCAAGTCTAGAGTAGAGTGGGAGACCTGGGTTGCTGGCCCAGGGCAGTGTGGAGAAACTGGGGATTGAGACCAGAGAAGGTGCATTGTGTCATGGAAAAGCAGGGTGGGAACAGAGGCTCTGGCAATGCCTACTTAGGCTTAAGCCAAGACTCATATTTTCTGGGTCATGTGGCCATGGGGAATGTCACCCACCATTGTCGACTCTCGATTTCTCTCTGGGGCCAAACTCTTGGATTTGCCATTGTATCACAAACACAACAAATTATTTATTGAACAGTTGCTAAGTGCCAAAAAGCTGGCTAAGAACCAGACAGTCATAATTTCATGTATTCTTCACCATGATGAGACAGGCTTTTTTCCCCATATGGAATCTGAGGCTGACAGGGTGACATGACTTATTCAAAGATGCACAGGTGATGAATGGTAGATTCTAATCAAGATATTTCTGGATCCTGAGCTTGGGCTCTTAAACTCCAAGCAGCCATATGTCTCTTTTGAATGAAGTTTGGAAGAACAAAGTCAAGCATCTTTGGAGTCACAATGATATGACTTTGAGACTTCAAACCCTGTGCCTCAAATCCCTATACCTTTTAGTCTGTCTGAATCATGGTGCCCACTTCATTAAGGTGGGAATTCTGATTATATAATGTAATAAAAATTAGTGTCCTTCCTGAGGATTCTTAAGTCTTAGCTTAAAAAGACTGTTCAGTGATAATCCTCTCTATCCCAGACTTACAAATTCATTCCTCTCTTGAATATCTCCCAAGATGGGGAACACCACTTCTCAAGGCAGCCCTTTCCCAAGTTGCACAGAGCTCTGTCTCAGAGAGCTCTACCTGAGTAAATGTACAGGCAGAGGAACAGCCCTCATCCCCAGGGGGTGTGGGAAGAGTAGGAGGAGCAGGGAGGGGTGGGCATTTAATGGTTGCATCCTGGTGGGTGTCCAGGGGTGCATGCCTGTGATAGTGATGACTCCATAGTGATAATGGGCCCATTTCCCTAATTGGCATTAGTGATGCCATTTGGTCTGAGCACCCACTTCTGCTTTTCCTTGACCCACACCTCACTGAAGCTCTGTTCTGAATGGTCACGCCTGACCTGCCGATATCGCACTTGTCTTGCCAACACTGATTGGTCCTGGAAGCCTAGGCAGAAGGTGTGTGTCTGTTCTGGGTGCTTCTAGACTCAGGCTTCTGGCCTGTTTTGCCCTGGATACAAGTGAAAGCCTGGTTTCCTTCCAAAATGGGATGATCATTTTCTGAGAGCAAGGTCTCTTATGACCCAGATAATGGCCTGGACCAGACGTTGCCCCTCCTTGGGATTTGACATGGCTTCCAGGGGCCAGAGGCTGACTATCAGCCAACTCACAGGAGGGAAAGGGACGTGCTGACTGACAGAGATAGAGAGAGACAGGCTTACAGGTCCATAGGCAGAGGGAGGCACAGACAATCAGACTGAGAAGTAGGGAAGGAGGTACGGAAAGAAGAAAAAAAGAATGGAAGGGAGGAAAAGGGAAAGGAAGGAAGGAAAAGGGGAAGGAAGGGAGGAGGAAAGGAAGGAAAGAGGAAAGAAAGAAAGAAAAGAAGGAAGGGAGAGAGGGACGGAGGGAGGAAGGAAGCAATAGTACATAATTTCATACATGTTGCTTCTTTTGGGAGGCTCCTCAGTTCCCTGACTTGCTCTCTCCCTCCCTATGCTATCATATGCTGGTTACACAGAGACTCATGAGTACAAGGGCAGCTGGGAAGAAGAGAAAAGAGGTGTTCTGGCTCCACTACGCAGCTGAGTCCCTTCAGGCATGTGTCTTAGTGTGTCTGAGATGTAGCCTTGTCTATCAAACAGAGACTCCTCCCTTTGGTTGGTCCTGGAGCTGCTCTGAGTTGTGAATAGGGAAGTTCCTTGGACTCCAGGAGTTGCCTAGAGGAAAGTGTGGGTCATACTTCATAGGTCTAGGCCTGGGACATTGTGGGAAGCCATCAATAGGCTGAGGTTGACTGACACTCAGGAGCTGTGTGGTGGCTGGGGGTGGGTAGCCAGGGTCAGCTGCCTCCTGAGGTGAGAGGTCCTGAATGCTTCTATGGGCCCCAGGGGGAAGCTCTTGGGGTAAGAGGGATGAGAGAACATTAACCCATGGGGATGGGGTTGGTAGGAGAATGATGTGAGATGAGGGGACCATTTCCTGAGCCCTCTGCCATGTGTTTCTGACTGGTGCTCCTCTCATTGACTTCAAGTGGCTTTTATGATTCCCATTTTACAGATAAGAAAACTGAGGCCTCGAGAAGCTCAAGTCACACTTTCTGACTATGAGGGGTGGGGTGGGGTCAGTGTCTGGTGGTGTCTGCCCCTCCTTTAGGCATTAAAAACAGGAAAGTGGTCATTCCCACATGAGAAGTCCAATGCTCTGAATCCACCAGTCCAGGCCAGAGCGTGGCCAGGCTAGGATTCCTGCTGTGCAGGCACTGCAGCCCAGTAGAAGAGAGCCAGAGGCTGGTGGGGGATCTCTGCCTGCTCTGGACTGTGGCAGGAGCCAGCAGGAGGACTCTCTGAGGCAGCCAGCAAGAAGCCACTCACCTTCCTGTCCTCTCCCTGCCTCTCCCTGTCCTCTGGCCAGGGCTGAACATGATGTGGGTGATGCAAGGCCTATGGTTCTCTAAATATGACCCTCCCCTTGCTGGATCTCTGTCTTTCCAGCTGCAGAGGTAAGAAGTGGGGCTGAGTGGCCTTGCAGGGCTGTCATCCAGATCTGAAGCTGTTTCTGCCACGTGGGACCACCTAAGAATAGGAAGGAGGAGTCCCTGATGTCCCTGACCTTGGGAAGTTCACAGTTGAGAGAAAACAGATCTTAAATACATAATCTTAAATTACATAAGTGCAAATTGTTCTAAGTGCCATGAAGGAAAAGCACAAGATTCTTTGAAATACTGTAACAGAGTGACAATGCAAAGTGAGCCTTAATTTAGAAGGAATCCCTAAGGAAATGACAGCTCACCTGAGACAAGGAGTGTGAGTAGAAGTAGCCAGCATTGAAGGGAGAGTGTTCCTGGTAGAGGGGATAACAAGGGAAAGACCCGAGGCAGGAAAGACTTAGGGATATCTGAGAACTCTGCTAAGCTCTTTTCATGCATTATTTCATTTAATCCCAATAACACTCCAAATGAGGGTTATTAATATCCTCATGGAAGAGATGAGAAAACCTGGGGCCGGGGAGGTATACATGACATATTTTTTGATGGTCTGCTTTTATTCTCATCTCCTATGCTCTGCCCTGAATCTCAGTGACCAGAAGCCCAGAAACCACATTCTGCTGAGATTCCCTTGCCTCTAGAGTTCTAGATGTGATCAGTTTTCTTGCCAGTGAGACGGACTTGTGCAAGATTTGGAAGAAGAGGGGCCCAGAAGCCATTCTTTCTCCTCAAGCAGTGATGGCAGACATGTGAACTGCTGTGAGCCCTGCTTGTCACCTGCCCTGACCTGAAAGTATGGCAGCTGTGAGGGTCAGCAGTGGCTTCCTGGAACCTCCTGACTTCTGCGTCAGGAGGAAATTGCTGAGTTTCTGAAGCACAGCCAGAAAACCTGAACACTAGGGACAGACTCTGATTCTTTCTCCTCCAACTCTTCCAAACGTTTTATAAGCACCCAATTTTCTGAATTAAATTTCCTTCTGCTGGGGATGTCTGGAGTGCTTTCCATATTTTGGACTGACTGCATCCTGGCTGATATAGCAGATAGGAAATTTGTCCAAGATCACAAGCGAACAAGTGGAACCAGGAGTCAAACCTAGGTGTGTCTGATTCCGGAGCTTGCATTAAGGAAAACAAAACCACAAAACTTAAAATAATAAAACATTTAAAAAATTGTGGTAAAATACACATAACATAAAATTTGTCATCTTGACCATATAAAATAAACTTTGCCGTCGTAACCATTTCTAAGTATACAGTTCAGTGGCATTAAGGGCATTCACACTGTTGTGCGGCCATCACCACCATCCATCTTCAGACCTCTTTTCATCTTGCAAAACTAAAGCATTGTACCTGTTAAACAAAAACTCTTTATTCTCCTTCCCCACCAACTCCTGGCAATTACCTTTCTAGTTTCTGTCTCTATGAACTTGACTACTCTAGGAACCTCATATAAGTGGAATCATTTGGTATGGATACTTTTGTGACTGTCTTATTTCACCTAGCATTTTGACCTTAAGTTTTATCCGTGTAGTAGCATGCGTAAGAATTTTCTCCTTTTTTTAGGCTGAATAATATTCCATTCTGTGTATACACCACATTTTACTTATCTGTTCATCTGCTGATGGGCATCGGGTTTGCTTTCACCTTTTGGTTATTGGGACTAGTGCCACAATGAGCACAGGTGTAAAAAAGGGCCTGTACACTCAACCTACCCACCATGTGGTTTCTAGCTGCCCAGTGGTTTCCATTTCACAGCATTCTGAAGACATGTGATTACTCTCCTACCTTTGAGGCTGAAGAATGGGACGTCGTTTCTCCAAAGTTGATATGCAAGATTAACAATCATTTCTTAGAAAACCAGGCTGTTTTTCAGCATGGTACTGGTACCAAAGCAGATATGTAGACTAATGGAACAGAACAGAGGCCTCAGAAATAATGCCACACATCTACAACCATCTGATCTTTGACAAACCTGACAAAAACAAGCAATGGGGAAAGGATTCCTTATTTAATAAGTGGTGCTGGGAAAACTGGCTAGCCATATGTAGAAAGCTGAAACTGGATCCCTTCCTTACATCTTATACAAAAATTAATTCAAGACGGATTAAAGACTTAAATGTTAGCCCTAAAACCATAAAAACCCTAGAAGAAAACCTAGGCAATACCATTCAGGACATAGGCACGGGCAAGTACTTCATGACTAAAACACCAAAAGCAATGGCAACAAAAGCCAAAATAGACAAATGGGATCTAATTAAACTAAAGAGCTTCTGCACAGCAAAAGAAACTACCATCAGAGTGAATAGGCAACCTACAGAATGGGAGAAAATTTTTGCAATCTACCCATCTGACAAAGGGCTAATATCTAGAATCTACAAAGAATTCAAACAAATTTACAGGAAAAAAACAAACAATTCCATCAAAAAGTGGGCAAAGGATATGAACAGACACTTCTCAAAAGAAGTCATCTATGCAGCCAACAGACACATGAAAAAACGCTCATCATCACTGGTCATCAGAGAAATGCAAATCAAAACCACAATGAGATACTATCTCACTCCAGTTAGAATGGCAATCATTAAAAAGTCAGGAAACAACAGGTGCTGGAGAGGATGTGGAGAAATAGGAACGCTTTTACTCTGTTAGTGGGAGTGTAAATTGGTTCAACCATTGTGGAAGACGGTGTGGTGATTCCTCAAGGATCTAGAACTAGCATTACCATTTGACCCAGCAATCCCATTACTGGGTATATACCCAAATGATTATAAATCATGCTACTATAAAGGCACATGCACACGTATGTTTATTGAGGCACTATTCACAATAGCAAAGACTTGGAACCAACCCAAATGTCCATCAATGATAGACTGGATTAAGAAAATGTGGCACATATACACCATGGAATGCTATGCAGCCATAAAAAAGGATGAGTTCATGTCCTTTGCAGGGATGTGGATGAAGCTGGAAACCATCATTCTCAGCAAACTATCACAAGGACAGAAAACCAAACACCACATGCTCTCACTCATAGGTGGAAATTGAACAATGAAATCACTTGGACACAGGAAGGGGAACATCACACACTGGGGCCTGTCAGGGGATGGGGGCCTGGGGGAGGGATAGCATTAGGAGAAACACCTAATGTAAATGATGAGTTGATGGGTGTAGCAAACCAACATGGCATATGTATGCCTATGTATCAAACCTGCACGTTGTGCACATGTACCCTAGAACTTAAAGTATAATTAAAAAAAAAAAAAAAAGAAAATCAGGCTGTTTTTTCATCCCTCTGGGTCATTGGTGCAGATGGACACATCAGGCTGAAGAAGGAGCTGGGCGAGGGATGCAAGGGAGGGAATGGGTGGAGCCTTGAGGTAGTTTGAGAACCAGCAAACTAGAAGCTTATTTCTGAGCCCCTGATGCAGAGGCTGAATACACTGCCCTGCTCTGTTTAGCAGCAGGCTCAGGACACCTCCTATTTGAAGGGCAGACTGTGTATTAAGAAATCACTGGTGGCTCTGGAGTGGGTTTTGCTACCAAAGTGAGATCACTGGGTTGGTTGCCTTGGGTCCCTGCATTTTTACTTAATTTCTGCTTTTACCTTTCTTACCTTCTGCTCCCAAGGGCTGGGACTTCACTCTGGCTTCTTTTACTCATTTATTTATTAAAATCATTTATTCATTGATTCAATAACTACCTATTGAGTTTTGGTGTGTGCCAGGCATGGGAGATAGAGCAGCAAACAAGCAGATACAGTCCTGGCTTTGCGAATCTTACATTAGAGCAGGAGAGGCACAGAATAAATCCACACATAGGATTACTTAAGACATTGGCTGGTGCCATGAAGAAAATCAAGCAGGGTTGTAAGGTAGAGAATGACTGGGTGAGGGGAACGTGAGGAGGTGGGTTAGGAGATGTGTCTCTGAGGGGATACATGAGGAGATGTATCTCTGAGGGGATATCTCTGAGGGGGTGATGTTTGAAATGAGATCTGAGTGACGAGGCGCCAGCCCTGTAAGGACCTGGGGGAGGGCATTCCAGGTGCAGGGAAAAGCAGGTGCAAAGGCCATGAGGCAGGGAAGAGAACTTGGCATGTTCACAAAATAGAGAGAAGGCCTCTGGTTACCAATAACAATGAATAGTCCTTGGCCAGGGCTGCAGATCACCTGAGGTCAGGAGTTCGAGACCAGCCTGGCCAACATGGTGAAACCCCGTCTCTATTAAAAATACAAAAAATTAGCCAGGCATGGTGGCAGGCACCTGTAATCCTAGCTACTTGGGAGGCTGAGGCAGGAGAATTGCTTGAATCTGGAAGGCGGAGGTTGCGGTGAGCCGAGGTCCCACAAATGCACTCCAGCCTGGGCGACAGAGTGAGACTCCATCTCAAAAAACAAAAACAAAAACAAAAAACAAACAAAAAAATGGATAGTTCTCATGACCCAGTAGCACATAAAATTTGAACCGAAGGCTGCCTGCCTTGAACACCCACTGAAAACGGAAGTGGCTTCCCTTGTTAACCCTTATTTCTGGTTAACCCTGGTCCTGGTTAACCCTTATTTCCCTCACTTCTGCCTCTTCCTACGCTGTCTTCATGTCTCCCTTCACTGCTGTGTTCCAAGCATGTTCCACAGCTGAGCCCAAGAAGCCAAAGGCCTCTTTTTAGATACAAGTTCTTACTCAACTTTGAGGCAGAGTATGTTTCCCTAGACAGAGGTTTGTCTGTTTCTGACATGGCATGCCCTGGGGCGCATAGCACTGCTTTGACCCAGGCTCACAGATTGGGCAAGTCCAAACTGGGGTTGCAAACACATCACTCATTTATTCATTTATCAATAGTTATTAGCATCACCATCAATAGAAACAAGTATAACAAATGACAGTTAATGAGGGGAAGTTAGCAAGGAAGATATTTTTTGAGGGCACCTAATTGGGACCTGAGGCTCAGGCAAGATTTTTAGAAGGAACTGATGTATAAATGGGAGTCTGAAAGATAAGTAGGAATTGGCTAGTAGAGGGACTCACAAGAAAGAAGAGAACTGTGGATTCTGGAAACTGCCTGTGCAAAGGCCCCAAGGTGGAAGAGAGCATGGGGTATTTGGGGACTTCTATATGGATGTAGAGGTGTTTTTAAAGGAGGGTGTATGTGTAAGAATCTGGCTGGGAATCCTCTAGCCTGTAGGGTCCAGATTCTGCAGGGCCTTTTTCACCACGGTTTTTGTGTGTGGATTTTTTCTGCACACTTCAAAGTTCTTTATTAGAGAGTCAGGCCAATCTCAGAGGTAAATTATTGCAGAGAAGGAACAAAGATTGGAGAGATGATTAACCTCGACTTTCTCTTGTGCTTTTCCTGCATATGGAAAGTGATCTCTACAGACACCTCTTCCTTTCTGAACCTTGCTTTCCTCCCTTGGTTTCTGTCCCTGCCTACACATCCCCATTTTTCCAACATTGCACCCAGCTACCCTCCTGACTATCTTTGGAAAATTCTGCTCCTTCTGCCATGTGGGGTTTAAGCTCCAGAGCTCAGGCTTGGGGTAGACAGACTCCAGCTGTGGTGAAGAGAATGAATTGGAGGAAGACAGCATGGAGGGAGAGAGACCAGTTAGGGGACATTGTGATTATCTGGGATGGCAGTCATGGCAGAGTGGGTGCAGAGAGTGGCCATGTTTGAGAGATTTTCAAGAGGTCTTTCGGAAGGTGTGTGGCTTGGACCTATGGATGGACCTACGATGGACATAGGCACTGAAAAAAGAAACACACTTTTTTCAAGATGGGGAGGCAGAGTGGGGCTGGGGGAAGTCACAGTGTGGAACTTGGAGTCACACAACTGCATAACCTTGAATGAGTCACTTAACCCCTCTGAGCTGCCTTTCCTTCCTCTGTAAAGTGGGGAGACAAGCAATGCCTGTCTCATAGAGTGGTGGTGAGAATTAAATGAGTAGTGGTTAGCACAGCGATTGGCACACGCAAGCTATCACTGTTAAATCCATTCTAGGGGCTGCTTTCCATAAACACGTGGTTACTATAGATCTTCCTCCAGGTCTTGGAGGAAGACCTGGCTGAAGGCAAAGATGTGAGATTTATTTCCCTGAGTCATTGCTCCCACCCACAGGGTAAGTGTTTGCAGTATTAATATTGAAGTGTTTAAGAGAATCAACTCTTCACCGAACAGCTTCAGATACTTTAGAGGAACTTGTTTGCATTCGAACAATTAATATGCCAATTGCAAACCAAGCCACTTCACTCATCAGAGCCACCCAGGGACCAGTTGGTGGTAACATTTCAGTGTTTAGTGTGAGTTGCAGTATGTGTTGTGGAACAATAAAACTGTAGTTAGTTTTTTTTTTCGAATGCATTTCACTTTTCCTCTTTCAGATTTTCAGACTGGTGTTCCTTCCCAGTAAGTAGCCTGTATTCATGGAGTGTCTGGAATCACTTTGAATTCACTTGTATTTTGGTTCTAATGGCAGCCACAGGGCTCTAAGTGGCCAGTTGTCCTGAGAAGGGTGTGCTAATTGCATTGAGGGGCAGGTTCATCTGTAATCTGTGAGTCTATTTGAGGTGGCCTGGGGTGGTGGCTGATTCGAATTAAGATAATAAACATATAATTTCGTCCAACCAGCCTCTGGGCTCTACATTTCTCCCATCTGAGGAGTCTAGTTGAACAAGAAAAAGTCCTGTGACTAGCAAAGGAAGAGACGAATGGGTAAGAAGATGGACCAGCTGTAAACTAAATAGTCATACCAGGTATTTGCGCTGTGCACAATACAGTCCCAAAACTTAGTGGCATAGGACAGCAACTTATTAGGCTGGGCGGGTTTTCTGCTGGTTTCCTCTGGGTTCATCATATGGTTCTCTTCAGTTGGGACCTGGATTCAGCTGGGATGGCTGGGGATTTCTGGGCCTCCCTCCAAGGCATGGGTCACCCTAACCTTCCTATAGGCAAAGCAGTCTCAGGGCAGATGTCTCATTGGCCAAAACAAGTCACATGTCCAAATCTAGGGTCACTGTTGGGGAGGAGACTACACAAGGGCATGGATTCTGAGAAGGGGGTGTCATTGTGGGTCATGGCTATGACAGTCTATCTCAATAGCCTATGCAACATTTTAGACTTAATAACTGCAGATTCACTGACATATAAAGGTGGTGGTGCAGATGCTGATAATAATCATAATACTATTATTAATAATATACACCATTTTATACAGCACTAATGAAGTGTTAGGGGTTTAAATAATGCATTCAATTATTTAATCTTCACAGGAATTCTTCCAGGTTGGTACCACCTCCCAGTTTATAGTTGAGGAAACCGAGGCTCAGAAAAGTGAAGTACATTTCTCAAAGCATATCTAGTGGCTACAGTTCTTCCTGAAGTGGAAGAGGCATGACTTGAATCCTTCTGCCATGGCCAAGAGATCTTTGGATAAAGCTAAATCACAATTCCACAGGAGGTCCTTTGACTTGTTGAGATGTAAGCAGCTTTCACCAAATAGCACTTTGATGAGCTGAGCCTAAGTGAATCAGAAACACGAGGCTGATGTTTGTCTTCATCTGCACAGGGGTTTGGCAGTTTCCAAATTCCCTTGGCAAGCAGGATTCAGGCTCTGCCAAAACCTGGGGCTCTGTCATCATCGTGCAGGCCTGCAGGTCAGGCCAGGCCTCCAGCCCTCCTGCTGTTCCAATCAGAGTCCGGCCCCTTGTGGTCTCTCCTGCTGCTTCTTCCTGTCCTCAAGTCTCAGGGATAGAACAACAGGAGGTATCTCCATGACTCCAGCACCTGTGGGGGCAAGATGGCACAGGCACGGTTTGCTGGAGCACTGTCAGGGCAGCAGTCCCTTAGGTGCCAAGAAACCCAGGCTTCGGAAATTGTGGCGGCAGGGCCCATCCACAGGGCGTGCTGTCGGGAATAAGCTCTGGGTGAGGAGAAACTTGGCCTAACAGGACAGGGAGGCTCACCCTGGGCCAAGAGGGAGGCGATCTCGTCTGATTCCTTTAAGATCCTGGGATGTCAATCTGAGAAAAAGCAGGTTTCAGGCTGAAAAAGTTTGGAACAGACCTGGTTAATTATGCATTTTTTATTGCAAAACTTCTCAGAATCTTTGATATTCTAATGTGTCAATCCAAGAAGGGAAGTAGGGGAGCGCAGATTCAAGCTTGTTTGACAGTGGAGCATTTGGCTCAGCATTTTTTGGGGCTGCTGTTCTACAGGAGGCACAAAAAGATGCTGCTTTCAGTGTGCTCTCCCTGCAGGCGCCAGAATGCAGACTCATGATGGCAGGGACTACCCCTGCTTTGTTGATATCTCTGTAGTCTAGTACATGAGAAGTGGCCAGTGAAAGTTGGGTAAATAAATCAGTGAGTGAATGAATGTAGGACATTCACAGAATCCCTCGCTCTCTTCCTTTCTTCCTCCCTCCCTCCCTTCCTCTTTCCCTTCCTTCCTCCTTCTTTCCTCCTTGCTTCTCCTCTCTTCCTCCCTTCCTTCCCTTTCTCTTCCTTTCTTCTTTCCTCCCTTCCTTTCTCCTCACTCCCTCCTTCTCTCCCTCCCTCCCTTTCTCCCTCCTTCCCTTTTCCCTTCCTCCTTTCTTTTTTTCTTTCCTCCAAGTATTTCTTACGGTAGTCACTGTGCTAGATCCTAGGGACATAGTATAGAAACAGAACAAGACTGGGAATGGTGGCTCACACCTGCAATTCTAGCACTTTGGGAGGCTGAGGTGAGAGGATTGCTTGAGGCCAGGAGTTTGAGACAAGCCTGGGCAATATGGAGAAAACCCACCTCCACAAAAAAATACAAAAAATTAGTTGGATGTGGTAGTGGGTTCTTGTGGTCCCAGCTACATGGGAGGCTGAGGTGGGAAGATCACCTGAGCTTGGGAGGTCAAGGCTGCAGTGAGCAGTGATCATGCCACTACATTCCTGCTGGGTGACAGAGTGAGACCCTGTCAAAATAAAATAAAATAAAATAAGATAAAATAAGATAAAATAAAATAAAATGAAATAAATAGAACAGGTCTGTTGTATGGTAATTCATTAATTACAATTTTTGACTTCAGGAGACTAACTGCTTTTGCTCCCTTAACTGGAGAAGGGTGAGAGGCTGAGAGCTGTCCAGACAACCCTGCCGAGGGCTAGAGAGCAGCCACCTCCTGACCCATGGCAGGTTGGCTGCTTGTTTGTCAAGATCAGACTGCAGGCTACTTCTTGCTCCCCTGGAATATCCCTTACCACCTGTTTGTCGAGAAGGCCTCGTATTACCCAGACCTGGCAAAGCAGGCCACCAGCCCTGTAGCTCCCTTTCCTTGCTGCTGCTAAGGCCAAGACACTGGCCTGGCAGCTCTGGGAGGGCAGGGGCCATGTCTGCCTTGCCCACCAGGGAATCTCTAGTACCTGTCGGGGACCTGGCATTAGTGAATACTTGACAAATGGTGAAGTCCAGAAACAATGCTGATTTAAGGCATAGGTCCACATTCATGGGTAAGAAAGAAACAAAAGGAGCAGTGTGTGAAGTTCTGGGGTGTTCCTGACTTCTTGATCATGGTCCCAGCTCTGAAACTACGTATGTGCCCCTTGCAAAGGCTGCAGAATGTTCCCCCAGCCTCCCTTACTGATTCCTGAAGCTGGAGCTCAGGAAATACCCCTCCATCTCCTCTTATGACCAACTTTTCTTCCAGGGATCGGGAAACACCATTTCTCATCCCATGTTGGCCCTTAGCATCTGCATCTGGTGGCTACTGGTTGGTTCCATCAGATGCTAGAGCTGAACTCACCTCCTAGATTCAAGGCAAAGATCTGAATACATGGGGAGTGTTAACATTGTATTATCATAAGCATGGAAACCTGCTTCAGATCACAATATGGTGATGATGAGAAGGGGGTGTCTCTGGGGCTTCCTCCAGCATTGAACACCCACAGTAGGTAGCTGACTGGGCTAGGGCCTGTGCTCATGCCTTACACAATCCTGCAAGACAGGGGCTGCTGCTCCATTTTACAGATGAGGAAACAGTCTCAGTGGACAAAAGTGACATGTCAGAATCCAAGTGGCTGAATGGGCTTTGAAATCAGGCATGGCTGATTCTGAAGCCCCAGTGACTTTCAGACAGCTGCCTTGTCTCCTGAAGGTATGAACTTTTCAAGGCTGTCTCCTCAGCTCTGATGACAAAGGGAAAGCCTCAGGGAGAGATGTGAGGAGTGAGACCACAAGGTCACAGGGTAAGGGAAGAGGAGTAAAGCTACTCCTTCATTTATTCATCCATTAAGATAATACTGAGATCTACTCTGGGCTAAAGGCTGGGGACCCAGTAGAAAGAAATATAGCCTGTAGACTCAGAAGGTGAGTCACATATTTTTTAAGTATGATAAGTCTTCATTTAACATTGTTGATAAGTTCTCAGAAACTGTGACTTTAAGTCAAAGAATGTGCTATATAACAAAATCATTTTCCCATAAGCTAATTGATATAAACAAGGAGTAAGTTCCTATGGCATGCAGTAGGTCATTTTGCTTAATGTCACAGTTTCTGAGGGCCTATTGATGATGTTAAGTGAGAATTTGCTGTATTCCACACATAAATGTAAATGGAACCTGTGAACAGTGCTCTGAAGGAGAAGTGTGAGATGATAAGAGACATAATGAGAGGGCTCTGGTTTGTTCAAGGAGGATAAGGTGGCTTCCCTGCAGAGGAAATGTTTCATCTGGGATCTCAAAAATGAGTAGGGGCCGGGGACAGTGGTTTGCACCTCCAATCCCAGCTACTTGGGAGGCTGAGGCAGGAAGATCGTTTAAGGCCAGAAGTTTGAGACCAGCCTGGGAAACATAGCAAGAACACTCCCTCTTAAAAGAATGAGTAGGAGTTAGCAAGATGTGAGAGTGTGGAGCGGCAGGAGCAAGAAATAGTCCAGAGAGCACCAAAAGCATATGCAAAGGCCCTGGGCCGAAGAGATCCTGGGTCTGTCCGGAGAACAGTGAAAAAAGTCTGGGTGGTGTCTTGAAGTTGGAGCACAATTAGCTACTGAAATATTTTAAGCAGAGGAGGGGACATAATCATGTTTGAATTTGGAAACTATCCTTCTGGCTCCTACACAAGGGGGTATGCTTCATTGTAACTGCTGAGAGTAAGCCTGGCAAGAAGGGACTGGGAGCTGAATCTCGGCAAGTCAATTCCTTTTGAGAGGCCTCAATTTCTCCATCTCTATAGTGAGTTTGTAGTCAATGGTGGATACTTTCCATCTAGTTTAAATGCTCTGTGGCACTTCCTTACTCTCTATGCTGTCCCTCAACAGGACTTTCAGTCCTGGGGAGAAGAAATTCTTTGTATTTCTCAGTCTTCCTCTTGACCATTTTACCATGAACACTTGGAAAGTGGATTCCCATGTGCACACGGATGCATATTTGTAGATACTTAGGAAGAGAATAGGAACTGTTTTCTTGGGAGGGCCATGCAATGGTATCTATTGAACCCAAACATGTGCAGCTATGATTTAGAGACTCTACTCCTTGGCGTCAACCTTCAAAAAATACCTGCATGTGGGCAAAGAAGGATTATAGGAAAATATTCATCGTAGTATTGCTTGTGAATAGAGAAAAAAAAAATGGAGACAACTTTAAAGTCACTAGTTGACAACAATTAAAAGGTATGGCACATTTATAGTATTAGATACTAAGCAGCCATTAAAAGAAATTGTGGCTCCTCTACGTAACAACGTGGAAAATCTCTGAGACATTCTGATGTGTGAAAAAACAAGTTATGGAAACATACATACAAGTTATGCAAACATACATACATACAGTTGGGAAAATAAGTATGGGAATGTCCCCCACACCTGGCCTTTCTTATGAGACTATGAGACTGAGGCTCAGAGACTGAAATGATTATTTAATCACATAGCTAGCAAAAAGAAGCAGGATTCAAAACCAGGTCTATTTGAGTCCAAAACTTACCTTCTGTAGTTACTCGTAAGTTCTGTCAACCTGCGGGCACACACTCTCAGCGAGACCTGGCTCTCAGCACTCCTTTCTCTCTATATGTAATCTGTACATATATGTAATCTATACACACCACACAAAGAATAGAGATTGAAGGAGAAACACTTAACTGATAATAGTGGTTGTCTCTGGATGGGATTGGAGATGACAGCGTCAAGGAGGACTCCTGCCTTCTTAGTAATATTCTAATATTTCTAAAAGGAGGAATGTTAGTTTCCTGTGTAAACTAACATTAATTAAAAAATAAGACAGAGCCCTTGAAGACACTCAGGAAAATATTAACCATATTTACAACTGCAGAGGCCATGTGGTAGGGCCTGAGGGGTGGTTTCCCATTTCTATATTTCTATATTTGATAGTCTTTACACTTTTTTCATAATGAGAATATATTTATATAGTCATGGTGCAATAAAAAAGGGAAAGAAGGAAGTAGTCCTTCCAATTTAGTTCTTCTCCAAATGAGCTCAGCAACGAGAACACTTGGGGGAGCTGAGGCCCAGGGAGCCCATGTGATTGCAAGCAAGCATGCAGTGAGTCAGTGGGCGAGGGAAGAAAAGGCCATCCACAGCGCTGCATCACGTGACCCCAGAATGCAGCAAACTGGCTTGTTTTGCAATCCAGGCAGGTCCTTTAACCACAGGCCTGCTGGCGGGCCCCATGCGGCTGGGGGAGAGGGTGCCAACCCTCTTCCCTCGAATGAGTCATGCCTCTTCCCGCAATAGCTGGGGGAGGATGTGGAGAAGTTGGTCTCCGGGGCAGAGGCACAGCTACTGCTCATAGGCCCTGCCAGGCTGGGCACCCTGAAGGTTGAAGGGCCCCAGGGGCCTTTGGGGATGTCCCCAGGTGGGGGCTGTAGATGAACATAATCATGGACATCTCTTGTAGGCCATTGCAGTCAGTGCCCACGTGTGTTGATTATAAGGAGGTGGGGTTTTGGGGACCTTCCATCGCACACTGATGTATATTATGTCCAGGATACTGGGCCCATGTGTCCTATTACCTGTGAGACAGGGCTGACTGTCCCCATTTCACAGATGATAAAACTGAACCTCAATGGAGGTAAGTAACTTGTCTACATTCTGAGGTCCAAGCTAGTAAGTGGTATAAATGGGGTGCAAAATCAAGTGTAGCTAAATCCAAGACCAGGTGATTTTCACTGCACTCTGGTTGCTTCCTTTGGGCAGAAAACATGTGCTCCCAGCTGTGTGTCCTTGGAGGCCACTTCTCATGGGACACGCTCTCAGGTTTGCTTATAGAAGCAGAAGATGAGGCACAAGAAAAGTGGGAGGTCCTCAGGGATGGCAGCACAGTGATTCTCTGCCAGGCACCAGCCTGAGCACATCACTGCCATGTGCTCTTCAGTCTCCTCAACAACTGGTGAAACAATCATGCCTGTTTTGCAGATGGGCAAACTGAGGCTCAGAGACTGAAATGATTATCTAATCACATAGCTAGCAAGAAGAAGCAGGATTCAAAACCAGGTCTATTCGAGTCCAAAACTTACCTTCTGTAGTTACTTGTAAGTCCCATCAACCTGCGGGCACACATTCTTGGCGAGACCCGGCTCTCAGCCCTCCTTTCTCTCTTCAGCCCAACTCTTGTCCATGAGACAAATTCTCATTCGTGCTTCAGTACTCCATGGGACATGGCCTTCTCCATGAAGCCTTCCTCAGCTCCTCAGTGAGGGATTCTCACCTCTGTCCTCATGGCTCCCTGACCTCAAAGACCTGTAATGACATAGGTCACATGGCTTTGTGGCTCTTCCTACTTATCTATTCAGGAGACTGGTGATCACATGTAGGGTAGAGACAGTATCATGTTTTTCAATTTTTTAACCCCTTTGATTATTTTTTTTTATTTATTCAGAAGCTAATGCAGTGGTTACCTCATAGCTTTATGGATCCACAGATCTGGGTTTGAATCCTCACTAGGCTGGGTGATGTTGGGGCAATTACTTTACTTATTTCAGCTCCATCTGTAAAATGGAAATTCTAATGTCTACATCTCAGTGACCTTGTAAAGATTAAGTGAAATATATATGTAAAGTGCTTAGCACAGTGCCTGAGGCACAGAGTGCATAAATATTATGACCCTCTGGCTTAGTCCTGTGGTATATCAAGACTTGACTGGGGAAAGCGTGGCTGTCCTTGTTAATGAGGCTGCCCCTACTCCATTGCAAGGACTTGATTTGAAGCTTTGAGTACTGCCCACGGTTTATAACTTTACCCCCTGAATATATCATTCTTTATTCTTCAGAGGTGGCCATGGATGGTGACTTACACCCTAAATTTACAGATGCAGATAGGAATGGGATGGGCTGAGCAAATCTCTAAACAAAAATTCACATATGAAATTATGTAAAAATTAAACAAACATTTTCAAAAATGTTAATTCTTAGTTCTAACCAAGGAGATTAAAATGATTTACGTTAATCATTTAAGAAAAAAATGTTATTAATGACCAATGCTGGTGAGGTTGGAATGAAAATCATGCATGCACTGCTTGTGACCATCCAAATTCTTACAAGCTTTTGGGACAATATGAGAACATATTGTCACACCCTGATATTCAAAGTGTGAAAATGATCTTGAGGAAAGGACTAGCTAAAAGCAAAAGATGTGTGTTACATCAGTATCTAGAACAGCAAAACCCTAGATAATTCTCAAAGGCCCATTTACAAGGGTGTGGTAAATTAAATCATGGTGCACTAATGTAATCATCAGCAGTGTTGATGACAAAGATCTCATGGAAACATACAAGATATTTATTATACATTACCTAGAAAGCAGAATATTAACTGGAATTTATGAATGTAACTATGTTAAATTTATGCAAGAACAAATATGGGCAAGAACAGAAAGGTCAGAGGCGAAATGAAAGGGTTGAGGTGGGTGGCAGGCTGTGGATCGCCTCCAGTGCTATTTGGACTGAGTCACCCTGTAAGTGACCTGAAGAGGTCCCCTGACTTTGGGATTTCATGGCCAGCATCCTTTTCACCAGGCGGTCCAGACTGTCTGCATCTCCTGCATTCAGGCCTCACCACTGATTCCTCAAATACATTTTCCAAAGATAGAAATGCATATAATTGCCTTTTGTCTGGCTTCAGAAAGCCAAATGGCCTTTACTAGGGATTTTTGGGAGGCCAAAGCACTCTGATCTTGACTGGAAGGTTCCCCATGAGTGCTCTTCAGCATTGATCAGCAGGAGCTGATCTCACTCAATGGCTCCTAAGAGCTCTTTTCATAGAAACAAAGAGCTTTCATGATGGGGAAGCCATCTTAGGCCTAATGAGGCTGGTGGGAACCTCGTTAGTTAAGTTAGGAAATTTGGCTGCCCAAGAAATATATGTGGGAATCATGCACTTTGGCCTACAGGGTCGTTTTCAACTTTAGACAAGGCAATATCATGGATGGAACCATTCCTGTCTGAAAGGAACTGCAGAGGGGCCTCTGCAGGGAGAAAATTCCCAGCTCTCCAGCCACCCCACAGTCTCCTCAGAATCTTCTTTAGCTCCATCCACAGATGCAGGCTCCTGTCCTATGCTTCCATCACAGATAGCCCCGCCTTTGCCCAGCTGCTGAGAACAGGCGTGCACTGCCAGTCAACACCCAACCCTGCCACCAAATCGCACTATTACAACCTGAGTAACCTGAGTAGCCAAAGAGAAGTGCTTTGGCTCAGTAATGATTTTACCTTTACTATTGTTCATTTGTTCATTCACTCATCTGTTCTTCACTTATGAAGCACCACCTGCTCTATGTCAGACACTGTTCTAGATCATGGGGATATGCCAGGACCATGGTGGCCCCAAGTGAATAATAAAAAGCCAAGAAAATAACATATTTACATGAGTTCTATAAAAGAAATCAGTGGGGTGTTCTGTTCTGATGCAGAACAATGGATAGGGATGAGCAGGGCAGACCTTCCTTCCATTGGGGTGGCTACTGGGGAACTTTTTGAGGTAGTGTCAGTTCAGCAAAGGCTGGAAAGGGGAGGAGAAGCCAGCTATTCAAGAATCTGGGGGAAGAGCCTTCCAGGCAGAGGGAACAGCTGAGCAGAGTGCAGGCAGGGAGGAGCTGGTGTGGTCCAGCGTGCTGGAAACATGCTTCCCTGTCTCCTTTCACTCCTTTCTTTCTGTCTGTCCCTGCTCTCTTGCTCTCCCTCTTTCCCTCCTTAGTTGATCATTTTTGTCCCCATCCATATCTTGGTGTCTGATTGACTTACTTTGAGTCTGGCCATGTCTGTCTCTCTCTCTTTTATTTTCTTCCCCTTCCTGACTCTTTCAGTCTCCCTAACTCCGAATAGCTTCTTCCCAGCCTTGTCTTTTTTCGCACTCTCCCACCCCTGCCCTGTGTTTTCTTAGTGCCTCTCACTTTCTCTCTCCCCCTCCCCTTTATCTCTCTCTCTCCACCTGACTTTGGTTCCAGTGCTGTGTCCCTCTTTCCGCCCCTTTGCCTGATGTCTCTTCTGTTCCTGGGCAGAGGCTGCTGGGAAGCGCGTCTGATTGATATTGCTACTGACAGTCAAAGCCTTTAAATCATTCCCACAGTGCGTCTCTGGGAGGTGGTAAGCCGGCAGTGTTTTGTCTGTACCCGAGAAAGACAGGGGTTTCTAAACAAATATATGCATTCTCAGAAATCCAAGTGATTGTATTTCTCCATTGATCCATGTTGAGTAAGTGTAAAGCTTGCCTGGTGCCTGCAGGGAATCACAGAGTGAGCGGGCTGTGCTGGGCGAGGAAGGAGGAGGGGGCTGAAACTGGCCCAATGGGGCCCAGGCTACAGCCTGTTCTCCGGGCTCCAAGGACCTGAACAAAGTGGCTTATTTGTAGAAGGGAAAGGGATTACTTCCTGTTGGGAGAATCAGAGAAAGCTGTGTGATGCTTAAGCATCATTTCTTTTGTGAAACCCTTCCTGACCACCTCTCTCATCCCTAAAGAGAAGTGACAGCTCCCCTCACATGTGAGCTCCACTGTGTATGGATGTCTGGCTCAGCACCTAGAACTCTTTTTTATTTTTATTTTACTTTAAGTTGTGGGATACATGTGCAGAATGTGCAGGTTTGTTACATAGGTATAAATGTGCCATGGTGGTTTGCTGCACCCATCAACCTGTCATCTAGGTTTTAAGCCCAGTATGCATTAGGTATTTGTCTTAATGCTGTCCCTCCCCTTGTCCCCAACCCCCGACAAGCCCTGGTGTGTGATGTTCCTCTCCCTGTGCCCATGTGTTCTCATTGTTCAACTCCCACTTATGAGTGAGAACGTGCAGTGTTTGGTTTTCTGTTCCTCTGTTAGTTTGCTGAGGATGATGGTTTCCAGCTTCATCCGTGTCCCTGCAAAAGACATGAACTCATTCTTTTTCTAATGGCTCATAATATTCCATGGTATATATGTGCCTCATTTTCTTCATCCAGTCTCTCACTGATGTGCATTTGGGTTGGTTCCAAGTCTTTGCTATTGTAAACAGAGGTCCTAGAACTCTTTAGGGTCATTATTTGTTCATAGGTTTTTCTTCTTTAGGGGACTATGCAGTTCCTAGAAACAATGATCCAGGGGTACTTAATTCACACCCTCCGTGGCCATCCTGCAGCCTCTATCCTATCTGGCTGAGTCTGTTTCCAATTCAATGCTCTTTATGGGGGTCTATGTAAGTGACACTCACTCAGTAGGTTGGTGGCTTTGGGAAAGTGCCTCAGTTTCCTCATCTCTAAAATAAGTGTATCAATGAACCAGTGCAGGTGAAGTGCTTGGAATACGATAGAAAATGCTTAGTCATGTGAGCTCTTGTTACTGCTATTACCATTATTATCACCGTTGTCATCATCATCATACTCTTCAGGCTTGGGTGCCTTGTAGTTAATTGGCCATAGAATCCTAGCTCTCTTAGTTATGAATGGATAGGACACTATAATTTTTGATGCAGAAGGCTAGTTATAATCCATGTGGGCTTTTTTATTCTCTGAAATATATTCTTTCACACCCCGAGTCTCTGTGCAGATATATTTGGAGAACTCAGGGACTGGTTTGGGCATAACAGATGTTTGAGGAGTATTAGTTCCTTCTCCTCTCTCTCTGCTTGTCTGCTTTGCCTGGAAAGGCCTCCTCTGTTGTGTATCTGCCTCCCTACTTCCAAGCTGATGCAATTGTTTCTTCCCAGTGGTGTCTTGCCTGACGCCTGGCCCTTGCCAGCTCTTGGGAAGGTGAGATGATTCCCTTCAGTTGGTCATAGCTACACAGCATAAGCTCTGCCTGAGTGTTTGCCACAGTAGTTTAAGAGGCTCAATTTATTTGATTCCAAAACTTTTTACTGCTTCTTTCTGAGGTTTGGCTTATTCTAGTGTAAAATGGGAGTATCATGTACTTATACCTTAAATTAAGATTAAATGAGCTAATACATTCTCCATCCTTACCCTAGTGTAAACTGTCCAAGGGCAAAGGCTATGTCTGATTAATCTCTGAAGTCCTAGAGCTGTGCTATCCAGCATGGCAGCCGTGAGCCACATGTTACTATTGAGAGCTTTATATATGGCTGGTCTGGATTGAGCTGAGCTGCAAGTTCAAAATACACAATGGATTTCAAAGACTGAGGGCAAAAACCATGCAAAATAACTCAATGTTTTTTATATTGATTGCATGTTGAAATGATAAGATTTTGGATATGTTGAGTTAAATAAAACAAGTGAAAAAAGTATTAAATATTAATGGTATTTGTATTTTATATTAAAATAAATATATACTATGCTACAATACTCACTTTATAATAACAAAAATAATTATTAAATAGTAACTTTATTATTTAAATTGATTTTATTTATTTCTTTTTTATTTTTAAAAATATGGCTACTAGAAAATTTAAAATTACATGTGTGGCTCACATTATAGTTCTACTGGGTGGCACTGCCTTAGGACACAGTTAAGAATCTGCTTAGCGCAAGTGAGCAATGCATGTAGATGGGAATGGATGGGTAAATAAATAGAGGAGGAAAAATAAAAGTAAATGAATGGATAGATAAATAAATTAGTAAATTAATAAAGGGTTAAATGAACAGATGAAAATAGATGAATAGAGAGATAAATGAATAAATAAATAGGATGGATAGATGGGGCAGGTGGATAGATGAATGGAAGGAAGAATTAATAGAATGATGGAGTGAAAGAATGGCTATAAATAAAAATGAAAAATTAGTAGATAAATAAATTAAGAAAAAAGTTAAATATGTAAATGCCTACGTACAAAAGATAGACACATAAAGAAATAAAGAACAGATGTCTGGAGAAACCAGGACTTGACTTTGACAAGAAGGTTTGTTCTTGTTCCTGGGCCTGTGGAGTCTAAGTCTTTGACCAAGAAAAAAGGTTTACCCTTGCTCTTGGGGAATTTATTATTTTAATTGTTAGCCTTCATCAGAGGTTATTGGAATTTCTTCCCCCTCAGACAGTTTATCACTTGTAAATTATTTGTCACATCGTTGCAATTCTATCCAGATCCTTAACTTTCTAATCATGCATCTTTTATGGGGTCTCCTTTAAAGAAGCACTATAATTACGAGCCAAGGGTCTCAGTAAATTTTATCAGGCCATAAAATATTATACTTTAATTATTTGAAAGGGGAATAAAGGCAAATGTTCCCTCTGCAATACTGGTGATCAATACTGCAGGGCCCATAGTGGCCCAGGCTGGTGCAGACGCCCTTCTTGGGGAGTCCAAGAGCTGATGCTTCCTGTCCCATGCAGAGTCTGCACACAACAGTGGGGCCTGGTGTACTGATGGCCTTTCTTGATTCTCCAATGGACATTGGGCAATAATCAACTCATAAGTATACATCCTTTACATGGTTTCATTAGGCGCAGCAAGTCTAAGCAGTTGTTGGGGAGAATGCTGTTATTTCACCTTTTTCACAGATGAGGAAACTTAGACCCAAAGGGCAATTAGACATGGGATTCTAACTTAGGTCTCCTGGCTCCATGGTGGTTTTCTGCCCCCCTCATCATGTCACAACTGCTATTATGAACTTGATTCAGAGAATATATATGAGTTTACTGAGTGGATTTTTTTTTTATTCTCAAGGGTTTGGAAGTAGTAATACTTTGGCGTCAGCACTTTGCCTCCAACATTTAATTAGGTTGTTTCTTCATGTTAAACCCTGGTGCTGGAATGAAGCAGTAAACAAGGCAGACAAGCCCATGTTCCTCTGGGGCTTGTGGTCTCCCTGGGGAGACAGGCATTTGTCAAATTATCATACAAACCATAGAAATTGTACCTATCATGACTGCTAAGAATGAAGGGTACATGGGTTTTGAGACCTTAAAAACAGGAGCCTTTAATGAGTTGAGGGAGGTCATGGAGGCTTTCCAGAGAAAATAAGTGATCTGAGATCTGAAGGATAAGTAGAAGTTAACTAGGTAAACAGAGGAAGGGAGAGTGTTCTAGGTAGAGGGAACAGGATATGCAAAGGGCCTGTGGCAGGAAGAAAATGCAGGGTGGCTGAAGCCAAGTTACCAATGACAGACAGAGTTAGTAAGACATGTTAAGGCCTTTGGTTTTTACCCTAAAAGCAGTGAAGTTTCAGGCAGAGGTTTAGTGAAGAGAGACTTCTTTAAAGGCAGTGCAGGTAAGATAAAGCTCAGTGCAGGAGACGGGAGGAGGAAGGATTGTGTGTACAAATGAAAGTCAGAGGACTCTTTTACTCTAAGCACAGAGGTGAATTCAAGAAGAGGAGGAAGGCAGGAAAGGATGACTAATCCCCACTCATCCTTCTGGTTTTGGCTTCTATGTCATTTCCTTAGGGAGTCCTTTTCTGACCCCCAGTTTGGCCAGTCCCTTCACCCCCACAAGTGGTTCCCCACCCTTCACTTCCCTTTTCACAACACACACACTATTACTGCCACATCTTACTTAATGGCCTCTTCCCCTCACTGGCTGTGGGCCCCATCCGTGAGGGCAGGGATCAAGTGTGTCTTGAACACTGCTAGTTGCTCCACTCCCAGCCCAGGGCCTGGTACATGGTTGGCAGGCGAGACATATTGCTAAATGAACAAATGAATGATTGGGACACCCATGAGCGGTGGAATTTGTAAGGGGCATGTTTCCTCCAGACTCTTTCCCTCATTGCCCCTCCCCTCCCATCTCTCTCTCTCCCTCCTTATTCACTTCCCTTTTTTGCCCTAAAGCTGAACTCTTCCAAACTTCCTGTTTAAGGGGCTCTCATCTGAAAGATGTGGTTGACATATGAGAAAATCTCTGAGCTCCAGGTCTGAAATATCAATTTCCCCAGAAAGGGTTGTGCTGTGTATGTTCTTTATACAGACAAATTACCTTGATTGTTGATTCAAGAGGTAAAATGACTTACTTGGTCATGATTATATAGAAGGAAGATGACAGAGCAATTTATGAAAATCCTTCATGTCACCATCTCAGAGTGACTCATCTTGTTACTAGGTTTGCTGCTAATTATCTTAGGGTGAACGGTGAACACTTTTTGGTAAACCCTGTTGTCACCAAACTGGCGAAATCCCTAGCAAAACATTTCTGACCAAAGACAGTTATACATATATATATATATATATATATATATGTGTGTGTGTGTATATATATATGTGTGTGTGTATATATATATATACATATATGTGTATATATGTGTGTGTGTGTGTGTGTGTGTGTGTGTGTATATATATAAATAAATACTTATGATGATGGTAGCAAGCATTTGTTCCAGGAAATTTCCCAACTCTATATCAGGTGTCTACCAGTCCAAAATGCTGAATTTTCTGGCAGGATTTTCTTTCTGGGCAACTGAGTATCTGTTATTACATAAAGATACTCTTCAAATAATAACTGGAAACAACGATCATTTACTTTGTTCCCAAATCTGCAATTTGAGCAGGGTTTGGAAGTGACACACAATACTCCACACAGCATCAGCTGAAGCAGCTCAAGTGAGGCTGAAGATAAACTGCCAGGATGACCCACTGACAAGGCTGGCACGAGGGTTCTGGCTCTTGGTCCCCTTCGCAGGAGGCCCTCCACAACATATCTTGGGCCTCCTCACAGCATGGTGGCTGAGTTCTAATCATGAGCATCCTAAGTCACAAGAGGTGGAATTCACCAATTTCTTAAGGTCTTGGCGAAGCTTGCAGGAGATCACTTTTGCTATATGCTATTGGTCAAAGTGTCATAAAGCTGCCTAGATTCAAGGGAAGGGACAGAGACTCCTTCTTTCAATGGGAAGTGCTATATTTTAAAAAAGTGCTAAAAATAGCACTTTTAAAATACAAAAGTGCTATATTTTTAAATTTTTAAATATAAAATTTAAAAATTTTATATTTGTAAATTTGCTGTTTACAAATAGCAAATATATGTAACCATCTCAGGGGTTCCTTGAACCATTACTTTGATCCAGTATCATCTATCACTGGTTAGGGTGACCTGATAATTTCTTGTCCAAACTAGGAGACCTTAAAAGAATAAAATGGGATGCTAGGAATAACAGGACCAGCCAATGAGTGCAAAACAATGGTCCCAGACAAACCAAGTATTCAGTCGCCTTGTCTCTGGGGGCAAAGATTAATGCCTTTTAGGTGTCCCCAAGCAATTTTGGAAAGATTATACAAAGACCACTGTGTTCTGTTTAAGTATGGAATCCACTTAAGAAAATCTTGATAAATCCTTTAAAAATAAAGAGTAAATAAAGAGTAATGTCTTACCTGGATATGAAATCATCATTTATCTGGACATCTCATTTAAATAGAGGTACTGCTTTCCTGAATCTTCCAGTTAACTGTACTGCTCCGTGAGTTATGCCACCATTAGATACAGAGCACCCCTAAATGCCACTGGCTGTGGCTGTCCTGGCCTCTACTTGCTGAGTGTTCATTCTGTACTTGTCTCTGGGCTAGATCCCGAGAAAGCAGATGTGGGTAAAACATGAACCTGACCTCTGGGTGCTTGTAACTTATTAGATAAGACAGTCTAGAGCCAATAGGTCATTGTAAAATTCAGTGATAAGGGCCACCATAGAAGTAAAAGTCAGATTTTGTGGGAGCAATAAAAATCAGGTAAATGGAAAAATTCCAGAAAGATTTCACAGAGGGAAGTTACATCAATTTACTGTTTTAATTACCTAGAATGTCTCAGGCACTTTGCTAAGCATTTTATGTCTATCATCTCCTTCAATATTTAGAAAACCCCCTTTGGGGTAAACATTATTACTATCTGTAAGTTATAGATGAGGAAACTGAGGCTTAGAGAGAGGAAGTAATTTGCATACAAGTGGTAAGCAACAGAAGCAGAACGGGTACTGGGGAAAGTGTGACGGAAGACGAGTAGGAGCTTCCAAAGCCTTGAAGAAGGGCATTTTAGGCAGAGGAACCAGCACTGGTAAGGACGGGCTAGTGGAATAGAGCTTGACTAGCCTGGGATAAATCTGGCCATTTGTTGTGCTTGGAGCACAGCTGCGGGGAGGGGGTGGAAGGAGGGTGAAGTAGGGTCTGGCTGGGAAGGAATCTTGCAAGGTAGAGAGTTTGGATATTCCCATCAGGCACTGGGCTCCTTCTGTGTGTTGAGGCAAGGAAGTGAGTAGAATGTTAGTCTTAGCCAGCGTGAGCCAGCTCCAGCCTGGGCCCCTTGCTGTTCCAGGAGTAATCCGTGGACCAGCAGCATCACCCAAAAGTTGCTTAGAAACATAGCATCAGGTCTCACCTCAGACCTATCGAATCAGTGTCTGCATTTTAGCAAGATCCCCAGGTGCTTTGTCTGCACATGAAAGCTTGGGAAGCACTTTTCTGGCACAGTGCAGTTCCCAGAGTTCATAACTTTATCTGTGCTCACAGTCAACACCTTCCGCTGATAGTTTCCAGTTTTGCAAATCCAAACAATGGTTTGCAAAGGTTTTGAGAAAAGGTCAGAGGTGTAACATCAATAACTGTGATCCAGCCATTAGATTTCCTTCTGCTGGTTGTTCTAGTGACCTGCACGCTCTGCAGTGGAACCAGGCCCAGCTCTGGTTCCACCTACCCCCTCCAAAACCTTGGAGGAAGTCAGCTCAGCAATACAATTTTGTGGGCCACTGGCAGGTACCACGGGTCACTGAGTTCTTATATCATGAGTCCATTGTTGCTACTCCCTGGGGGCAAGTATAGATATGAACAGATCCCTACTCAGCCTGGCTCATAGAACAGCTAACCAAGGCTGAATGGGAAAGTGACATCATATTTTACCAGGACAGGGGCTTTCTCTGGTGAAGCTTGGGGGTCTGAGGCCTGAAATGGCTCTCTTTGGCAATCATAATCTCTGCTCACCTGGAGACACTCTGGGGCAAGAGTGAGGGCAGATGGTGGGGATATCAGATACCAGAAGGCTTAGGTTGCAGAGATGTTGACTCTTGCTCCTGGCCATCAGGGAGCCTTAACTAGTTCCTAATGTCAGGAGGGGTGATGCTGGGTAGAAATGCATCTTCCTGGACACTTCCATTTTTCCTCCTTCCCTCTGTAAGCCATTTCATAGGTACCTCCTCTTCCATGCCAGCCTGTGCTGACCTCTGGGATGAGGAGTGCAGAACTAGTTATTGACCTGCAAGAGCACTCAGGATAATGGAGAGAGAGACAAGCAGTGCAGTGTTTTAAAGGCTCTGAGGGAGGGAAGCAGTTGGTGCTGGGAGCACAAGAGGAATGGGTCTCTGGTTCCACCTGGAAGACGGCTCTGCCATTTGCCACCTTTAAGTCTTTGATCCAATGTCACAGCCCCTTGGATCCTTAAAATCTTAGCCATGTATGCCATGGCTACACTAGTTTCCTCTTTTAGGTTAAGGTGGGGACTAAAGAGCCTATGGGACAGTGCCCAGCTGAGGATGCAGCACAGGGTAGGCATTCACAGAATCCTGCCGCCTAACCTCAGACTCCAAGCAGGACCAACCATCCTGGTCACCAAAGAGATACATTGAAAGGGCTGGTTTCATTTCCAAGCCACAGTTGCCCAGGGTTCCTCCCTGTCTCGTAGGGAAGTGACCTCCCTCACGTGCCTGAGAAGATGCATGTGATGATGGCGTGCCCCAGGCAAACAAAGGGCTCTTGCAAAACCTATGATTCTCTCCTTGTTGCAGAGGAATGAAAGGGAGGGAGGAAGTAGGCACCCCTCCTTCTTGCATGGCCCACAAGGGGTCTTAAGGCTATTTTTATGAAGATGGACTCTGGGTGATTCAGGGACTCACCCTAAAAGCACTTCTTTCTTGCTTTCCTTTTCCTTCTCCTCCTTCTCCTTCCTCCTTTTCTCTTCCTCTTCCCTTTTCTTTTAATAACATACCTTCTATGCATTTTCTTGAACTTTCTCCCATAGAAGGTAACCCTCAGAAAACAGTGAACTACTCTAGGCTCCAAGGGGCTTAGTAGGAGAGCTTGTTCCTTCTGTGGTTTGCACCAGCCTGGCAGCTGGAGAGCACAAGACAATGCTCCCAGGAGGGCGGTAAGGCATAAACCTGGTTCACAGAACTCAGAGAAGCTTCAGAGACCTGGAACTAATAGGCTGTAATGTCAATGAGAAGTTCAGGCCCAGCAAAGGAGGTGAGCAAGATGGGACCCTGCTCTTCCTCCTATTGGCCATACTCTATCCATTCTTGCATGCTCGGCTAGAGACATTTTTCTCTTGATAATCTGCTTTTCTTGATGCCCCAAGGCTTTTGGTCTTAGCAGTAGGTAATGACTAACCCCTTCCTTTGAGCAGCGAGAACTCTGTGTCCTTTGAAGGTAGCGTGAGTAATGGGTCCACTTCTGCACTGTGGCTTAGCCTCTCTTCCTAGTCACACCAGGAGTGGCCCATGCTATGCGATCTCATGGGGTCCACATATATGCATACTCCCTTGCACACCACTAGTGTGTGTACATTTATTTACACCCATATACACACTTATGATTTAAGTGTACTTGGCTCCGCACAACTCACAGGTGCAGGCACCTGCAGCACAGGGCTCATACTCCCCTCCACAAGCACGTCCTGCCCACTGACTCCATCAGGGAGCTTTGTTGCCTGAGCCCCCAGGTGTTTGCAGACCTAACATTGGCAGTGACTGAGTGGGTCTTTTGGTGACACATTCATAAAATCTCATAAATCGTCTCTGTGCAACGTCGCATGAACATTTTTATTTTCTTCAATAAATACACACATTCTTATTTCCTAACAGCTCCAGCATTGGCGGAATGCCCGGCCAAGAGGTCCACTTACTGTGCACTTGGCCAGGATGCACAGTGGATAGGAATGGGGCCACTCTGTTGGTTGTTTGAGACTGAAGACATCTTTGGGGACCTGGGATAATGGAGGTCTGATTTGGATGGGACAATAGGAGTCATCTTGTCTGGATACATATTCTACCTCTCCCTTGCAAGCCATTCATCTTTTCATTTGTTCATTTTTTTTTATTGAAACTCTTTTACTGAGGTTTAAGGCAAGAGTTACATCACGCCTCAAAACTCAAAAACTGAGGCTCAGAAAAATTAAGTGATAGTCAAGGATGGGGCCTGAGGATCTGCATTTGAACGACACTCCAGGTCATTCTGAGGCAAGTGGCTCCCGGTCAGACTTGAAGAGTGAAGGTATTTTGTGATTAGACCTCAGGGCATAAAACGTATTTTTCCCTTTTTCAAAATAAAAACACCACGAGTTCAGGAGATTGAGACCATCCTGGCCAACATGGTGAAACTCCGTCTCTACTAAAAAAATACAAAAAAATTAGCCGAGTGTGGTGGTGGGCGCCTGTAGTCCCAGCTACTCGGGAGGCTGAGGCAGGAGAATGGTGTGAACCCGGGAGGCAGAGCTTGCAGTGAGCCGAGATTGCACCACTGCACTCCAGCCTGGGTGACAGAGCAAGACTCTGTCTCAAAAAAACAAAACGAAGCAAAAACAAAAACAAAAACAAACAAACAGAACAAAACACCTTGGACATAATAACTCTGAAGAAGTGAGGAGTTACTCTAAGGACAAACATTTTTTTACCCAAAACTTAAAACTCTAATAATTTTGGAGTTGACCCTCCAGAGAGGCTGGTGGAGGTGGGCTATTTACCCGTTTGCATGCCAGTGCAACCTTCTCCTGGCTTTGCTCTAACTTGAGTGTCTGACTGTCATTTGCCCCACTTTAAAAATGATGACATTACCTTATAAGGTGATACCTCTTTACCCCTTACAAAGTTCTTCCACAAATATCATCTAATCCCCACAACAGTCACTCAGCGAGCTGTTCCCACCTTCATTTTACAGAGTGGGAAGCACAGGGGTCGAGGTGAAGTTTCACTACCAGTAAGGGTCAGAGCCTGGGCTATGACTTCAGCTCCCCAACCTCAAGTACATCTGCTAATTGCCATGAACTAACAACCGTTTGCTTGATGTCAGGGGGTTGAGCTTCCTTCCCGTGAACTTCCAGGTGGCCATTGTGATGTATGCTGGGAATTCCAGGGCTGTGGTAACAACAGTCTCCCGGAATGGAGAGAAGGCAGGAAAAAGGGAGATGAGGGCTGAGGGCAGGGACTGGAGGGTCCTCATTCAACATTGCCCTATTTTGTGCTATCAAGTCATGCTAATTGGGTGCCATGTCAGAAGTGAAGGGGGACATGTAAAACAAAGGAGACATCTTTTCTCTGAGGCTTTTAAAGTTAAAAGCTTGGGTAAGGTGGAAGTGAGGGAGATATAGAACTCTTTGCTTTGCTTTGGTTTGTGTTCTGGGAGGTCCATTATGAAGGAGCCATCAATGGTCTATGAATATCACAAAGGACATGGGCCAAAGGGGAGCTCCATGAGCTCTGATGTACCAGCCTCTTTCTGGGTCCCCCCAAAATCCTGCCACCAGTGAGTGGGGATGGGGCAAGTTCTCTCCTCTGGGGCACATTTGCTGAGCAGGATGTCACAATAGATCACACAGTTAATCCCTTACAGATTCTGTGCTCATTTGAGATGCTTCCAGAATACAGAGGAAGATGTTGATATTATCTTGACTCTTCTGACCCACCCATGGGAAATCATAAATTCTGGTCACTTCAGCCTGTTCTCTAAAGTCCCGAGTCTTCCTTATTCCTATTAGCCCCATTTCCTACTTCCTGCTTTGTGCTTGTGCTCACAGAACAACGAGATGTAACTCAGGAGTCTCTTGGTGCCTCCTCTGCCACTTGTATGTCTATAATTCATCAACTAAATGGCTTTGGTGGCAGGGATGGAGGTTTTGCATGGGCTTAGCAACATGGACTTTCACTCCTCAAGGCTGCTGTCTCTGGCTATGACAACCGCTCACTGCTTTACCTACTAACAGGAGTGACCCACTCTGATTCCTCAATATGGCACTTTTCCCCTGGGGATCAGCCTGGTGGTAGGGTAATTACATTGAATTATTTTTATCATGGGAGCAGTGCTTTGTTCTCATGGGAACTGACACTTACTCTAGAAATAGACTTGTTTTCTCTGCCTGAAATGCTGCTTCCAGGACCACCACGGATCTCAGAGGGCCCTCTTTACCATCAGTGTTCCAGGAGCATTTCTTCTGACCAGGGGACTCATCTGACAGCAAATGAAGATCAGCCATTGGCTCATGCTCATTAAATTCACTGGCCTTTCAATGTCCTCCATCAGCCCAAAGCAAGTGGCTGATAGGATTCTGGAATAAGCCACTTGGAGACTTTATGGCACTGACTGGGTGGTAGCACTTTGTGGGGCTGGAATAATCAGTGATGGTTTCGCCACAGCTAGGTTTCATAGGTCTGGGAATGAACTCCTCTTACTATTACCCTAGTAGTCTGAGAGCAAAGTTTTTGCATCCTTCCCTGTGAATTTAACCTGTCTTTCCTCATTTTTTGAGATGAAGTCTCACTCTATCACCCAGACTGGAGTGCAGTGGCACAATCTCGGCCCATCACAACCTCTGCCTCCTGGATCCAAGTGATTCTCCTGCTTCAGCTTCCTGAGTAGCTGGGATTACAGGTACCTGCCACCATGCCTGGCTAATTTTTGTGTTTTTAGTAGAGATGAAGTTTCGCCATGTTGACCAGGCTGATCTTCAACTACTGGCCTCAAGTGATCCACCTGTCTTGGCCTCCCAAAGTGCTGGGATTACAGGTGTGAGCCACCGTACCCAGCCTAACCTTTCCTAACCAAGAAGACTTAGACCCCCAGGGGAGAAGTGCTCCCCCAAAAGGGGCACAATAACAGTTAATTAGAGGGAAGTTGAGACTGCTTCCGGGCCTCCTTGGCCTCCTCATGTCCCTGAGTGGACCCACAAAGAAGGGAGTTACTGTGCTGGCTAGGGTGACTGATCCTGAATACCAAGGAGAGACTGGGTTGCTACTACGTAATATGGGTAAATGGAGTATGTCTGGAATGTAGGGCATTCCCTGGGGCACCCATTAGTATTTCCAAGTCTGGTGATAAAAGTTGAAAAACCACCATGACCAAATACAGGCGGGACAGCTGACAACCCAGATCCTTCAGGAATGAAGCTTTGGGTCACTTTATCAGGCAACAAAGCATGATGAGCCAGGCTACCTGCTCATTGCAAAGGGAGTGTGAAAAGGATGGTAGGAGTGCACCGGGACTACCAGCCATGGCCACGTGACCAGTTGAAGAAATAAGGCCTATAGTAATTATGAATATTTCTTCATTATTTTGATATAATTATATTTGTATTAACCAAGTCTTTTCTTTTTCTCCACTCTCATTCTCTCTCCATCAAATGCAAGACACATTAAGAGAAGTAAACCTTGTAACTCTGCATTTAACTTACAGAATATCAAAAGGGTGTGACTAGGTGTGGCTTAGCTGCAAGATGAATGAACATTACCCAGAGATGGCTAAAGTGACATGTGGGACTTTGTATCCTTTTTTGGGGTGATAGCATGTTTTCAACTGTTTGAAGAATAGTTGGATCATGTTAAGCAGAAATACGACTTTGCTGGTGTCTTTATTTGGGTATTATTAAAAGAGTTATGCACGGATGCCAAGTTGAGCAAAGGGTAGATGGTGATGGTTTTGAACTGTGCCAATTTAGCAAAGATGGAACTATGTTTCCCCACATTCACCTCCTTGTATGGTTCTAGGTTAGGGTTGGCCACAAGAGAAATTTACCTGAGATGAGGAAGGTGGAAAGGAAGCAGCTCTCATTTTACTCTGAAGATCATTAACGCAATCATGGAAAGTGTAGGGCTCCACACACTGCTACAGCCCTTGTATGATTTTGCTGATCAGCTCCTTCCACTGGATCTTGTTGATCAGTTTCTCTGAGCCTGGTTCAGGTATATGTGCAGCTCTATGACAAATGGTGTCTGCTTCTTCTGAAAGTTACCAGTTGTCAAGGTTAGACATGGAGAGAGAGAGATGTGGATCCCAGTTCCTTCCTCTCCTCTTCTTCACATCATTTGATATCCTGATTGCCAACCCTGCTAGCCTGTAGCAACTTCAGATCCACCACCAGATGCAGAGTCTATAGCCTTCTGTACACTTTTCCACCAGCTCCAACAGTCGTATTAGGGCTAATTCCTATTATAAATCTTTTATTTCATACTGGTCGTGGGGTCCTGCTTACATATTCAGAAATTTGTTCATGGTAGAGAAATATTTATTAAGTGTCTTCTACATGTCAGGCATAGTCTGGGGGTCTGGGATGTATCAATGAACAGAAGAAAAATACATACTTATGCATTTGGGACATGGTTTTATACCCCACATTTTAATAATTCATTGCCTATTAGAAATAAAATCTAACTGCCCTGTGTTCTTATTTGCTACTCCTGGCAATCCTACCCATCATGGGCAGTGAGATACTGGTGGACTTCCAACCCTGTGTTTGGGACCCAACTTTGTACCATTCACATTGCACTGATAGCCTCTGCAGTTCCACAGCCTCAGCACATTTGAAGTGACTCATGGTGAGTCTGAGTTTCCTCCAACAACAGTCTTTTTATTAGAAGCCCAAGCTCTCGTTCACTTTTTTACCTTTTTGGAGACCAAGGTAAATTTATTACCTTGAAATAAGTGGTGCGATGCTATATCCTCTTTAATTCTCACACCAGCCTTGTAAGGTACATATTATTACTAATTACATCTACAGTGTAGAAAGTGAGGTTCATAGAGATTTAGTAACATGCCCCAAATCCCAGAGCTGGGAAGTAGTAGAACCAGGATTTGAGCACCAGTCAATCTCACTTTCAGTGGGCTTTGTTCACCTACCTTATTTATGTCATAGATGCCTCAGTTTCTCAGCAAGGGGAAGCATACCTATGTTGAATCAGTTAGACTCATCTTTAGCAAATAGTCCAATCTGCTTGGATATATGGCACTGGGCTTCTTTTTGGGAAGCCCAAGCATGTTGATGACCATGGGGTGATGGTGATGATGGTCTCCAGGCACAATGAAGGCTGAAGAAGAATGAGTTCTCATGCTTACAGAACACTGATGGTGGTGACCCATTCAGTTGACCTGTTTCTCTGGTTTCCCAAGGCCAGGTGCTCATCTCTGCTGTAGAGAACTCCATCTGTGACAGGGATTGTAGAGGCTTGTTAGGCTGGTTCTCTTCCAAAGTAGAATAGAGGATGTCACGCATCATTGGCACCAGGCTGTGGTCTTGGGGGCAGCTTTGGGGAACAAGCCATTGGCTGAGATGAGGGAGCCAGAGCAACAGCTCAGCTTGTCTTCAGGTCTCTTTCTGTTGACCTCTTTTTAGAAGCAGAGACAGATGTTGACAGAGACACACACACATTTGAGATGATATTGCATATAGTATTTTGTATCATGAATCTTTTCCTAACCCTATATTACAACTTTTTGACAAGTTTTTAAACATTCTTCAAAAACACGATTTTTAATGACTGGGTAGTATTACTTATGGACACACCATAATTTAATAGACAATCTCTTTGTCATCAATTATGTAAGCTCATTCTTTTTTTTTCCACATTTAGTAATTAGCTTATTTATAGATGATTTATATTTTAAATTACATATAGAAGGTATTAAATATTTTTAAAGTTACAAAGATGATAGATTTCCATTAGTTTTCTAATATGTTATTATTGCAATTTTGAAAAAATGTATATTTATTTTATATCAAGCCCTTATACTCGATCTTCAAATTAACACATTTTTATTTGATTGTCTTAGGATTTGAGATGTGTGGTAATGTCATGAGTAAGTGTTCATAAATTCATTTTCTTTTTTCTAATAGTTACATTTCAATGTTCTTCTTGTTTTATTGCTTTAACTAGAATTTCCAGAGCAATTATTAGTGATGATATTGTAGGGAACATTCTTGACTTGCTCCTACTTCTAATAGCAATGCCGCTTATACAGTGCCATTAGGTATAAAATTGACTATTGCTTTCAAGGTAGACATTTTAATCATGTCATATTAGGTTTGAATTTTCCTATTCTTTATATTCTATGATTTTTTTCCTAAAAAATGGACATCAAACTTACCAATTACTTATTAATATTTATCCAGATGATTGCACTTTCATTGACCTGATGCATATTTTTGTAATGTATCATTAAATAATAGCATTAAATAGCTCTCATTAATAGCATTAAATAATCTCTTTATTAGTGATTTTAAATAACTGTTTTTAATATTTTAATGAATTACATTTGCTGGTGTGCTTGTAGAATTTTTGTAACAATCTTTAAAAGCAAGGTTAGTTTATAGTTCTGATATCTATATAGTACATGCATACTGACATGAAAGAGATGGGAATAAAATACATCAAACTGTTAGCAGTGGTCTCTTCTATGTTGGATGGTGGAATACTAGATTCATTTTACTACTTTTCCCTAAAATTTAATATACATTTTTATGACAAAAGTGAACATTATATCAGTTATCTACTGCTATGTAAGAAATCAACCCAAAACTTAGTGGCTAAAATAACAACCATTCTATTGACTCATGACTCTGAGGGCCAATAATTTGGGCTGTGCTCAGCTGGGTGTTTCTTCTGTTGGTCTTGCCCACAGTTACACAATTCTATTGCAGTCAGCTGGTGGATTTGCTGGGGGCCGGTTGATCTAGAGGACCCTAGCTGAGACACTTGTTTCTGTTTCCTGTCATGTCATTCAACTTGATAGAAGGAGCAGCAACGTCAAATTGCAAAGGAGGGGTGCATGCAGCAATGAGAAGTACTATTGCAGACAACTTTGCCAAGTTAGCTACAAACATGCCTTATAATTAAAAATAAAAAATAATATTTTTAAAAAGGATAATATGCAGTGATGAAAAAGATGGCAAAGTGAGTTTTTTACACATTGCCGATGAGGCTGTTAACATTGTAACAAAAAATGATTTGGCAATGAATTTCATGAGTGGTAAAGTGTTAGTAGACTTTGACCTAATTTTTCTATAACTTGGAGTTTATTCTAAGGAAATAATCAGTTTAATAAAAATTATGTATAAGAATTTTTCTGTATAGCATTATTTATAAGTGAAATACTAAACACAATGTAAATGTCAAATATTAGAGGATTTAGTGACAGCAGATGGCATCTCCATATGATGAAACATGATATAACCACAAAAATTATATTTTGGGCATGACAAAGTTTAAAAAGTAAGATTTGTGTGCTTTCATTGAGTCTAGTTTTGAAAATTGATTGTATTCATATATGTTAATACAATAAACTTTTCTTCATATGAATACAACAACATACATGTACACATATACAGAAAAATAACTGGAAGACCTATATGAGCATAATAATGGTAATTATTTCTGGGTGGTGCTTGGGTTACTGGTGGTCTTTATATTATTAAAGCCACAGGTGTCAGTTTGGGGCCAACCTGCCACTTTTGAGTTAGACAGTGCTGATTTTAACTGCCATCCCATGTCCTGTGGAAAGTCCACATCTTCCTAATGAGTTGTGTGGCTCCTTGAGGACTTGCATTCTCATCATCACCTCTGATAGTGACTTCTTATCTTTAGAATTCCATTATTCCATTCTCTCTTTTGTGTGTGTGTGTGTGTGTGTGTGTGTGTTTAAATTATTTTTGTAGAGACAGGGTCTCACTACATTGCCCAGGCTGGTCTCGAACTCCGAGCCTCAAGCGATCCTCCCACCTTGGCCTCCCAAAGTGTGTGGTTCTTATATCTCTGATCTGGTAGCTTAACCAATGCATGGGGCATAGTTCCTTCTCTTTTATTTCTACCTCCAGTCCTCCTTCAAACAATCTGGAATATGAATCTGTTGCATGTACCATACTAGACTTTTACTAAAGATCTATGGCTTAAGAGAAGGGTTATTATCATATACCATATAAAAGATGAATACATCCTATATTATATCAGAGATACTTAAAGATTTTCTTTTTTGTTTTCATGGACCCTATTGGCAGTTTTGTGAAAACTATAGACCCTTTCAAATATTATGTTTTTAAATTCATGCAATAAAATGTACAGGATTATAAAGAAAATGAATTATGTTGAAATAAAGTTATCAAATATTTAAGAAAAAGCAAACTGGTGATACAGTGATGTAAAGTGCTTCTTTATTAATATTGCATTCAGTAACATGATACACAGGTTAGACAGAAATTGAGTATAATATTAAAGTAATGATAAGTATAAATGATATCTTGAAATGTATTCAACAACTATAATATGACATGAGACCATCTGTGATTTCTATTGATTGCAAAGCCACAAAAGTTACCAATAACTATTGTGATGTGTTGCCTACATTTATAATTGAAGAAAATGTTAATTTTTAGTTGGAGGTTGGTGAAACTAAGCTGTAATTTTTCCCCCAACTCAGTTCAAGGACTCCCTGAATTTCATCTCCATATCAATTGGGATCCATGGGCCCTGGATTAAGATCCCTTGTATTAGATTCCTGTTATTCAAAGTCCATTTGGCTCTCCACATGGGTAACACTATACCATGTTAAGCTTCCTTCTCTTGCCATACTACTTTTCTCTCTCTCCGTTTCTCTCCTCCCAGTTTGTTCTGGGAAACTTGGAATTCTTCTCTCTTTGTTAATTGGAGTGAGTCTATAATATCTGATTCCTAATTTTAAAGGTATCTTCTGCCTTATCTTTGAATGTCCACAATCCTTCAGCGTGTTTTCAATCAAAAGAACTGGTCATCTACCCCTTTTGTATTAATAATTATGTTAGCCCCTGCTCACAGAGTGTTTTCCATGGATGAACATTGTTCTGAAGAGGGCCTTATTTCTTTTTATTTTCGCAAGGGGCAAAGCTTACCCAAAGTCATGCAGCTAGCAGAATGTGGAGTCAGCTCTCATCCACCGTACTAGGCTGCTTTCCATTAGTAGCACCCAGAAGAAAATGAAATGGAGCTATTTGGGTCTTTCTTTTCATAGGGTTGGCCATCTTTAGAAGGCAATTATTTTAAAATAGCATTTTGTTTCCTCTGGTGGTACATTTCTAAATCTTTCACAGTGGTTTTCAATGCTTTGGCTGTCTAGGCTCTGGATCCTCTGGGAACTGCTAGGAGAAAGCTAGTGCATAGAATGAGAGAGGACTGGAGCAAAAGACTCTGAGAGAAGCAGAAAGAAGGGACATATCTGGGACTTCCTGGGTCCAGTCTGTTTGGAGGACTGGCTGGAGCCTGCACCTTAGGTTCTCAAGTAACTCCTATGGCCTTCTATCATAGGCCCCTTCAAGGCTTATGTTGTCTTCAGTTGGTTTTTGCTACTTGTAAACAAATGTATTTAACAAATACATAATTGACATACATTAGTTTTAAGACCAGGAAGAGAGTACATGTTATCAGCAAGCATTATCAGTTATGAGAAAGGATTTATCATTCTTCCCAGCCTATGTCCCAGGATTGTGCCATTCTAGTGATAGTAGAAATGATGAGAATGGTGGTGAAAGTGATTTTGGGGAGGAAGGTACAAGAAAATGAGAATGCATACATATCCTTCTTTGTGTTTCTACTGTGGTTTTTAAAGCATTGAAAAGCAGTACCATTGTGGAAGGTGCAGAAATGTACCACCAGAGGAAACAGAATGCTATTTTAAAATAATTGCCTTCTAAAGATGGCCAATCCTATGAAAAGAAAGACCCAAACATCTCCAAATGTATATTAATGTTCACCTCGTATCTTAGCCACTCTTTTGGGGACAAATAGCTTTTTGTTGCTTGTGAAAGTTTATTTGTTGAATTTGTCTTTCTGTATTTCCACCCTATGGGAATATATACTCCTGCAAAGTAGAGGCCCTTTTTGTATCTGCTGAATTCTAAATGCCCAGTAAAAGATGAAATGCAAGACAGCCACCATGATGCTGTTGATACTTGGTGGACTGTGGTGCTGGTGAAAGTGGTACCTTCCATCTTGGTTTGTATTTGCTAAGTCACCCTGCTATCTTCACTAACCAAAATGCTAGTCCGTAAAGGAAATTTCCTGTACTCTGTTAGTGTCGGGAACAATTATCTCAGGTCTTTTACTCTTGTTTTAAACTTGGTGTTATCCTAATTGTTCCAGGCTTGAAGTTTGTGTTTAGTCTCCTTGGCATGAAGGACTTGCTTTCCCTTAAGAAATGTAGCTTCATCTTTAGGCTTACTTAGGTAGGAGATCATAGTTATCCCTTAGAATCTCAACCCCAGGCCCTGGCTTGCCAGCAAACACTTTGATATGGGATGCCAAGCTGGAGTGTAGTTGGAGTAGAGGTGGGAAATATGAACCAGGTAACAGGGAGGGTGGTTTTAGTCAAATCCTTTCATTTTTATGCCAAAAGAAACCCAATTCAAAGCAGTGTAAGCAAAACAGTTAACATTTTAAATAACTAAAACTATGGGCATGGCTGAATCCAGGTGGCTCAACAATTTTAAAAGAGCTTCTCTCTCTCTTTTTTCCCCCTCTTTTCTGATTTGCTCCCTTCGGTGTATATTTCATGTTAAATAAGCTCTTTTTCTCTTGTTGGCAATTAGTAATCTCTAGCAATTTTAGACTTACCCAGACCAGCCTTGTGATTCCAGTGACAGAATAAAAAAAGAGTCTTTTCCAATATCAGTAAAACAGATGTATTCGCATCTTGGGCTCAAATTTTGGACCAGTGATGGAACCACATGACATGGGGAAAGGGAAGGAAAGAGGTGTATTGGGAAGATGCAGACAATAGATTATCCACTGCAGTGGGAATGGCCAGAAGAATAATTATGTGGGAAAGACAGGCAAGGGAAGTGACGAGGGTGAGAGTAACAGTGGTGTTGTTGTGAATCCGGTCATGGAAATGGTGACGCTGGTTATGGTAGTGGTGGGGTACTGGTGATCGTGAGAGATACTCCTTCTTGTTCCAGATCTTACTAATTCTAAGAGCACAGTCCAGGAGGATGTTGTATGCAACCCTATTAGTAAAGACACATGATTTCCTGTGGTTCTTGCCTTTAAGGGCAGAAAGGGCTACACGTTTGTCCTAGAAAAAAATTCAATGGTTCCTGAGTCAGCAAGCTCCCTATGCTTGTAGAAGCAGATCACATGGTATCTCAGAAATATACCTATGCATGTTAGCAAAACAACAGAGAAAAACAAGCTTCTACCACCAGGATGGCAGGAAGTGTGGTCAGCTTTCTTGGAGGTGAAGCCAAGATGAGAGGTCGTTGACTTGTACTAATGAAGAGGCACAAAAACTGCTGATTTAAAGAATAATAATAAAAAAAGCACCCTGGGGGACATTTTATTGCACTTAGAAAATGTCCAAGTTCATCCTTCATATAAAAAAGTAAAAAAAAAAAAACATTTTGGCTTTCATAAAAACCAATAGATTAATACAGAAAGAAAAAGTTCCCAGCCAAGAACTAAGCCACAGTTGTGTTCATGTGTATGCCTGAGCTAACTCCTCTGGCCTCATGTGAGCCTCTGCATTTGGCATGCAGATCTCTTGTTCTGTAAAAACTATTTCAGGAACACTTTGAAAAGACTGCCCAGTGATGGCTGCCTCATTTGGGATTTATTATAATATCATTAGAAGGGGTTATATCACTTGGTATAATGTCAGACACATTGTAGCCTGTGGTTTTATGATGTGGACAAATATCACACTCAGGAATAAGATGGCTCTGAACAAATCAGTTCCATCTGGGTCCTACTGTAAATAGAGCTTTTCCCTTCTGCCATGGAGGGTGGATTTTCATCCTCATCCGGTCCCTTGACCTTCCATTCTGCAGGGTCTTTCTTTTCCTGACCTCCTTGCTCCCCAGTCTCTGGGGCCTAGGAGAGAGAGAGAGAGAGAGAAAGAGAGAGAGAATTTCTTAACACCCCAAAGCAAAGATGCTTGTCAAGCTCAGGGAATGCAGGGAGACTTGGGAATTTGCTTTTATCCGGTGCCTGCCACATGGCTGAACCTGTGCTAGATATTTTCACCTGTCTCACCTCACTTCATTCTTACAACAAGCCTATAGAGTAATAGATAATGTTGCTATTTTACAAAGAAATACTGAGACTGACATGTTTAAAAATAATCTATCTATATATATATATATTTTTGAGACAGGGTCTCACTTTGTTGCCCAGAATGGAGTGCAGTGGCATGATCTTGGCTCATTGCAGCCTTGACTTTCCAGGCCCAAGTGATTTTCCCATCTCAGCCTTCCAAGTAGCTGGAACTACAGGTGTGTGCCACCATACTTGGCTAATTTGAATTTTTTTTTTTTTTTTGAGACAGAGTCTCACTCTGTCTCCCAGGCTGGAGTGCAGTGGTGCGATCTGGGCTCACTGCAAGCTCCGCCTCCCAGGTTCACACCATTCTCCTGCCTCAGCCTCCCGAATAGCTGGGACTACAGGCGGCCGCCACCATGCCTGGCTAATTTTTTGTATTTTTAGTAGAGACGGGGTTTCACCGTGTTAACCAGGATGGTCTCGATCTCCTGACCTTGTTATCCGCCTGCCTCGGCCTCCCAAAGTGCTGGGATTACAGGCTTGAGCCACCGCGCCCAGCCAATTTTTTTTTTAGAGATGGGGGTCTCATTCTGTTGCCCAGATTTGTCTTGAATTCCTGAGTTTAAGCAATCTTTCCACCTCGGCCTCCCAAAGTATTGGGATTACAACCATGAGCCACCCACCTGGCCTAAAAGTAAAATTTTGATTCAAGTCTGTAAACTAGTGAGTGGGGAGATTGAGTTTTGAAGCTTATCTGAAGTTCATTCCAAAGCCTGTCTGTGTTCTTTCATGGTATCCTGCCATCCCCAACATCTGTATGTCCATGAATAAACTATTCACAGGAGGTAAAGAAACAAGAAATGTGGATATAAGTTGTATTTGGTCAAAACGTAGTTATTTTAAAAGCAAATGACAGCATGGTACAACCTCCTTGCAGAACTCTGTGGCTTTTTTGAATAAAGTTAAATATCTGCCTATCCTATGAACTAGATAAATCATTCCCAAGAGAAATTCATACATAGGTACATGTTCACAAAAAAGACTTGTACAAGAATGTTCACAGCGGCTGTTTCATAATAGCCCCAAATACTCATCAGCAGGAAAATAAACAGACTGTGGTGTGTTCATATGGTAGAATACTACACAGCAATAAAAATTAGTAAACTAAGGATATATGCCACAAAATGGATGGATCTTATAAATACCATATTGCGCTAAAGAAGACAGACACAAGAGAGAACATAATGTATGATTCCAGTAATATAAAATTTGAGAATGAGGAAAATTACTAATATCTAAAAACTCAAGCTCAAGAGATAGCTAACGATCTAAAAATATTAATATTAAGATAAGTATCTGAATCTTATAGATTATAATTAAACTATATTAATCTTATAGGTCAAGGTCTTTATCAATATCCAAAGGTAGTAAAATTGCTAATATCTAAAGAAGTCACCTTCTTTCACTTTTGTTTAATTTTCCTCTTACTTGAAATTTATATAATTGGAATCATACCTTACACAACAACACCGCTGTCACTCTCACCCTTTCACAAAGGTGAAAGGAGTTACTCTGGGGTAGGAGGTGGATATTGCCCAGGAAGGAGCATGAGAAAACTTCCATGGACGTGGATAGTTACTTATAAATAGACAAAAATTCATTGACTTCTATATTTATGTTTTCTGTTTATAGACTAAATAATCAAAAAGCAGAACATAATATTTAATCAACTGAAGTGATAGGAAAAGGTGATCAAATTTGTCACTCTCAGCGCTTTTGTTTTTATAAATTGGCTATTTGGTTAATTTTGACTCTACTCTTTAAAAAAGGTAGTGTGGACATGTGGAAAGATATATGTTATGCTATAATATTGGATGTTGGATGTTCAGGAAGAATAAATAAATGGTTTATTGATTTATTTCTAGCTCTTCTTAATATAGACAATGAGGTGTCATTCTCTTCCCTTGATAAATTGTTACATGCATCTCCTGCCTGCTCCCTGTCCATTTCCTGTTACCTTTATTCTTCCTCCCACAACTGCTATCACTAGCACATTTGTATTACACAGTTTAACAGGTCAGAGGACTTTAGGTGAATAGAGAGAAAAGGAAAAAGAAAAGCTGACTTCTTTAATTTTGGTGTTAAGATATATTGAAGTACTTTGCATGGCTTTTATTTTATTATTTTCAGAAGGGCTCTTGTAACAGGTCAACTCATAAATTGGCATGGCATCCTGTTTGTTTCTGCCAAAAAGTCAGTCAAAGTGAGAGTATTAATTTATTTGCACAGATATGTGTCAAATTCACTTAAACAATGCTGGGTTGTTAACACTGATGCATGCTATAAAGGAATGCAGACTTGATTTTATCACCATCCCTCTAAGGAGAGCAACCATATATTGGGAGGGGTTTCTATGATATTTATTTATGTTCCATGGCTTTTTATTTATTTCATGACTTCAATGAAGCCTGGAAGAACAATTCTCAAGTAAGCTGATGCTGTGTAGACAGGTACTCTGAGTAATTTGGATAATTCATCTACATGTCTTACATCATGAAGTAGCTGCTCAGTTCCTTGCATCTCTTTGTGTAGCTGTGGGTTATTTGGGCCAGAGATCCTGTTCCCCTGAATCTCCAGGGGCTTTCTCTTCACTTTGGTAGCTTGAGTATGATTTCCAAAGGCTGCCTTTGGCCTCCCTGCTCTTCTGTGTGGATGCAGCTAATGACCTCAATGTCTAGCTAATGGCATCTTACTCTGCAGTGATGGCTGTTCTGAACACAGAGTGGGAGAATGGTGGTGGGTCAGGATGAGTGGAAAAGTAATAGTTTGATGATGGAAATGCAGACAACTCTTGGATTAAACTCAGTGCTCTGTTCCTTCTCCGTATGGATCATGATATGTTCTCTACTTCTGTAATTGAAAAAAAAAAGTGAGGGCACAATTTGTATAATCACTGGTAGAGCATTAAGTTGTCTGGGCTGGCACAAAACAGTGGACAGAAGAGCCAACTGCTGACCTCAGTAACACATGCCTAACTCCTAGTGCAAGGTTTGGCTTGGTAATAGGATCTTGGTCATAATTACTCATGGATGTTCATGGTTATCTGGACTGGGACTCACCCTCCCTGTCCATGCAGGCAGTCAGACCCTGCTGAGAGATGTGCAATTCATAAAATCCTTCTATGTGTCTAAGTCTGTGGTTGCTATTAGTCTGCAAAACATGAGAATAAAAGGACTAATTAAAAAAATTTAAACCCTTCGACTTTTATTTCACTCTGTTCCTTATGAAATAGTTGTTTTCTCAGCTACATCGAGACACTCAACATATTAATCTGCTTAGTTTTAAACAACGTCCAAATGTTTTCATGTTTATGTACTCCAGTCATTCTTGGCTTGCTTAATAAATTCTACAGATATTTACTGAGTACCTACTCTGTGCTAGACATAGTTCTAGGTAATGGGGACCAAGAAGACAAAGGCGAGAAGTTTCCCATTATTACAGGGCTTATGTTCTAGGGAGGGAGGAAAACAATAAGGGGATAAACAAATATACAATGCTAGATGACAGGGTTAGGGGGTGGAGAAGGTGGGGCAGGGAGTATGGCTGTAGTTAGGTGATCAGGAATGATTTTCTGTTAGAACAGAGACCTGATTGAAGTGAAGGAGAAGGCCATGTGGCAACCTGAAAGAAGAGTTGTGGTGATGAGAATAGCCATCTTGGCCTACCCTCATGGAGAAAGGTGCAGAAATGTGCAATATAATTTGGTCCAGAGATCAGGTGAAATCTCTACTCTCTGGACCTCTTGATCAATGGAGGTCCTTGCTAAGAGTGGGAATCCCCATAAGCTAGTATTTCCATGGTCATCTTGGGCCCTGAGGTTCACCTCTGAAAGAGCACTTACTGATCCATGCCATATTAACCCAGGCATGGTCAGCTCCTTCCTTGATTGTCTATTCCCCTGCCTTACACGTATACAGAAGTAATAACTCTTTAGACTTCAACGATGGCTTGGCAATTAGGAATACCAAGATAGCACCTACATCTCAGCTTCACAGCTGCTTCAGAGTAAACATTAGGTATCCTCTTTGTTTGAAATGTCCTTGGGTCCCAGGACCTCTGGAGAAGCATCACTGGTCTGTTCCCCAGACAACACAACTCCCAACCTCCTGATATCTTGGTGGCTCTTTGATTCCTTTCCCCCTTCTCTACCTCTCCTCCTTATCGCCTCTTTCATGGATTGCTCTTGGAATCTCCAAATTCCTCTGGCTTTATTGTGTATTGGCTCTTTCCAGCTTCAGCTCCATCTTTGGCCAATATTTGTCTATCCAAACTTATCAACATGCTCAGCATAACATGAGCCTTTTGTTAAACAGCATACCACATTTTCTTTAGAAGGCAGTAGTGATTAGAGAGAGAAAAATGCCAAGAATGAAGCACCATATGTATAGATCTTATACGGATACTGGGACAACATGTTCTGCTGGGTTTGTCTAGTGGTTAAGTCTAGGGTTGCATCTTCAGGGAGGGAAAGGACTGGGTGCTATGGATAAGAATAGTATGAAGAAGAGACAGACCCTACAAAAAGAAATGGGAAAGTAGAAGGTGGACTTCAGACCAGAGACATTCCCTCTTCAGGCTTTGTTCTCTTGAGCTTAAGTATTCAGAATGTGTTCATGGGCTTCCATAAACAGAGATTTATGTTTCATCTGGGGAGTGCAGCCCTGTGACTATATGAGTTGATAACCTGGAGAGACTTTTAGGGGAAGAGGGCATGTACAGCCAAAGAACCAGGCTGGGCACAGTGGCTCATGCCTATAATCCCAGCACTTTGGGAGGCTGAGGTGGAAGGATCTCTTGAGCCCAGAAGTTTGAGACCAGCTGGGACAACATGGTGAGACTTCATCTCTACAAAAAAAAAAAAAAAAAAAAAAAAAAAAAAAAAAAAGCTGGGTGTTGTGGTACACACCTGTAGTCCCAGCTATTCAGGAGGTTGAGGTGGGAGGATCATTTAAGCCCAGGAAGTTGAGGCTACAGTGAGCTGAGATGGTGCCACTGCACTCCAGGCAATGTATCCATCAGTATTCCATAGGCATATTCTCTTTGACCTAGTGTTTTCACTTATGGAAATGTGACCTAAAGATACACTTTCATGTGACATATATACAAAGATTGTGATAACAGATCACTAGAAACAACCTTAATGCACATCACTGGAAACTCAATGTAAAAAGTGATACATTGATAGATGCTTCTAATTGTAGCCATTGAAAAGAATGAAGACCCCGTTACTGGATGGACATAGAATGATATCTAAGATATGTTGTCCAGTGGAAAAGACAGAGGGCTGTGGAACGTATGCAGTAGGCTTTATCAAAGGAGTCTTGAAAAAATGTTTCTATGTAGAAGGCGTTGTGTGAATTAGTGTTAGACTGAGCTGTATCTCACCTGCTTGGCATGGTTCCTCCTAACTTCGGTGATCTGGTTCCCTGGGAATTTTATGCAGATCCCTGGCATGGTTCCTGGAACATAGCAGGTCTCTATCTCTGCTTGGATTCCCCTGGGGATGGAGCTTATCACTTCATTTTCCTTTGCTGGACAATTGTAATTCTCAGGGAGAGTGAGCTCCTCTGCCTCTTTTTAACTCCCAGTGGGGGTTCTGGCCTGCCTCTGAGCAGGGTCACTCTTGTTGACAGTGCCCAGACCTTGCTTGATTGAGTCAGTTCTCAACCAGATTTTCTTCTAGATTCTCAGTAGCTCCCACACTGCCTTTAAAGCTAAGGAGAACCTTCCACACTTTTTTTTTTTTTTTTTTTTTTTTTGAGACGGAGTCTCGCTCTGTCGCCCAGGCTGGAGTGCAGTGGCGCGATCTTGCTCACTGCAAGCTCCGCCTCCCGGGTTCACGCCATTCTCCTGCCTCAGCCTCCTGAGTAGCTGGGAGTACAGGCAACTGCCACCACACCCGGCTATTTTTTTTGTATTTTTAGTAGACATGGGGTTTCACCGTGTTAGCCAGGATGGTCTCGATCTCCTGACCTCATGATCTGCCTGCCTCGGCCTCCCAAAGTGCTGGGATTACAGGCGTGAGCCGCCGCACCCGGCCAACCTTCCACATTTTTGAGATGAGCTTTGCTCCTAGAGCACGGTCAGCCTGCCTGGGCACTGCTGCTAACGCCTCCCAAGATCTCTGGGAGCTGGAGCCTCTCTCCCTATCTAGTGAGTGCTTCCTTGCTGTGTTCTTGGACTCCTACGGTAGTTCTGGCAAGTTAGGGGGCCAAAGCTTTAAAAAAGGCTTGTCTGGCTGTCTCTTACTTCGAGGCTGTCAGCCATCTCAGCTCAGTTGTATGTAGTTTAATGAATTGTTACTCTTTTGTGCCTGTGCCCTGAGGTGATTTCTTACCACAAAGGGCAAACTTAAGAAAATCAAATAAATACTAATAAACAGGGAAGCAAGGTTTGGAGAGGTTAACTGCTTTTCTGGGGTTGCAAGGCAGTGAGAGGGGAGCTGGGCTGGCCGCCACCTCTTCTGTGCTCCGGCCACTTTGCCATTTAACTGCCCCAAAGAGGCCCACTTAAAAGCAAACATATAAATGGAAGTAACTTTTTCAGCAACTTATTGGGTCTTTTCCCACTTAGGAATATTGATTTTTCTCCTCACTGAGCCTGGGATGGAGAGGAATGGTTGAGTCTGAGTCTGAGCACCAAGTAGGTGGGCATGGTCCCAGCTTGAGTAGGTGTCAGTGACTGCACATCGGAAGTGGTTTCCAGGAGCCCATGTCCTCTCTGCGATAGACGGATTATGTAAAAGGCTCCAAGACACCATAGAAACCTGGCCTGGTTTATACCTGAAAGGAGGGAGGTATACGGCGTACATTCTATTGTTCAAACCACGCCACTTTAATGAGATACAAAATTGTGCCAGTTTCATAATTATGATATATATCAGGGCTTAATTATATGTACAGGATGGCATATTCAATTGAATACATGCAAATGGAACAGAGATTTTCATTTCACATGTCTCTCCTACTCTCCCTAACAAAGAACTTTCTAGGGGTTTTAGGCATATGGGCATAGTGGAGAATCAACTTGTACCATATGCCAGCATCTTCTGGCTTTCAAAACAACGAGGAGACACTGAAAACCCATGACTAGTGAGCTAAGGACACTGAATAAATAAAGATGAACCTGATAAAAGTATAGTGGCTTTTGATAGCCCATGTAAACATGTCTGGCTTCAATTTGTGGTAATTTTCTTATTGTTAAATGACAAAAACATAAGAAAGAGCTAATAAAAATTCTGTGGCTAAAGGTCTTTTTAAAAAGTACTAGAAAAGCAAGTTCAGAGTCATGGCTGCATTTGTTACTGATTATGAGCAGAAATGGGGAAAAACATTGACCCCTGTGACTTGGCTCCGAATGTGCTGATGAAGCCCCTGGGATCTCCCTGCATGTCACTTTCTGATGCCCGTAGACTCTGGGACAAGAAGCAAGGAGGGAGAGCTCCATGCCAGGCCACGTTTTGTTGTAGGAATGGCTTTGTGAGGGGCTCTTGTGACACTCCAGGATCCACTTGGAAAAATTTCTCCAGTAGGCAAACACTATGAAAGAGAGACCTTGTGGGAGGAGGTAAGGTTGAACTATCTATCATGTCCCTGGCTTTGTCTTAGGTATTGGAAACACCTCTGGCAGGTAGAGAGGGAGCTGATCTTAGGGACTTTCTTCTTTCACCCAGGGCTACCTGATGACTCTCAGGAAAATCTGTGGAGCCGGGTCTTGGTAGCGAGCTGGCTGCCCTTTGTTTATGTTCTTGTAGAAACACTGACTCTAGAGAGAAAAACTGACCCATCTGTTGAGATGTTACCCAGACTTGCTACTGTTATTTTTCCATTCATTCACTCATTCATTCATTTATTCATTCTTCTCATGAGCTACTAATATGTGCCTGTCCAAACACTAAGGCCCTAGGAATGAATAAGATGAATGAGTAAGGCCTAATTCTGTCCTGCAGGGGCTTGCAGCCCAGAGGGGAAAGGCATACAGTAAAGTATAGGATACCTCTGGTGGGTCCTAGCATAGCAGAGCTTTCCCAGAAGCAGGTGTAGTAAATGCTGCTCTGCGTGGGAATGATTTTGCAAGGAGATGACGATTGAAAAGTGTCAAGAGAAGTTCACCAGGTGGATATATTGGAGAGAGAGATTATTTCTGGTAGAGGGATTTGGGTGATAAAAGGCAAATTAGCCAGAAGCAGCTGAGGATTTTGAGGAATCTGCAGGTTTGCCATCTAGAAATAGGTTTCTAATAAAGTTCCTTGATCATTCTGTCCAACATAACTCATTTCAATGCTTGCTTTTTGCATTACATCTAGGGCTCTGCCCAGGTTTCTGGCATCCTCCATGATAATGAGTGTGAATGGATGAAAACTAATATGAGAAAGCCAGGTTTGTCCAGGAGGAGTTTCAAATCTAGGAAAGGTAAAAGCATGCAGATAGCCTGTCCAAGGCATGCAGTGGTTAGTGCATTAGAGAGGCACAAGGAGATAATTGTAGGAAACAGAGGAGATACTACATGCTGGATAAACAGTCCAAGAAGGCTTCCTGGAGAAGGTTAAATTAGAATTGGGCCTTCAAGGATGGAAGACAAAAGACATCCTCCTTTGCATGAACAAAGATGTGGGAATTCCCTAGGCTAGTGAGATTATTTCTACTATCAAACGTCAACCTAACTTCCAAAACGTTAGTTTACAAACCAGGTTCTGTACCAGAATCCCTTGTTGAGGGCAGGGAGGAATTACATAGAAATTTCTGGGACTGACTCCTAGAAATTCAGATTTCAAGTGGAATGCACATTTTAGTGAACTCCTCAGAGGACGCCGATACCCAGAACACAGATGGGATTCCATCTGATGGCGGCGGGAGGGAGGGGAGGACTGACTCTGGGTGTACACAGACATGGGTTCAAATCACAAGTTTGCCTCTTATTTGCTCTGTCACTTAAGGCAATATGCTTAGTTCCCTTCAGCCTCACATTACTTGTTTCCAAGAGGTGATAATAACAGCCCAGAAGGGTAGTTGTGAAAATAAATGAAATGATATTTGTCACAGTGCTAACATAACTTCTGGCTAATAGTGGGTAGGGGATAAATCTGAGTTTCCTTCCTCTCCTCTATTCAGTAAAAATGGCATATATCTTCTGGGGTGGTCAAAATGCCCAAGAGGCATAATTCTTGGCCCCAAGAAAACACTGGTCACAGACAGGTGGGCATTTGCTATTCTCGAATAAACTGTTAGACACAAGGGAGTCTCCTGGACCTCAGCATCTCTTTCTTGTCTTAGACAATGCCTAGCATTCTCCAGCTATGCCCTTTAAACCTGGGCATTAAACAGTTTTTGTGTCCGGTGAATACACAAACACCCCTAAGGAATGTTAGTGGATTAAGCCACTATGAACTCACACCTTAGGGTAAGTGAAGTACTGGCTAAATGCTAGCCTGATAGAGGAGTGTCAGCTCTCCAAGCCTGCAAAGTGATAATCAGGTCTAGTGGTTTTAAAATTCTGCTTCATGAAGCTCCAGAGGTGAGCACACAGTATTTGGTTGTGCTCTGGACAACTCTAGGGGGAGCCAGCCTCATAGTCTACAACATGCACTGTAGCTCCTAAGGTTGCACAGTGCGTAACCTGCACAACCATCTATGGCGGCTCTACCTAAACGTTTCCATGGAGTTGGTTTTGGAAGGAGGGTAGGGATGCTGGCAGGCAGAGGTGGCTACAGGTCCCCCACTTGCCTTCAGAAAAGGGTGCAGCACACCAACATGGCACATGTTTACATATGTAACAAACCTGCGTGTTGTGCACATGTACCCTAGAACTTAAAGTATAATAAAAAAGAAAAGAAAAGAAAAGCCCTGTGGTATAAAGTAGGGTTTTGTGGAAGGTTTTCTTTAAAGATAAAGGATAAGCTAGGGCACTATTCAGTCTCCTCATTTTGCAATAGGGAAACTAAGGTTCCACTGCGAGAATGTGGTAGAGCCGGCACTATTCCCCAGGATTCTTTGGCCTGGGGGGACAGAGTAGGACAGGCATGAAGGTTGGGGAGTGCTCCCTTCCAGTAATGTGTCTGGGCAGGAAGAGGAGGCTCTGGCCAGAGCAACCTCCCAGATAGGACAGTCTTGAAGAAATCAAGCCTCCGTTCACAGGTGGAGCCTTAGGCCTGCCTCCAGGGAAGCTCAATGCTTCTGCTAAGCAAAGGTGTCAGGAACGAAGGCATTTTAGGATTGCCTGTCATTCAGGCAGGCTACAGCTAATGGAGGCCTGCCTAGGCAAGAGCCCGGGCCTGGGACCATGCATTTGCTCATCAAGGCCAGGAAGAGGCTTTGAAGAATCCACTTCCCCTTTTCCCTGCTGAATTATAAGAAATGGAGAGAGAGGAGCACTCGCAGCCAGGAAGGCAGGCCAAGGCAGCCCTTGAAGGAAAAGGAAAGTGAGATGAGGGCGTGGGTGGGTGGGGCGGGACATCCCTCCCTCCGCCTCGTCCTCCTCTGAGCTTCCTGCTGGGGGCACCTCTCAAAGTCTCTTGGGGAGCCTGGGCCTGTTCTCTGGCAGGGGCCTGAGCCGGGCCTGCGGTCAGCCTTCCAGACTCAGGGCACCTCCAGGCCTGCCTGTGGGTCTGGTTCCCTCACCTCAGGGCTCTCCTGGGAAAGCAGAGACAGGCGGGCCCGCCTGGAGCACTTTCGGGCAGCAATGACTTCAGTACTTGTCCCCAAAATAAATGCACCACAGACAAGACAATGTGGTCAGGGGCTGAAGAGTTACTGTAAATACCAGCCTGGGCTTCCTATTTCTGTTCCTGTGACTCCCAGGGGGGCAGGCGCTGGCCAGCCCGTTCCCAGTGCACTCTGTTCTTACTGCCACATCCAAGGAAAAGCTTTGGCCTGGAATTCCTCATCCAACTGTCCCTGGGACCCCTTTTGGGTTTGCAGAAGGGACCTTACTCTCACCCCCAAGCAGGGCTTAGACTGAATCTGGCTTTCCGCAAGAAAGAGATGCAAACACTAAGTGTTGGCACTGTGCCAACTACTCACATGTTTTTGGCCTCACACCAAGCCCCAAATTTTGGAGAATCAAAACAAGTAACATCTTATCCTTAAGAGCACTGTCTTAACCCGTGTATACCTAGTATTCCATTATTGGAACACTAAGCTTGTGGGAGTTATTTATATCCTACTCCTCAAGGTCATCGCCAAGGTCCGATTTTTCACAGAAAAAACTTGCAACCTCTGTCATCAATGGGTTAAAGGCTTTACATGGTTTAGTACATATGGTCCTTACCATAGTCACAGGATGTAGGTATGTCTATAGCCATTTTATAGATGAGAAAATAAGAGAAAGAACACAAGGTGCTTGCCCAAGGACACCCCCTCAGTAAGCTAGGAGTCAAACCCAAGCAGCCTGACCCCGGACCTGTATTTGTAGCTGATAGGCTGCACAGGGCAATGGTGTCAATCACCTTCTGCAGATGAAGGGAACAATGTGCAAGGAAGGGTTCAAGGTCAATTGGCTAACAAGTTAGGGGGCGGATTTGAATCCAGGCTTGGTGGGCTCCAAAGGTCCTCCCACTGCACTGGGGCGCCTTCTAGGGGCAGGACAGCATCACATCATTGGAACATTTGTTCTGACCTCTTTCCAGCTTCTGGGCAGCTGACACTCTGGCTTGTAGCTACCTCCGAGGGTCAGCGCTTAACAAGGGTTGAATCAACATTCATACACACCCGCACGGAGGCTTCTAATTTGAGTAAGTTTGCTGTTTCCAAGGACAGATGGTCCCTGCCTTTGGGAGGTTGCTCTGGTTGTGGTGTTTCTTGCCTTTCAATTATTGAGTGCTCTCAGGTATATCTCCCTCAAAGTCTTCTCACTCTTGAAGAGGCATGCTACATTTGTGAACTGATCCCTGCCAGGAAATCTCACAGCAGTCTCAGAAGGTGTCTGGTCAACCTAGGAAATGGGCAAGTAGCTCATCCTATTCAGCACCTCTGCTGTAGAAGGGAAAACTATGGAAGCCAGGCATTTTCCTCCTAAAGGGAACTAGTTATATAGGCTTGCATGTAGAGAAAGAAGAGAAAGTGGACTGAGTCGATCACGTGGAACAAAATTTAAATGCTGTGTCATTTCTTTCAAGCAGATCTGCTGAGGCCAAGTGGAGCCATAATACCTTCCTGTTCACCCAAGGTATCTGATAAGATATTAGCATTGGGTGATAGTATACTGCTTTCTGCATCTAATAGAATTGTGGCATCTCATCTGGTTTACCTCCTTGCTTTTGCTAATAAGAAGCTCATAACTTAAATTTATACTCAATTGTTATAACTCTTCTCAAAAAGAAGTTATTGGAATACTTCTATTCCCCTTCTGCATACTGGCTCTTGTGTTTTGTTTAGGATAGGTCAAAAATTTGTTCATTTTATGTGAACTCATTTATCATAAGTCACCTGGGATTCAGAGTCTAATAAAATAAATTTTATAAGTACATTTTGTGACTAGTATGTGCCAAGTACCATACAGTTTAATTTCATTCACTACCCATTTGTTGTTTGCTTGTTTATTTCTCAAATATTTGTTGAGCACCTTGCATATGCCAAGGTGCCTGTCTTAGATTGCTTGCGTTGCTATAAAGGAATACCTGAGGCTGAGTAATTTATGAAGAAAGCAGATTTATTTGGCTCATAGTTCTACAGGCTGTACCAGGAGCCTGGTATCAGCATCTGCTTCTGGTGAGGGCTTCAGGGAGCTTCCACTCATGGTGGAAGGTGAAAAGGAGCAGGTGTTACGTGGTGAGAGAGGAGAGAGAGGTGCCTGGCTCTTTCAAAAATCAGTTCTTGTGAACACTCATAGAGCAAGAACACACTCATAATCTCCAGGAAGGCACCAAGCTCTTCATGAGGGATCCGAGGCCATGACCCAGACACCTCCCACCAGGCCCTGCCTCCAACACTGGGAATCATATTGCAACATGAGATTTGGAGGGGACAAATATCCATACTGTATCAGTGTCATTTTTGGTGCTGGGGACACTCTGGTGGGCTAGTCAGGCAAGGTCCCTACTGTCCTGGGGCTCACCATATAGAGGTGAAGTCAGACATTAAACAAAAAGTACACATGTGTAAACACACAATCCACACATGCACTCCACATGCACTCCACACACTACATACACCACACGCACACACTCACATACACACACTCACATAATGGGCCAGCTAGCGTTATGTGCTATGAGAAAAAATGAATAGAGTAAGAAGTAAGAGGATGTCTGGGTGGCGGGGCAGGGAGGCGAGACCCTGCTGTTTTGCATGGGTTACCAGGGGAACCCCCTTGGTTGAGCTGACCTGTGAGCAGAGAGCCACCCAAGCAAATTACAGTCATGTGATAACCGGGGAAATGCAGGCAGTTCCTATGAGCTTTACAACAATCGGGGGGGCATTAATGGAATCAATGGCTTTTAAAAAATTAATTTTCTTAATAGAGGGGGAGTCTGATGCTCAGAGATTTAAAATAATTTGAAGCTGAATCAGGCTTCTATCCCAGGCCCTATGTCGTTTCCCTCAGAGTGCAGCACGAAGATGTGTGTGAAGGGTTTGGGGTCAGGCCCACCTAACTTTGCATTTCACCTCCTCCATCTCACCAGCTCAAGGCATCAGAGTGAACTTGAGCAAGTTGTAACCTCTCTGTGTTTACTAATCTTGTTTACTAATCTGTAAAATGGGGATAAAAATAGTCCCTACCTCACTGGATTGTCATGAGGATGAAATGGTTGGCTCAGTGTGTAGCCGGAGGTTGGGGCCCATTGATGTAAGCCATTATTCTTATACATGTTGTCTGTCTTCCTTCAAAGGAGACAGGCTGCAGACTTCCAAGTCACTCTGGCTTATATGTAATGCCCTGCTCTCCTTCGTCTCTTTCACAGGCTCGAGGAGACTTTTCCTGCCGCAGCACAGGCTGTTCTTGCATGCTGAGACAAGCAGCCTCAGGGTACAGGGTGGAATTGCTACACCATCTCCCTTGGGTGTCTGTTATCAGGGATTGATGGCAGCCCCAGCCTAGAGCATTTGGAGGGGGTCTGAGTGGGGTATGGGGTGAGGGAGTTTCCCAAAGAGCCAAAGAGTGACTTGCCCTTCCTGAAAACTGTGCCATAGAAAACCTAAGTTTTGCCTTCCATCCAACAGCAACTTCCTTTAAAAGCGTCAAGGAAGGGAAGCACACAGAGGAGGTGGAGCCAGTTGGAGCTACAGCTTAGGCCCTGAATTGGGATGCTGGTCCCCTGGGATCCTGTCTGGATTTACAGAGGCTGTTTTTTTGATCAAAATAGAGGCCTTAATGGCTTCCTGTTTAGACGTTATTGCTTTACCATGAGACCCATGGGAGATAGTGTAGCAATTCTACCCTGCACCCTGAGGTGGAAGAGATGAGGACACCAGAGCGTTACCTTCTGAGGGTTGGCTGCATCGTGCCCTGCCTAGTGCTTCTCTGACAACCACAGCTACTCTCTCCAGGCTCTTCCCTCCCCTTTAAACTGAGGGGAGGTAATGGCTCCTCTGTGTTTCCAGCCCCCAGATGCTGCACCAACTCTTCTGGGTCTCCTTAACCCTGCTCACACCCTTGTAAATGCTCCCTATAATAAACTCTCCTCGGTTATCCCCATTCAGGGCACCATCTGTTTCCTTCCAGAACCAGCACTCATATAAGTCAACAATGCATCTGCATTCTAGAAAATAATTCAGTGTTCCAGACAAGAATATTGTTGATTTTTAAAGAAATTTCCCATACCTACACTAAAGGAACACCAAATTTATTACTGTATCAGTGAGGTGAGTTAACATAAAACAATAAGTTGACTGCTAAGAAATGTAAATGGCTAATAAACTGAAAAATCAGCTCAACTGTAATGAAATAAGTCACAAATAAATAAAAAAAGAGTTCTAATTTTTACCTTCTCAAACCCTGTTGTGGAGATGCTAAGTGGGTTCCTTAGGGAAATGCATCAAGAGCCTTAAATTTTTATTCTTATGAGTCAAACAACTCTTTTGTGAAGTGTTCACTTAGGGAAATACTCAGAGATATAAAGATCTATGGACAAAGATGTTCATCTCAGGGTCGTTCAATAGTGACGAATTGGGAACAATGTACATGTGCTACAAAAGAAGGTTGGCTTAAGAAACCATGCTCCATGTAGAAGTAAAGTGGTTAAGCACATAGTCTCTGGCATCAAACCATCTGGTTACACATTGTGCCATGGTGTGTGTGTCATCTAACCCTCGCCATGGAAGCTGTGCTTGGCAGGAGACACCTAGGAAGTGCTCAATGAACATGAAATTTATAGATAAAAAGTTATTTTCTAGGAAGGCTCCTCTACAGCCATTAGGTGGATGCTTCTGAAGAATATTTAATGATATGTAAAATTATTTGTGGCATAACATAAAATAAGGATAAATAAAAGAATAATTTAGAATTTAGATATAGAATAATCCTCATTATTTCAGCATGAAGGTATGCTAAAATGATATGAGCCTTTAGATCTAGATGGTATGATTACTGTTGATTTTGATTTTCTTTAGTTTTCAAATTATGTAAGATAGATTATTAACCTACTCCTTTTCCTCTTTCTCTCTCTTACTATGGAGACACGGATGACACCATAATAAGATAAAACGAAGTGGTCTATAATCCCATTTCCCAGGTATCTTTTTGACACACACACATGCACACACACACACACACAATTTAAAACAGCTCAAAAACAAAATCCAAAATCTTCCTTCTCACCTACAATCTTCCCAGATGAAACCATTGGTAATAAATCCTTTGATTCATTGCAGAAGAAAGTATGTGCACATACCAGCAGATCCAAGTTCTTTTCAAATAAGCTTGTATTGATTTTATAATCAGAAAATTGTAGCATGTACACATTTAAAATGTGGGCATTTTTATTGTCAATCTCTTGAGGAACAGGCTTGGGTCAAATGGCCTGTCCTGGTCCCACTGGGGGAGGATCAGGAGCATAGGCACTACCTGTGGGGGAAGGGGGACAGGATCGGTTTTGTGGTCATTGGCCTGGGATGGGGAGGGGCTCTAAAATGCACACCTCTTGTTGGTCCTCGGTTTCCTCATCATTGGAATGGGACAGATCTTGAACACTGCACACCTTACTTACTTTGGGACAATAACCAACCAGCATTAAGACACTAATGTTGATCCCCGAGATCAAGTATTGCTCGTCTCTGCTGGGCCTCCAGGAGCACTGCTACAAGCCATGTTTCTATGTCCTTGAAAACATTCATCTTCAGTTTTTCCAAGGACCTCAACTCTCTTGATTTATCCAGTTCCCCAAACCCCCACCATCTGGATCCAGCTTCCTCACCCTTCCTCCGAACCAAACTGAGCACATTTTGTTTTCTTTTGCTCTTCCCTGTCTTCTCTAGTTCTACCCTAACTTCCCTAGAATTTAGGTCATTGATTGCACAAAAAAACAAAACAAAACAAAAAAACCCAAAAAAAACAGGGAACCATGGGGTTGAACACTCATATTGGGCAATGCATATAAGGTTCATAAAATTAACTGGAAGCTGTCTCTTGATGCAGTTCCCTACTCATTGAACTCATGTGACTTGAGTAACTCACTAAGACTCTTGATGTTCTGTTTTGTTCTTTGTGCAAAAGGAGAACACTCTATTGTCTTTGGTTCACAGTGGTCAACTCTAGAGAGTCTTCCATCTCCTGAGTACAGGGGAGAGGCATAATGGGCAGTCCACAGCAGCACTGAATCCAGGAGTCCCTGACTCGTGAGAAGGGTTGAGGAATTTCTCAGGAGCTGGGGTTAAATGGCAGCAGCAGTCTGTCCCATGGCCTCATTTCGGACGCAATGCCAAGCTTTCATCCACAAACTCACAAGTTCATGCTTTTATTTAGAGTGTGGGCATAGCACGGATTCAGGGTCAGAAAGGTCGAGTTGGATCTTTCTTGCTCTTTATTTACCTGCTAAATGACCTTATAAAAGTCCTCATGTTGTCAAGTCTCAGTGTATTCTTCTGTTACATGGGTCTAATCTTCCTTTCTTCTTTAGATAGCTGTTGTGACAGTAGAGTGAGACCCTTGTAGCAAAAGCACTTTTCGGACTCCATGATGTTAGGAAACTGCAAAACACCTTCTTCTGAGTCCAGAGACTGGAAAATGAACTCTTGTGTGGTGAGAATGAAAAGATCCCTTTCTTTTATTTATTTAGCAGACATGAAACATGTATATGTATTCATTATACGCCAGGGACTCTTCTAAGTACTTGACAAATATTCACATATTTACATTCTCCTAATCACACAATGATAAATATACAACTGTTGTGCCTGTTTTCCAGATGAGAAAACTGTGGCACAGAAAAGTTAAGTAACTTGCCTAAAGCCACATAGCTAGTAAGTAGCAGAGCCAGGATTCAAACCTGGGTGCTATGGCTATAGAGCCCATGCTCTTCACCATTACATCATGTTAACTTCTTTGCTTGGGATGTTTGGTAGAGCAAAGATAACTTGAGAAGTACAATAGACTGATAGTGAATCTTAGTCCTGCCATTTAGCTGTGTGGTCTTGGGAAGGTTAATTAAATTCTCTGAGCCCTTACTCCCTTATCTATCAAATGAGAATAAAAATGTCCATATCAGACAAGTTTTGCAAAAGTTAAATTGAGGCACATTGTCTGGCACAGGCACAATGAGGTGCACAGGTAATGTGAGTTGGATTTGTAGGCAGGGCCTTACCTGAACTCGGCCTTAGCCATTTACTTGATTATGGTTGATTCGGACTTTTCCATGCTCTGCCCACCAGCCTGCTGGGTAACCACATACTTCAGAGTGTGAAGGACCCTGCCCATACCAACTCTAACACTCTCAGGGTGTCTGCCTTGCAGATTGGGGTAGGGAAGCTCTTGTTCACATGCCTGGGCTTGTCTAACAATTACAATTTTTCAGGCCCAGGGTGTAAGCTCCCAGGCTCCTGTTTCCTTTGGGCTCCAAAGAGCAAACAGGGCCCTGCACTTCTCTGTCCACCTCCCCTTCCAAAAACTTACTGGTTAATTTTAGGGTTGGGGAGAGGCTCTGACGAGGGCCTGCCCACGTGGGGTTAAGGTTACCAGTGGCCTCTGCCTCTGGTCAGGCTCGCTGGGAACAGCCGCAGTCACTTCCCGAAGCTCAGTGGGGGCAGGAGCTCGGCCAGGGCAGTGGGCAGTGGTTGGGCACAACATTTCCAAGATGTTGGGAGCCCTGCCTCAGCAGACCAGACCCACAGCCCACATTTTTGCAAAAGAGACACTGTCTTTTATCAGGCATAGCCTGATGCAGTTATATTTTTCATACCATTTTAACTCTCGAAATGGCCCAGCATTTACTACTGCAAAAACTTAATCATGTCTGCCTTACCTGAGGCCCCTTTAAAAGATAAATGCTGACAGATTATCTCAATAATAAGGAAGAAGTCTAGTCACAGTTCTTTACTCTCCATTAAAGGTCTCGCAAACCACGTATTGATTTTTTTAAAGAAAAGAAATTGGAAGAAGCATGTACCAATTAAGAATAAAGCTAACAATTTATTACCCTTAGATCTTTAAGGCAAATAGAGAGTAGAAAAACACTTGCTTTTTTTCCTCCCCTATATTGAGACATAATAATTAGGCAACTATGTAAATAACCTTGTATTAAAACCTGAGACAGCCTGCAGTTACTCAGGCTTCTGTACTGGATCATAAATATCAGTTAGTGCTCCTGGGTTCTCTGAGTTTTGCAAAGCTTTTCTCCCTTTTCTGAAGGGCTCTTAGAAAAATTGTTTCTTTCCCTTTTCTTTTGCTTTGAGCAGGCTGATCATAAGCTCATCTTCTTACTTGTTTGTAAGTTTACTGAATGAGCTCTTGGAGTTTCTTGTTTGTTTCTGTATTCCACAAGCTTTGATTCAGCACAAACTATGTGTTTGTGTTGCTCTTTATATTAGATGATGAACACTGTTACAGAGAAACTTTGAGCAGGCAAAGAGGACATTGAGAATTTCCAGGACGGTAACACTAAGATGACGACAAATTTTTCATTGAAGTAGAAACTAAAAACAAGGAAAATATTTTAGAACTGATCTGTCATGTACATGTCTGGCCAGGCCACCCCATCTTTTTTGTGTGTGCAATGATTCTCTGCCTGATAAATATTTGTTAAATATGTAAATAAATGTCTCCCTCCATCTGAAAAGTAAGCACCACCAGGGTAGGCATTTTATGTTTTTTACTGATGTATCCCTCACGCTGAGAACTATACCTGACACATATCAGGCCCTCCGTTAATATATGTTGAATAAACAAACAGTTGTCCTCAGTTCATGGATTTGTCTGGCATTCAAAAAGTTTTTTCTAATACCTGCTTTAAGTCAGGAATTGGCCTAGGTGCTAGAAACACAAACACGATTGACCCGGGGCTGCCTTTTTTGATCTTTCAGACAAGGGGAGGAGAGTGAGTTGATCAAGCTAACATAATACTATGTTGTTAAGTGTTAAGCTAGGAGGATTTTGAGATACTCTCTTGCAGAATATGGTAGGATACTTCACCAAAACCTGTGGAGTGAAAGAATGGTGCTTAGGTAAAAAAAGGATTGAGATGGAGTGAGCAATTGAGTTCCAGGAACTAGAAGAGGAGGTCTAATGATTGGAAGTGACAGAAAACAAGGAGCCAGAGAAATGGAGGCTGCTATGCCTCGGGTGAGAAGCAGGGAGTGGGGAGATGAGGCTGGAAGAACAAGCAGAGGCCGAATTGTGCAGAGCCTCACATGGGGTTCAGATTTAATTTAAAGACAGCATGAAGCCATTGATGGGTTGCCAGGGGACCAAGGAGGTCAAATTTCTGTTTTGGAAAAATCCCTCTGGTTTTTAGGTATAGGATGGATTTAAAGGAGAGAGCCCAGGCCAAGAGGCAGCTAAGAGCTTCTCCTACAACCTAGGGGAGATGTGGTGGAGACCTGGATGAGAGTGGGCAGGCTGTGGGCTGGAAGAACCAGAAGGATTTATGAGAGAAAGACTAACGGGTTGGGGGTTAGAGAGAGGTCAGAGTAGTGGGCGACTCTGAGGTTTCTGGTTTGGTCAACTGGGAAGATAGTTTGAAATAGTTCAGGTGCAGTGTGGGAGAGAAAATTGACATGGAGTCCATATGTATGCCTTGGGAGACCGAGAGGTTTATGGCTCCACTGAAATAATTCTTCAGTTTACTCTGAAGACACATGAGTGAGAAGGAGGAAAAAATGCAATTTAAAAAGTTGTGTTGACATGAATGCACATCCACACCAGATATCTGGAGATAAAGGGCATGGATGGATTGATGTCCTGCATTGTGCAAACTGGTGTCTACTTTGTTCAAATTCAAGAATTTTATCCAAATTTCTATATTACCCTGGAAGAATAATTTAAAACACAGTTGGACCAGGTGCAGTGGCACACGTCTGTAATTCCAGCACTTTGGGATTGTGAGGTGGAAGAATTGCTTGAGCCCAGCAGTTCAAGAGCAGCCTGGGCAACATAGTGAGACCCCATCTCTCTCTCAAAAAACATAAAACTCTCTATATCTATAAGTTTCACATCTGTGGATTCAACCAACTGTGGATCAAAAATATTGAAAACAAATTTAAAAAAGGATGGTTGCGTCTGTACTAAACATGTATAGACATTTTTCATTCTTATTATTCTCTAAACAATACAGTATAACAACTATTTAGATAGCATTTACCTTGTATTAGGTATAAGTAATCTAGAGAGGATTTAAAGTATATGGGAAGATGTGCATAGGTTCTATGCAAATACTATACCATTTTATATTAGGGACTTGAGCATCTGCAGATTTTGGTTTCCACAGGGTGTTCTGGAACCAATCCCCTGAGGATACTGAGGGACAACTGTATTGTCTTGGATGGTCTCTGATGCTGTAGTATCAGTCCTCTTTCCGTGGCTGAGAGTGGGGTGGGTGAGAAAGGAATTGGGATTACTGTATTTTTCAGCACACTGAACCTTTCCTTGCTTTTTGAATCATTTCCTTTTACTCTAATAATTTTGGAAGTATAATATTATGAAGTACAATATCAATATTGCACAAGGAATAACCCCACACTTAGAATTCATTCATTCATCCATCCATCTATCTGACCACTCACCAGTAATCTTTCCTTCCTTCCTTCCTTCCTTCCTTCCTTCCTTCCTTCCTTCCCTCCCTCCCTCCCTCCCTCCCTCCCTCCTTCCCTCCCTCCCTCCCTCCTTCCTTCCTTCCTTCCTTCCTTCCTTCCTTCCCTCCCTCCCTCCCTCCCTCCTTCCCTCCCTCCCTCCCTCCCTCCTTCCTTCCTTCCTTCCCTCCCTCCCTCCCTCCCTCCCTCCCTCCCTCCCTCCCTCCCTCCTTCCTTCCTTCCTTCCTTCCTTCCTTCCTTCCTTCCTTCCTTCCTTCCTTCTTCCCTCCCTCTCTCTCTCCCTCCCTTTTTTTTTTTGACAGTCTTGCTCTGTCACCCAGGCTGGAGTGCAGTGGCATGATCTTGGCTCACTGCAACCTCTGCCTCCTGGGTTCAAAGGATTTTCATGCCTCAGCCTCCCAAGTAGCTGGGATTACAGGCACCCACCATCATACCCAGCTAATTTTTGAATTTCAGAGAGATGAGGTTTCACCATGTTGGCCAGGTTGGTCTTGAACTCCTGGCCTCAAGTGATCCACCTACCTTGGCCTTCCAAAGCGCTGAGATTACAGGCATGAGCCACTGCTCCTTGCCCGAGTTTTTGATCTGTAGCTTTGAAGACTTGGCTCCAGAACTGCCCTTTGCATCCCTGCAATGTCTGGTCCATGCCTGTTTGTTCCTTCCTTCTACTCCTCATCCTATGTCCCTGTTGCTCTGAACCCAGAAAACTTGGAGGCCCAACATTCCCAAAGTGCAGAGACGGCTGCCACAGCTCCCTTGACCCACAAGATCATCGAGCTGATGCAGCAGGAGTTTATTTCACTTGACTTCAATTTAACTGGCCTGAGCCCCTTCTTTATATTGCCAAGAGATTTCCTAACAGATATGTAACCCAGCAATTCAGGCAATTATTCACGTATTCCCCCACATCATTAGTTTTATGGAACACTGCCAGGGGGCATATTTTTCTTCCCTAGGACTCCTGAGAATAAAGGAAATAGAACTCTTACCATGAAGTCATATTAAGGAGTTTATTTCTCAGAAAATACCCCATAGCACTTTTATAAAATCTTGTACAGATAGACTGCATTTAGGAAAAGAATTATTTTTACCTCAGCTGCTGCCATGAGAATTGCTGTCCAGGCCTCCTGCCTTCCAGGACATGGCTTTTAAAAAAATTCTGGGGTATCTACTGACCACAAAGGGGTGCCCATTGTTAGTGTAGGGAAGACATGGTTTAGGCTGGATCTTGTTGGGCTTGGCTAGGGTGATATAATTTAATCATCCAAACCAGGATGTACTTTTGGACAGAAGGGTGCTATTATTAATTATATTGGCATAACAGGTATAAATTAGGGCCATCCAGGCCCATTGGGACATATGATTACCCTAGACTTTGTGCTCTACTCCTCCCACTTATTGAAACTTTTCTCCATCGGCTTGATCGATAAAGTAAAAACCCAAAGCATTCAGCCAAACTGGGCAAAATATTAGCATTATAACCTAGAGTGATAGTTTTCTTTACTGACCTGGAGAACCAGGTATGATGGGGTGTATCAGCTAGCTCTTGTTACAATAATGCTGCACAAGGAATCACACCAAAACCCAGTGTCCTGAAGCAGCGTTTATTCTCACTTATCTACATGCAGGTCAGTTGACATAGGCTGGACTTGAATCCATGCTACAGGTTGGGTCCAATTCTGCCTCACACATCTCTCCTTCTCCACAGATCAGTGGGCCAGTTTATGCGGGCTCTTCCCATGGAAATGGCAGAAGCAGAGCAGAAGCCTGTGAGTGGAGACACGTGATGTCTTCTAATACCCAGGCTTGAACCCAGCACACAGTTCACATTGTTACTTCTACCCACATTACTTTGGCCAAAGCAAATCCTGTGAACAAACTCATGTCTCCACTCATAAGCTTCTGCTCTCCTTCTACCATTTCCATGGAAAGAGCCTGCATGAACTGGCCCACTGATCTGTGGAGACGGAGAGATGTGTGAGGCAGAGGTGGACCCAACCTGTAGCATGGATTCAAGCCCAGACTATGTCAACTGACCTGCAGGTAAATATACCCCTACTTTGGTGGGGAGTATGCCAAAGGCACAGGCAGAAGATAAAGGTACAGGAAGACAAAGAATAGGAACAATAATACAATCTGTTACAGGGAACATTCGGCAAAAGGGGGTTTGCTTTTTCTCTCCCCAGGCCTCTAGTACTAGGATGGCTGAGTTTCTTCAACCTGTTGCATGCTAAGAAAGTGAAGCAAAGAGAACACAGGCCCTTTTGGTCTGCAAAAGGCAGGTAGCTGCCCTCATGACCTGACCACATAGAGGATGCCAAAAAGTGGGCTCCCTCTGAGAATAGCAATGTCCAAAAGAATAGAGGACAGAGATTGAGAGGAAACCTCATGATTCAGAATGGCAACTCTGCCCTGGCAAATATGGTGCAGTGAATGGAAAACTCTTTTCACTCACCAGTCAGACCAATCATTTCTCCTCTCACAGAATGGAAGGAGTGAGGGAATGAAGAGAGGAATAGCAAGTGCTCAGACACAAACTGCTCCTTTCTGAGGTGGGGAAGCAGAAACCCTTTATCTATGAGGATCAAAGGAAAAACGTCCCCAAATCACAGGCATTTCTGTGGGATGTGCATGGTCCCACAAAGCCCCACCAGGTGGATATTTTCCGTGTTGTGAGTACCGGCCTTCCCATTCCTTTGTTTCTATAGTTTCTTTCGGACAAGTGCTGCTGTGAGCTTTGTGCCCTGTGTCATTCAGTCACTTTCTACTCTGCCCCCCTCCCCACCCCACCACAGTGTCAGGCCCTGAGCCTTTGCCTACCTGCTGTCAGAGCCCTGTGTGGCTTCCTCTCAGGTAGGTGATAATGGGGAGTGAGAGCTTTTAATCAGACAAAAGAATCATGCTGATTATCCCTAGTTCAATCATGGATTACCCCTGCCAGGGAATCTCCTGTCTAGTGTTTAAGCCAATTAAAGGGCTCTGGGGGAGTCCTTGGCTGGGGGTTCAGGATCAGAGGAGGGCAGGCTAAGGGGAGGCACTGGGGAAGGGGATTTCAGGGCAAAACACATCTCACCCTGCAGATGATGAGGAGTTTTTCCCATGTTCAAGGGTGACTGAGACCTTGGTGCGTGGGGTTAATCACACAGATGGATTGCTCAAAGTCCACAGAGCAACCAAGGGATGACCCATGGTCACCAGACCTTGTAAATTCACCATTATCTTCCCCCCTGCTTTTTTTTTTTTTTTTTTTTGAGATGGAGTCTTGCTCTGTTGCCAGGCTGGAGTGCAATGGCACAATCTCGGCTCACTTGCAACCTCCGCCTCCTGGGTTCAAGCGATCCTCCTCCCTCAGCCTCCTGAGTAGCTGGGATTACAGGCGCCCGCCACCACGCCCAGCTAATTTTTGTATTTTTAGTAGAGATGGGGTTTCACCGTATTAGCCAGGATGGTCTCGATCTCCTGACCTCGTGATCTGCCCACCTTGGCTTCCCAAAGTGCTGGGATTACAGGCGTGAGCCACCGTACCTGGCCCTCCAGTCCCATCTTTTCTAACTTGAGCTCTTGCAATAACTTCCTAGCTGGTCTGCCTACTGCACTCTCTAACTTCTCTATAGGGCAGCTAGAGTTGTCTTTTCTATGTTTTTATTATTTACATAATTAGGAAAAAACATTTAAAAATATAGAAAAGTGCAGAGATATTATAGCTAATACCCATATATTTGCTACTCCAAATCAACAGATGCTTTTCCTCTATTCTTTCTATTATCTATCTATCTATCTATCTATCTATCTATCTATCTATCTATCTATCTATCTATCATCTATCTATCTATCATCTATCATCTATCTATCTGTCTATCTATCTATCTATCTATCTATCTATCTATCTATCTATCATCTATCTTTATTGAAATAACACACATATGGAAAAGTACCTATATCTTAATGTACATCTGTTGAATGTTCACAAAGTGAACAGTCATATAACTGTACCACAAAAAGAAAAGGAACATTACCTGCCTCTCCTTTTGCCCATTTCTTGTTATTCCCCCACCCTACCTGATCAAAGATAACCACTATCCTGAGTCCAATAGCATAGATTAGTTTGCCTATTTGTGAACTTTACAAAAATACAGTCATACAATGTGTGTTTTTTTTGTGTTGTGTTTATTTTGAACCTTCTTTTTAAGAAAGACATTTTTAAAGATAAACGGGAAGTCGCCTGCATTCTAATTCTTCTAATTCTTTTTCCTTCCCCAAAGGCAACCAGAATCATAAATGTGATAACATATTTAGTTGATGTCTTTATATGTTTACATATTTATATAGCATTACTTTGGATGTGTTTTGTTTGTATTCAAATAAATGGTTTTGCAATATATGTTGGTTCTACCACTTGCTTATTTCACAGAATGGGCTTTCTAAACCACACAATGGGTTATGTGACTCTCTTTCCTTTTTAAACACCCCCACCCATGCCTTTCCAGACTGTGGGTTCCTGGAAACAGGAGCAA